>NC_136305.1:9942479-10542479 GCF_964198595.1 Lampetra fluviatilis | reverse complement strand
GTGAGTTAAATGAAAGCGTGTAATAAATAATGAAAGAGCCCTGAGACTCGGGCCTTCCTGGGTCAGCAAGGCGAAATCATCAATGGCACCCAGGGGGGGACGGTGGGAGGACTGGCGTTGCCGTGCGGGTCACCTGGAGAGGTCGCGATTAGGCCTTGAGGTCCTGGTCGGGCGGCGCCATGTACGTGTCGGGTGACGACCCCACAGAGCTCTGCGTTTGTTTCCGTGTCCTTTTGGTGAAGAGGGGGGGGGGGCAACGCACGCTTTGTCAACGCCACGTGAGGGGAAGGGGCTTCTGCGGGCACAAGGGGAGAGAGAGAGCTCTTCTTCAACTAAAAGTAAGATTTTTATTTTACCAGGCAAGGCCCACTGAGTTGGAGGGATCTTTTTTAGAAGCATATTTAACCTTTATAAGGCCACAGTGTTATTGATGAATGCGTTGAGTTCTCTGTTACGTTTGTGTATCACCCCGCTGCCAACGCGGTATCACTAGATAAATAGCTACATTTCACGACTTGTTTATGGAAGATCCTAAAACTAAAAAAAAACTTTTTTTTTATTTTACCGGGTTAGTTCCACTGATCTCTTTAGCTCTTTTTCAGAAGCGACTTGGCAACAAACGATTGATACTCTTAGGTTTTTTAATAATATAAATAAATGAAAACATTATTTATATTATTGCTTTTAGTAATTTTTTTACCTACGTGACTTTACCGAAAAAACCTAAGAGTATGAATCATTGCAGTCACGAAAGCTTCAAATCTAGAACAAACGATTGCTCAACGAAGTGGCTCATGTGTAAATGGAGAGCAGCCAAATACTCCAAACGCGTGATGTTGATTCTAAATGGGGGGGGACGGGACAAACTGGAGGACCCGGAGAAAAACCCACGCGACCACGGGGCGAGAGACACACAAACTTCAAATATACAGCAGCAGGCGTCTGGGTCGGGATCGAACGTACAACCTCCTGCATACCAGGCAAGGTAGTTAACATCTTCTAGCCACCGTGATGATGATGATGAGAGAGAGACATGCAAACTCCAAATATACAGCAGCAGGCGTCTGGGTCGGGAACGAACGTACAACCTCCTGCATACCAGGCGAGGTAGTTAACATCTAGCCACCGTGATGAAGATGAGAGAGAGAGACGCTGTAAACTCCAAATATTCAGCAGCAGGCGTCAAGGTCGGGATCGAACCCACGACCTCCTGTACACCAGGCGAGGTAGTTAACATCTCCTAGCCACCATGATAATGATGATGAGAGAGAGACACCGCAAACTCCAAATATACAGCAGCAGGCGTCTGGGTCGGGATCGAACGTACAACCTCCTGCACACCAGGCGAGGTAGTTAACATTTTTTCCAGTGCGGCGCCCCACATGTCGCTGGATGAAGGCCTCCCCGTGCCGCGTGTCGTGGTCGCTATTTGGGCCCGACTCCACCACGTTGGTCAGTTTGGGGTGAAGATGTTAATGGGATTTACCGTGACAATAAGGCCGAGAGGCGAGAGATTTAAACATGTATATGAAAGGACCAAAACATTTTTAAAGATTAAGTTCGAGGGTGCCATCAGTAAAATGAAAGATAAGGCAACAGGACCGGATGTCGCAGTAGAAATAAAAAGAGGCTGATTCTTACTGGAGACATTACAGGTTCCGTGAAGGCGATCGAGACGAGACAATTTAGTTACGTAAGCAAATTTAAAAATTGGATGTAACTTTGATTCGTTAATGCAACGCTCTTGCGTGTGGAAATCATGGACGTAGCCGAATGGAAAGCCACGATCGCCACGACGTGTTTGGCGAATGGACACCACGGCTCGTGAGAGAAACGTTGGACAGGAGCAGTGCAGTCTCGATGTCTCTCGCTAGGCTTTCCTACACAGCAGTAGCAGCCTACAACACGTGTGTTTTGCACATGTCATAAGCCGCTACACGCGGCGTGTTTTGCACGCGTGTTGTACGTACGCATGCTGAACTTCTTTCGCACCGTGCGTAGCCAACCGTGCTTCATCGGAGGTGCGGGAGCTAATCGGAGGCGTTAGGTCACCCATCCAGGCACGACCATGGCTCACCGCTGCTTAGCCCAGATCAGGGGCATTCGAGGTGATGCGGTCACCGGACAGGCACCGACGCATCTCGCGATTTATTTTTCATTCGTTTCAACTCAGGTCAGAGTCCACCCCCGCTCCGCGAGACTAAGGGTCTCCGATTATCTCGTTTGGCTACGTACGGTGCGAAATAAGTTCAACATACATATGTGGTGGAGACTTGGGTTACAGAGCAAACACAGCATGCACGTTGACAAATCAACGCACTTTGAGGGTCACGGTATTTAAGAACATATTTTAAAAAAACTGAATTAACAGAAACAATCATTGAGACGGTTTACAATTCAACAAGAAACGACTTAAAAATTTAAAATTTTATAAAGCTAAACGTTTCAAGTGAGATTCAATAGGCTGCTTGCTTTGGAATCTGGTTTAAAAGCATTCACATTCATACTGTTAATGAAATATATTTTAATGAAGTGCTGACTTGGATATTAACATCATTTAACTTATTTGTTGGAGCTCGCTGTCAACGAGGATTTGGTTTCTCTTTACAACTTGTTTTCACTTTTAGCGAACAAACACGATACAATTGTTACGCTCTATAGTTTACACAGCAAAGGCTGACGCTCTGATCGACCTTGTGTTGTGGTTCTGTTGGCTGTCCAGTGGCGTACGTGGTCACTTACGGGCTGTACCGATTCTTGAAACAGATGTTTTTCTTCTTGCAGAGGCAGAAGATGAGGGCGCAGACGAGGAATAAGATGCCCAGCGCGATGATGATGGCGATGATCACCGTCTTGCTGCTCGTGTTGGTGGCCGAGGCGTCTGGACGGCGACACGGAAACGCGGCGTCACTCGCAGGAGTGGCCTCTCTGAGCGAAGAGAACGACGGGCGCGATCGGCCGCTCGGGTTTTGGCCGGCGCCACAAAATTTGGAGGTAAAAAAATTGTGTCCAGGAGTGGAAGGTAAACGTCCCGGCGATGCTCGCCCCGTCGTTAGCAAGCAGCATCTCAGCGCTGCACCGCCGGAACATCGAGCGCGCTGGACGCAGGCCCGGGTCCTGCACTGTGCAGCGACTAATATCGCAGCGGACCACTGTGTGAGTTCCGCAGTTGGTTGTGATTTTTGCTTTCGAAAAAAACCTTGCTTTCGTATCGTTTTTGTTTTATATTTGGATAATATATGTGGCACCCCCCCTCCTCCCTTTATTTTAAACCCTTTAAAATAATAATGTACGTATGAATAGTTGGAACTAAATGCAGTCCAGTGATGAAGTAACCAGAGTGAGACTAAGTATGGACTATTTAAACAACTATTTTTATTTTACCAGGTATTACCCACTGAGCTGTGTAGCTCTTTTTCATAAGTGACCTGGCACAAATGAAAGCTCAACGAAGTGGCTTATCACGTGGATATTTACAAACGCCAAATACTCTGACACGCATGTTTCTAAATGTGGAGGGAAAAACCGGAGGACCAGGAGAAAAATCCACACGACCACGGGGACAGAGAAAGAGACACGCAAATTTCAAATATACAGCAGCAGGCGTCAGGGTCGGGATCTAACCCGCGACCTCCTGCATACCAGGCGAGGTAGTTAACATCTCTGAGCCACCGTGGCGCCCGGGGCTGTGCCCACAGCGCGCGTGGCCGCTCTCTCGACCCACCGTGGGCACCGCGCGGCGTGGCCACTCAGAGCCGAGCGGTGGTGCTGCGAGACGGGGAGAGCGCCAATGGGGATGGAGGTCCCGGTTGGAGTAGCCACTTATCCTGTGCTCATGAGCTGCCTGGGATTATACACGGCCTTGGGGTGCGGTTACATCTCACAAAAGCCTGGGAGGAACTGCCCAGACTAGGCTTTCTGCTCTGAAGGCTGCGTGCATTAACACCACTGTGGCCACGGCTCTCTCAAAACGTTTCCTGAGCACACAAAATCACCGGTATTTACCTTGTCAAGGAGCATAAGCCATCACGCGAAATCCGGTCGTCCTCGCTGCTGGTTTTGGCTAGTCATCGAACAAAGGTGGTCACTGCTTCGCGTGCTCTCAGACGCGCTTCTGCGGCCGTATGGAACGCTCTTCCTTCCGATATTGGGAAGGCGTTGGAGCTATGCACTTTTAAATGTAGATTGAAAACTCATTTCTTTAAAACTCCTTTTTGTGTTTAGTTTGTTGTCCTTTTCTCGCACCTCTGACTAGCACGGTTGGCTACGTACGGTGCGAAAGAAGTTCAACATACATACATATTGTTCGATGTCTCAGAGTCAACTTAAAGTTCATCCCTAAATTTCGATTTAAAGCTTTCGTGACTGCAGGGATTCATCTTCTTGGTTCTTTCGGCAAAGTCACGTAGAAGGGAAGTAATAAAATAATAAAAATAAAACATAACAAAATAATTCTCACGACGTTTCGGCCACAACGCAAACAGCCGTCTTCTCGACAGACCTGTTTTCCACCTGAAGACGGCTGCTTGCGTTGTGGCCGAAACGTCGTGATAATTATTTTGTTATGTTTATTTTTATTATTGTATTACTTCCCTTCTACGTGACTTTACCGAAAGAACCAAGAAGATTCATCCTTAAAGTTTTACGTTTAACGAGGAGGGTCGTAAACAGAGAGACGAAAAAAAACAGCCGGTTGGCTCCTGAGATGCCAAGACAGGTGGCCCCACGAGAGCCTCAGGACGGTTGCGGTGCGACTGGGGGCAGCGAGAGGAATTGGCGGCCCCCAGCAGGGCTGTGGGTGGCCGACACCACGGCTGCTTCCACCAGGCACAGCCTGATCCGTAGCTTCGTGACGGGAGCGAGCTTCTTTGGTGGGCGCGTGTACGTGTGCGAGGGCGTTTCAATAAGCAAAGAGACTTTCACTCATTCCGTCACCCCCTTTCAGTGCAATTTCAGTGAAATGTGCATCACAAATGGGCCATGGACCCTGGTACGATTGTTGTTTTTTTCTCTCCAGATTTTCTGCTGCTAGATGGCAAACGTATCATGATCACAGACGGCGGTGCCCTTGCACAACCGCACGTGGGCGCGATAGAGCGAGATTCATCAAAGGACGCAGCCACAATGCGGTCTCAACCGTGCGAGTTGATCGTGGGGGTCAACGGCGAGAGCGGAAAACTCACGGGGAGACGGAGGGGGGCTCTCGCTGACAGGCGGCGGCACTGCGAACACAAGGAACACGACGCGGTCGCGTTAATCCGGAGCGCGAGTGGTCAACGTTTTCCCGCACTTCCGATTAGCCACGGTTGGCTACGTACGGCGCGAAATAAGCTCCATATACGTACACAGTTAAACTGTCAGGCGACGAGGGACACAACCAAATGGCACTCTTGCAGCTAATTTGGCCCACGGTTTGCGATGGAGACATCACGAAGTGTTTTGTTAGTTTGTGGGGTTTTTTTTAAACCAAAAATCTGACAAAATTTACTTCCGTTGGGCTGCGGCTCTGGACCTGAGTCCAAGTCACAGCAACCCCTGCGAGTGACGCACCCATACTCTTAGTTATTTCGGTAAAGTCACGTAGGTAAAAAATGAAATTAAAATTAATAAAGAATAAAATAATTATTATTATTATTACTATTACTTTTAATTTATTTTTTTACCTACGTGACTTTACCGAAAGAACTAAGAGTATGAATCCTTGCAGTCACGAAAGCTTCAAATCTAGAATTAGTGACGCACCCAGTTCGTGACGCTGGCTGCCTCTGCCCCCTACGCGCGCGGGCGCCGAGCGCGAGCGCCCTCTCGTGGAGACGGCATGGATCGGCGCTGCCCCCCCCCCCCCACCCCCTACACGGGGGGCGGAGGACGCCACGTCGGGGTCGGGCCGCGCCCGCACGGATCGCTCGTTCGGTGCCAACGTCGGCCGGGCGAGCCACGCGCCACAGCGGCGGCATCTCTCGGGAGCAAATGGAACGGTTCATCGGCGCTGCTTCGCTCTCGATACTCTGCAGGTTTACGGGCAGCGGGAGCTCAATGAGCCACGGGTCCCCCCACCGCACATCCCACCACTCGTCTCACGCCTGTCGCGCCTACGATGAGCACGGTTGGCTACGTACGGTGCGAAGGAAGGTCAGCGCACGGTACGCAACGTCCATAGCTCACAGACGATAACAAGTACCGTTTGTTTGGCCGGGAAATCCTTCGCTTAAACGTCTTAAACGTCAACGCGTTCGTCAATAACCACGTGGCCTTAAAAGGAAAAAAAAATGTATATGTAATTGGCAACGTTTCGAGTAGCAGCCCTTCTTCAGAGCACAACATGTCACCTCTTGCATATTTTACCTTTTTAAGGCCACAGTGTTATTGATGAATGTGTTGTGTTATTTGTTATGTTTGTTTATAATGTCACTGACAACGCAGTAACGCTGGACAAAAAACTAAATTTGACGACTCTTCATGGAAGAACATAAATAAAAAGGGTTTAACCAGGTAAGGCCCACTAAGCTATATCACTTTGTTTAGAAGCGACCTGGCTATCTCAACTGAGGGCTTATCGTGTGGACATTTATAGCAGCCACATACTCTAAATGCGTGATGTTGATTCTAAATGTTGAAGGAAAAACTGGAGGACCCAGAAACAAAATCCATGCGACCACGGAGAGAACACGCAAACTCCAAATATACAGCAGCAGGTGTCAGGGTCGGGATCAAACCCACGACCCCCTGTATACCAGGCGAGGTGGTTAACATCTCGCTACCGTGGCGCCCCCTGCATTGGGATGTTTGGTAATTTCGATTTATGAGCATTTGGCCTCGGCAAGGAAACCAGAGTACCCAGAGAAACCCACGTGGACGAGCGGATGACACTAAAAACTGAGTACAGATAGACTCAATAACCCAACGCTGCCCTGCTACCTCCTCAAAGGCCAAGCTGACATCACCTCCACCTGCAGACAGCACCGTGATATGAACCGGAGTTGGACGGACCTTAGAGCCACGTCGTAGCTGTCACATGCGAACGCAAGAGGCCACAGGGAAGCCATCTTGAAACTTGCTGTGATTGTAAGGCCACTGAGCTATATTGCTCTTTTAAGAAGTGACCTGGCCACAAATCATAGCTCAACGAAGTGGCTTATGTGGAAGTTTATAGCAGCCAAATACTCTAAATGCATTTTGACTCTAAATGTGGAGGGAAAGACCAGAGGACTCGGAGAACAATCCATGCGACCACGGGGAGAACATGCAAACTCCAAATACACCGGTGTCAGGGCCGGGATCGAACCCAGGATCTCCTTTCGACTTGTAAAGCGCCCGAATGTCACAAATGCCTCGCAGTGCAGAAGCATAAACGAGGGGGGAAACAGGAGGGAATGGGGGGCGATGGTAGAACTGAGCAAGGAAAGGGAAGGAGAGAAGGAAGCGATCAAGGAGCTCCCTAATTGGCCAAGGAAACTTTGGGAAAAGGAAAGTTTCGAGGAGAGGCCAGAGAGCAATGGGGCGGGGGGGGGGGCTCGGCGGCTAACGAGCGGCGACGGTGACGGTGGCCGTGACGAGAGGGAGCGCGAGCGTCACCCGTGGGGCCGTGCAGCGTCTCCTTGGCGGAGCCGTGCGCGTTGCGAGCCGTGCACGTCGCCATCGCCTGCTGCGTGGCGCCGCGAGGCAGCACCACGGAGCTCCGCAGCTCCCAGGGCTTCACTCGAACCTCCACCTGCGGCACACGGTGGTGGGGCCGGAGACGGGGGGGGTGGCGGTGGTTAGGGTTCAATTGCGAACGAGCGAATAAATCGAGCGTGATATCACGGGCCGGCTCGGAGGTGCGGAGACCACGCGCGTCGGGCGAGGAGGCCGTGCGGGCTGGAGGGTGAAAGAAGTGGGGGCGGCGAGGGAGTGCGGGTAACTCACGGGCGTCTGCGGCACGCTCCACTTGATCTCGGGCAGGGGGTTCCCCGTGGCCGTGCACACCAAGGTCAGCCGCTCGGGCTCCACCAGCACGTCTGAGAGTGTCACCCGCGGCTCCCCTGCACGCGCGCGGCGACACGAACAGCACGTGTCAAGGGTGCAGCCGTGGCACCTCGCCATCGCGGCGACCCCCGCCGCCCGCAGTGCGCGATGACCTCAGCCGAGCGGCGGTGCTGGCATCGGCCGGGTTGCTGATTGGGGTCGATTTGAATGCGGAGGTGACGTCAAGGAGCATAATCCATCATCACACAAACTCCGGTCATCCTCGCAGCGGATTGTTGGCCCATCTAACAAAGACGGTGGTCACCGCATCGCTCGCTTGCAGATGCACTTTTGCTGCCGTCTGAAACGCTCTTCCTTCCGATATTAGGGAAGCCACTGGAGCTTTGCACTTTAAAATCATCTAGATTGAAAACTAATTTCTTTAGAACTGATTTTTGTGGTTGACATTGTCGTCCTTCCCCCGCATCTCTAATTATCACAGTTGGCTAACGTACGGTGCGAAAAAAATCTCAAAGTTCATACATACACACGGAGGTCCGTCCGTCGCGTCACCGAGCACACGCGAGCGAGCACCGCCGCTCCCTCCGAGGAGCAAGGGGCGCGAGGCGGAGAAGCGGACGAGGCGGGGCACCTCACCTTCCACGCTGACGTGGACCAGGCGGCTCACTCTCAGGCCCGGCACGCTGGGCATGGACACCTCGCACGCGTAGGCGCCGCTGCTGCCGAAGGTGACGGCCGACAGCTGCAGCTGGCCGCCCTGGGCGAGGCGCTTCCCGTCCTGTGTGCACAGCGCCAGCGTCACGGGGACCCAAACCCCCTCTGGTGGCGAATGCCACCGCGACCGCCGCTCTCCGCTCGGCGGTCGCGGTGGCGAGTCGCCGGTGACAGACGGGGACAAAAAAAAAAGTCGGCCCAGGCATTTGGAAACGCACCTCGGCCCTAATTGGGCCGTGCGATTCTCATTGGCCCATTTGGCGCCGGGTGGGGGCGGCGAGGGAGTCCGGCCCCAAAGGAAGAATCTTTGGGGCTGCCGAATATGGGGGCTTAATGCCAACTGAGAGCACAAATAAGCAATGAAGTGTATACATTAGAGGTAATCACGTATTATCATAAAAAAATGTTTTACTCTGATCACGCTATTTAGCAATTTCCCCACACAGACCTGGCCCACCGGCCCTTGGAATGGATCGGCCGACTGGACATGTTTGCCCCATGGCCTGCACATAGCTCAATTACAACTCGTCCGGCAGAATTTTTGCTCACCACATATCAACATTGAATTTTAAAGGTAAAGGCCACCACTCTCTCGTCTGTTTCCCCAATTTCATTCCACTTGTGCCAATGGTGCCATGGGCAGGAGAATCCATTCGGATCTCTCAGAGAGGCATGCAGCCACCTGCCTTGGAGAATATCGAGGGCCTCCGTCTCATCAAGTGACCGCTGGTTCACAAAGTAGCGGGCAGCACCTTCCCACCCACGCTGCCACTAAGAGCGACGTTCGTCGTATGAGAGTTAAATAATCATTTACATTTATAAGGCGCCATCTCGCGACACAATAACCACTTTGTGGGGGTTCTGGTTTCTCTTGCGTGTCTGTGAAGCGTACTTAGCACGTAACAGATTTGTGCAATGTTTGACAGAGAGCGAATTTAAGTTCATCAGCGCTCACGTCACGCTAATTATCTCAGCGCAGTGACATCTCGCACGACGAGCATGACACAAATGGGGCGTGTTACCACCGCTGCTCGATTTTGCTTTTCCACTCATCTCCAGCACTGGCTGCGATCTTCCCCGGGGCGTGCGATGGGGGGAGGGGGTGGGAGGCGGCGGGGGTGGTGGGCCGTTCGACAGCCGCCGTTGCGTTCCGTAACAGCGGGTGGGGGCTCTCTGCTCCTGCGACGGAGCAGCCCGAGCACTGAGCTCCACGGCCGGATTGGTGACCGGAGGAATTCCGGGAATGGGGGGGAGGGAGGGGGTGGTTCTACGGACACCACAAGCTCCGGAAGGCGACGTCTCGCGAACAACGCAACAGAATACGGAGCACGGCGAGCAGCACGGCGAGCGTGAGAGCGTCGATGGGGAGGGACGCCGCCGGAGCCGCCGTGCCCAGCAGGCCCACGCTGAGCTCCGGCACCGTCACGAGTCTGGACGTGAGCTCCACCCAGCGGTCAAAACATTGCTCCAAGGCCGATTTGAAGCCGCGTGTTCGTTAGTGATTACTGTTATTCCGCTTGTTTACCCAGGAAAGCCTCTCCGATGCACAAGACACCTTTTCAAGGCGGCGAGATGTTAACTACCTCGCCTGGTTTACGGGAGGTCGTGGGATTGATACCGACCTTGACGCCTGTTGCATATTTGGAGTTTGCATGTCTCTGTCCCGTGGTCACATAGATTTTTTCATCCGATATTTTTCCCTCCACATTAAGAATCAACATCACGCGTTTAGAATATTTGGCTGCTACAAATTTCTACCTAATAAGCCTATTCGTTGAGCTATCATTTGTGGCCAGGTCACTTTCTAAAAAAATCTACATAGCTCAGTGGGGCATTAAGTGGTCAAGTAAAAATAGTTTTAACAAAATAGTTACAAAAGGGTGCTGCATTGCCTTGTTTGGCACGCTCATGTTTAACGAGAGAGTACATCTTACGTGGGAAGAAGCCAACGCTATTCAAAGACGAGCCACAAAAACAAGTTCCCAACCCAATTGCTGCCCTGACATCTCCGGGCCGCATCGCAGTCCAGCGATCCACCAACCCTCGCCTGGATGTTGAACGCTCACGAGCGTGCAACATCCAGCACACGGAGCGAGAGGGAGGCGGCGAGCGCGCCGGTGACCATGCGACGTCCGCGCGTGTGCGCGTGTGTGCGCGTGTGCGCGTGTGTACGTGTGCGCGTGTGTTCGTGTGTTCGTGTGCGTGTGCACGTGTGCACGTGTGCGCGTGTGCATGTGTGCGTGTGCACGTGGGCGCGTGTGCGCATGTGTGCGTGTGTGCGCGTGTGCGTGTGCACGTGTGTGCGTGTGTGTGCGTGTGTGCGTGTGTGCGTGTCCGACCTGCAGCCGGTGCCCGCCCGGGGCTTCTCACCTTGCTCCACGAGATGGAGAGCGGTTTCTCGGAGCGGCCGCCGCACTCCACGGCCAGCGAGGTCCCCGCGGCGACCGTGTGGTTCCCCGCCGGGGTCACCGTCACGTCCTCGATCCCTGGCACACGGCCGCCCCCCCGTCCCAGCCGCACGGATCACGACCCGCAAGCCTCGCCAGCTTATTTGAACAAGTGAGGCCCGCCACTGAGCTATATAGTAGCGTTATTTTCAGAAGCGACCAGGCCGTCACAAATGACAGCTGGACCAAGTGGCTTATCGCGTGGAGATGTTACGGCAGCCGAATGCTCGAAACGCGCGTTTGTTTCTAAATGTGGAGGGAAAACACCGGAGGACGTGGAGGAAAATGCACGCGAGCACGGGGAGAACGTGCAGACTCCAAATGAACAGGCATCAGGGTCGGGATCGAATCCACGACCTACTGCACAACCAGGCGAGGTAGTTAACATCTCGGCACCGTGGCGCACTTGCGCGCACCGAAGCGACACCAACGTTGCCGATCTCGTGAACGGTGAGTCTGGCTCCGCCCGGCGGGCCGTGGAAGCCACCGAGGTGCGGCACCGCTTGCCTAGCGCGCTCCGACTCCCCCCGGCACGGCGGCGTGTCGTGAACCACTCACAGTTGACCTCGACGTAGGTGTCGGCCGTCAGCATTTCGGCCAGCGGCTGGTCGAAGTCGAACGTGGTGCAGCGGTAGAGGCCGCTGTGGTCGCGCGCGACGCCGCTCAGGGTGAACGTGGACTCGGCGCCGATGTGCAGGTCCTCCACGCTGCCGTTCTTCTGCACCGCGTCCACACGACACGACCGCCGCAGCAGCAGCAGCAACAGCGCATCAACCACATCGCTTCGACAAAGACGGCATCAGCCCGCAGCGCGTCCGTGGCCGCGCGTCGACCACAGCACTGTCACTGCAGCGACCGCTGTTTGGCCGCAACGGCGATATTGCATGCATTGCTGCCTTCCGGGAAAAACTTGGCGGGGCCCTCGTGATGAACTCACGAGACTGGGGTCAGACTTTCCTGGGTGAAATAGCGAAATAATAACAACAACAAAAAAATCACGGAACAACCGGCACCACACTTCAACCACAGCACGTCTTATACCAGCTCACACCAACCACACCACACACTTGCTTGGGGGGGGGGGGGGGCTCCCCTTGGCTCGTGAAAAAAAAAAACATTGGTAATCACTGAACTTGTATGTACCTTCACACGTCCCCCCCCCCCTCCCCCTGGGGTGAAAGGCAACGTCAGAGTGGCTGTGAAGGGCCTTTACCTGAACCCTCTGGAAGGTGAACTCGGGCTCCGAGGTGCCGTCCACGGAGCACTTGAGGGTGACCTTGTCGCCCTGTTTGATGGGCGTGAGCGGCGACTCGACGGTCAGGTTGACGTGCTCCGACGGGTCTGGGGATGAAGTCAAAGACAGCAGCGGCCGTTCGCTCCCAGTGAGCTCTCTGTGCGACTAGAAGCCACGCTCGCTGGCGGTCGGTCCCCGTGTTCCAACTTCTACGGAGACGTTGGACAGCGCTTAACCGGATCGGCCCAAGATCACGGGCGAGATGCGGATGACGGACGCGAAAGTGGACAAAGGCTCCCCTACGCGCGACCGCGGCTACGAACTGCAAAGCACGTGTCGCGTAACTCCGCACTGCCCCAAATGCACGCGGAACGCCAGGGTATCTACCATGCGCCAATTCTCAGACAAGGCAAGTGAATGGCTACATCATCTACAACTGAGTCCCTCATAGTTGCTCTAAAAGTAAACTACAACGATTTTTTTTATCTTACCAGGTGTCAGGTTAATTGAACTATATCGCTCTTTTTCAGAAGCGAAAGGAGGGAGCGAGGGTAGGAGGGATGGAGCGAGGGAGTGAGTGAGGGAGGGAGGGAGGGAGGGAGGGAGGGAGGGAGGGAGGGAGGGAGGGAGGGAGGGAGGGCGAAGGGGAGGGAGGGAGTGACCCCCACAGTGCAGGCCCTCACAGGTGAGTAGGATCTGGATATCGTCAGACTTCATGCGGCCGAGCTGCCCCCCCGGCTGGCTGTACTGGACCTCGCAGTGGAACGACGCCTGCTTGTCCTCCATCGTGGGCTTGTAGAAGAGGTGCGCCGTCACCGAGAAGACGCCGCTCGACTCGCGCACCACGTGCTTATCCACGCGCACGTCTGCGGAACACGCACACGCGTGCACGCACACGCACACACGCACACGCGCACACACGCACACGCACACACGCACACGCGCACACGCACACACGCACACGCGTGCACGCACACGCACACACGCACACGCGTGCACGCACACGCGCACACGCACACGCGCACAACCGCGTGTTGACAAGCGTCCGTCCACGAGAGAGGCGGCTGCTCACGTGCCAAAAAGTTCACTCCTCTTTGGAAAAAAAAACTAAACGCGGTCGTCAGTGACACTGCGCTAGATGGAGAACATGAGCATTAGGTGACGTTTCAGGCAATTGGCCATTCTTCATGGCAATTAGGAAAGTGGCAGCTACCCCAAAACCAAATTCAGAAAACGTTAATCACAATAAAATGATAATTTGTAATTTTGTCGACGAAATGAGCGTTCGCACTGAAACCACGATCACGTTTCATTGTTATCGCCAAGTTGGCTTTCACTCGTCTGTGGCCCACGGCTCCTTTTAAAGGCATTTTACAACGCTCCGTGTCCACGTCGGGGGCATTGGCGAGGACCGCTGCGCGTGTCACGGGACGAGACGCCGACGCCGTGACCACGCGCTCGGCTCCCCCTCTGCGATTCGGGATTTCGGCCACCGAGCGCTCCGTGCCGGAGCTGAAACTCAGCTTAGCGCTGAGCGCAGCCTGCGCCGGGGCTGTCGGAGTCATCGGAGCCCGTTACCCGACTCCTGTGAAGCTGCTGAGATGACTCGCCAACAGCTAAGGTGGAGTGAGCCATAGCGACAGTGGGGTCGAGCCACCACTGGGTCTCTTGAGCAGCGTGACTTGTGCAGCAATGCTCTCTGCCACCCCTCCCTTAGCCCCCTCTCACACAGCACAGCATCCTGTGTCTGTGCTGCCCAAACAATCCATCCTGTGTGTGTCCCACCCCGCCACCCCCCCCCCCCCCCCAACGAGGCGACCGAGCACCGCTACGAGTTGAGAGGGAGTTACGGACGCCTCGACGCCACCGCTGCTGCGAGTGTGGTTTGTGTCGTGAGGTCAACACGAGTGGCAATTGTCTCCAGCCGTCCTGGGCCTCCCCCGAGGTACACCTGGTGCGGTGTGAAAACATCGCCACTCGGGAGACAAAAGGCGGCCGGGCGTGGTGCTGGCCGCCCCTCCACGTGTTGCCGTGCCGGCCTTCATTGGCGCTGCTACCCGCTAACAGCACCTGCCCCAAAAGTGTGCAAAGGCTACGCGGGGGATCTTTGTCTTTGTGTGGCGAGGCCTCGCCACCTTACTCTGTGGAGACTTGTTGAGCAGGGCCTGGCTGTCCTTGTACCACGTGAGGTTGGCCTCGGGGTAGCCGCCGCTCGAGATGCACGTGCCGATCTGCAAGGAACGCCAAGCGGGCCGCGTCACGCACTCCGCGAGGAAACGAGGCTGAACGTTGCGCTGGGGGAACGGCCCATCGAGTCCCCACGGGCGTGCGTCGGCTCGCCCGAGAGAGGAAGCGGCGATGAAGCGATGGCAATCAAAGTCGTGGAACAGTGTGTTGGCGCGACAACGCGTCTTTGCCGTGACGCGGCTCTTCCATCAGAGAACACTTTTCGCACAACGCGGAACGCACGGCCCGTTATAACGCCGAATATGTGCCCCTTTAAAACGTGGAACGTGCACACCGTTATAACACGGAACGTGTGCCCCGTTATAACTCAGAACGCGCGCCTCGTTATAACTCAGTTTCTGAGCGGTCGACAACAAACTACTTTCATGCAAACTTCAAATATACAGCAGCAGGCGTCAGGGTCGTGATCGAACCCACGACCTCCTGTACACCAGGCGAGGTGGTCAGCATCTCGCCACCGCGGCGATTAAACACGCCGCAAAAAATGTACCGCTACTACGACGGGCGCACGTATTTACCAGCTGCTTGCCCAAGCCGAGAACAACGGAGGAGGGACTCCTGGTGATCACCAGCTTCTCCGGGAACGCTGCGGAAGAAGGAGAAGGAGGAGAAGGATGAGGAAACGTCCGGGCTCAATCACGGGAGCGGACCGCCTTACAAGCGGGGGGCGCGGCGATGGGCCCCCCACTCCGCCCGCCCGCCCGCCCGCCCCGCGCGATCTCACCGTAGACCTCGAGCTTCGTCTTCAGCTCGCCGTCGTGCGTGACGCACACGAAGGTGGCCCGGTCCTGCAGCAGCACGCCCTGCAGCGTCAGGGCCGTGTCGCCGCCCAGCTCCACGCGGCCCTCGAATGCGGGCGCCGGCCACAGCTGCCCCGTGCCCTCGTCGCGCGTGAACACTGCCGAGCGCCTGCCCGCCCGCTCCTGGCCGACGACAGCGAGTGGGGTGGGGGGTGGCGGGTGGGTGAGCTTTGTCGAAGCGGCATTTTCGCCGTGTTCAAGGTGCGAAGTCTGCTCGACAGGAGTTGTACACCCCTAGCTGCCACTGCTAAATGTATCATTCCGGATGACCGCTGCAAAGTATGGTCTTGAGTTTTGATTATAGTGTGCTGATCTTTAAAGGTGTATTGGATTTTTTTGATTCTGCTACTGATACTCCTGCTATTATGGAGTGACTCGTGTAGCCAACTATGGCTGCAAAGTTTGGTCGTACATGTTATGTATATCGTTTATTGTTAAATTAGAATCACAGTTCCTATGATTACTGTTACATTTTTTTATAGCTTTATTTTGGTGATTTTTAAAAAGTTTTGGTTTAGCCGTGTTTGTTTGTTGTAGTACAGAGTTAGCCTGATAACTTCAATCTACATTGTCTTACGGTTGTCATTGTTTGACTTGCATCCCACTGGGATTTTTGCACGCAGCGTTGAAACACGGTGTTTTTTCTGGAAGACTTTGCTGTTTTTTCCAGGATTTTTCTGTTTGCGCGTAGTCACTTTAAGATGTTTCTTGTTCATGTTTTTGTTTTGTTGCGGTTGCACCCGAGTCAAGAGCCGCATGGCTCACAGGGTTATACCTAATCAATGAAACTGAAAACTGAAGTCAAAGGGAGCAGGGCAACACACATCGCGAATTAATAAAACAAAAATCATTTATCAATTAAACTGCGTCTGCTTAGTTTCTTTGTCCAAACTTAGTTATTATTTAACACAACAGTTTGACAACATGGGACCTTTTTTGCCAGTATTAAAGTATGAAAAACAAGAATAGGCTTTATCCTCTCTGGCAATAATGTAGACATGCAAGGAATCATGTCTACATTAACCACATGCGTGTGGTGAACATACAATCACACATGCTCTGATAATTTTATGTATTGTCTTTGAAACTGATTAGCATACACCAGAGACAGCCTTCTTTAGGGCCTCGTCTCACCAGTGTCAGACCAGAGAACGCCAAAAGGCAAACAGGACCGAGACATTATTATATTATGATATTTGAACATCATACAACCCCTTTTATTGCCAGGAAGGGTAAAATCGATTCTTCTTTTTTCATACTAAAGTTTGACTGTTTTATATTTTGTCACCAAGACATTCCACAGTGACCCCACTCTCCTGCCACATTTAATCGATTATATTTACGTTAAATTACGTTTTAAGTTTTAATGGTTTTTTCCCTTTAAACTGCTGCCCGCGAGGGGGCAGCCAAAGAGCCGCCTGATGTCTACCGTTGGTCTGGAGCTGTGGTTCTTCTTCTTAACCTGAGGTGCACGCTGCACTCCCTGGGAGTGTGAGATGCCCTTCATGGGGCTGCGAGACGTGGCCTTTTGGCGTCCTCTGGTCGATGGCTACAGGGTTTGGTGGTACATGTTGTTCATGTCGTTTATTGTGAAATTTCGGTCACAGTTCCTATGATCACTGTTACATTGCTTATGGATTTATTGTGGTGATTTCGAAAAGTTTTTTGGTTTGGCCATGTTTGTTTGTTGTAGTACGAAGTTAGAATGATGGCCTTAATCTAAGTTGTCTTGTGGTTGTTGTTGTTGTTGTTTGACTTGCATCCCACTGGGATTTTTGCACAGCGTTGGTGTACGGTGCTTTTTTTTCGGAAGACTTTACAGTTTTTTCCTGGATTTTTCTGTTTGCGCAAAGTCACTTTAAGATGTTTTCTTGTTCATGTTTTTGTTTTTTGTTTGTTGCGGTTGCACCCAATTCAAGAGCCGAATGGCTCACAGGGCTTTCCCAAATAAATGAAACTGAAACTAACACCGTTTGAGACTAGGCTCTAAAGAAAGCTGTCTCTGGTGTAGACCAATCAGTTTCAAAGACGATGCATATATTATCAGAGTGTGTTTTTTGCTTGCATTCTGAACACGAGTATTGTGGTCAATGCAGACATAATTCCTTGCAAAAGGTTTCAGTTTGGTGTTTTAACATCTTAACACAGCTGTTTTGTTGCCATGAAAAAAGGGGAAACCCTATTCTCATGTGGATGACATTGGTCGCGAAATCCTCCGCGTTCAACTGGTACACCTCCAGTTCGCCCGGCTCCCCGCTCGCCCGTCCAATCTGGACGAGTGCGGCGAGTTCGGAGGCCTGACATCGAAAGTCGAAGACTGGTCGCGTGGACAGAGAGGAGCGACAGGAGGACTCACCACAAACCACTCGGCGGCCCCGTCGCGCGGCTTGGGCTGCGTTCCCCGCGGGGAGTCGCAGATCATCTGCACCGTCTCCCCCAGCAGCGCCAGGACCATCTCATCACAGCTCACTCCTGCGGGACATCGCACCGTGTCACGCGGCGCACATGGGAGACCCCGGCGTAATCGTCACACCCAGAGGACATCGCACCTCGCCGGTGTCTCCTGCAGGCAGCAAGGAGCAGCCAGCAACAGACAGCAGCAGCACTCAAGAGGAATGCGGGGCTGCTGCTGCTGCTGGAAGTGTGGGTCCCAGCCCCGCAGTGTTGAGGGGGGGGGGGGCTGATAGGGGTTGACCCCCACTCCCCTCGGAGCTGTAGGCGCAGTCCTCCCCTTCTAAATTCTTGGGAGTCTGGTGATGTCTCGACCCCACGCGTTACAGTGACTGTAAACAAAGATAAATATTCCCCGTATAGCCTGTAACAGACTGTTGGGGCAAGGGCTGTTAGCGAGCACCTATGAAGGCTGGCACGGCACACGAGAGGGTGGGTGGCCAACACCACGCCCGGCCGCCTTTGTCTCCCCAGTGGTGATGTTTACACACACCACCAGGTACTCATTTGAGGCTGAGTCGACGTAGGGGAAGCCAATGACCGATTCATATAATCGTCACTGGTGTTGAACGTGAGCGGGAATGGGGTCGCCGGGTTCGTAGCGCGGCAGGCTAACCGCTACACGACCGCTTCCCAGGGTGATGACTGCTCGCACGCACACACACTGCGGCAAAAGCGACAACGCCGTCTCCCGTGCGGCTCCATGCTTTCACTTCACCTCGTGGTCAAGTGAAGGAGGGGAACCGAGCGATCATTTGATGTGCACGCTGCCCACACGCTCGTTGGAGGGAGGGGTGCTGGTCCCATGTCCTCGTGCACACAAGGGGGCTGAGAGTCACAGCGAGAATGCGTCATCATCGTCATCATCGCTACTCGTGCACCACGTCTGGACTGATGGGCCAGGGGCTCCTGTCCAGTTTCCACACAGCTATGTATTTGTTACTGGTAGGAACCTCCTGGTTACACCAGTCCACAGGGGATTATTGTGTCCGTCCGTCCGTCGTGCATCCAAAAATGGGAGGGGTGGTGCTGGGTAGAGAGGGGAGGGTGGGGAGGGGCTGGGTGGGGAGGGTGGGGAGGGGAGGGTGGGGAGGGGCTGGGTGGGGAGGGTGGGGCTGGGTGGGGGGTGGGTGGGGAGGGGCTGGTCACCCCGTGGTGCCCTTATAAAACTCAACGTTTAACCTACTTACGTCGGCTTGTGCCCGCCCTCACAGTCGGGCATATTTGCGGAATACACCACGCCGCCGTTGACCCTGGCCATTGACCGAGCAACCCAACGCTCCTACCAGCTCCCTCCGCAGGAACGTGTTTTAAGATGTGTTGCCCCAAACGTTTCCCCGAATGTCGCCGTGCCCTCTAACCGGGGCACCCCCACCCCGCTCCATTGGCGCTCTCTCCCCGTGGCGCAGCACCGCTACCGCTCGGCTCTGAGCGGCCACACACGCTGTGGGCACAGCCTCGGTCGCCACGGTGGCGAGATGTTAACCACCTCGCCTGGTATACAAGAGGTCGTGAGTTCGTCCCCGACCCTGACGCCTGCTGCTGTATATTTGGAGTTTGTGTGTCTCTCTCTCTCTCATCATCATCACGGTGGCGAGGAGATGTTAACTCCCTCGCCTGGTATGCAGGAGGTCGTGGGTTCGATCCCGACCCTGACGCCTGCTGCTGTATATTTCTCTCCCCGTGCTCTCTCTCTCCGGTTTTCCCCTCCACATTTAGAGTCAACGTCACGCGTTTAGAGTATTCGACTGCTGTACATTTCCACGTAATACGGCAACTCCGTTGAGCTGTCATTTGAAAAAGAGCTACACAGCGCAGTGGTGGGCCTTACCTGGTAAAATGAAAAAAACAATAGTTGGTTAAACAGTTAATAGCTAGTCTCACTGCCTACATCATCGCCGTACTGTGTTTATTCTCAAATACTTACACGTTCATTATTATTTTAAAGCGTTTACAATTTGTGCGGGGGGGGGGGGGTTTGTCGTGCTTAATCCTGATTAAAGTCACAGTGCCACCTACGGCGTCCTTTTTGTCACCGAGGTCACGCGACAGAGGTCAAGCGACAGGGGTCACGCGACAGAGGTCACGGGTTCCACGGGGGGGCGGCAGAGGACCGACTGCGCAGAAGCCGCGCGTCTGCTCCTCGCTGGCTCCACCCTCGGTCCACTGCTGCTCCACCCCCCCCTCCTCCTCTAGACGAACAGGGCCACATTCTTCTTCTGAGCGCGGGTCACGGTGGGGGCTGGGTGGAGGTAGGTGTGTGTGGGGGGGTCGTTGGTGGGCTGGGTGGAGGTAGGTGTGTGTGGGGGGGAGTCGTTGCTGGGCTGGGTGGAGGTAGGTGTGTGTGGGGGGGAGTCGTTGGTGGGCTGGGTGGGGGTAGGTGTGTGTGGGGGGGGAGTCGTTGGTGGGCTGGGTGGGGGTAGGTGTGTTTATTGGGGGGGAGTCGTTGGTGGGCTGGGTGGGGGTAGGTGTGTTTATTGGGGGGGAGTCGTTGGTGGGCTGGGTGGGGGTAGGTGTGTGTGTGGGGTGGTCGTTGGTGGGGATGGGTGGGGGTAGGTGTGTGTGTAGAGAGTCGTTGTTAGGGCTGGGTGGGGGTAGGTGTGTGGGGGGGGGGGGTCGTTGTTAGGGCTGGGTGGGGGTAGGTGTATGTGGGGGGGAGTCGTTGGTGGGCTGGGTGGGGGTAGGTGTGTGTGGGGGGGTCGTTGGTGGGGATGGGTGGGGGTAGGTGTGTGTGGGGGTTAGTCGTTGTTAGGGCTGGGTGGGGGTAGGTGTGCGTGGGGGGGGAGTCGTTGGTGGGCTGGGTGGGGGTAGGTGTGTGTGTGTGGGGAGTCATTGGTAGGGCTGGGTGTGGGTAGGTGTGTGTGGGGGGGGTCGTTGTTTGGGCTGGGTGGAGGGAGGGGGGAGGTGGAGTGGATTTCGGGAGGAGCGCAGGCGAGGGAGAGATCCGCTGGAGCGCATGAGGCTGACGCGCGGATTTGGCGCGGCCACAATGGGGCCCATTGAGACGCCACGCGCACCGCGTTCATTGTGCTCACATCCACGCCCCACGCCCCACGCTCCCAACTTGCCCACTCGCTGGCTGGCAGGCGGCGGCACAGTCCCCGGACAGGCCTCGCTCGCCACACAACATCATAGCGGCTACATTTAGACTGAAAACTGTCGTGACTGCAGGAATTCATACTCTTGGTTCTATCGGTAAAGTCACGTAGATAGAAAACTAAAATAATAAAAGCAAAAAACCCACGACGTTTCGATCGCAACACGAGCGGTCTTCATGCGATCGAAACGTCGTGGGTTTTTTGCCTGTATTTTTATTTTATTTTTATTCTTTTTATTTTCTATCTACGTGACTTTACCGACAGAACCAAGACTATCATATCAGCTGCTGCTCCGCGGCTATGCCGTGCATCCTTCCGCCAAAATACGCGTGGACGCCGAGGTTATTTTGCTGATAACGATGCCTCTCTCGCTCTCCGTGTGCAGGCAGTCACTTGTCATTGCGATGCTCAGATGCTCAAATGTGCGTTGGGCAACCAACGCCTCGTGCTCCAAGTCTCTCTCGGACGGCTGCTGTGGGGTAAGGAAGCCACCACGGAACGACGAGTGGCATCGCCGCAGGGGAGCCCGTGCCTGGTGGTGCAGTGCCAACCGGGCAAACCCCCCAGCGTCGTCCCTGATTGTGGCGGCGCTCAGAGCAGGCGTGTGTACATTCCACGTTCCTGTGGAGGCGGAGGAATCTCACCCCATGAGGAGTCGCTCGCTCGTCACATTCCGGAGGTGAATGTTGACGAGTGAAAACCCGGGGAAACGCACCCGCGCCTTGACGTTTCAAAGCGAATTGTTGCTGCACGAATGTTGATTCGAAGCTTTCGTGAAGAGTCTGTTGCTGCACGTTGAACATTTCAATGACGTCGACGGGCGAGTTGACTCGCTGAGGAATCTGTACGCGTGGTTTTGGGGAGTCGTGAGCCCCCCCCCCCCGGGATCTCCTTACACCCCACCCCCCCCCCCGGAGCGGCGTGGCTATCGGGGCTGGTGGCACGGCGAGGCACCGCGCCGCGTCGCTCGCGTGTTGATTTACAGCGCGGCGTCTCTCGGCGCCGTGCGGCAGGGAAGGCGATTGCCGCGCGCGCGACTCTGCAAGTCAATTGTCCGACGATCCGGAAGCGGGTGCCGTTCGCTGCGCTATCACTCGCCGCCTCTTCCGAGTCGGAATCTTTATCAGTACCGGAGCAATCCCGATGAGCTGTGAAGCGCTTTACTCGCGCCTGACACGGGAATTCTGTCGGCATGGCCCCCCCCCCCCCCCCCCCACTTCCACCGCCTCCCACCGCTGAGTGACCACCACGGGGCCAGCGCCGAGTGCGTGCGATGAGCGCGGTGCCAGGCGCGGTGCACCAACGACGTTCGGGCAATCTCACAACCAAACGACCTCACAGCGAAACAGCCTCATAGAGCTCAACCCTCACAGTCTGACACCCTCACAGCCTGACACCCTCACAGCCTGACACCCTCACAGCCTGATACCCTCACAGCCTGACACCCTCACAGCCTGATACTCTCACAGCCTGACACCCTCACAGTCTGACCCCTCACAGCCTGACACCCTCACAGCCTGATACCCTCACAGCCTGACACCCTCACAGCCTGACACCCTCACAGCCTGATACTCTCACAGCCTGACACCCTCACAGTCTGACCCCTCACAGCCTGACACCCTCACAGCCTGATACCTTCACAGCCTGACACCCTCACAGCCTGACACCCTCACAGCCTGATACTCTCACAGCCTGACACCCTCACAGTCTGACCCCTCACAGCCTGACACCCTCACAGCCTGACCCCTCACAGCCTGATACTCTCACAGCCTGATACCCTCACAGCCTGATACCCTCACAGCCTGATACCCTCACAGCCTGACACCCTCACAGCCTGATACCCTCACAGCCTGACACCCTCACAGCCTGACACCCTCACAGCCTGATACCCTCACAGCCTGACACCCTCACAGCCTGACACCCTCACAGCCTGACACCCTCACAGTCTGATACCCTCACAGCCTGACACCCTCACAGCCTGATACCCTCACAGCCTGACACCCTCACAGCCTGATACCCTCACAGCCTGACACCCTCACAGCCTGACACCCTCACAGCCTGATACCCTCACAGCCTGACACCCTCACAGCCTGACACCCTCACAGCCTGATACCCTCACAGCCTGACACCCTCACAGCCTGACACCCTCACAGCCTGACACCCTCACAGTCTGATACCCTCACAGCCTGACACCCTCACAGCCTGACACCCTCACAACCTGATACCCTCACAGCCTGACACCCTCACAGCCTGACACCCTCACAGCCTGACACCCTCACAGCCTGACACCCTCACAGCCTGATACTCTCACAGCCTGATACTCTCACAGCCTGATACTCTCACAGTCTGACACCCTCACAGCCTGATACCCTCACAGCCTGACACCCTCACAGTCTGACACCTTCACAGTCTGACACCCTCACAGCCTGACACCCTCACAGCCTGATACCCTCACAGCCTGACACCCTCACAGCCTGATACCCTCACAGCCTGACACCCTCACAGCCTGACACCCTCACAGCCTGATACTCTCACAGCCTGACACCCTCACAGCCTGACACCCTCACAGCCTGACACCCTCACAGTCTGATACCCTCACAGCCTGACACCCTCACAGCCTGACACCCTCACAACCTGATACCCTCACAGCCTGACACCCTCACAGCCTGACACCCTCACAGCCTGACACCCTCACAGCCTGACACCCTCACAGCCTGATACTCTCACAGCCTGATACTCTCACAGCCTGATACTCTCACAGCCTGATACTCTCACAGTCTGACACCCTCACAGCCTGATACCCTCACAGCCTGACACCCTCACAGTCTGACACCTTCACAGTCTGACACCCTCACAGCCTGACACCCTCACAGCCTGATACCCTCACAGCCTGACACCCTCACAGCCTGATACCCTCACAGCCTGACACCCTCACAGCCTGACACCCTCACAGCCTGATACTCTCACAGCCTGACACCCTCACAGCCTGATACCCTCACAGCCTGACACCCTCACAGCCTGATACCCTCACAGCCTGACACCCTCACAGCCTGACACCCTCACAGCCTGATACTCTCACAGCCTGACACCCTCACAGCCTGATACCCTCACAGCCTGACACCCTCACAGCCTGATACCCTCACAGCCTGACACCCTCACAGCCTGATACCCTCACAGCCTGATACCCTCACAGCCTGATACTCTCACAGCCTGATACTCTCACAGCCTGATACCCTCACAGCCTGACACCCTCACAGCCTGATACTCTCACAGCCTGATACCCTCACAGCCTGATACTCTCACAGCCTGATACTCTCACAGTCTGACACCCTCACAGCCTGATACCCTCACAGCCTGATACTCTCACAGCCTGATACCCTCACAGCCTGACACCCTCACAGTCTGACACCCTCACAGTCTGACACCCTCACAGTCTGACACCCTCACAGTCTGACACCCTCACAGTCTGATACTCTCACAGCCTGACACCCTCACAGTCTGATACCCTCACAGCCTGATACTCTCACAGTCTGACACCCTCACAGTCTGATACCCTCACAGCCTGATACCCTCACAGCCTGACACCCTCACAGTCTGATACTCTCACAGCCTGACACCCTCACAGTCTGACACCCTCACAGTCTGACACCCTCACAGTCTGATACTCTCACAGCCTGATACTCTCACAGTCTGACACCCTCACAGTCTGACACCCTCACAGTCTGATACTCTCACAGCCTGATACTCTCACAGTCTGACACCCTCACAGTCTGACACCCTCACAGTCTGACACCCTCACAGTCTGATACTCTCACAGCCTGATACTCTCACAGTCTGACACCCTCACAGTCTGACACCCTCACAGTCTGATACTCTCACAGCCTGATACTCTCACAGTCTGACACCCTCACAGTCTGACACCCTCACAGTCTGACACCCTCACAGTCTGATACTCTCACAGCCTGATACTCTCACAGTCTGACACCCTCACAGTCTGACACCCTCACAGTCTGATACTCTCACAGCCTGATACTCTCACAGTCTGACACCTTCACAGCCTGACCCCTCACAGTCTGACACCCTCACAGTCTGATACCCTCACAGCCTGATACCCTCACAGCCTGACACCCTCACAGTCTGATACTCTCACAGCCTGACACCCTGACAGTCTGACACCCTCACAGTCTGACACCCTCACAGTCTGATACTCTCACAGCCTGATACTCTCACAGTCTGACACCCTCACAGTCTGACACCCTCACAGTCTGATACTCTCACAGCCTGATACTCTCACAGTCTGACACCCTCACAGTCTGACACCCTCACAGTCTGACACCCTCACAGTCTGATACTCTCACAGCCTGATACTCTCACAGTCTGACACCCTCACAGTCTGACACCCTCACAGTCTGATACTCTCACAGCCTGATACTCTCACAGTCTGACACCCTCACAGTCTGACACCCTCACAGTCTGATACTCTCACAGCCTGATACTCTCACAGCCTGACACCCTCACAGTCTGACACCCTCACAGTCTGACACCTTCACAGCCTGATACTCTCACAGCCTGATACTCTCACAGCCTGACACCCTCACAGCCTGATACCCTCACAGCCTGATACCCTCACAGCCTGATACTCTCACAGTCTGACACCTTCACAGCCTGATACTCTCACAGCCTGATACTCTCACAGCCTGACACCCTCACAGTATGACACCTTCACAGCCTGACCCCTCACAGTCTGACACCCTCACAGTCTGACACCTTCACAGCCTGACCCTTCACAGTCTGACACCCTCACAGTCTGATACCCTGACAGTCTGACCCCTGACAGCCTGACCCCTCACGGCCTGACCCCCTGACAGCCTACAGCCTGATGTCTGTAGGCTGTACACCAGACAGTAAGATGAGAGCCGCCCCACCCTGCACATTCCTGCGAGTGACCTCTGACGTGTGGACATCGCAGTGTCAGTGTGTCAGTGTGTCTGTGTGTCTGTGTGTGTGTGTCTGTGTGTCTGTGTGTGTGTGATCAGTGCGAGAGCCCACGTACGATCACAGCCCAGAGAACAAGAAGGAACGACCCCCATTGTGAGCTCTAGAGCGTCAATGTCGACAGAGGCTGCCACCCGGCCCCTCCACTTTGCTCTGCGCAAATAGACAGGAGCCCCCCCCCCCCCAGTGGCCGCGTGCTTTGTCGACGCCGTCAACTCAGGAGGACAACCTTGGCTCGGAATTGAAATCACCGCTCATTAAAACGCAGTTAATCAGCCTGGACCCCGTGCCAGGGGAGAGATTGACCCGCATTTTTTACTTCAAAATCCGCGAGCGGAATTTCTACACGCAGCCCCCCCCCCCAAAATCCCTGCACCGCCGCCGCTGCACTGTGCTAATAGATACGGAGCGTTGCACAAGCAGGGCTTCATTTGAGACGGGGTCTGGCTTGGGTTCGGAAACCCCACGAAATGTGTCCACACCGGCATGCCGCTTGCCTCCTCTCGCCGTGGATATTGCTTCGAGTCGCGTTGCCCACTCAGCTCTGCCACCAGGTCTAGCTACCCTGCCACCTGGACAATATTCAGTGGGAGATTAAGCCTAAGGGGGTGGGAGGGGGGGTACATCTCTACCTTGTCTGCCCACGTGTTTTCAATGTCCTCAGGAGGAGTCGTATCTGGTCAGAGGAGCAAAGAGTGCGATTTCTGCTGACGCCATGCGGGAAGGCCACCGTGGGCCCTGAATGGCACACTTGTTATTTATAAAGCTATTTGTTTTTTCACTGAGCTACGTAGCTCTTTTTCATAAGCGACCTGGCTATCACAAATGATAGCTCAACGAAATGGGCTTATCATGCGGAAATGTAGAGCAGCCAAAATACTCTAAACGTCTGTTGATTATAAATGTGTAGGGAAACCCTCGGAGGACCTGTAGAAACATCCACGCGGCGACGGGGAGAGGGAGACGCGCAAACTCTAAACTTGCCGTCGTCAGGGTCGGGATCGAACCCACAACTCCCTGTATACCGGGCGACGTAGTTAACATCCCACCACCGTGGCACTTAACCAGCCACTGCAATTAGCAAGTCCATAGCAGTTAACGAGCTACTGCAATTAGAAAAGTTAACGAGCCGTGCCGCCGCCTCGTCAAGCCCGCGTCCACCGACCGCCCACGAGGGAGACACTCGCACCAAATCTGACTGACAGAATATTTGCAGAATTCCATTCCCGGCATCGCTGGCCCTTTGCCAGCGAATCTCTCGTCCGGCCAAAGCGCGGTGTGACACAAGACCCCCTGCCCGCCCACCCCACCGCCACCGACTCGCCGCAGCGACACGATCCGGAGTCAGCCTTTACCAATTAACGCAGGGGATCTGGTTTCGGAGAATGCGCGGGCGTTTCGCAATATGCCCCCCCCCCTTCTTCTTCCCCCTTCCGCCGCTCAGCGAGATATGCGCCATGCGCATCCCCTTCGCAACTTTTCCCCTCCATCAGCGCTGGCACCGGGAGGTGTCGGGGCGCAAGGCGCGCGAGACGCAGGGGGGCACGAGGGGGCCGAGGGGGCCGCGTGGGGGCTTCGCGGCGCGGCAGCCGCTGCCGTTTTGGCAACGCGAGCTCGCGGGTGGCGTAGTGGATAAATGAAAGACACGCGCGCCATATATATAGAGAGAGGGGAGAGGGGGGCTGGGGACGTACAGTACAGTTGCACGTGGCCGCAAGTCGTCGTCCGTGCCAGAGGCACTCGCTTTCACCCTGCTAGGAGGAGAAAGGGCTCCAACCTGTTCATTTGTTTTATCTGGGGGGGGGTGGGGGGGTGGGGTGCCCCTTTGAGTGCGGAACAGCACCGCCACCCCCACCAGAAGGCAATTCCCCTATAAACCTCACAAATAAAGAACAGCCTTTTTGTATCCACATCGTAAAACTCAACTCAACTTTATGACTGCCCTTCGTTCCAATGAAACAAAAAAAACACATAATCGCCCGTTACCGCAGCGAGGGAATGGCAAGGTCTAACCCAGACATGATACAATAAGCAAACTCAACAGGAGACCACGTGCGCGCACACGCATGCAGTCATCGTTAAGCCGCGCGGGATGCGATATCGATGAAGCTTTGATCGCACTGCGAGAGCGACGGTCTGAAGAGGCCGCCACTGCCTCCCGACCATGTACGGCGATCGCGCTCGCCAGGGACCGCGCGTGCCACGCGAACGCGGGGGGCCCCCTTCGGTTAGAAATTGATGTATCTGCTCGCATTCCTGGCGACTGAAGCACGCTCCTCCGCGGGTCGCACCCCGCCCGTCTGGTGTCGCGCGGTTCAGCGAGCAGCAGGGGCGCGAGCACGGGCGCAGGCTCGCTGCTCTAATTAAAGGTCGTACATCACTGGGGAACATTCACCGTCGGAAACTGAGAGCGACATGCCACGGTGAACTAAGGGTGCTCAGCAGTTCGTCTGCGCCACGTGGTTCAGCTGTCCCAGGCGCCAACGTGCGGTGACCTCTATCCATCAGTGCACACAACGACGGCGACGACGATGATGATGATACTAATAATAGACGTGACGATGGGGTCACCAAGGGTCACCAAAGATTAGCCAGCAAAAACAACAAACTACTGCTGATCTTGCAGCGACAGTACTGGGCTGTGTGTTAGTGGCGGTGGTGGTGGCGACGGTGGTGGCACTGGTGGCGCAGGAAGTGGCAGTGGTGATGGTGGTGATGGTGGTGATGGTGGTGATGGTGGTGGTGGTGGCAGTGGTGATGGTGTTCATGGTGGTGATGGTGGTGATGGTGGTGGTAGTGATCGTGGCGGTGGCTGAGGTGGTGGCGGTGGTGGTGGCAGTGGCGATGGTGGTGTTCATGGTGGTGGCGGTGGTGATGGTGGTGGTGGCAATGGTGATGGTGGTGGCAGTGGTGATGGTGGTGTTCGTGGTGGTGGCGGTGGTGATGGTGGTGGTGGCAGTGGTGATGGTGGTGGCGGTGGTTATGGCGGTGTTCAGGGTGGTGGCGGTGGTGGTAGCAGTGGTGATGGTGGTGTTCATGGTGGTGGCGGTGGTGATGGTGGTGGTGGCAGTGGTGATGGTGGTGTTCGTGGTGGTGGCGGTGGTGATGGTGGTGGTGGCAGTGGTGATGGTGGTGGCGGTGGTTATGGCGGTGTTCAGGGTGGTGGCGGTGGTGGTGGCAGTGGTGATGGTGGTGTTCATGGTGGTGGTGGTGGCGGTGGTGGTGGCAGTGGTGGTGGCGGTGGTGGTGGCAGTGGTGATGGTGGTGTTCATGGTGGTGACGGTGGTGGCAGTGGTGATGGTGGTGTTCATGGTGGTGGTGGTGGCGGTGGTGGTAGCAGTGGTGGTGGCGGTGGTGGTGGCGGTGATGGTGGTGGTGTTCATGGTGATAGCGATGGTGGTGGTGGCGGTGGTGGTGGCGGTGATGGTGGTGGTGTTCGTAGTGCCGGCGAAGCGGCTTCGCGCGGTGCAGCCGGGCTGCTGGTGGCATCGCGACAGCCCCGACCGCAGTTGCAGGCGGAGCAGCGGCGCTGCCCAGCAGCCGCTCGATCGGGTTACCGGCAGAACAAGGGCAGCAGCAGAGCGCGGCCGAGGGGCCGAGGGGTGGAGGGGGGTGGCGCGACGGCTCGCCTCTCCTCCTCCATCGCTCGGCCACGCCGAGTTGCAAAATCGAACGTGTAATTCGGTCTGCCAATGATTAAATTGCATTAATCTAATTATCGTATGTTTCGCAAACCAGACGCAAACGCCAGAAGCGGTCGTAACTAAAACATTCGGACAATTCGACTGCGCGTTTACGAATTCGGGAGGCTTCGGAGTGCGCGCGTCTATCCGTGTGGACCGTACACCCGACTCCATCTACTTGCCAAAGTTATGGCAGCGAAACGTCTGTGGGTGGGTGGGCGGCCGCACGCCCCTTGTGAGTGCAAAACAAAACGGGCGCTCTTAAACGTCGACCAAACACACTCGCTGATAGATCCAAAAAAAAACCCAACGCCTTGGTGCGTGAAGGTATTCGACGAGACCAGACCACCCTCGCAGATGAGTCGCGTGCGGCTCGAGAAGGCGGCTCTCGACTGAGTCAACAACAACGACGTTCAACAGAGACGCTCTAATAACTCCACACTGCCTCGACACATGGAAGACTCTAGTCACAAAATAGGAATGGGACGTTCATCCCATCTGGCTCACATGCACATCCTGAGACAAGACGCCCAACTGCCCCTGCTCCCCCCATTATGCACTCGCACACACTCACACGCACGACCACATGACAAAAAAATATCAAAGAGAACGATCCCCCCCCGTTTTTGCCGTAACAAACTGTTGGGGGCAATTGCTGCTAGAGAGCACCTATGAAGTCCGGCACGGTACACGAGGGAGTGGGTGGCCAAAACCACGCCCGTCTGCCTTTGTATCCCCAGTGGTGATGTTTTTACACACCGCAGCAGGTGTTCATTTGAGGCTGAGTCGACCTAGGGGATGCCCAGGGCCAGTTCAGATGATCGTCACTGGTGTTGGTAGCCGTGAGCGAGAATCGAACCCGGATTGCCGGGTTCGTAGCGCAGCGCGCTGACCGCTGCGCCACCGCTCCCCACATTACTCACACACACACAGACACATACACAAACACATTCCGTCTCCGCCGAGCTGTTGATCCACTCACTGCCGAGAGTCGCGTCCCTCCACTGACAAATCGTCGTGGTTGTCCCACCACTAACGGTGGCCAGACGTGTGGCCATGGTGGACATGGGCCCTGGTGCAAGCAATTCTCCCAATGTCCCCCCATAGCCTGGCCCCAGGGCCTCCACGGCCCACGTTCCCCAGCGCAGTTGCACCGCCTGCGCACTCGACGGCTCTTCCACGAGCGGCGATGCCTCGTCGTCCACGTGCCCTGCCCGGGCCTCCGCCATCAACCCCCCCCCCCCCCGTATTTGTGCCCCCTCTGTTTGCCTTTAGGCCCCTGAGCTGACACCGATGGGGCGTGTGCGATCGGGGTGGGATTAATTTCCATGCTCCCAACGGAGAAACACGCGGGGGGGGGGACAGGGAGGGGATCACGGAGACTCCGAGCCAGCGGCCCCGTCCCGTCACTCGGAGGGCACTTTTAGGATATTTCTATAGGCATGTTTATGCACATGTTGTTCGCAGCGAATGAATGAGCGCCTTATTCCCATTGCAAAATGGACTCATTATTTAACCCTGATTGGATGCCAGAAAATACTGCCTTGTAGCCAGGGCTTGTGCTCAATGCAATGTGACGTGTGCCCGTGTGCATGCAGGCACACCCATATATATATGTAGACGGTAAACTGTGTGCAAGTGTCAGTGCTGGTGTGTGTGTGTGTGCCTATTACAGTGGTGCGTTTGTGACAGCATGGGGAACGGTGGCGAAGTGATTAGTACACTTTGACTACGAACTCGGGGGCTTTGTTCGATTCTTGACCGCGATGAACGTCGGTGCTGATTACTGAAATATCGGAGATTCTGCCGGTTGGCACTCCTGCTGTTTGGAGGATCAGGTGTGGTGGTCACAGACTTCAGCATTCAGTTTCCTACTCATCGAAAAAGCCTCGGTGCATTACTCGACCGGAATATGTCGTTAGATCACCGCGTGCAAAATAAAATTCAGGTCCTGCAATTTTCATATCAGGATTCTACGACACATTCGATCACTATTCAGTCGTGGCATAGTCAACACGGTGCCATGTAGCATAGTATATCGACAAGGCTCGATTGTTGCAACTCACTACTCTACGAGACGTCCGGTAAAGAAGAAACATCACCGAACTGCAGCGAGTACAAAACTCCGTGGCGCGTGGTCGTGACGGGCACTGCACGATCCCACACCGTGTCCGTCCAAGTGCTTCGCTGAGCTGCATTGGCTTCCGGTTTGCCGAACGAATGCCTTGGAAGGTCGCACTCTCACAAAGTGCCTGCCACAAATGAACCACAATACCTCGGTGATCTCGTCAAGGAGCATGAATCACCAAGCAAACTCCGGTGGTCATCCTCGCAGCGGCTGTTGACTAAGCCATCGAACAAAGACGGTGACCGCATCGCGCGATTTCAGATGCGTTCTACGGCCGTCTGGAACGCTCTTCCTTTCGATGTTAGGAAGACACTGAAGCGATGCACTATTCAATTTGATTGAAAACTCATTTATTTAGAACGTCATGTTGTGTTTAGTCTGTTGTCCTTCCCCAGCACCTCCCATTAGCACTGTTGGCTACGTACGGTACGAAAGAAATTCAACATACGGCCCTGGGCCTCCTCAAGGTGGATTCCGCCCTAAATGAGTACTCAGCACATCGTGTGAACATCAGCACTGCGGAGACAGCGCTGACCACACGGGGGGGGGGGTCTTTATCTTTACCCAGGTGCACAGGTGGTATGAATGCAGTGGTGAGTGTGGGTGCGAGTGATCGCAACAGCGAGTGGTTACCGAGGTCGGCTCGTGACTCACGTTCTGGTCACATCGATCCGGAAAGCGTCCACCGAGCAAGGGGCGGCGGCGGTCGCAATTTCGCATTCCCTGGCCCCACGTTGTTGCCAGGGCGCTGCCGCCACTGCGGAGAGATTGGGGTTGCGCTGCCCTGGCAACACCTGCACTTTCATTTGTCTCAGATCGCTCATCTGCGTCCCAGACGCCGTGGGCACGGGGCGGGGGGTTGGTTGTCCCGTGAATCGACCACTAAATGAGGTCTCTCGCTGTAAATATTAGAATCAAATAAAGTGCCCGTTGCCTCGGTTTCATCTCCCCTCGTGGCAACGGCCAGAGCCCGAGAGAGGCCGCGCGCTGCGAGGTGGCTCCCGGGAAACAGCCGCACCACCAGCACGCCCCCCCCCCCCCCCCCCCCGTGGTGGCTCCACATTCTCCCTGGAGAACGTGGAGCACCGACAGAGCGCGGCCGTGGCCGGAGCCAAGACGTACACGCTGGGGCAGCCCCGAGACGCCCGCGCCACTCGCAAGGCTCAATCTCCTGTCACTTTCCAGGAAGCTCGCCCATCTCAAAGACTCGAGCCAGACACCACCATTCCGCCCCCATCCCGGCACATGCACAATGTTACACCCTGGCTTTTCCTTCGCACGAGCACTGGAAATGCCACTTGCGTGGGTTCCTTTGCCATCAATGGGCCTGGAGAAGAAGGAAAAAAACGTCAGTTACAGGACATCCATTGAAGCGTGACCTACCCATAACCCTTGCAAGCAAAGCCTCGGCACGCACGGATGTGAAAGAAGTCCCTTTCCAGGACCGAGCTCATCCAGCCCTAGGCGGCGCGCGGATTCCAGGGATTCTTGAAATGCGATCGAGTCGAGAGGCGCGAGGGAGCCCGTGAGGGGCGAGAGGACAAGACAGCGAAAGAAACACGAACCCCGCGTAAAGGCAACACCGGCGACGAAAGAAGCGAGGCAGAAGAATACGACGCCCCCTGCCACCCCCCTCGCCAAGCGTGCACGCGGCTGTGACGTCAAGGTGCCGTGCTCGAGTCTCAGGACAAGGTGGACAACCGACAGAGGCAGGAGCCGGACTGACGCGCAGACGAACGCCAGGCCCAGTCGGATTGCTCTCATAGAGGGAGGCACACAAGGTGCACACAAACAGTGGACTCGGAGTCCAACAGAGACAATTAAATAATACAACACGAATCGACAACTCTGGAAGATCGGACCCACGGGACCTACACCGGACCTGTGGACCAAAACTGAACTCATTAACGCTGCTCCAAATACGAACAAAAAGGATTTACAGACTGAACCGATAGATTAACATTGGGAGCCCCTCCTAAGCCAACACTGCAACCACAGTCGGCCATAAACCCCCATGGAAACCGGAACATTATTTAATTTGGTGGCTGGCGACTGCAAATGTTTTCAGAGGTGAACACATTACAGCATCCAAATACAATTGCAAACCTTTCAAAGTGCTCTGTGTACCAGCTAATACGATTTAACATCGCGCAGGAAATTGGAATCGGGTGCCAGGCAGAGACACGGACAGGAACGCAGACGAGGCGCAGGCCTCCCAGGCCAAGCGGGCAACGATCTGTGCCCAGCGCTCGCACGCAAAGCGGCGACCTTGCCACCAGACCCGCGCAAACCCACGGTCAGCCGACCGGGGGGGGCGACGGCGGGGACGCGAGGCCACCGAGGAGGGATGGCTGGCGATGGAGCAGAAGATTCGCGGAGAGGACATCTCGCCCGCCGACTGGAGAGGAAAAACCTGAACGGCGACATTCTCACGGGCTCCGCGCGAGGCCACGGTGCGTCTCCGCGCTTTGTTCCGTTGTGTGAATGTTTCACGCGCGCAACGAAAGGACACTTCAAAGACATGATGAAAGTTCGTGAAACATCTCCCCGCCTTTGTGATTAAAATGAGCAACAAGGAAAAAACGCACGGTGAAAATCGACCCCCCCCTCCCCTCTCCTTTCACACCGGGGATCACGTCCTTGCAAAACGTCGGAGTTGTTCTTTAACTTCGAGAAAACTTGTGGAGAACATTTTTGGTTTTTTTCTTTCTCTCTAAACAGTGCTCATCGACAGGGACCCTGTCATCGCCTTTTGTTGTTGGGGTCCATTCATGTTATCATCATCAGCAGCAGCATCCCTCCTTCATGCCACTGTTAATGTTCTGCAAGTAACATCGAACAAATAACCCCTTGCATTCCATGCGAATCTGGAGCACGACATCTGTTTGAGTCGATGAACTTGTACAGGTGTCCGCTCGAGCGCATCCCGTGGCGTGATCGGCATTGGCCTTGGTGCAACTGACCTCCCCCCCCCTCCTCTTCATAGACTAGCGCCTGGGACCTTCCACCTTTGTAGCCCCGGGAGCAGTTGCACTGCCTGCACACTCGACAGCGGTGCCACTGAATGCATCTGTGTCACATAGCGCGCACGCTAAGTGCAGCTCGTGGTCACGTTGTTTTCGAGTTCGCATGCTTCGTTCTCACGGTCAGTATCTCCGCATTTTTTAACTTGGCGACTTTTTTCTTCTTCATAACTGCCGACTGATAATGAAAGAAAAACAACACCCACTAATTGATCCCATGCCGCGAGCAGTCATCGTCGCGGCAATTATCTGGATCAGATTAATCCGGCAAAATTGCGCTATTTGGTGTGTTCTGCAGACTACACGGTGCGCTGTTTGTGCAAGAGCCACTCGGGCGAACCGTGAGGTTAAGCGGGCCGTGTCAGCGGCGGCGCAGTGGTTTCCACGCACCACTCCGCTACGCACCCAACTCGGCCACCCCCGAGTTCAATTCCCGGCCGGGGCTACTAACGGCAGTGGCGAGTGAATCAGAACCGTTCACGCCCTCCCCCGTCCGTCCGTCACCAACCCGCACTGACCAGCGCAGTGAGGCATGCTCAAACAACTCCCTTGGCTGACACGCCATGGGGGTGGCCTTCATACAGCAGTGGATTGACAACGCTCTGTGAATGATTAAGTGGAGCTGCTGCGATATCCGAATCAGTAGTTTGCGCACGCGAAAGCTCGCCCCTCGTGGACACAGCCCCAATAACCTCCAACAACAGCTTCAGGTGCCGCTGATCACGGGGCCGCGCTGTCCCGTCCGCCCCAATGTGCCCCATCTGTCCTGTCCCCCCCCCCTCCATCTGCCCCGTCTGTTTCTGGCCGTGCCCATATCCTCACGACACCACTCCAGGGAAAAGACGCCACATTGTGCAACGTCTCAAAGCAAACAACTGTCAACGGTCATTTAATCGAACTCCCATGCACTTTCTGTTGGCTCCTCATTAGGCGGTGACTGCTGCTGACTTTCGGCTACGCAGTTTCTGTGGCCAAGGTGTGGCCATGCAGAGGACGTCGAAACGCGCCTTGGCTCAGCGCAGGCGGTGACGGCTTTCGGAAAGAGAGGCTTTGCCTTGGCATCTGCCGTGCTTCGGCGCGTTCAGCCTCACCGTTGCCTTATAAAGCTACGCACGTTGGCTCGGGCACGCCAGCAGCGGTATTTTGAAACTGCTCGGCCGCTTTTTTAAAAATAGTTCTGTTTCCCCGTTTCTGGTAAACACAAGTCGCACACGCAAAAAAAAATAGACTGACATATTTGGTTTCTCGCTCACGGTTCACTGTGGCGGCGGCGGCGCGACTCCCACCTGCTTTACGATGTTTGTGCAGCCAGGTTCGGGCCCGCACTCTGTCCTTGTGTTTGCTGAAGCTGAGAAGCTCAGCAAACACAGGGCAACACTCACGACCCACGCGCCTCTTCACCCACCGCTCGGAGGCTCGTGGTTGAAATGAAGCTAACGAAACAAAGCGACGTTGCGTTTTTTTATTAATTTTACCAGGTAAGGCTCCGCACCTGCAAATGGAATCTCATCGAAGTGGCTTATAACGTGGACATGTTATATCTGCCAAATACTCGAAACGCGTGATGCTGATTCTGAATGTGGAGGGAAAACCCGAAGAAACCGAAGAAAAGTCCACGCGACCATGGGGAGACGGAGTGAGAGAAATACAAGCAAACTCCAAATATACAGCAGCAGGCGTCAGGGTCGATATCAAAGCCACGACTTCCTGCATACCAGGCGCGGGATTTAACATCTCATAGCCACCGCGGCGCCCTTGTTTGTTGCCAATGAGTAAAGGGAATCGTAAAACCAAGCGCATGATTTTACGATAGTGCTCGAGCGGAGCCGTGACGGTAGAAGAACACACAGCGTTTTACGAATGCAAGTGCACACTGACGCCTGTCTGAATGCAGAGTCACGGCATCACTCTGCACAGAAGTCGTCTCTAGTTGAGACGCTCATACATCGGGCTAAGAAAGTGTCAGATGATGAAAGTCTGAGGAGTGAGATTAAACATGTTCAAGAAGCGCTGCAATTTAACGTTTTACAATGTTGCGCAAATCAACAGGGCACTTAATGCCAAAACCAAATCAAATCGCACAAGAGTTTAAATTGATTAAGCAAACTGAAACTATTAAAATACCGTACATTGCGGGAGTAACTGATAAACTCTCATAAACTCGCCAGATTTTTGCAAAAAAAAACCCATCCGAGTAAGATTTGGCACCGTACAATAAAAAAAACAAATATCTGATACTAAATATGTATTACCGAAGCTGTGAACAGAAGGTGTGTACCAGCTCCATCGCGTCGCGTTACGAGACGAACGACTCGTTCGGAACTCTCGCAGAGGAGCGCCACAACTTGGAGCGACAGAACTACCGGCGAAAAGCGGACATTACAGAAGCACTTCTGAGATGCTTTCAAGTGACCTCCGATCCACACACTCGGTGAGGGGTGGAGGGGGGGGGCAGCACTTCCCCCCCCCCCGGCCCGCTGTGCGACACGGAGGCGATGTTCATCGCGTGACCGGTTGAAACGATGGTTTTGATTTCAGAGCAGGAATTTTACAGATCGGCGTTTAGCTGGACGAGCGCCCGCACCCTGCGACTTGGCTGGGAATGTTTCCCTGGGCCAGGGCTGAGAGTCGCGGGTCGGCCGCACGGCGCTCCCTGCATGCATCGCGGCATCGACGGCACGGCGACGTCACTCCTCGGAGCGCACGGCACTTTAAAGGTCTTGGCCCCGACACCGAGACTTCTCGTATCACCTTTACAACATCTCAACACGTTTGTGCCTAAGCGCATCTGCAGACTTCTCAAGGGCGAGTTTCCACGCCCGCGAAACGGCATTAGCGGGTTTAGCGCACTTTATGTTTTAAAGCAAAATCAAACACGACTACTGCAATTACACAAACAGACCAACTTTAACTGGAACATCGCAGCCGAAGACCGGATATGCTTTTCAGCAGCCGGCCCTGCGAGACCGGGAACTTTTCAAGAGCGCGGATGAAAGCGCGGCCCTGACACCTGGAAAGTGGCACAAAGGCAGCAGCGTCAGCGGCCGACACCGCGAGCGCACAGCCGGTTACGCAACCACGGGGCTCATCCATCACCCACAGCGGCCAAAGCAGCTGCAGCCTGGGCAGTGATGATGGGGCTGTTCGAGTGCCTGTTACGGGGAGTGGTGGGGTCTGTAGGGTCCCTGTTACGGGGGGGCGGGGTGGGTGGGAGGGGGTGTGATGAAATATTGACAGTCCCCGTTAGGGCGAAGGACCGGTACCGTTAACAATTTCACCTCCAGTGAGCAGGAATGAGCAGAGGCGAGAGGCGTGCGCGTGGGGAGTGGGAGACCTGATAGGGACGAGCGCCGTGGGGGGGGGGGGGTTCCTTCCTCGAGTTCACACGCAGCCCCGATAGCATCACAGACACGCGGAGCACAGGACCCATTCCCACGCTCACACCAAGAGAGAAAGATCCCCCGTGTAGCCTTGACAGACTGTCGGGGCAAGTGCTGTGAGCGAGCACCTATGAAGGCTGGCACGGCGCACGAGAGGGTGGGTGGCCAACACCACGCCCGGCCACCTTTGTCTCCCCAGTGGCGATGTTTATACATCGCACCGGGTACTCAATTGAGGCTGAGTCGACCTAGGGGTGGCTCAGGACCGGTTCAGATAATCGTCACTGGTGTCGGCCGTGAGCGGGAATCGAACTCGGGTCGCCGGTTTCGTAGCGCAGCGTAGCGCTGACCGTTGCACCACCGCTCCCCACGCTCACACCGCACGCACACGCTTGCGCACGTTCCACCACGCAACTACAAAGATTCCCCATATAACCTTTAACAGACTGTTGCGGCAAGTGCTGTTAGCGAGCACCTATTAAGGCCGGTACGATACACGAAGCGGCGAGTGGCCAACACCACGTCTAGCCACCGTTGTTGCCCCAAGTACTGATGTTTACACACCACACTCGATACTAATGTAAGGCTGAGTAGACCTACGCGATGCCCAGGACCGCTTCAAATAATTTTCATGCTGTAATTATTGGTCGTGAGTGGGAATCGAAATCGGCTTGGCCGGTTCATAGCACAGTGCGCCAACCACCGCACTGTCGCTCCCACAGACCCACACAGACACGCGCGCGCGCACACACAAAGCCAAAAGCCCGATCACACTCGTGCCGTGCGACGGCTCCTGGGGGGCGGTGGGGAAGTGTGTCGGAGGCAGCAGCATCCTCTGCGCGAGCCGCGTGACAACTCCCAGATAAGACGATGGGCCACCGCGTTTGCCCGCATCTCAGCGCGCGAGCAACGACTCATAGGGACGGAGCGACGAGTGGAGGAGATTCTTCGCCCCCCCCCCACCACAATCGCGAGCCCAAGACGCGGGGCCTCAGAGCCAGGCACGCATTTTTGTATGGGGACCAAGTGTCCATACATGGGCAGGTGAGGCGGTGGGTCGGGCATTGGCGCGGTGGGGGGGGGTGCACGGGGGAGGCAAAGCTTCTCCCCACGCAGACCGAGAACTCTCGAGCAGGGCGCCGAGGAACGCGAGCGGGCGGTCGTGGAGCAGACGGCGTTGTGAGAACCGCCAATGTGTTGCCCATTAGCGAACCACCTGCCCCTGACGGCCGGCGGTTCTGGGAATGCCGCGTGTTCGTCCTCGTTCCGAGACCGATGCACGGCTGGCCGCGAGCACACGTGCTCCTGTGCTCGTGAGCACGTGTCGTCGTCACTGTCATCGTCGTCACTGTCATCGTCGTCATCATCATTATCATCGTCGTCATTGTCATCATCATCATTATCATCGTCGTCATTGTCATCGTCATCATTATCATCGTCGTCATTGTCATCGTCGTCATTGTCATCATCATCATTATCATCGTCGTCATTGTCATCATCATTATCATCGTCGTCATTGTCATCGTCGTCATTGTCATCATCATCATTATCATCGTCGTCATTGTCATCATCATTATCATCGTCGTCATTGTTCATCGTCGTCATTGTCTTTGTCCCAGTGAACTCATTTTTATTGAGCGAATGCTTTCACGTGTAACTTTCACACAGCGTGCCAGATACACAAGGAAATGTATAAAGAAAGTTATTACACATGTTTTATTAATTAAAGGAAACGTCAATGTTACACGTGAGTGGACGTAAGCCCCACGTGGCCACAGAGCCATGCGACAGCCTCCTCCTCCAGCACGTGCAGGGCAACAACAACAACCACAACAACCACAACAACCACAACAACCAGCACGCCCTGACGGACTCTATAGCCGGAGAGGTTGCGTGCCACGGTTCCCCTGCTCCCCGCACAAACTTCGCTCCTGTCACCGCCATCACCATTACAATTGGAATTAAAATGTATGCACTGGACAAAATGTAACGCGTCGTAGCGGGCTTTCGTGAGCTAACAAAAAAACATGCTTTTATTTTACCAGGTTTGGCCCACTGAGCACTATGAAGCTCTTTTTCAGAAACGAACTGGCCATCACAGCTCAACGAATTTGGCTTATCGGGTGGAAATTTGTAGCAGCCAAATACTCTAAACTCGTGTCTCTAAACGTGGAGGGAAAAAAATCAACGCCACCACGGAGAGAGACACACACACTCCAAAACATACAGCAGGCATCAGGGTCGAGATCGAACCCATGACCTCCTGTACACCAGGTGAGATTGTTAACATCTCGCCACCGTGACGCCCAAGACTAACACTGCGATCCATAATAGATTGTTGGGTCAAATCAGATCGGCGACATCGCGCCACCAGCTTAAGCGTCAAGACAGGAGGACGACATTTTCAGATTTCTGGCAACTGCGTGATGATGCTGACTGTAACTCTCAGTATGAAATATAAAAAAAATTTAAACCAATCATTATTTTTCATAATTTTTTATCCTGGCAAAAAGGTCCCATAAATGGTACTATTATCGTCAAATGTCGTGTGGATCGCTCTTCAAAAACAACACGACTGGTGCTGCTGCTGTTGCTGCTGAAACAGCGATCCATTGGCACTTTGATTGACGTGACAACTTTATTAAGTGTCGGGTGGAGGAGGGTTGAGGACACGCACGTTACTTACACCCGGAAATTCCATTACGAATCATTATTTATACCCATTTTTTGTTTCAGTAGAACATTCTTCAAATTCATCTTCTTGGTTCTTTCGGTAAAGTCACGTAGAAGGGAAATAATAAAATAATAAAAATAAAACATAGTAAAATTATTCTCACGACGTTTCGGCCACAACGCAAGCAGCCGTCCTGCATGCGTTGAAATTCTTCAAATTGTTTCCAGAAAGTTCTAAGGCTGAAGTTGATATCATAAACAACGTTAAGAGATTTTTCGATTTAAAGCTTTCGTGACTGCAGGAATTCATCTTCTTGGTTCTTTCGGTAAAGTCACGTAGAATGGAAATAATAAAATAATAAAAATAAAACATAATAAACATTCCTTCCCTTTATTAATGCTTCCCCCTATCCCCTCCCTTTGATGCTGCTAATCCTGCATAATGCACGGGCAAAACATGACTTTAAACCCCCCGCCAAACCTCCTACGCATTTCACAAGTAGTACTAATCGCATATCTGCATTTCCCATAAATATGCTAAAATTCCTCTTGATATGCAAATTATTTTGTCAAGGCGCCCTCCCTCCCAGCTTAAATAGACGCTCCAAGTCTGGGGTGTGTCATTCAGACTCTGTCTTCTCGACAGACCTGTTCTTCACCTGAAGACGGCTGCTTGCGTTGTGGCCGAAACGTCGCGAGAATTATTTTGTATTTTTATTATTTAATTATTTCCATTCTACGTGACTTTAACGAAAGAACCGAGAAGATGAACGTTAAGAGACGTGATAAATTGCAATAATGAATGAAGCAACGCAATTGTAGGCAATCAACCCCGACCTTGAGCGCGGGGGGAGGGGGTGAGAGAGTCGGCGTTAGGATGCTATCCATAACCTCCCCCACTATCATCGCCACCAGCGTCATCATCAACTCCTCCTCCTTGTGATCAATCCGAGGGCGCAGTACGAAGACTCTCCCAGAAGCACGACCTATTTTTAGAATCCCAGCCAATATATCTAAATAGTGTGCCATCATTGCAGAGCCTTCCACAATAAATAAACAAAAACGTATTCCCATCTGAAGCCAAGAGCTACCAAATAATTCTCTGCCTTTCCCAAGGATGTTTTTTTTCCTGTTCATATGTATATATAACCAATCCGTCTGTTGCGTAGATTTATTCATCCGGCAAAGTCTCAGGCAAAGCAGCGTGACATCTCGCTACCTCATATGGCGCGGGTGTCTACGAGTGTGGGGTCAGTGTTGAGTCATCACTCACCCTGATAATGCCTCGTTTCCCACTGGCCAGGGCTGCATACCCGCGCGGAGTAAGAATCCCACGGCCACCCGTGGCCATCGGAGCTGTTCACAACTACCCGCTGAGAAAGCCTCTAGGCGGCAAGGAACAAACGGATGCGACGCGCGACACATGTGGAGAGTGCCTCTGCCGAACGCATGGTGGGCAGGCATGAGACATGCGAAATCCCCGTTACCATCAAGAAAACGAGCTCGGCGCCGGTTTGAGGTAACGTTGCCAAAAAAAATAGCCTCACACTCTGATTGGCTGCGATAGGGAAGTGCTTCCAGGGGTCACACGCGCGCGCAGGGCCTCGATCGGACGGCCCGCACGGACGCAGAGCGGAGGCGTGTGCACGGGTCATCGTGAGACCACGCCCCCAGGCCACGCAGCTGACCGTAGCGTCACAACCGCGGTGCGTACGGGAACCCGACCTCGCCTGGTATACAGGAGGTCGTGGGTTCGATCCCGACCCTTCACGCCTGCTGCTGTATTTGGAGTTTGCGTGTTCTCCCCGTGGTCGCGTGGAATTTTCTCCGGTTTCTCCCTCCACAATTTGGAAACATGCGTTTCGAGCATGTGGCTGCAATGCATTTCCACGTGACGAGCCATTTCGTTGAGCTGTCATTTGTGGCCAGGTCGTTTCCGAAAAATAGCCGCGTAGCTCAAAGGGCCATACCTGGTAACAAAAAAATAATGGAAGTTTAATAGCAAATAGAAACTTCCCCCGGGTGTCCCGTCGGTCGCCCTCTGCCCTTGTGCCTCTGGCCGCGAGTGTGAACCCGCGATGGCGCCTCACGGCAGCGCGTCCTCGCGTTTAGCGCCCCGTAACAAATTGGCGTTCATTCAATCAGCGCCAGCGCTGCACGTTGGTAATGTCCTGCGCGGTTCTCCCTAATTCACTTACGATCTCCGCAGATCGATATCGTCCGTGGCACCTCATTGGCCCGCGTTCACCCGCCACGAGCTTCCAGCAACAAGTCTGCCTCGGTCACGAGGGCTCCCGTACCGCTCACCGCAAACAGGACCCCTACAGGATTACAGTTTTAAGACGACCTAAGTGGCCTTGCGAGAACTGTAAACATGGAGAGGTGCAACATCAACCTCGTGCCGTTACCATTACCCAGCAGAGACTCCAAATTACGCGGAATGACCCTCATTTAATGATAAATCAGGAGCTAATCCGTGTCGAGCCTGAACAGTGCTAGGATGATGGGTGACCACCACAAAAGCAAACAGATTTGCCGTAGGTGCCGCAGTGCTTTGTGGTGGGCAGCAGCGAGCGGTGCAGGAAAATATATTGTTGGACTGCACTTCTATGCTCCCACGTCTATGCTCGCCGAATTCACCAACGCTCAGTGACCTTCGTGGTGAATTGTGGTAAAATAGACTCCACCACCAGCACAGCGTGGGGGGGGGGGTGGGGGCTCATCCAGCAGTGGATTGACAAAATTAGCTGCATACGATTCCAGAATATTTATCCTGGAGAAACCCAATGATTTAGAAGCCCTATTTCACAGATATCCACACCAAGACAACACACAGTTAATACAATGGCAAGTTAAAATCGAACTTATCTATACATGGGTAAGGATCAAATTTACAAATAACAGCGGCTAACGTGGTTGTATCCTGCACTAATATTCTGCTTCACGATATTGTTTGAAGGAAGATTTACGATGTCAGGGGATGAACCAAGGTTGTTCCAAAACGTTTGTGCTGCAGTGGCAAAGGCTTTCTCACCTATTCCTTTTCGTCGGATAGGTTAAAGGCAATTATATGGACGTCTTAGGTTTCTTGGTTTTGACAGTGGGCTTAATGAATTAGTGAAATATAGTGGTATAATGGTTGGGAAAACAATGTTTGTTTCTATATAAAAGCCCCGATGTTCTTATTTCATTTTATTTCAGTTGTGATCAATATGGAGTTGGAATGTTACTTTGTATCAATCAGTAAACCCAAGTATTTGAAGCACTTCGTTTGTTCAATGATGTTGTTTATGATATCCGTAATAGGTGACGGGAATGAAATTTTATCTTTTTATTTCAATAATTCGTTTTTTGGGGGATTACGGAGCAATTTTAGTGATAACAATTGATAATGAATCAAGTCGAAATCGTGTTGGAGATTCTGTTTCGCTTCACTTGGAGATAATACCGAGTGATTTAAGCTTAGTCCAAGATTGTGTAAATATAAGAACAGAATTGGACCCAGGATGGAACGTTGTGAAACACCCTTTGTTATTTTAACATTTGTTGACGAGATTTTATCACTACGTACCTTATGAAAACAGTCTGAGAGGTGGCTCTTAAACCATTTTATCGTCCTGTCTGAAAATGTTAGTGAGTCGCAGATCATCTTCTTGGTTCTTTCGGTAAAGTCACGTAAAAGGGAAATTATAAAATTCAGAAAATAAAACATGATAAAATAAAGTTACTTAGCGTCAATATACAAAATTCCTATGTTGATATGTAAACTCTGACTTTAACATAGCCACTTCCGTGACCAGTTACATGCTAATTCCTCACATTAACATCATGCTAATCTCCCAGTTACATGCTAATTTCTCACTTTAACATCATGCTAATCTCTCACATTATCATAGCTTCTTCTATGCTAAATTCCTCTGTTGAGGCGCTCTCCTCCTCCCACCCAGCTTAAATACGCTGCCAAGCTTAGCAGTGTTCATTGGAGCGCTGTCTTTCCGACAGCTCTGTTTTTTCACCTGAGGATGGCTGCTTGTGTTGTGGCCGAAACGTCGTGAGAATTGTATTTTATTATGTTTTATTTTTATTATTTTATTATTTCCCTTCTACGTGACTTTACCGAAAGAACCAAGAAGACGAATCCCTGCAGTCACGAAAGCTTTAAATCGAAATTTTGAATATCATGGTCAATAGTGTCAAAAGGCTTTTGGCAAGTCGAGGAATAGTGCACAGTAGTGAACTTTATCCAGGTGACTGAAGAGAACATGTAATACACCCACCAATGCTGTGGTGGTGCAGTAATCCTCTTCAATATCGAACTGCTTACTGTGACACTTTAGGTTGCAGTTTATTCGTGATTCATGCATTTTATCGAATAATTTAGTAATCGGCAAAAGAATAGAGATCGGTCTTTAATTATTAGGGTTTTCTTTTTGGAGCCATTTGTATATACTGGACAAATAAGAGCGGATTACCACGATCGTGTAAGTGTACCTTCGGTAAGTGAGAGGTTGAGAATGTGTGCGGGTGGTTTAGAGATGAGATCTGCTCGAGGCACGAGTGGAAATGCAGTCAACTCTTCCGCTCCCGTGGATGATGATGTCTTAGTTCATAGTCGCTTATGCGGTACGTTCAGTTCACATATGGGGTTAAAATGAGTAGTAGGGGACGTTGACATTTTCAGTAACAATTGTAGGGTTTGGTGTGTGTGAAGGGGAAGCGGCGAGTGATGTGAACGTTGGTGCATTTGGAGAAATTTTACTCTGGTGCGTTGTGTCAAAGATACGTCCTGCTGATCCAAAATGAGAATGCAATCTGTTGACAAGGTCTTGTTTTGTGAACAGTGCTTTGCCATCCAATCAGAGTGTTTTTGGAAGAACATTTATCTCTCCGTTGTTTTCCAATGAAGTTAATGTTTGCCAGAAGAGTGGTGGGTGTTTTTGCTGTGAATTTAGACTAGTTTGATTATAATATGAAACGTTAGAGTTTCTTCCTTTGCGAAAAGACTGACAGTTTCCGCAAGATATAGGTGAAAGGTCAAAGTCAGCATTAAAGTTTGGACAGAAAATCGGAGAATGGTTCTCGACAAAAATAGGTATGAGACAGGGAGATCCGTTATCGCCAAACAACTTCGTCACATACTCGGAAAGAACGATGGATGCCCTTCAGGACAATAGCACAGGAATATGTGTGCAAGGAGAAATACTAAATGAACTGAGATTCACCCACGGCATAAATCTGATGGAAGGGAACTGCGTCGTGGCTGCAGGAAAGTGTTCATGGGGTGGCTAAGTCAGGAAGGGATGCAGGACTGAGGAATGACGTTCACACAAGACGGAGGAAAGTGGAAACGAAATGAGGAAATGTGCAGTGGACACCTGCAATGGCGGAGCCAGGATTTTCAGGTAGGGGGGGCAACCCCTCCAGCAATGAAAAATGATAGAGGAGTTGTTAGTAAGGGCTTGTCCCTTGCTTTTTGTTCGACGCGTGTGCGGCGATCGTGCAGCCATCGATCGAGGGTCGAATTCGAACCGTGCGTGATCGGCATCGCGCTCGCTGAAGGGAAGTCGTGTCCTGTATACGCAACTGCGCACAATTCTGAGTCACTTACAACTGCTTTGCCGTTACTTATTGCCAATTATGACTGGCACGTAACAATATGCTACACAGTGGCAGTGGGGGTTGCAAAATGCCGATTTATTACAAATAAACTCCAATGATCCGATCAAAATTAGGGATTTTGACCGGATCATTGGGGGGGCACGTGCCCCCCCCCCCCTCACTGGTTCTGCCAGTGGACACATGCGGGCTATCCGCCCATGGATTGTGATGATGTTGATGACTTGGCAAGTACACCTATTTCTGAGTGGTTTATATGTAATCCAATCGGCGAGGTTATTTTATATTTTTTTACATTGTTCCAGGCAATATCTCTCACTCGTGTATGCGTGAGCGGGCGTGCACATTAGACCGAGCGCGAATAACTCTTTCGCGGCCCGGGCGAGCGACCTTTGCCCAGAAACAAATTAGAAACATCGACGAGCAGAGAGCCGTTTGTCTTTCCCGTAGAGACGCACTGAGAAATTATGAAATGCCCCGCTGCAGTGCCCCACCTCAACCACGCTCCGCGCTCACCGCTGCCTATAGATAGCACTGCCGCCGTGTTTATTTAAAAGCGAATGCGCCAGCCACGGGAGGCTCCAGATGTCGCACAATTTGTCTTGTGTTGCGCGTTCATGGAAAAGCTAAAACAAGCAATGCGTGGGCACGGGGAATTTTCCGAATTTCAGCAGCAGCATCAAGCCCGGGTTTAATTGCCCAGGGAGACCGCGAGTGGACGCAGTGCAGCCCTGCCCCCTGCACCCCCCCCCCGCCACCGCCCCGACACGCACTGCGGGGCGATGCGAGCAGGGCGAGCTGCCACGAGGCCTCGCTTAGAGCCTCAGCTCGCGGGGCGATCGTGAAACTAAGCCCCCCACGTGACCACGCGTTGGGGCGCCCTGCGCGAAAAGTAACGGCAGCTTCTAAAATAAACTAAATAGATTTTTTATTTTATTTTATCAAGTAAAAGCCACTGAGTTGTATAGCTCTTTTTCAGAAGCGACCTGGCCACCAATGAGAGCTCAACGGAGTGGCTTATCGCGTGGACATTTATAGCAGCCAAATACTCTGAACACGTGATGTTGATTCTAAATGTGGAGGGGAAAACCGGAGGACCCGGAGAGAAATCCACGTGACCACGGGGAGATAGAGACATGCAAACTCCAAATATACAGCAGCAGGCGTCAGGGTCGTGATCGAACCCAGGACCTTCTGTATACCAGGCGAGGGACTTAACATCTCTCCATCGTGGCAACTTCACCGTGGACGTTCCCTTGACTCCACTAATGAGGCCTCAAGCACCTGCCGAGTCAGACTCGTGGGCCATTGACCCCCGGCTCTTGCACGACCACGAGAGACCCCGCGCAGTTGCGGTCTCTTGCCGAGCTGTTGGCAGACGTCAATTAAAACCCTTTTAGTGGCCCCAAGCGGTCTGCCCGCCACACTTTGCAAAGGGGCCAAAGCACCCCCAATGCCAGTTGTGCACGTGACTTCTACGATTCCTGCACGGCCACCTGCATTTCCGGAAAGAGTTACCGAGAGATGAGAGGAGCGGTGGATGGGAGATGAGTGATTGGGAACTTGGAGTACGAGGGACTCGGGGCCACGCTGTGTAGAGAGGCCCTGTGCGAGCATTGGCGAAGTGAGGTGGGATGGAAAATCGAGTCGGGGCATTGGGGGCATTCGGTGCTATGGGTGGAAAGCCTACGGCTTATTTTAAACTATTTAAAAATACATTAAACTATGTTTCATTTTATATTCTTGGTTCTTCCGGTAAAGTCACGTATTTTTATTATTATTTTATTATTTCCCTTCTACGTGACTTTACCGAAAGAACCAATATGAATCCCTGCAGTCACGAAAGCTTTAAATCTAAATGTATTTTTTTATTTTACCAGGTAAGGCCCACTGACCTTTATGGTTATTTTTAATAAGTGACCTGGCTATTACAAATGATCGCTCAACGAAGTGGCGTATCGTGTAGAGATGCATAGCAGCCAAATACACTAAACGCGTGAAGGTCATTCTAAACGTAGAGGCAGCGGCCGGAGAAAAATCCACACGACCACGGGGAGAACATGCAAATGACAAATATACAGCAGGCGTCAGGGTCAGGATCAAACCCACAACCTCGTACATACCAGGCGAGGTAGTTGACATCTCGCCACCATAACGTCTCAGCTGGATATGTCCAGGCCAGCAACCCAAAATAACATTTCCGCGCCCGACTCACCACATTCAGTATTCCTCTCGAGATAGCTGCGGCTACGAGGCACGTGCCTACCCCAAGCCTACCAGCGACCTGGAAACTATTCAGTGAGAATTTGAGGCTGCCCGCCCCCCCGTCAAAGAAGCAAATTTGTTTAAAGTTGTCCACAGCTGGGCTCGGGGGCTCAGGAGGCCGGCACGCCGGGGTGGCGAAAGTTTCAGTGAGACCGGTGCTCGGCAAGGAAGAAGCGTGAGCCAGCGGCGCGCTTTTGACAAAAACAAATGTCTACGGCGCGGCACCGCTAACGGCAGCACGGGGGACCCCATTTGTGAGCGGGCGCCCAAAATAAGCAGCGAGGGCTCTCGCTTCGGTGGGCCGACTCCCGCTGCTCGATTTAACGGCCCGTGGCTCCCACAGGAGCCAACCCGACACCACCACCTCTGCCTCCCGAGCCGCCGCGGCCTCCATTTAGGGCGCCCGGCGAAACAGACGTCAGGGTTTCCACGTCCCCAATGTCAAGTGTAGCGTCCGGCAGCGGCGGCGGTGGCGGCGGCGTGTAACGGACAACTGTTACGTACCAATCTCTCAGCGCGTGCCATTAGCCGCACCTGGCGCGAAGGGGCCCTTCAAACATCTCCTCGTGCCGCTCTTTCCCAAACGCCCCCCCCCCCCGCCGCCCGCGCAGACGAAATGGAGCGGTGACTCGCCCGCTCACCGCCACCCGCACCACGATTAGAACAGGAGGCGAGGCACGCCTGCTCCTGTCCCCAGCGACCGTTCCCAAAGTCAGCTGTTTCGATTCGACAGCTGGCTTCATTGTAAATGCCGCTCACTCGCTCGCTGTTGAAAACGGTCGGTGTTCGGCGGTTACAACGGCGACAACATTAGCGAGGACAACGTGGTGATGTTGGTGGTGGTGATGGTGACAGGCCCACTCTCATCGTCGACAGCATCCCACGCCAGAGAATGAGGAGGCTTACCGCAGCCTTTGCTCGGAGGTTCGGAGAGCCGTGAGGCGCTGCATGGGTGGGTGGTGGTCACGGGTTACTGAGGAGATGGAGTCTGCCTCAATGGCCCGCGATCACAAATCGCTACTAAACGTTATCAAAAGAGTATCCTGCAGTGCCACACCTATTACCATCATTAGGGGAAAGAACGGTGATCCAATATTTGACCCCTAGGAACAGGTTTGCAGATTTGGTGAGCATTTCTGTGAGGTCCTGGGGGAGGGGAAATCCCTCAGCCTGGAAAATATCGTGGGACAAAGTGGGGATGTCCCTGCTGAGGCTGCGGTGTCTCAAATATTGGAAGAAGAAGTCACCCCCTGTGAGTGGCTGGCTGAGGTGCCATCTGTTCAGGAAGTACTGAAGGCGATCCAGAGTCTGAGACCAGGAAAGGCACCGGGCAAAGATGATCTCCCAAGCGAAATGCTGAGGGAGGGTGGCGTTTGTGCAGACTGCCCTACATGACATCATAACAACAGTCTGGACCACTGGACAGGTTCTGCAGGATTGGAAGTATTCCCTGATGATCCCCCTCTTTAAGAAGGGAACCGCACAGACTGTAACAACTAAAGGGGCATCTCACTCAGTGTGCCGGGAAAGGTCCTGGCAAGGATTATTCAACATCGCCTTGCATGGCACGCTGATGGGAGGCCTGCGGAGCCCCAATGCGGTTTCAGGAAAGGGCGGTCCTCCACAGATGCCATATTTTCTGCCCATCTGCTACAGCAGAGGTATAGGGAATTCCAACAAAACCTACATCTCTGCTTTATTGACCTGGTCAAGGCCTATGATACCATCAGTAGACCTGGGCTCTGGGTTATTTTTCGTGCTTTTGGAGTCCCTGATCCTCTGCTCATGATCATTAAGGACCTTCATGATGGTGAGCGGGCCCGGGTAAAACTATGTGGCCGGGAATTGGAGCCATTCCCTGTTCATCTTGGAGTGCGACAGGGATGTTCTGTGGCTCCCACATTATTGAACATCTATTTTTCAACCACGTAGTTCTCACGAACCTGAGGAATTTTCATCTTGTACAGATACAATGGGAGGCTGATCGATGCCTGGGTGCGGTCAAGGGATGGCTCCCTATTGGTCAACCACGTTATGTATGCCGATGATCTGGTAATTGCTGCTAACTCAAAGGAGGAGTTGGAGGCACTGCTGCTGAACCTGGAATTTGCCACTAAGAGGTGCGGCCTTACCATCAGCCCCACCAAAACTAAGCACCTGCCTGGGTATTTTGTTCCATTGGAAACTCCACCCCCGCAACTCGCAATTGGTGATGGGGCAGTTATGGAGAGAGTGGAGAGTTTCCCATACCTGGGCAGTGTGCTCATGACCGGCTCCGGTTTGACAGCAGAGGTTTCACTCCGAATCAGTCGAGTGGCATTATATTTTCATCGGTTGCGTAATGCTGTGTGGAAGCTACCTGGTCTGTCACTCCACACAAAGCTTCAGGTCTTCTCAGTCACGGTCATTCCCTCCCTTCTCTATGCTTGTGAAACATGGACCCCCCTAATGGAACAACTTCGCCAGTTAGAAATATTTAGGCTGGCCTGCCTAGGATCCATCCTGGGTTTAACCTGCAGGCTGGATTGTGTGAGGAGCTCACAAATCCTTGACAGATCTGGACAAAGTCCCATCGGTGAGCTCCTCCAGTAAGCAAGGCTGTGTTGGTTGGGTCATGTAGCCCGCATGCCCAGCCACCGCATGCCTAAACAGCTTTTGCTCGCCCGGATAGAGAGGGCTAAACGGGCATGGCACGAGCTAGAGAGGAGATGGAGTCATGTGGCACAATAGGATGTGGAGCTGAGTGGACTTGCCGATGACTGGTATCAGTGGTGTCAAGATCGGCCTCTGTGGAGGAGGCCCGTGATGGACGCTACTGCGCAGTTGGAGGCAGTCGCCCTCCAACAATAAAGTAAGGCAGATGATCGACGCTCACAACAACCAGCGGAGTGCCGGGTGGCTAAAGCACAACAAGTTGGCACAGTAGGGGGCACAGGTGGTGCATCAGCCAGTCATCTCAGTCAGTCGACCCGTGGCACTTTGGTTTGTCCCGAGACCTCCTGCCAGCAGGCGTTCGACACTTCACGTGGCCTCAACGTGCACATAGCCTGGCACAAGCGTCGTGGTGACGTCACCGCCACTTAGTGGCGAATGGCGGTTGTTGTTGGTGATGGTGGTGGTGATGTTGGTGGTGGTGGTAAAAGCACCGTCGCTTGACACTTTGCCTTCCAGGGTGATGAGAAGCATGAGGCCAAGGCTGGCACGAGAGCACGCGTGCCTTCCCTCGTGTCTTCAGTTCGTTTGCCAAACAAACTTTCCGGTGAATCACAAATTAATGTAGGGCCCGTGCGTCACAGGCCACCACGAGGGCGGGCGGGTGGGCGGGCGTGCATAGCGAGGCTCCGTTCGTCCGCAACAGAATCGTTGACCTTGGTTGGGTGGGGGGTTAAAGAGGCTCACTCAGGACGCCGGCGCCTCGGGCATTCCACAAGGAAGAAGCCGCTCGCCCCTCGGGGTCAAGGGGTTCACCGGTTTGGAATCCAAATCCCGGCCTAGAATCCACGGCGCTGGGGAGGAGCGTGACAGGCGGCGGGCTGCAGGTGAAACGCGCACGCCGAGCGAAGACTCGTAGCGGAGAGAGAGAGAGGGGGGAAGCGTGGCGGGAAGGAGATGACCTCGGGGCGTTTATTGCCGCTCACGTACTTGTGCTTTAGGCAGGCGCTGAGGAGCTGTTCACTGTCGGCTCTGGTGGATTGGCGGGGCGGGGGGGGGCGCCTCAGAGGAGTGCTCTGAGTGTGTGGAACATGAACTCGGACTGCTCACGAATCCCGAGTCGCAGCCGTGTCACTGCACGCGGGGTACCCATCGTAGCCAGCGTCATCACCATCGCGATCGGCCGTTAAAGGTTGAAGGGCAGGATGCAAAGCGCGCATCCCAAACAGCCACCGCAGGTGAAGACTCGAGGACTGGTAGCTAGTCGCAGACAAACGGGCCACACGCTCAGTTCTGTTGAGCTGGTGGTCTGAGTAAGGCTGAGGAGCTGTCATACATGCAATTCGGCATACCCGTGCGCTTTTTGTCAGATCTACCTGAAGCTCTCCGGTGCGTCGTTCTGCTTCGCGTCCGAAGTTCCCACTCCAAGTGCTGGGGGGAGCTTCTTCAGGAGAATCTACGCAGCGACGTTTCTCAAGAACCGGGCTCCCAAGGCTCCGTCGTCACCCCGCTCGGCGCGCGGGCCAAAGTTTCCCTACAAAAACAATCACCGTCTTCTTGAAGTGAGGCAGCGGCGTGCCGCTAAATTTAGCCCAACGGTTGAATATTTTCCATAAAAGTGCGTAATTGTACTGGCACCCGTTTTAAGGGCCCGAGGCCACACCCGAGGCGAAGAATGGTGAAATATAATTTCTAGCAGCGGAAAGAACACGGGCCGTTCTGTCGTATCACGCCAGGCACGGCCACGCCCCCCCCCACTCTCGGGGCCTCAGCTTAGTTCGCTACTTCACGAGGTGGACTGGGTGCAATTTTTCTTTCTCCGAAACTTAAAACTTGGCTATACGTTCGCAACGTGTGTCCGAGTCCTAAAAAAATAAAAAATAAAAAATGTCTAATCCATGTTGTGGGCGTATTTGGACACGGTAATCGAGGCACGTATGGAATAACCAAGAAGAAATGAGGGCGCGTTGATTTTCCTTCGTGCAGTGTGAGGTGACGCATCAACTCAGCGGCTCAGCCTTGCGGAGCGAGCCAACAGGCACGTGCCGTGGACCACGGATCGACAAACCAAAATAACAAGAAGAGCCAATTTTTTTGTTAAACCCCCTTAATATTTCAAGAGCCCCAATTCAATGTGACGATGAATAGGGGGCGGCGGTCCTTCATAAACAGCGTCACGAAGCAGCCGCAGGTTGCCACGACGCATTCAGCCCAGCGTAAACAATCTGTCGGGTGAGTTGGAGTTGACGTCTACAAGCCGGGCCGACAGTGCAATGCCCCCCCCCCAACTCACGGCACGGCTTATTTCGGGACATCCCCGGTGGCACAGTCCCATCGTTCCGTGGCTTGTCGGTGCCACAGCGCACTCGTGGCTTCAGCGTGGAGCAGCTGAACGTATATATTGTACGTTGACTTTCTTTCGCAGCTTACGTAGCCAACCGTGCTAATCGGAACGGCCACACCCCAGGCCTGATAGGGGGACGCGAACGCTCTTTGCAGCAGTCAATGAGGGCTAACAGTGCGTACACTGTGCTCTGCAATGCGTCACGGGGCCCGTGACAGCGCTTGTGCTGGTGTCAGGGAGACTGATCACGCAAGGCCTGTCTTGTGCGCTCTCTCCACATGGTCAGGAGAGAGAGGGGGGAGACTCACAGAGGGGAAGAAGGGGGGGGGGTATGAGAGAGGGGGCCACATGAGCTGCCTGCTATCTCCACGAGGAACGAGTGAGAGAGAGAACAGCGAGATGTGATTGTGAGAGCGAGCGAGCGGGAATGAATGGGCGGGGAGAGGGACAGTGAGAGATAAGGCGAGTGAGAGGGGAGAGGGAGAATGAGAGAGGTCATGGGCAAGAGTAAAACAATTGGTACCCAAGGTAACGCAATGTTAATAGTACGGATTTATTTACGTGGCCAATAACGATGCATTGTCCCATTGTAACCGTTACATTTATTCCACCTCAGGTAGTACCGACAATGGCTCATGGACCAAGACAGTGAGTGAGAGGAGTGATAGAGAGAGAGAGTGTAGCGTGAGAGGGGAGTGGGAGAGTGAGAGAGGTGGGGGGAGTGAGAGGAGATTGTGGAGAGAAACCGCACGAACCACTCCTGCGGGCTCGTCAGCGCAGCAAGGCCGCGGGGTGGAGGGTGATGGGGCGAGTTGGGGGGGGGAGATTCTGCACTCGTCATTCGCTCTGCTCAATTTGTATCAATCTCCACCGCATCCCAAACCCCCCCCTCCCTCCCCCGGCGACGGTTAAGACGCGCGCGCTGGGGAGGGCGAATGTGAGAGGATGCTGCTCGCTGCGCCATCAATCCTCGCGTAATCGCCGCGGAGCAGAGGCTGAGCCCACGATATGGGGGCGCCCCGCGTCGCACCGCGGCACGATCTGGCCCCAGGTGCTGCCCGAATTGAAACGCGCACGCGGAGCTCACACGCGGGGGACGGGGGGGTGTGGAGGCGGCACCGGCAGGCGAGCACGCGCGGAGTGTGATGCCGCGCGCAACCGGTCTCCCCGATCCGTGCCAGATTCCGACTCCCAACCGCTGCCGTCCCATCGCGGGGAAGGGCACAGCGCGAGCGACGAGCGCACGAATCTGCACTCGTGGACGCGCCCTGGCACGGGCCCAGTGAGCGTCGAGATGACGGACGAATGGGCGTTCGTCTTCCGAGCGACGGGCGTCGGGGTGTTTCGCGTTGGCATTCAATAGGACGCGACGTTGAGGGCAGTCGAGGCCGGAAGCAGCCCCCCGTGCAGGCGAGGCCCCCACCCCTACGTCGCGATGCGGATCTCACGCCACGCGGCATGGGTCCGTTTGTTCGACATTGGGCTCCTGCCCCCCCTCCCTCCCCCCGGCCGTGCATTCTTCAGGCAGAGCTCGGGGCAAACAACCGCAGCCGAGACACCTGCGAGCATCCCGCAGCCACCCACCCACCCAGCTCGCCGAACGCGTCCGAACACCCGCGCCAAGCACGAGAATCGGCGCGCAGAGGCAGCCCCCCCCCAACCCCCCCCCCTCCCCCGAGGAGCCAATCACGTTGCGGCACTATCTCGAAACGTCAACAACTTTGATGAAGCAGACAAAATAGGTGCCGAGTCCAATAAAAGTACAATCGGGCGGGGAGGAGGGGATGGGACCCGCATTTAACTTTGTGCGAGTGGGCGACGCTTCGCTTGCGTTGCTGCTGCTGCTGCTGCCAGCGGTGGTGGCGGCAGCGGCGGAATGCCGCTGCCGCGTTATCGAGTGGCACCATCGAGACCAGCGCCCTGCCTCCGACACTCAGCCACGCGGTTCCCACCAAACCGCTGCCGCCAACGCGGCACGAAAACACGGCGAGCGCCGCGCGCCCCACGCGCTTTTGAAGTCCATGCGGGGGGGGGCATGCGGGGGGGGGGGGCGTACGGGGGGGGCATGCGGGGGGGGCAATGCGGGGGGGGGGGGCGTACGGGGGGGCGTGCGGAGATCGGTGGCGTGCGGGGGGGGGGCGCTCCCAGGCTCCGCTTGGCGCTGATAAGGAGCGTAGGGAACGCAATGAGTAAAGATGTAAGAAGGAGGCGCGCTCTGATCACCGTGCGAGCTGCAACCCTAGACAGCTCCCCCACCAGCCCGCCCGCCTGCTCCCCACCCACGCCGCTACACAAACAGGTCCGCTGTGCTCTCACGACGAGACGCGGGGAGCACATTGCCGCGCGCGAGCCCCGCACACTGTACATCCATCCCCGTGGCCGCGTGTTCCCCGGGACCCCTCGGCGGCTCCCTTTGTTTTGCGCGCAGCTTTTTAATGATATCCGCCAAGTAAAGTCCATTGTGCCTGCGAACGGAGCGAGGACTTTAAACAACCCAAACAAAAAATATCGCAAGACAAAACCACAATAGCAAAGGGGGGCAGGCGGGGGGGGGAGCAGACACCTTTATTACCGCCGATTCTTCTGTTACTGTTGAACAAAAACAAATCGTGTTTATATACCGCTTGTTCAAGACTGTTGAGAGTACCCTCTGTTGCACTGGGCGGACGGGAGGGGCTTGTTTTTGCTGGCGCCCCTGGGAATCATCATCAGCCACTCACGCCATCACCGTCATCATCAGCCACTCACGCCATCACCGTCGTTATTGTCAGCGGTGGCGCTTCCCTCCACGTTGTGCCCGCCGGTCAGGGCGGCAGACTCGGGGGAGAAGCCCACGTCTCAACTCGGTAGCCGGGTGCGAGGGCGCGCCCGTCCGTGATCCAGAGCGTTGGGTATCAAGCGCTTAGTGGATCAAGCGCAGTCGTGTGACACTCCCAACCCCGCTGGGCTGTGAAGTCGCCAAGAGGTGGAGTGTACATTCAGTGGAATCGTGACCACCAATCCGCGTGGTGCATTCAGTGTCATCCTTTGATATGCGTGGTTGAAATCGTTGCCATATCCTCGTGCAGGGACCTCCAGAGAGCGAGTCTCGGGACCCGGTGTGGCTAAGTAAATATCATCATCCTGCGTGTGAGTGACCATCAACGATGGCATCTATACAAACCGTTGCTTATAATGCCACACGAAAGAATACGAATCGGTGGGGTGCTGTGGCAACTCCAGAAACGGGCGCCTGCCTGAGCCCACATGTCGGTCAGCCGTGGTCGAGACCAAACCCCAATAATCTCCCCTTTGACAACAAAGCCGCGAACCCTCAGCCTCCTGCAATTCGCGGATTATAGCGATGGCGAGGTCACAACCCCCCCACCACTACCTCGATGCGAGTCACTGAAAGACGCCTTGAAAAGCGTTCCCCATCCCACTCCTCACTCGCTCTCTGTCTGGGGACGCGGCCCCCGCTCGCGAGCCCGCTGGGTCGACGCCGCCCTTGAGCAAGGAGCACGTGGCGACGTGCTCCGAGCCCTGTCCATCACTCAGCAAGCGTCCACGCGCACGCACGCACGCACACACAGAACAACCCTGCAGGAGGAGTCGCCGCGCAGGTTTGTTTTACAAGCGTCGGGGACAAAGATCAATTGGATGTGCACGACACGCCGCACCCGTTTCCCTTAAATGGAAGAAGAAAAAGAAGAAGCGTGCGCTTTTTGGAACTTTTTGGACAACGGCTGTCGTGTGCGTAGCACGAAGAAGAATCTTGGTCCGAGATGTTGCCTATTGGATAATTGTTATCGTTTGCCTCTCTCAGTATGTTTAGTGGCGTTGACGAACTCGTTGGGGTTTGTGCTGTTTGTGTTGTTGCACCCCCTCTCCCTGCTAGCGCACGCGACACGGTCATCGCACGTGGTTTCACCTTTTTGGGCAAAGTGCTGTGAACAAGCCCCTATTAAGGCTGGCACGGTACACGGATGTGGTCAGCAATACACCGAACCGCCTTATTTGCCCCCACGGTGATGTTCAATGTACTCATACCGGAATGGGGGCAGGTCCAAATCAAGTTCAGGTATCACTCGCTGCTGATCGTAGCCGCGGTGGGGAATCGAACGGAGGTCATCGGGATCGAAACGCGGTGCGCAAACCCGCTGCGCCTTCACTCAGTACAGCTTTGGACCACAAAGACAAAGATCCCCCGTATAGCCTTATCCATACTGTTGGGGCAAGTGCTGTTCGCGAGCACCACCTATGAAGGCCAGAACAGCACACGAGGCAGTGGGTGGCCAGCACCACGCCCGGCCACCTTTGTCTCCCCAGTGGCGATGTTTTTTACGCACCACACCAGTTACTCATTTCAGGCTAAGTCGACCTAGGGGAGGCCCAGGACCGGTTCAGATAATCGTCACTGATGTTGGCCAGTGAGCGGGAATCTAACTCGGGTCGCCGGATACGTAGCGCGGCGCGCTAACCGCTACACCACCGCTCCCCCCACAGGCTACACACGCAGGCAGGTGCCAGGAGTCGCATGCAGGTGTCCACGACAGCGGGCGCGTGCAGTCCCCGAGTGGCCCCTTCTACCCGTACCACCACGGCGACGAGCAGCCGAGCTTCACGCAGACCACGTGGTCCACAAACACCAGAGCAGCTGATCTCACGCGTCAGTACCACCCAAGATGGCACCACCTAGAGCGAGTTCCAATTGTTTTTCCACCAACAGTGAAGCACCGTTTGACGTTGGTGGGCTATCAAATAAACGTCCTTTTATTGGCCACTTAAATAAATAAAGTATTGCAACCTTCGGCGGTAACCAATTTCTGCTCTGGATCATGAACGAGACTAGGACGAAAGCCGGGTTCCCAAATGAACCTCACAGCCGCATTCGCCGCGCGCACGACCGTTCAGGGTCTCGCTAAAAGCCGGCAGCCACCGCAGCCTCGCTCGTTCGCTCACTCGCTCACTCACACCGCACAAACGCATTATTTATTCACTAGTAGCGCACAGTGTAATCGCAAATGTGCCTTTGCGGGACCATTAAACGTCTGCTTAGAGATGTATCGATTTGACTGGATCATCCCGCGACTTTAAAGAAGCAGGGGCGATCTCGTGCACGTGCCGCGCAAAATCGCACGAGCTTTTGTAAACACATTCAACCTCGCTGACCCTCGTCCCGCAGAGAGAGGCGTGGAGGTTCACAAGGACCGACCCGGCCCGGCCTCGCCCTGCGTAATGGTGAAGACGCGGGTGATGCTTACACTGCCAAGCACAGAGCTTTGTAGGGGCGATCATCACGGGCACAGCTACGCACCCCGCCCGCTTTGGGACTTTCTGCTCGGGAGACGGCAGGACAGCAGCGAGCGTGCTGGTAATAAGCTGCGACGTCACCTTTCCCCTATTTAATACCGAAACGCGACGACTTGTTCGCAATTCTGGCAAGTTGCCTGATGAAGCTGGTTGTAATCTAAAGCGAAACGTCGTACTCAAATTGTAAATGTTGTGGGTGTACTCTCTAACACACCGGTGTGCTGAAGTAGTAACTAATTGCCACGTTTTATTTACGTGACGAACCTCACTAATTGGCTGCGTCGGGTGGTGGCGGGGTTAACGACACACATATATTTACGCGATCTAACCCAAGAACAATCCTCTATTGTGAATGAAGATACAAACCCCAACACAGAACGGCGCCCAGGCCGAGAGTCAACTCCATGCGCTTTTTTTGTTTGGCTTTGAGACAGAAGCGTTACCACGCGGCACCCCTGCCGCTCCATTGAATTACTGTACCGCGGAGCTTCGCTTTGGCCAAAGCGCAAGGAATGCGCCCCATCTCGTGTCCAATCTCGCCAGATCTGACAATCTAAGCAGCCTTGAGCCCGGGTGGCGGCACGTGACCAGCACGCACACAGGGTCGCCACAGGCTGCGATAGATCGGTGGGCGAGCGGGCGAGGGCAGTGAGGAAAACTCCACGGTTGTACGACTCGATGCGCGAAAAGACGCTCCCCGGTCAGAACGAGGCCGCTCTTGAGAGCCGACGTGGTGAAGCGTGCTCAGAAAACCCCGCCCGCTCAGCCCGCACGGCGTGTGGGAAAAGCCGTCATCCAGCAGTGGAGTGACTAAGACGGGACTGCACGTGTTCCAGGCGTGGCTTGCCCTGCTCGGACCCGGCTCTACCGACCCGTCAAGTTGCTCTCAAATGGACCGTGCGTTAATGTGGATATCGAATGAGTCAATCGCAATGATATTTTTGATTCTTTCGGTAAAGTCACGTAGAAGGAAAATAATAAAATAATAAAAATATTCAACAATAAAAAATTCTCACGACGTTTCGACTGCAACACAAGCAATCATCATCATCACTTTTTGTATTGTTTTATATTTTTATTATTTTGTTATTTCCCTTCTACGTCACTTTACCGAAAGAACCAAGAATATGAATCCCTGCAGTCACGAAAGCTTTAAATCAAAATTTAATCACAATTATGTTATTTGCGATGCAACAAAATTAACTCTTGACGTACGTCAGGATGGTTTCCTGTAAATTGAACTCTGGCTATCTGCGAGATTAATTCAGTCAAATATATCCGTCAGCGGGGTTTTAGTTTCACGGCAGGTCTCATACTGACGACGAGCTGACGGGGTTTGTGACGGAGCGCTGCGGCATCGCCCGGCACGTATCCCGCTGCGGTCTGGGGTCACGCCGCGCCTGCCACAACGCTAAGGTCACACCGTCACTGTCCCACCACTCGTTCACCACGGCTCTTGTGACGACATCACATTCATCCCTCTCGTTCAGACCGAAGCGACGTGGATTTCTGCATATCTCTGGCTGTCGCCTGATGATGCTAACTGCAATTACTGGCGAAACGTCGTACTCGAATTGTAAATGTTGTGGGTTTACTCTCCAACACACCGGTGTGCTGTGCTAGTAACAAATTGACATGTTCTGTTTACTAATTGACTGTGTCGTGTGGTGGCAGGTTTAACGACACATTTATATCCACGCAATCTAACCCAACCACCTCTATTGTGCATAATATTGGTCGCGAAAAACTGCTACGTGTCCAACTGAGCAGCAGAATTGACTGTCAACCTCCCCGTGCCCCACCTTGTATGTATGTTGAACTTCTTTCGCACCGTACGTAGCCAACCGTGCTAATAGGAGTTGCCGGGGGAAAGGAGAACAAACTAAACACTGAAAGCAGTCACTAAAGAATGTTGTTTCTCAGTCTAGATTTCGAAGTGCAGAGCTCCCAGTGGTTTCATAATAACACGATAACTTCCACACGAGCTCACGTCTGGAGCCCCGTGACCCGCGCCTCGCCGCCGGTCAGTCACACGAGAACAGAGGTTGGCAACCATTAATGCCAGACAGGGTGGAACCTATTCTTATTCATACTCTTTGGTTATTTCGGTAAAGTCACGTAGGTATAAAATAAATCACAAAGTTTCTGGCGCAACACAAGCGTCCGTCATCAGGTGAGAAAGCATGATCTGCTGCTGAGGCAGATTCTATTCTTATTTGTCATCGTTATGGATACCGGCAAAAAGGTCCCGTAGATATAACTGCTGAAAGCCAGCTATGGATACTTTCATACGTGCATTGCCTTTGTGCTGTTCGCCTTTTGGCGTTCTCTGGTCTAACACTGGTGAGACGAGGCCCTCTCTGGTGTAGGCCAGTCAGTTTCAAAGACAATGCATTTATTAATCAGGGCATGTTTGTTTGCATGTTCACCACAAGTACGTGTGGTTAATGCAGACTTGATGCCTTGCAAAAGGCATCTGTGTGGTATTTGGATATTTTAACACCTGTTTCGTTGCCAGAAAGAGTAAAACCTCTTTTTATTTGTCATCATAACGAGAATATATATTTTTCCGAATTCGGTATTTTAAAAAACCTCAATACTTCCAGAGCCTCAATGCACGTGAATAACGTCACGAATCAGTCCTTTAAAGAGCCACGTGCATGCGGCTCCTCGGCCGCAGGATGCCGACCCCTGCGACGAGGACGACGTTGATGTTGGATAGGAGGGCATCGCCTCTCAAGCCCCCTCGGGGGTTTTAGTCTCCCGCCTCGGCCGTAGGTCCCCCCCGCCGCGTCTGGGGTGTGGTGCCACGTGAGGCCAAGCCCGGAGTGTTGAGGCCTCGTCGCAGTGGGGCCGCGGGACGACCCCCTGCGTTGCGTAATCTCCCGAGGCATCGAGCGCGACTTCACCGGGCCGTACATAATCAGGCATGCGCGGACACACTGTTCCACCCGAGTGAATGCGAGCTCTGTCAAACCGTTACCAAACTCGACAGAGTCCAGCGTCTCAAGAGTAACACAATCGCATCGACTTAAAGCTTTGTCCAGCTTCCGTTGCGCGAGCACGACTTTGTGCGTTTTGTTTTAAAGGATGCAGGTGAGCCACCGATTTGCATCAAGATTCCCACAGGTGTACAACGCGTCCGACATCAACATCCCAATTAAAGGTCAAAAAACACCCACACAGAGGTTGCGGGCCAAGTCTCTGCATACACCCCCCCGCCCCGCCCCAGTTCGACCATCAGCACAGACACTCAGCGATCGTGCATCTGAAGTGACGGAGGAAGGAAACGTCGCCGTTCCGTACACGGGTGACCCGCTGACCCATCAATGTTTACTCGCGCTGGCAGCCGGCTGTGGGCAGTGGCATTCTTCAGTGCGTGGTGCCAGCGGCCCTGCCGCCACATGTCACACATTCTGGCAAACAGCCACAATTTCACTTGACTTTGAGACTGACTGCGCCAATGACAACTGCCCTCCTGTAAGCCCTAAATATTGGAGCCGGCCACTTGTCCTCCAGCCAAACCACCATTTCGTCAATGCCAGGGTCGACAGCCTTAGCCAATTCAAACACGATCCGATCGCAAGACTGGCAAGGAGTCGCTTCACTTATGCCAGCAGCACCTGCTGGCTCACATGGGCACCCGGAGAGCGACGCCGCCTCTGTGGGTGTCCACGGCGCTCCGGCGCGCTTTTGTATTGCCCCACGGGGTCGCTCGCCACTGCAGCGCCGTTCGCTCCCAAGCGCTGAAGAAGCTCTCGGCAGTCGTGGACTTGGGCGCGGCATCGCCGCCGCTCGACAGCAAATCGTCACGATGGGGCCAGCGGCAACTGTTGACGGCAGCCCGCGGTAGCGCGTTCGCCCCCTTGTTGCAGGGGTTTCGCGGTTCGAATACGGCACTGCCCTGGTTAACACTGCGGTGGGTGTATTAACCGTAGTAATAATACTATAACGCACCGTCTGCCTAACGGTGAACGCTAAAGATCACGTGATGTCATTCACAAGAGTCGGGTCGGCGCCATGGTCCGCATTTGCCTATATTAGAAAATTGTCACCGCAAATTACTCAATCGGGGGATTCACACCAGGAACCATCGGCCACCTACTGCGAAAACTTGGCAGGACCCTCCTGAAAAAAAGTCGTGAGACTCGGTGAGGTTTTCGTGGGTAAACAAAGCTGAAAAAAATGAAACAACTATCTAAATAACAATATCATATGCCTTGGAGGATGGGGGCGTGGGAGGGTGTAGAATCACACGCGCGTCCCACCAGCCCCCGAACTCGCAACTCGTAAAAGAGTCGCTGTCGGTGCACGGAGCTGCAGCTGCAGATGCGATTCCACGCCGCGATGAATGGAGCGCCTCGGTGACGAGACGTTACCTCTATCGCTGCTATAAATTCCCACGTGACGATCAGCCACTTCGTTGAGCTGAACGTTTGTGGCGAGGTCGCTTCTGATAAAGAGCCTGCCGTGGCTCAGTGGTAAGATAATACAAATTTTAGTTTCTAGTTGAGAATGAGCTGGAGGCTGGCCGCGATGCGTTTCGAGCGATAGAGGCCCCAGTGGAGTTTAATGAGGCACCCCCCAGGCATTGTGTTTGCACGGGGAACCAAGTAACGAGCGATGTCTGACTGTTGACACCGTCCGTGTTAAGTGGCCCCTGACTAATTAGCGTAGGCGTGTCTCGGTCCTGCGGGTTTGCTTTGAACACGTGGACAAATCAAACGCAACGAAAGCTGAAAGAGTGTTTTGTGAGTGTGTGTGTGCGGGGTGTGTGCAGAGCGGCGTGAAAGAGATGCGTGCTCGCAAACGACGCGGAGAGAGTGGAAGAGGAGGGCAAGGGTCAGGGGACAAAGCACAAAGCTTGGTCGTCGCATCACCACAGAGCAGGGATGGAATGATGTGTGTATGTGTGTGTGTCGAACTTCTTTCGCACCGTACGTCCACAACCGTGCTAATCGGAGGTGCGGGGGAAAGGACAACAAACTAAACACGAAAGGCATTTCTTGAAGAAATTAGTTTTCAATCTAGATGATTTAAAAGTGCATAGCTCCAGTGGCTTCCTAATATGAAAGGAAGAGCGTTCCAGACGGCCGCAGAGGCGGATATGATGGACACGGGCTCATGCGCTGGAGTCGGCTGGATTGTGGCTTCGCAGAGCTGTGTAGGCTGGCCATAGCTCGGGGAAGATATTCATCCAGCAGTGGACGAGACCGTGGCTCACAGTGAGTACACTGAACATGAAAGTCATACGGATTCTCGACGGTGGCCTTCCAGTGTACGGCGGTCGCGGGGACTTTCGACCATAGGGGCCATCCATTGAGTACGTACGCAACAATCTGTCAAAACTTGACCCCTTCCCCCTTCCTGTACACACGCGTACTTTTTACACACACCCCCCCCACCGAATCCTATAAAACGGCCGATATTTAATCCACGCAGAAACCATCAAGGATGAATAATATTAACGTGTTTAAGTAAACAGATAGTCCACCGCCGGACTATCTAACTCATTTGAAGGCCAATGTAGACAAATTATTATCGAGGCTTCACCGCCCCCCCCCCGTTCCCTATGCTTACGCACATTGTCAGTAGACACCCCATATGCAAGCGTACGAATTTGGGTTAACCCCCCCCCTCCCCTCCATGCGTACGGACTCAATGGATGGCCCCATACTTCAGTCAGCTGGTGAGTGCGGGTTGGGGCGGGGTGCGAGGGGTGTCACTCAGTCTCTCTCCTCGCCCCCGTGCACTGGCATCGACTGTCCTTGCACGTCAAAAAAACAATCAACAACCTCTCACTGCCTCTTAAACTCCCACGTGTTTATTCTCCATTGACCACCCTCACTTCTCCCCTCGCTGTCCTCCCCACTCGTGCTGACGCCGCTTTCCCTGTCCCCAACTCCGCATGTTCACCGCCACCATCAATCCACTCGTGTCATTTTACATCAACCGCTATTCCACGCACCGTCACCAGCACCACCACCACCAACCACTTCATTTCACGTGGGTGGCCAGAACCACGCCCGGCCGCCTTTGTCTCTCTAGTGGCGATGTTTACTACACACCGCACCAGGTACTCATTTGAGGCTGAGTCGACCTAGGAGAAGTCCAGGTAATCGTCACTGAAAGTTGGCGGTGAGCGGGCATCGCCGGGTTCGTAGCGCAACGCGCTAACCGTGACGTTACAGCTCCAAAGACAAAGATCCCCCGTATAGCCTGTAACAGACTGTTGGGGCAGGTGCTGTTAGCGAGCACCTATGAAGGCCGGCACGGCAAACGAGGGGGTGGGTGGCCAACACCATGCCCGGCCGTCTTTGTTTCCCTAGTGGCGATCTTTACACACGGCACCAGGTACTCAATTGAAGCTGAGTCGAGCTAGGGGAGGTCCATGCCCGCTTCAGATAATCGTCACCGGTGTTGGCCGTGAGCTGGAATCGAACCCGGGTCGCCAGGTTCGTTGCGAAACGCGCAAACCGCTACACCACCGCTCCCCACACCTGTACACACACACACGCGCGCGCGAACCTGTACACACACACACGCGCGCGCGCACACCTGTACACGCCACGAACTCTCACGTCTGCGCACCTGCACGGCTCTGCATACCACGCTCTATCACGCCTGTGCCAACCTCACCTGCGAGCGAGACGACGAGAAACGCCACGCACGTGTTCACCAGCAGCTGCGCGGCCATCGTCGCAGTCGGTGCAGCGCGCAGAAGTTCTCTCCCTGCGGAATTTATCCCGGGTGGAAAGTGAGCCCCGGTTTAGCAGGAGCCTCGGCGCGACGTTCGCGTTGGTCCGTTCGCTGCCGACTGCGCGCAGCTTCACCACCGCGAGGGAGCGCGCGAGCGAGGGATGGCACAGTGGTAGTCGAAGGGGAGGGAGGGAGAGAGAGAGCGAGGGAGGAGATGAAGGGGTTGGGGTGGGAGAAAACTGAATAGAGGGAGGGGGAAGGGTGGTAGGGATGTAATGGAGTTTGGGGGGAGGGGGGCGAGGAGCGGCATGGGGAGGGGGAGGGATGGAGCCGCTCGAACCGAAATTTACACATTTGGCGAAGTGGCGCAGCGGGCCCCTCCCTCCCACCTCTGATCCCCACTTAGGGGGCACTACCCGATGCATTTAGGGGGGAGGGAGGGAGGGAGGGGCAGACACTCATTACCACAGCCTCAGTGGGGGTGAGGCTGACGGGGCCTCCTCGTACGATGGCCATCGCCCGATCAGCAGCTGCAGGACCTGGCTGCGATGCCATCGGCGGCAAGGACCACGTGACTTCTTCGGCTTGAACTTGAGTGCCTGCCCAGCACACGACGTAGGGGGGGCAGGGGGTGCGAGGGGGCAGTCATTGAGGGGCACGGGATTTCGGGTGCCCCCCCCCCCATAGAATCGCGACTCGAGCTCAGGTCCTGAAGTGGCGTGGAGGTGACATCTGCGACCGCACACGATCCTGATCCCTCTGTGGGTCAGCCCCCCCCTCCTCCAACCCTTAAGCCAAACACAAGACCTTGGCCATTGTCCATTGTCCCGCGTTCAGTCAGGAGTGGCTGGATGGAGGAAGTCCGGATCCTGTGGCTCTGGGGCGCACCGAGGTAGCGCAACACACGCCAGTCGTGACACAGACAGACAGTCGCACAGACAGTCAGACAGTCGGTCACATATTCTAGATTTGAAGCTTTCGTGACTGCAAGGATTCATACTCTTAGTTCTTTCGGTAAAGTCACGTAAGTAAAATTAATAAAAATAAAACAATAATTGATTAATATTACCTACCTGACGTTACCGAAAGAAATAAGAGTATAGTCGGTCACATAGACAGACAGTTATGAAAACAATCACGGCGACATGAAAGACCGGCTGGGATCGGACCGGCCCAGCGACATTTCTAGGCGGTGAGTGAGAGGCGGGGGGGGCGAGACAAAATGTAGTGGTGAGAACGAGCCGACGGAGCCACGACGCACACAAAGATGCCCCCTGTAGCCTGAACAGGCTGTTGGGGCAAGAGCTGTTGGCGAGTACCTATGAAGGACTGCACGGCGCACCTATGGGGGAGTGGTGTGGCCAACACAACGGCCGGCCGCCTTTGTCTCCCTCGTGCTGATCTTCAACACACCGCCAACGTACTCGTTAAGGCTGAGTCGACCTAGGGGAGGACCAGGAGCGGTTCGAATATGACTCGCCAAGAGCATGATAGCGACGGACATAATGACAACAGTTGCTATTCGCCGTGGCGGCAACGTGACCACAGTGCTGTGCCAGGTTAGGTGCTCTTTGAGGCCACGTAAAGTGTCGAAGGCTCTCTGGCAGGAGGTCACGGGACACACCCAGGCACGTGCCCCTCCCCCAATGATCATTGGGGTTTATTAGTAATAAAGCGGCATTTTGCGACCCCCACTGCCACTGTGTAGCATATTATTACGTGCCAGGGACTCTATGAGATGATAGGACAATAGTCTGAGATCCATAATTGGCAATAAGTAACGGCAAGGCAGTTATAAGCGACTCAGAATTGTGCGCAGTTGCGTACAACGACTTCCCTGAAGGCATTCACCTTCAGCGAGCACGATGCCGATCACACAACGCGGTTCGAATTCAACCCTCGATCGATGGCTGCGCCATCGCCGCACACGCGTCGAATAAAAAGCAAGGGACAAGTCCTTACTTACTAACAACTCCTCTATCATTTTTCATTGCTGGAGGGGTTGCCCCCCCCCCCCCACCTGAAAAACCTGGCTCCGCCATTGCCCAGGTGCCATGGGTTTACTGACCGAGATCGCTGGCAGATGTACCACCTGTGCTCCCATCTGTGCCAACTTTCTGCGTTTTACCCCCCCCCCCCCGGCGCTCTGCCCGTTGCGAGCGTTGCTCATCTGCCCTCCGCTGTTGTTAAAGGGCGATCTTGACACCGCTAGTATCGTACCAGCCAACGGCAAGTCCACCCAGCTCAACATTCTCCCGTACCACATCGTTCCATTTCTTCTCGAGCCCGTGCCGCGCACGCTTAGCCCCCTCTATCCGACCAAACAGAAGCCGCTTGGCCATGCGGTGGCTGGGCATGCGCCCTACATGAGCGAGCCAACGCAGCTTTTGCCTGCCGGAGGAAATCACCGATTGGACTGTGTCCAGATATTTGAATGATATGTGAGCTGACGCAATCCAGCCTGGTTAAACCAAGGATGGATCGTAGCGGAGGCGAGCCTCAATGTTTCAAACCGACGCAGATGTGCCTTTAGAGTCGTCCACGTTTCGCGAGCATAGAATATGTATTTATACTGGAGGAATCCGATGAGCTATAAAGCTCTTTTTCACAGATGTCCAGTTGTGCTAGGACAGAACGTTACAACAAACAATAACAAAAACACGATAGGAGTGAAAAGTAAACACATCAGAAAAACAACTATCTTTATTTCATCCGATGAAGACCACTGACATCGTCTCTTTTTTTGCAGAAGTGATCCGGTGACCAAGGAGAGCTCCACGAAATTGGGTAAAAAAGTGGACATTTACATCAGCCAGATAAAGATAAGGCAAAGATCCCCCGTATAGCATTAACGGACTGTAGGGGCAAGTGCTGTTAGCGAGCACCTATAAAGGCCGACGCGGCACACGAGGGGGTGGGTGGCCAACACCACGCCCGTATCAGACAGACATACACACACGCACAGACACACACGCACACACACAGCCAGACATACACACACACAGCTAGACATACACACACACAGCCAGACATACACATGCACAGACACACACGCACACACACAGTCAGACATACACACACACAACTAGACATACACACACACAGCCAGACATACACACGCACAGACACACACGCATACACACAGCCAGACATACACACACACAGCTAGACATACACACACACAGCCAGACATACACACGCACAGACACACACGCATACACACAGCTAGACATACACACACAGCCAGACACGCAGACACACAGCCAGACATACACACACACAGGCAGACACACACACAGCCAGACACACAGCCAGACACGCACACACACAGACACACACAGACACACACACACAGACACGCACACACACAGACACACACACAGCCAGACACGCACACACAGACACACCGGCGTGGCCCACTCCTGCTGCTGCTGCTGGAAGGGAGATCCGTGCGTGGCACCCCCGCGGTCACACGCGGCAGTCGCTCGACCATGATGCAAGGTGCAGGTTCCGTTTCTTCTTTTTTTTTACTTCTGGTTTCATATGGCCGCCTTTGTCTCCCTCGTGGTGATGTCCAACGCAAGCCCCACGTGCTCATTACGGCTGAGTCTACCGAGGGGAGGACCAGGAGCGATTCGCATACGACTCGCCAAGAGCATGATAGCGACGGACATAACAACAACATAATCAAGGTTTTTGGGTTATATCGCGTAAGTATAAATGTGACGTAACCGTCCATCACCCTACACAGCCATTTAGTAAGGGATTTGTCACGTAAACAAAAGGCCAATTAGTTACTAGTATAGTGTAGTGTGTAGTGTAGTGTATAGTATAGTGTATAGTGTAGTGTGTAGTGTCTAGTGTAGTGTATAGTGTAGTGTATGATGATGATGGAGTGTAGTGTATACTGTCGTGTATAGTGTAGTGTATAGTGTTGTGTGTAGTATATAGTATAGTGTATAGTGTAGTGTATAGTGTTGTGTGTAGTGTATAGTGTAGTGTATACTGTAGTGTATAGTGTAGTGTATAGTGTAGTGTATAGTGTTGTGTGTAGTGTATACTGTAGTGTATAGTGTAGTGTATAGTGTAGTGTATAGTGTTGTGTGTAGTGTAGTGTATAGTGTATATTGTTGTGTATAGTGTAGTGTATAGTGTAGTGTATATTGTTGTGTATAGTGTTGTGTGTAGTGTATACTGTAGTGTATAGTGTAGTGTATAGTGTTATGTGTAGTGTATACTGTAGTGTATAGTGTAGTGTATAGTGTAGTGTATAGTGTTGTGTGTAGTGTATAGTGTAGTGTATAGTGTGGTGTACTACTTCAGGCCACCGGTGTGTTGGAGAGCAAATCCACAACATTTACAATTTTAGTACCGTGACGTTTCGCTGGTAATTATATAATTCCATTCAGAATTAAGGGGCCGTTTTTCCCGAAAGAGCAAAGTCAGTCCACCTAATTTTGGTCTCAAACCTAAAAATCTGCAACAATGAATCACGTCCCTGACATCGTCATACTCTCACGCGCGCGTGCCCGATTGCGAAATTCGCTTTGCTTGATCGTGTCCCCCGGTGCAGCTTCTACGTTTTCTCTGTTCGTGCGGCGGCTGCCGATGCAGATGAAGAGCCAACGACTGTTATTTCACATTCAGGCGGTCGCGAGGCACAGATGACCGCGTCAGGAGCTTGCGGAGTAGCGGTTTCGTCGCTGCGATGTCTCCCTCGTATGTGTGGATCGAGCATTGGCGTCGCCATGCGTTGTACGGTCTGTTCCGGGGACCACAGCAGCCGTGTCTGCCACGGTGGGTGCAGTGGGTGCGTGCGATGTAGGGTGGACCGCGAGCTTCGTGAAAGATCAAACCTAAAGGATCTTCTGCGTGAAGTGCGCTCCCAATTTTATCTTTCACGCATCTAGGGTGGGGGGGGGGGGTGTCAGACATTTGTGACGATGTGTGACGAGGGGGGGGGGTGAGAAATGTGACGTCACATCAAAATGCGCAACTTTAAATACATATAGACAACACGTTCTACTTAATTAAATAGACTTTTTAATAAATGTTTTCTCCTACAACATCAGAGTACAGCGCCACATTAAATACGCACTACAATGACAATAGTTTAAAGCGATTTGTTTTATTTTCAAAATGGAAATATTGTTTTTGGGGGGGGGCAGAGCTTTGTGACGTCATATTTGAGGGGGGGGTCTGACTTTTTGTGACGCCGTGTGACGAAGGGGGGGGGGGAGTCAAAAATCGTCCAAAATCGCGTGACGTCATTTATGGACAGCCCCTTTCCAAACGATGGCAAGGTTCGAGTTGTAGTCGCGTTGCCAGCGAGCAGAGTGGCAAAGTTGCTCACTTGCTCGGGATTTGCCGAGCAGAATCGAGGCGAGTTGCATCGCCTGCGATGTCGACTGGGACTCGGAGCCCTTGGCTGGCCACTGTCATCGAAGCCCTACCCAATCCGAGAGGAGATGGACCTTGGTGATGCAAGGTCCCAACCAGCACCAGCCTGGCGCCGGCCCTGACCTTGTCTTGCCCCGCCTGAACCAGCGGAGCAGCAATCACCGAGAATACGTTTTGTCGAAATGAAACTACACATGCTGCTATTTTTTATTTTACCAGGTAAGGCACACTGAGCCATGTAGCTTTGTTTCAGAAGTGACCTGGCCACAAATTATATCTCGACGGTGTGGCTTATCACGTGAAAATGTTATAGCAGCCAAATACTCTGAACGCGTGATGTTGTTTCTAAATGTGGAGGGAAAACCCAGAGGACCCGGAGAAACATCCACGCGACCACGAGGAGAGAGAGAAACTGAAACTCCAAATACACAGCAGGCGTCAGGGTCGGGATCGAACCCACGGCCTCCTGTATAATGCCAACTAAAACGCCACAACAACGATACACTTCGTTTTTTATTTTTATTGACTGCCACACCGCTGCCGTGGGAGTCGAGATCATGGACGAGCCCTTGGCTCCTGCCTTGGGACGTCTTTTCTCAATTTCCGACCGTTTTGGCTTCATGCGAGGGTTGTGGCACCCAAAAAGCTCGGCACAAATGGGGTCAGGAATCCCAGTACCGTACCACCATCTGCATGTACTCCCAGACCGTCTCCTGGCGAAGTCCTAACGCAGGCTCGAGGCCGCTTTGCTTCCGAGATCGGACGAGATCGAGCGCGCTCAGGGACTTTGGAATCATAGCGAGTTCCGACCCTGAGGCTGTCCCCCCCCACCCCCCTCGCGCTGTGACCCCCGCCTCTCTCCAGACCCACGGTGGCTTGGAGATGTTAACTACCTCGCCTGGTATACAGGAGGTCGTGGGTTCGATCCCGACACCCTGATGCCTGCTGAACGTTGGGAATTTGCGCATTCTCCCAGTGTTCGCGTTACCGCTCTAAAAAAATCTACACGCTGACAAGCCACTTCATTGAGCTATCATTTGTGGCCCGGTCTCTTCTGAAAAAAAGAGTTATACAGCTCAGTGTGGCCTCACCTGGTAAACCGCCCAATGCTCCATAGCGATTAGGGGCCATTCATAAATGACGTCACGCGATTTTGGACGATTTTTGACCCCCCCCCAGTCAGACCCCCCCTCAAATATGACGTCACAAATCTCTGCCCCCCCCCCCCAATTGTTTTTTTAAACATGCTTCATATCGCTTTCAACTATTGTCATTGTAGTGCGTATTTAATGTGGCGCTGCACTCTGATGTTATAGGAGGAAACATTTATTAAAAAGTATATTTAATTAAGTAGAACGTGTTGTCTATATTTATTTAAAGTTGCGCATTTTGATGTGACGTCACATTTCTCAACCCCCTCGTCACACATCGTCACAAATGTCTGACCCCGCCCCCCCAGGTGCGTGACGTCATTTATGGACGGCCCTTTAGCACGGTTGGCTACGTACGGTGCGAAAGAAGTTCAACATAGAGCTCCCACAGTCCCACACCCCCTGTGAATTCCCGTCTCCCCCATACCCCAACGCCGTTTGCTCCCCCCACGGTCTTGGCCACTGAGAGCGCGGGGCGCCCTCTCGCGCCTCCACGTGGCACTGCGGGGAGCCCGCGTCACGAGTTGGACACCGAACCCGGGCGGATCGCGTGGCGTGAGACGGGTGAGGTGGAGCGGTGTGCAGTGCGCCGAGCGAGGGCGGTGGTGGTGAGCGGGGGGGGTGTGGTGAGTGAGGGGGGTGTGGTGAGCGAGGGAGGGGGTGTGGTGAGCGAGGGAGGGGGGGGGGGTGAGCGAGGGGGGAGTGAGCTGGGGGGGGTGTGGTGAGCGAGGGGGTGTGGTGGTGAGCGAGGGGGGGTGAGTGAGGGGGGTGTGGTGTGGTGTGGCGAGCGAGCGAGGGGGGGGGGGGTGAGCTGGGGGGGTGTGTGGTGAGCGAGGGGAGGGTGTGGTGAGCGAGGGGGGGTGAGCGAAGGGGGGGTGTGGTGAGCGAGGGGGGGGGGTGTGGTGAGCGAGGGGGGGGTGTGGTGAGCTGGGTGGGTGGTGGTGAGCGAGGGGGGGTGTGGTGAGGTGAGGGAGGGGGTGTGGTGAGCGAGGGGGGGGTGGTGATGAGCGAGGGGGGGTGGTGGTGAGCGAGGGGGGTGGTGGTGAGCGAGGGCGGGTGGTGGTGAGCGAGGGGAGTGGTGAGCGAGGGGGGGTGGTGGTGAGCGAGGGTGGTGGTGAGCGAGGGGAGTGGTGAGCGAGGGGGGTGGTGGTGAGCGAGGGGGGGTGGTGGTGAGCGAGGGGGGGTGGTGGTGAGCGAGGGGGGGTGGTGGTGAGCGAGGGCGGGTGGTGGTGAGCGAGGGGGGGGTGGTGGTGAGCGAGGGGGGGTGGTGGTGAGCGAGGGGGGGGTGGTGGTGAGCGAGGGGGGGTGGTGGTGAGCGAGGGGGGTGGTGGTGAGCGAGGGGGGGTGGTGGTGAGCGAGGGGGGGTGGTGGTGAGCGAGGGGGGTGGTGGTGAGCGAGGGGGGGTGGTGGTGAGCGAGGGGGGTGGTGGTGAGCGAGGGGGGGTGGTGGTGAGCGAGGGGGGGTGGTGGTGAGCGAGGGCGGGTGGTGGTGAGCGAGTGGGGGTGGTGGTGAGCGAGGGGGGGTGGTGGTGAGCGAGGGGGGGTGGTGGTGAGCGAGGGGGGGTGGTGGTGAGCGAGGGCGGGTGGTGGTGAGCGAGTGGGGGTGGTGGTGAGCGAGGGGGGGTGGTGGTGAGCGAGGGGGGGTGGTGGTGAGCGAGGGGGGGTGGTGGTGAGCGAGGGCGGGTGGTGGTGAGCGAGGGCGGGTGGTGGTGAGCGAGGGGGGGTGGTGGTGAGCGAGGGCGGGTGGTGGTGAGCGAGGGCGGGTGGTGGTGAGCGAGGGGGGGTGGTGGTGAGCGAGGGGGGGTGGTGGTGAGCGAGGGGGGGTGGTGGTGAGCGAGGGGGGGTGGTGGTGAGCGAGGGGGGTGGTGGTGAGCGAGGGGGGGTGGTGGTGAGCGGGGGCGGGTGGTGGTGAGCGAGGGGGGTGGTGGTGAGCGAGCGGGGGTGGTGGTGAGCGAGGGCGGGTGGTGGTGAGCGAGGGGGGGTGGTGGTGAGCGAGGGCGGGTGGTGGTGAGCGAGGGGGGGTGGTGGTGAGCGAGGGGGGGTGGTGGTGAGCGAGGGGGGGTGGTGGTGAGCGAGGGGGGGTGGTGGTGAGCGAGGGGGGGTGGTGGTGAGCGAGGGGGGGTGGTGGTGAGCGAGGGGGGTGGTGGTGAGCGAGGGCGGGTGGTGGTGAGCGAGGGCGGGTGGTGGTGAGCGAGGGGGGGTGGTGGTGAGCGAGGGGGGGTGGTGGTGAGCGAGGGGGGGTGGTGGTGAGCGAGGGGGGGTGGTGGTGAGCGAGGGGGGGTGGTGGTGAGCGAGGGGGGTGGTGGTGAGCGAGGGGGGGTGGTGGTGAGTGAAATGTCGCGGTCTCTCCGAGCCGTGCGCTGCCCGCTCAAGGCGTCGTCTCTCCGTGCTGCGTCTTGCCAACTCAAGAGCCATTATCTTGAATCTCCGGGCAGCAGGTAAGTGGAGGTAGGCTGCCCAGGGCTGGCACCCCTGTCCGCTGCATTAGGACGTTCAGAGGAGATATCAACGATATCAACGGAGTGAATGATGGATGCATCAAAGGCCACGTCGGGGAAACGCTGAGAACCCCCCTGGCACGCGTTCAGTAGACTTCGTAGGGGCAGGGCGTAACCGTTGCTATTTTTTTATTTAAAGCTTTCGTGACTGGAGGGATTCATATTCTTGGTTCTTTCGGTAAAGTCACGTAGAAGGGAAACAATAAAATAATTAAAATATGAAACACTACAATTCTCACGACGTTTCGACTGCAACACAAGCAATCATCATCAGGTGTGAAAACAAAAGCAAGAAAATGTAATGATTCCCTTCTACGTGACTTTACCGAAAGAACCAAGAATATATACATTGCTGTTTTATTTACTATTTTACCAGGTAAGGCCACTGAGCTATGTAGCTATTTTATGGCCATCACAAATGAAAGCTCTACAAACTAAATTTCGATTTACAGCTACATACTATTAACATTCCTTCCCTTTATTAATGCTTCCCCCTATCCCCTCCCTTTGATGCTGCTATTCCTGCATAATGCACGGGCAAAACATGATTTTAAACCCCCCGCCAAACCTCCTACGCCAGGGGTCCTCAAACTTTTTAAACAGGGGGCCAGTTCACTGTCCCTCAGACCGTTGGAGGGCCGGACTATAGTTAAAAAAAACTATGAACAAATTCCTATGCACACTGCATATATCTTATTTTGAAGTGAAGAAACAAAACGGGAACAAATACAATATTTAAAATGAAGGACAAGTAAAGTTAAATCAACAAACTTGCCAGTATTTCAATGGGAACTATGGGCCTGCTTTTGGCTAATGAGATGGTCAATGTCCGGTTCCATATTTGCCACTGCTAGTCGTAACAAGTGATGCAAGTGTGCATCCGTTAGTCTAGATCTGGTTGGAGATTTCAAATGTTTCATTCTGGAAAACGTCTGTTCACAGACATAAGTGCTGCCAAAGATGGTTGCCATTTTGAGTGCATGGTTCCTGAGATGAGGATATGTCTCAGAGGGGAGAGATGCATAGAAATTATGAAGGCTGCTTGACTTGAATGCGTCTTTCAGAGAGTCACAATTCTGCAGTTCAGCCAGTTCCATTTGGTAAATTGTATCCACATTTTCAATGTCAATAGAAAATGGGTTACGGAAAAGCTGTATGTCCTGTTCATGGAGATGAAGCTCTTTAAATCTAAATTGGAACTCCTTTTGCAATTTTTCCAGTGAATCCACACATGTTTTGTTTGGGAATTGCAAGCAATGGTTTTTCCGCTAACAGATTTTGAGTTGTGGGGAGATGGCAGAAGTTTTCCTCCTTAACTTGTTTGATGAGGAGGCCTAATTTTACTTCAAATGCTTTGACATGTGATTAAATATCACAGATGAGCTTCCCCTTTCCTTGAAGTTGCACATTGAAACTGTTGAGTAGCTCTGTTACATCTGTCAGAAAGGCAAGGTGCCATTTCCATTCTGCATCATTGAGCTCTGGTACTTCTTTGTTTTCTGAAAGCAGAAAAGCTGTAATCTGTGGAAGTAAGTCATAGAAACGTTTCAAAACTCTACCTCGACTCAGCCAATGGACTTCTGTGTGGTACAGAACATCTTCATAGTCAACATTTAGTTCAGACAGAAATTCCTGAAATTGTCTGTGGTTTAGTGCATGAGCTCTAATGAATCTTTATTTAGGAGCTTTCGTGACTGCAGGAATTATTCTTTGGTTCTTTTCGGTTAAGTCACGTCTAAAAATAAAATAATAAATTAAAATAACATATTACGACGTTTCGATTGCAACACAAGCAATCATCATCAGGTATAAAAGAAATAGCAACAAAAATCTAACTAGAAAACTATAGACAGACATACAAGCAGACAGACATCACAACGGCACACAGCAAGAGGACACACATCGGCACAAAGAGAGGGGTCGTTTCTGTGACGGTCCCTTAAATATAGAGAGGGTGGGGCGGGGATGGAGAGAGGGAGGGGGCAGAGAGAATTAGCATATCAATGAGTGTACGGCCACGTACTCCTGTTGCAAGTAAGATGACAATGTGGAAGGGGCACGCAAAATTGAAAATTAGGAGACAGGCACACGAAAATTAAATAACCTAGAAAAATATCGAAATGTGATGTAATACAACACAGAGAGTCGGTTAACACACAATTAACGCATAGCCTGGTTGATTACGTGTTTCAAAATTTGCTAAGTTAGAATTTTAAGTGTGAAAATTCCGAAGAGAGGACACAGGCAGAGAGAACAAATAGCCAGAAAGAAAAAGGATAAGCTTAAAACTTCCCCGTATAAGTGGTTCAATCTTAATTTAGGAGCTTTCGTGACTGCAGGAATTATTCTTTTAGACGTGACTTAACCGAAAAGAACCAAAGAATAATTCCTGCAGTCACGAAAGCTCCTAAATTAAGATTGAACCACTTCTACGGGGAAGTTTTAAGCTTATCCTTTTTCTTTCTGGCTATTTGTTCTCTCTGCCTGTGTCCTCTCTTCGGAATTTTCACACTTAAAATTCTAACTTAGCAAATTTTGAAACACGTAATCAACCAGGCTATGCGTTAATTGTGTGTTAACCGACTCTCTGTGTTGTATTACATCACATTTCGATATTTTGCTAGGTTATTTAATTTTCGTGTGCCTGTCTCCTAATTTTCAATTTTGCGTGCCCCTTCCACATTGTCATCTTACTTGCAACAGGAGTACGTGGCCGTACACTCATTGATATGCTAATTCTCTCTGCCCCCTCCCTCTCTCCATCCCCGCCCCCCCCTCTCTATATTTAAGGGACCGTCACAGAAACGACCCCTCTCTTTGTGCCGATGTGTGTCCTCTTGCTGTGTGCCGTTGTGATGTCTGTCTGCTTGTATGTCTGTCTATAGTTTTCTAGTTAGATTTTTGTTGCTATTTCTTTTATACCTGATGATGATTGCTTGTGTTGCAATCGAAACGTCGTAATATGTTATTTTAATTTATTCTTTTATTTTTAGACGTGACTTAACCGAAAAGAACCAAAGAATAGCTCTAATGAAGTTAACACAAGATTCCACAATTTTCATAACAGAGTCCCACTTCAGTGATTTACTACACAGCGCTTGTTGGTGGATGAGGCAGTGTATGGCTATTGGATGAGAATGGTTATGTTTGTCCATCTCTTGGTTAATGCGAGCAATTACTCCTTTCTTAGACCCCACCATGCTAGGAGCACCATCAGTTGTCACACTGGCTAGTTTAGCCCAGTTCAGCTCCAAACCATTCACAGTTTGGCAAACTTTTTCATAGATATCCTCTCCTGTAGTTCTTCCTTTGATGTTTTGCAGTGCAGCAAGCTCTTCTGTGACTTCAAAATAGTAATTCGTCCCACGAATAAAAATTATAAGTTGTGCAGAATCACGAACATCATTGATTTCGTCGAGTGCCAAGGAAAAATAGGAAAGTTTTTTTGCGGAGTTTTGCAAATGCTGATGCAAATTGTCTCCCATTTCTTCAATCCTCCGTGTAATTGTAGGTCCTGAAAGACTCACTGTACTAAATAAATCGGCCTTCTCTGGACACATCTCTTTGGCAACAGAAAGAAGGCATTCTTTAACAAATTCTCCCTCCACGAATGGTCTGCCAGTGCACGCTATTAGCTTGGCAACTTGAAAACCTGCTCGCAGTGATGAAATATTTAGCTGCTTCTGCTTCACAAAAGTATTTTGCTGAGTTGTTAATGTATTTTTCAGTTTTAATATTTTATCTTTTCTCACTTCTCCGACCAAACAATCATATTTATCTTTATGTTGAGTTTCATAGTGTCGACGTAAATTGTATTCTTTGAACACAGACACTATATTCTGGCATATCAGACACACAGCTCTTTCCTTGTACTGCATGAAAAAGTTATCATAAGTCCACTGTTCTTTGAATATCCTACACTCCGAGTCAATTTTTCTCTTTCTTGACATCATTGTTTCCTAGGGAGTCAAACTTGCTATTAGTAAAATACCAATATATATACAGCGCTACAAAAACAACATACCAGCAATAACTTTGCCCACACAGAGACATACAGACTGCACTGCCCATCAATGCAGTCTGATTGGGGGAACTCCGCTTTTACCCCAGGCTCACACTGGTGCGGGTGCCATTAAAAAGTTAATTACACCTGCAGTTTTGTTCACAGATCGCAGTACATCCCCAGCACACAGGAATATCACTGGGAGTGGAGTCGAGGGGCAAGTGAGGGAACTGAGGGAGGGAGAGCCAGTCAAGCGCAGCCAGGGGAGGGCTGGCAGCCTTAGGCCTGGGGGGCAAGTCCAGTCAATTGGCCCATTGAACCATTCACCAGCGCAGCCCAATGAGTGCCCACCGCCGCAGCTCAATCAGTGCTCACCAGCGCAGCCAAATCAGTGCTCGCCACCGCAGCCCAATCAGTGCCCACCACCGCAGCCCAATGAGTGCTCACCAGCGCAGCCCAATTAGTGCTCACCAGCGCAGCCCAATTAGTGCTCACAAGCGCAGCCCAATTAGTGACCATGGGCCGGATAAATGTCCTCGGCGGGCCGCATGTGGCCCGCGGGCCGTAGTTTGAGGACCCCTGTCCTACGCATTTCACAAGTAGTATTAATCGCATATCTGCATTTTTCATGAATATGCTAAAATTCCTATTGGTATGTAAATTATTTTGTCAAGACGCTCTTCCACCTCCCTCCCAGCTTAAATAGACGCTCCAAGCCTGGGGTGTGTCATTCAGACTCTATCTTCTTGACAGACCTGTTCTTCACCTGAGGACGGCTGCTTGCGTTGTGGCCGAAACGTCGTGAGAATTATTTTATTGGTTTATTTTTATTATTTTGTTATTTCCATTCTACGTGACTTTACCGAAAGAACCAAGAAGACTCTGCAAACTACCTTGCGTGGAAATGTTAAAGTAGCAAAATACTCCAAACGCGTGGTGTTGTCGACATATGGAGGGGGAGGGGGGAACCGGAGGAAGCGAAGAAAAATCCACGGGGAGAAAATGCAAACTCCAAACACACAGGCGTCAGGTTCGGGATCAACCCCACAACCTCCTGTATACCTAGTGAGGTAGTTAACATCTCGCCACCGATCCGATCTGATTCCTGTGAAGCTTAAAAACACAATCCGATTGGAGATATTAACTCATCCACGTACGGATCGGGAGTGAAAAGATAGCATCGAATTGCGTTTTTATGGGCTCATCCGCCTGTAAGGAACGATTTTTTTCCCAATGAAACATTCCAAACGGTATTATTAATTCATGTACAGTTTTATCTTTTTTTTACTGAACAAAAAAAATCTATAGTTGACTCAAAATGTGCCGTGCATTGTGTAGAATGGGTGCAGAGTGCGTGGGAGAGTGAGTGCTGAGGACACCAAAGGACTTTTAATTGAAACGGGAAGGTTATGGGTTCAATAACTGGCATGAGGAACAATTTACATGTCAGAGAACTCCTCATCTTAAACAGCCATGATCAATCCACTGCTGGATCAACGCTTTCCCAAGCCGCCTCTGACGATCTTGCGACGCAAAACTCAACGGATTTCATAGCTCCATCTCCTTGCTGGACGAGCTCCTGTGACGTACGTCCACATATTTAGTTTTTTTTTTCAGTGATATGTTTATTTGAATGTGAAAGACAATGCAAATTTTGGCAACAAAAAAACCCCAAATGTTAGGAATCGCTTCGCGCTCATCAACACTCTCGTTCACAGGCTTCAAACCGTGAAGGCCGGATAAGCTCATCTATTCCGTGAAGTTCTAGAGTTGATCGTGCGCAGATTTCTGTAAATGTCTAAGGGTGCTTTATACATGTAAATTATTATTATTACACGGCACTGCGTCACCAAAGTGGAGAGTGAACGCGACATCCAGCACACTCCAAGTGCAGAACGCCAACAAGCATACCTTGTGTGTGGACTATACCCGTCTGAAGCACGGCACATTCGTGGGAAAATGTTGACACCGATGGCCAGGGCCGGATTAAGGTTTTTGAAGGACCCCAGGCACTTCTGTTTCGTAGGCCTTCGCTGATAGCTTTCTGCAGTTGCTACTGCTGCCTCCATGTTACCACTACATCTGTCTCGGCCTCGCTATGCGCTGCATTACACCACTATCCGAGTAGTTAACCTCGCATTCAATAAACCTTCAGAGCCAGGGTGAACATCCGATTCCAACGTATTTAATGAATAGAACGAGGTAAACCTGATGGGAAAACACAGCACAAAATACAGCATCTGTTAATACTTGCAATATCAATACAATTGTAGTGGCGTGGAATGAGTCACTGGAGCGCGTGCCACTGGGAGATTGGTAGACAATAGAATTAGGGGTAACAGCCCGTTCTACCAGTTGCACCTGCGGGCAAGGCACGGAGCAATCTGGGGGATCCAGAGAGGTGCGGGCCGAGGGCGGATCCTGGCCACGCTGGGCGGGATGTAAGGCGAGCTCCGACTCACAGTCGGGGCTGCTGCGATCTGGAGTGGAACTCCTCATGCCGTCGTGATCTTCACCCCCTTCAAGCTGGGGGTCTGGCAGCATGTTGGCTGTCCCGACCCGGTGGGTGGTTATCCCCTAAAGGCTGTGAAGGCCGGAAGAAAAGAGAGTACCTCTTACGAGTGTCTGTGAATTAGTACACTCCACAATGAATGAATACTGCAGCATCATAACATTGTCTTAGATAACATGAATCTCAATAATAGGTCCTGGATGGACCAGGCACCTTCATTAGCACTGAATACCTATACAACAAGAGAATAAGCTACTGTGTTAAATAATGTCACTTTGTATAATCACCATACTGCAGCCCAAATGTTCAGTGCTGCACTTAACAAAGACTGTGGATGAAATACTTCTTCATCCTTGCTCTCAAGAACGCATTAAAGTTACATGGGTACAAGTCTGGCTCAGCTTATCCAACTACAAATAACATTCACAATAATGCAAGTGGCAGGTTTTGTTGTTAACTAGGCCTCATATTTATCAAAACAATTTCACAGCATTATAAAGGCAATCCTACCTAACATAGCAGCATCCCCAGTATTATAAGAACATAAACGAACCTACAATGTTTCTTAAAGTCCCATAATGAACAGATGCACCTGTCTTCACTGTGATGCTAATTGTGCCTCAATGTTGTACTCTTTGTAATGGCTGACACCCCTGCCTTGCCTCGTGGCTTCGAGACCCTTAACTCCTTACTTCCTGATCACGTGACCAAACTCAACACTATATCAGGAAGTTCCTGTGTAAACACCCCCCCCCCCCCCATATCAGAACAACAGCCGCTGGTTACTCGCTTGTTTCACGCAGATTTCGTCTTGCCGCTGGACAGACATCGTTACTGCTGATGCGTTCATTATTTAGTCTGTTGCCGTAATTCGATGGGAGCGCGCTGCGTGCCTATCCTTGCTCTATAAATATATTTATTCGAGAAGATATCTTGGGTTACATTTTTTTTATAATACAAAATAAAACATGGTCAAATGTGTTTTTTTACGTAGGCCCTTTAGTTTTCATAGGCCCTACTGCGCCTATTGGATAATACGGCCCTGCTGATGCCAAATGGCCTGATGGAATACGTGAAGGTGGGGGAGCAATTGTGCACTGCATGCATCGTGTATGTGCATGGTGGCCAGTTCCACGTGCTGATCGCATCGTAAGCCTGCGGCCTGGTATGGCATCGATTGGAGGCCGCCATGCAGATTCATCATGGGAATCAATTTACAGTCGGGGACAAGAGTGAATTTACACGGTAATTACAGGTGCATCCACCACTACTGAACTGTATTGTGTCACCTGTTCAAGAAATATTAATTCTGTATAAATAAATTACATATCTCCTTAAATCACTGCAGCGGCAGCAAAAGTTACGCGATGAGTTGGAAAATTATTATTTAGTTAAGCACGTTTAGCGATTTAAGAAAGTCGGCGGCAATGATTAGCGACGATCGATCGTGCGTTCGGAAAACGTTGAAACAGTCGGCTTCACGCTCCTCCCGAGGGGGGGGGGGCCCTCTCTAAAGAGGCGACGACGCTGCCAACGACGACGCAGACGCCGGTGAGAACGCCGCCAAGTCACTCGGCGTCCCTCGTCAGCCCGGAGGGAGCGAGCCCGCCTTGGTGGAGCGCCCTCCCGGTTAGCACGGTTGGCTACGTATGGTGCGTATGAAGTTCAACGTAGTCCAGAGGAGCTTCCGCTCATCGCGGTCACGGGCCGCTTCCAAGAGACCACTCGGCTGACGCGTCCGAGCGACGGTCTTGTGGACGCGCCTCGTCAGAAACCCCCCCCCCCCCAAAACTTCCTTTCAGCGGACGCTTTTAATTCCACTGAGTAGCGTGCAAAAACCACGAGGGGCCATGGCGTTTGCCTCCCTGGTGCGTGAGGTCGGGCGGGTGGGCGGGGTGCGATGACGCGAAACGAGCGCCATGCGCGACGCCGATCTCCCAAGCCGCGTGTCGGAGGCGGTGGTGGTGGTGACCGGCGGCGGCGGTGGTGGTGACCGGCGCTGCCGTATCCGAAGGGCGGCGGCGTCGTCTCGGCGACGTCACGAAGCGTTCTCTGGCCGGGAGGCCGGCGCGCGATTCTTCCAGCGGCGGACGGCGACGGCGCTGGCGGCGGCGACGAGCACCGCCGCTGCCGCGAGCAGCAGCAGCAGCAGCCACTGCGCCGCCGCGGCCGCTCGCTCGCTCACCTCCATCCCCAGGAAGGTGGAGACGGGCGCCGCGCCGTAGCCGCCGTCTGAAACGCAACGACGGCGCCGCGTGAGCCTCCGTGCCCGGCCCCCCGTTGCCGTCCTCCAGCGCGGTCGTTCTCAACCTTTTACTTGGCTACTGCCCCCTCCCACCTTGTTGACGTTTGTTTCACCCGAGCACCACCCTCCTTGCCTGACCTCGCATGGCTCTGAGAAATAAATGTATGAATAATGAACGCCAATATTTTCACCAATTCTCCGTTTTGTGAGGTATCCAAACTAGCTCGTAACTGCAAGCGAATGCAAAACATGCAGCGGACGCTCTGTGATGCGTGACGTAATTATGCTGCTAACCCCAGAGCGATAAATGCTCTGATGCGTGTGGCATTGTCTTTGAAGTGTTCACATTTTGGCGTTGTTCTCTGGTCTGACACTGGTAGTGAGGCTACAAAAGGCTAACACTGGTGAGACGAGGCCCTCTCTGGTGTAGGCCAATCAGTTCAAAGACAATGCATTTATTATCAGAGCATGTTTGTCTGCATGTTCACCACAAGTACGTGTGGTTAATGCAGACTTGATTCCTTGCAAAAGGTATCTGTGTGGTATTTTAACATCTTAACTACTGCTTCATTGCCAGAAAAAGTAAACCCTTTTCTTATTTATCATCATAACAAGAATATAATATTTTTTCCGAATTCGGTGTAAAAAAAAAACTCTATATATCAAGAGCCGTATTGCACGTGAATAACGTCACGAATCAGTCCTTTAAAGGGCCAAAAGCTATTTGCAAAAGGTATTTATTTGGTGTTTGAACATCTTAAAAGCCTGTTTTATTGCCAGAAAAGGTAAAACCTATTCTTATTTTTTTTATATCTTGATTTGAAGCTTTCGTGCCTGCAGGAATCCATACTCTTTGATTCTTTCGGTAAAGTCATGTAGGTAGTAATATATTATTATTATTTTTCATACTTTGAAACTGGCAAAAAGGTCCCATGATATGACATAATTAGGTTGTGCTCACTGGTTTCGATTGGAAACCCGCATTGTTTACTGTCAGTGGGTTTAGAAAGGTCTTTTATATCGTTCTAGGTTACCATATGGATTTAAATTTCATCGCAGTTATTTTACATTGCCAAATTCATACATAATTATTCACCAATGACTCTCCCTGCACGACACAATTTCACACATTTATAAATCTCCTCCCGTACCCTCCTGGGGGGACATTGCCACGTTGGTACCCCCCCCCCCCCCCAGGGGTCCGCGTTCGCCCGATAGAGAACGGCTGCTCGAGCAAAGCGCGTCGGGGCTTGGCGAAACCGCCGACAGAATCGCTGCGACGAGGAGACTGGTGGACCTGGTGGGGGGGGGGGGGGGGCAGCGGGGTTGTCGCGACCACTCACACGGGCGCCAGTCGTAGCTCGGCCAGCCCACGACGTCCCCGTGCTCCCCGTTGTGGCGACGCAGCCACAGCAGCAGCGGCTCGAAGTAGCGCAGGAGGGCGGCCGCGGACATGGAGCGGTTCCCCGTGAGCACCTCCAGGGCGTCCTGCCAGGGGCGGCTCGCGCCCAGCCGCATCGCCTCGCTGCACGTGGGGGAGACGCACGCACGCGCAATTGTGATGATGAAAAATCATAACCCCAAAACTATCTCTGAATTTACAACTTGGCCCGAATTGTTCTCACGCCTTAGGAATTCGGCGATGGTGATTTAGCACGCCCCGGTGGTGAGCAACAGTTGGAGATGCAATTCCACGTGATTTGGCTCTTTAAATTGCTTTGTTGTTGATGCGCCGCCTTTCACATTGTTTTTGGGGCCTCTGTGTGAGGTTACATTTTCCACGGCGCCGGTGTTTGTGGCCACAGAATGCACACAGGAAGAGAGGCTTTTGTTTTCCACTCGTGTATCTCGTTGCTCGTGCGGATGCGGTCAAGCGCCGTCCATTGTTTCTGTGGGAAGATCTAAGCTGAGCAGCGTTGACCGTGGACTCGCCGGGAGGAATGGGGCGTCGTTTACGTACACACGCACGTACGTTGAACTTCTTTCGCACCGTACGTAGCCAACGGTGCGAATCGGAGGTGCGGGGGAAGGACAACAAACTATGGATCTCTGTGTGAGTCTATGGGTCTCTGTGTGAGTCTATGGGTCTCTGTGTGACTCTATGGGTCTCTGTGTGAGTCTATGGATATCTGTGTGAGGCTATGGGTCTCTGTGTGAGTCTATGTATTTATGTATGTTGAACTTCTTTCGCACCGTACGTAGCCAACCGTGCTAATCCAGAGGTGTACCACACACTCGGCGTTGACAAAACCCTCCCCGTTCATCAACAACGGCGAACAGTTCGTTGGTGTGAACTTTAATTCGCAGCCCTCTCGATCCACTTTTGAACGAGGGCCTATCTCCTCTCTCTCCCTCTCCACGTTGTGTCGGTCAAAGAGGTTGTTTGGCCATCACAATCGGAATCTTTGTTTATCCTTTGAGAAATCCGACGAGCTATGAAGCTAACTTGTCACAGACGGTCCAGTAGGGACAGGCTAAAAAGTTACAACAAACAAAGAATACAAACAACGATGGGAGTGCAAAGTATAGGAAATGTAAGCAAATCACTCTAAATAAATAAAACAGATAAAGTATATCAGTACACATTGCATACTACACCAATTCCTAAGCTTGGGCAAGGCAGCAATAGCAAAAACAGTTCCAGACCACGCCAAGACAACGCAGAGTCCCTCAATAAAATTGCACGTTAATTTTGAAACTATCGATACACGGGTAAGGATGAAAGTTACAAATCACATTTGAACTTCACCATGCTGGCCCATGTGCCCCTGGAGACGGGTGGCAATGTTCAATATGAGTAACTGGCCTGTGAGACGGGGCTGGGTGTCCTTGAAACTAAACTAAACTATTTATTTTACCAGGTAAGGCCCACCACTGAGCTATGTAGCTATTTTTCAGAAGCGACCTGGCCACAAATGATAGCTCAACAACGTGGCTTATCGTGTGGACCTTTATAGCAGCCAAATACCCAGAGAAAAACCCACGCGACCACGGGACGAACATGCAAACTCCAAATATACAGGCGTCAGGGTTGGGATCAAACCCACGACTTCCTGTGTACCAGGCGAGGTAGTTAACATCTCGCCACCGTGGCACCCAACTGGGCTGTGAGACAGGGCTCGGTTTATTTCACACTTGAGGTCGGTGTGAACTGCAGAGGGGAACAGACAAGGCGACCGGGACAGAGCAATGTGAAGCGTGCGGTGTGTGTGGGGCGTGAGGGATGATGATGACAATGACGACGCACGCTAGCAGGCTGCCCGCCTCCGTGGAGCCGTAGATGTCGCACGTGTGCAGCGGCCCCGTGTGCCCCGCGCGGAGGCACAGCGCCTCGTGGATCTGGAACTGGAGGATGTAGCTCACGAAGTACCTGCAGCCACGGCAGAGCGACGCGCTCGATCGGGACACTCGCTCGGGACGCCGCTAGCTCACTGGCTCCGGACGCTCGCTCGCTCACTCGGGACATGGCTCAGGGCACTCGTTCAGGACGCTCGCTCGCTCACTCGGGACGTTGTTCCCCTGAACAATTTCTCACTCGCTCGGGATGCTCGCAACGCTCGCTCGGGACGCTCTCTCAGGAAGCTCACTCGCTAACTCGCTCGCTCGGGACGTTGCTCAGGGCACTCGTTCGGAACAATTTCTCACTCGCTCACTCGCTCGGGATGCTCGCAACGCTCGGGACGCTCGCTCACTCGGGACACTCTCTCAGGAAGCTCACTCGCTCACTCGCTCGCTCCCTGGGCGGCGCTCCCACTCGTGTTTTTTTTTTGCTATCGGCTTCAGGGTCAGGAAGACTAAAAAAATCTATTGGGACGTCTCGCAGCGAGCAGTGCATCCCAGAACTACTCAGGAAGTAATTTAAGCGACCTCATGTCCTCACTCGAGGCACAATGTTTAAATGCCACCACAAGATTGCTCATCCCATGTCAATCAAACTAAACATGTTTAATCTAATATGATAATTTTGTGTTTTGGTGCAATCATTGGTAACTGGACCGAGAACATTAATTCAACTCACTGGGAACTCGGTCCAGGCATGGGTGGCTGGCTCGCACTGAAGATCTCAGCAGTCTCAGCCCAGTGCTCTGATACGGCCATTATGGGCCCCCGAACCATCTTGCTACCTCGGGTTCACACTTATTAACGCCTTGATGGACTTTACAGCCACACGCATGGTCCCATACCACCACAGCGCGGTATTGATAACACGGACGCACTTAACTGTATAAAATCTCACTTGGAATAGCACCGAATTATGTGAGTAGCATTTTACTGGCCTGACCATCCGTGTGTTAGCCCTACTTCTCGCGCTCCATGAAGCCCGCTTGCGGACCAGGTGTGTGCCCGTGTGTGTGAGTGGATGTGAAGGTGACCTGATGTAGGGCACGCAAGATGGCACGTGGAACTTGGCCCCAGGGTCAAAGTCGGCTTCCGTGCGGGGGACAGGTGGACACACGCCCTGCAGCTTCAGTCTGTCGGCACAAACCACGAAGTCACCCTTGCCGCCCTTGGCGCCCTCGCCACCACATTGCCCGCACCACCACCGTCATGGAAGGATCGCTGATCTACTGCAAGTGAACTGCAGGCTTCAGTACAGATATTCCGCCATTGAAACTGCCTCTTTGATCCGTCGGGCATTTGCACTGAACTCTAAGAGTCCCATTCGTGCTGTAGTACGGCTCGATTATATCAAAGAGGCATCGATGCCGTACTGGAACGATCCCGAGGAAGCCTCAGTCTGGCTGCAGTGCCAACGTGTGCTCGTGCATTTATGAAAATACGCGAACGCCACGAACACATCTTGCCCCGCGCGGCGACGTCACAGCCGCACGGCTCATCGGCTCCTCGGCAGCTCGACAGCCGAGACTGGGGGACGCGGCGTCGCGCTCCTATCCCGCGCTGGCACGTGGCCTACCCCCACCCCCCCCCCCACCTGTGCTCCCACCACGCCTGGTTGTACTGCTCGGGCGAGACGCGTCCGTCGAACACCTTCCAGCGCCACTGGTCGATGAGGAATCCGAACGGCAGGAAGGCCACCTTGTCCAGGGCCATGCTCATCAGGAAGTTGATGTCGCTCTCTGCTCGCGCGCACAGCGCAATGGCGGTTTAAAAAGCGGCCTCCACCGCGTCGATCGCCGCGAGCCACGGGGGTCACGCGAGTCGCGCTCCGTGAGCGCCCAGCGCCCGCTCTGAACTGTATGCCTTTTGGCGTCCTCTGGTCTAGCACCAATTGAGACGAGGCTCAAAAGAAAGCCGTCTCTGGTGTGGACCAATCAGTTTCAAGGACAATATTACCAGAGTGTTTTTTGTTTGCATTTTGACCACAAGTGTTGTGGTTCATGCACACATGGTTCCTTATTACTGACCTAAAAATATATGTCTTTTATTCAGAAGCGACCTGGCTATCACAAATGACAACTCGACGAAGTGACCAATCGCGGTGAATATTTATAGCAGCCAAATACTCGAAAAGCGTGCTGTCGATTCTAAATGTGCGAGGAAAAAACAGGAGGGCCCGGAGAAAAATCCACGAGACCACGAGGAGAACATGCAAACAGCAGGCGTCAGGGTCGGGATCGAACTCACGATCTCCTGTATACAAGTCAAGGCAGTTAACATCTCGTCACCGTGGCGCCCCACTCTCCTCGAATCTCCAAGGCTCAACAGAGTCGATCGTGAGCAGCGCTTGGATGAGCGACCATGATCGCACGCCCAGTTGTCATCGGCGTGGCTATGCGGCCAGCAGGGGTCGTGCAGCAAAATCCACTGTTGTACTGTACTTATAAGCTATCCGTCTATGCCCCCGGGCCTTAAACCAACCCGCAGTGACCGGTGTGGCGAAGTACGGTCAAGTGACCCCCCACAACACCTCGCGGCGAGGGCAGACCTTCATCCACCAGTGGATTGACAAAAGGGTTGCGGAGGGACGGACGGACGGCCTTTGACGCTCACCGTAACTCTCTTCGGCCTGCTCCAGCAGCCCGATCTTCTGAAGGTGACGCGGCGTGGCCACGGACAGCGCCATGACGTCGCCGATGGCCTCGTGGAAGCCCGGGTTGGCGCCGTCGCGGAACGGCACGGGCTGCTCCTTGTACTGCAGGAAGTACTGCACGTGGCCCATCTCGTGGTGCGCCGTCACCAGGTCGTCCATCGTCTGCACCGTGCACTGCTTGATCCTGCGCGCCAGGCCAGGACGCGCGGGTGTGGCGGGCGTGTCGCGTGCCCCCGCGTGGGCCGTTCACGCAGGTGACCAACAAGCGCGATTTGAGAGCCTGATTCACACTTGTTGTTATCCGTGTCCCTGTGGTGCCTGGCCCACCGCTCTCCTCCAATCCCCTCCGTCACCCAGAGCAATCAAGAGCCACGGTCGGAATGTCACAGGAGATGTCACAGGGGATGTCACAGGGAACGCCACAGGGGATGTGACTAAAAAATGATGAAATGTCACAGGAGATGTCACAGGGGATGTCACAAGGGATGTCACGGGAAGTGACGGAATGTCAAAGGAGATGTCACAGGGGATGTCACATGGGATGAAGAGGACATGACAGCGAGCACAGGGCTGTGTCAGCTCACCTGAAGTCCTTGCGGTTGTGGAAGTTCCAGGCGGAGGCGTGGCACACCACCTTGCGCCCGTCCGCGGGCTTCTCCAGCATCGACTTATTCCAGAACTCCGGGGGCATCGGGATCATCCCCAGGGATCGGAAGAAGTGGTCCGACTCCTGGAACATCCGCAGGGGCGTCCAATTCTGCACCCGGTGAACCAAGCGGTGGTGAGGGGGGAGGGGGAGGCAGCCGTTCTTTCTGGACGACTCGACCATTGAGGAAAGATGATAATTGTTTTTTTACCCTTTTATCTGGCAACAAAACTGACACCTTTTTTACAAGGAGTCATGTTTGCATTGACCACAATACCTGTGTAGAGGTGTAATTGTGTATGGGCGCGGATGGCTAACAAACACAAGGGGCGTGGTTAGGGCCGTACACAGAGGAGGTGCTCACACCGACGTCCGCACCTGCATCCCCCACGGGCCCCTCCCGGGGGCCGAGTACCATAAAAGGTGGTGAGCCGGAGGGCTCGAGGTCGAGTATCAGCTTAAACCAGCGAAGACTGAAGACCAGCTAGAATAGGCCCCGGAGCTCCCCTGGCTCGCTGTCCTTGTCAGGGCCGACCAGGGCAAGCCGGTGGCGTGGCCCCGAGAGCCCAGACTGACGTTCTTATAAGAGCCGGTCTGGAGACTCAGGGTGCCGGGATCCCAGCTTGACCAGGGCTGGGATAGGTAGCCTCCCCTAGCTCCGTAGTGGAGGACTTGGGCTTAGGTTAGCGGGGTTAGATGTTGTGTCTCCCTGTTAGCCGAGTGAAGGGGACGATACCCCCTTAAGTACTGTGTGTACCTGTTACTGTGCACAAGTTGGTGTTAATAAATAAGTGTGCCTCCGACCCCGTCGTCAAAGCCTCCTGAATACTTACTACATCTGGGGTCAGAAGTAAACGTTCAACGATGGACACACGAGGGACGACACGTACCAGGGAGTCGGAGATGGAGGACACCGCGGCCGAATCGCCACCAGAGATGGCCGAGGTCGGCTCGGAGCAGCCGGGGCCGAGTACACCCGCGCTGCTACGACAGGAAGGGGGGGATGCGTCGGCCGAGGGACTTCGGCTGGCTCACTCCTGTCTGGCGGAGCTGCTGTACGCTGCGGCCGCCGCGTTGGAGGAGATCACGCGGCTGGGGGCTGGAGGGGCTGCGCGGGACGACGACGGCAGCCGACGCGCGGCGACAATTCCCGCCACCCCGACGCGGCTCGCGGTTAAATTTCCCGCCATCACTACAGTGCGAGCAGAGGGTGGGGCCGGCCCGCGTCAGGTGACTGCTGAGGGCCAAGCACAAGCCGTGACATCATCAACACCGGCCAGCGCGTCAACAACGGAGGGACCGGCGATGCCATGCTCGCAGCCCGCCCACACTGTAACGTCTGCTGGGAACGACGGAGCGTGATCCGCAGCCACGGACGTCGCGTTACAGCAGCGACTGCCGCCTCTCAAAGAATTCGTGGGCGCGGACGGAGACTGGGGCGGCTTCAAAAGGCGGTTCATCGCCCATCAGGAGATGGCGAACTGGACGGACGCCGAAGCACTACGCGCGCTGCCGGCGATGCTGGACAATGACGCCCTGGCTACTCTCACCTCGGCGCCTAAAGAAAAGCGCGCCACGCTGCACTTGGCGCTGCAGCTGCTGTCAGCTGTCTATGGCCCGCCTTCTGACTGCAGGCAGCTGTTCCACAATCGTCATCGGGGCGCCAAGGAATCGCCCCTGGCCTTCCGGACGGCTCTCCTGGCCCTGGCGAAGGCAGCTTTCCCGCTGATGGACGAGGAGGGAGTGGACGCTATGGTGGCTGAAAAGCTGCTGCTACTCGCGGATGAGCTGGACGTCGCCGTCTTGGCTCAAGACGACGCAGAGATGTCGTCCTTGCTGGTCGCGCGCCACATCCACGGGGGCTTGCGGTCCCTGCGTCGCAAGGCCGCCAAGGGGGTGGCCGGCCATGCCATGGCGGCCACCACCCTCCCATCGGAGGAGGTCTGCGGGGTGGAGCGGCGGGGGGAATGGAGATCGGCGGCACCACAGGCTCGGAATGGACCGAGCTGCCAGGAGCAGCCCAGGCCATCTGGGGCGCTCACACGCTGCTACAACTGTGGCCTTCAAGGCCACGTTGCTTCAGGATGCCGGGCTCCCCGTCAGCGCGGGGCGACACCTCGTCAGGACGCCGCACCGTCTCCACCCAAGCTCCAGCAGAGAAATACGGCGAGTCGTGGCACCTCACACGTTTGGCCCATGCACACATCCGACATTTTAATTGACACAGGAGCGTCGGCGACCATTATATCTGATTTGATTTATAACATTCTTCCCGTTCAAAGTCGTCCCTTGCTCCCCGTTGACGTGCCATGCTATGCTGCTAACGGGGGCTCGCTAGGCATCATTGGCCAAATCCGCGCCAAAATATGCATTGGAGACATTAAATTATCCGGCCCTGTTTTGGTTTCCTCCTCACTGGCGGTTCCGTGCCTGTTGGGGACGGATTTCTTGGCCAAAATGCCCATTCGTATCTTGATCGACCAGGGGTGCATCGAGCTCCCGTCGGGTCGACGCGTAATGTTTTTGTCTTCCCCCGCCACGGAGCGTCGGGCATTTGTGACCGTGCAGGCGCTCGTGGCAAAAACTGTGCGCGTACCCCCGGGGGCTCAGATGCTCGTCCCTCTTAGGTTGCGTCGGCCGTTTGCGGAGGGGGTTGCGGATCGGGGGGTCTTGTTGGGACCATCTTGGGCCGGGGTCAATGGCCCCGATTTACTAGCGGCTCAGACCATGGTGAAAGGGGATGGGGACCCCTTCATTGCAGTCCTTAATGTAGGATCGCGAACGGCCGTGGTTCCTCAAGGGACCGTGCTTGCACACGCAACGCCGGCACCCTATGAGGAACCACTCGTGGGTCAGGTAACCACCGATCCTCCGTCACGACCGCATTCGGACTCTGATGACGGATGGCTGGATGCACTTTGCGCGGGATCAGTGGACCTGTCCGACTCGCAGCGTGCGCAGCTGCGAGTTCTCCTGAAAGAATTTGCCGACGTTTTTAGTCAACACAAATTTGATATTGGTTGTACTAAATTGCTGCGACACCATATTGACACGGGTGACAGCGCGCCAATCCGCCAAAATCCCTTTCGGCTGAGTCCCGCCGAAAAGGATCATGTCAAATCGGCCGTTGATGACATGCTAGCCGCCGATATCATTTCCCCTTCCAACAGCCCGTGGGGCGCGCCGATCGTTTTGGTGAAAAAACACGACGGCTCACTGCGGTTTTGTGTCGACTTTCGGCGATTGAACAAAATTTCTGTCGCAGATGCGTACCCGCTTCCTCGAATGGATGAGTCGCTCGATGCCTTGGCGGGGGCGCGATTCTTTTCCACCCTGGATTTACTTTCTGGGTTCTGGCAGCTTCCTCTGGATGACGAATCCAAACCTAAGACCGCTTTTCGTACACCGCAAGGTCTCTTCCAATTTAACCGCTTGCCGATGGGCTTACATTCTGCGCCGGCAACTTTTCAGCGGTTAATGGAACTGGTCTTGGCAGGCTTGCAATGGGGTTCGTGTTTAATTTACTTGGACGATGTCATCGTCTTTAGCAAATCCTTCGAGGAACACCTCCAGAGGTTGCGTGCTGTTTTTCTCAAAATGTGGGCTGCCAATTTGAAATTTAAACCGCAGAAGTGCCATTTGCTCCGCGAATCGGTGCGGTATTTGGGTCACATTGTTCGGCGCTCGGGGATATCCACTGATCCTGCCAAAACGGAATGCGTCAGCTCCTGGCCGATTCCCACCTCGGTGAGAGAGGTCAGGAGTTTCATTGGGTACGCGTCGTACTACCGACTGTTTGTGGCTGACTTCGCTACGATCGCGAAACCATTGCATGCCTTGACGTCCAAGGGAGTCAGGTTTCATTGGGGGCCGGAGGAGGAGGCTGCTTTTCGCGCCCTCCGGAATGCCCTGGTGGGGGCTCCACCGTTGAATTACCCCGATTTCTCACAACCCTTCTTGCTCGATACAGACGCAAGTAACACAGGCATTGGGGGCGTGCTGTCCCAGCTCATTGGGGGCGTAGAGCATGTGGTGGCTTACGGTAGTCGGGTACTGTCTCCGGCGGAACAACGGTACTGCGTTACCCATCGGGAATTATTGTCAATTGTTTATTTCATTCAGCAGTACCGCCCGTATCTGTACGGTCGGCGTTTCACCGTCCGTACAGATCATGCGGCTCTACAGTACGCCCTGCGGGTTCAACAACCATCGGGCCAGTTGTCTCGATGGTTGGAGATTCTCCAAGACTACGACTTTGTCACCACATATCGTAAGGGCGTCCGCCACACGAACGCTGACGCCCTGTCGCGGTTGCCACCCACTTCAGAGTGCACTTGCCTCTTGGGTTCGGGGCGTTGTAGGCCCCCGAACGTGACCACCGATTCGGTCCTCGTGGCCACCGCCGATGCGCCTTCGGCTTCGGGTCCTTTCGAGCAAGAAGGGAGGGATTCGTTGCTGGGGTTGTCGGTCGTGGAGTGGGGACGCCTCCAAATGGAGGACACCTCCCTCCTCGCTCTGAGCCGTCGCACCGGGGGGGTTGGTCAGGGGGTGGCAAACGTTGACTCGTGGGGGTTGTTCCAGGGTCTTTTAATGCACTGGGACGGAAAATCCCGCCGCCAACGGCTCGTGGTGCCTGCAGCATTAAGGGGTAAGGTGGTATGGGCTGCTCATGAGCGGCTCCTGCACTTCGGGGTTCACAAGACCTTTGCCACGCTCCAGCTCGATTTCTTCTGGCCGGGCATGGCAAAGGACGTGGGGGATCTCCTGGGGTCGTGCACGCAATGCGCGCAGCGGAAGCCACCAGCAAGGGGGTCCAACCCTCCGCTGCAGTCCATAAAGGTTTCCCGGGTTAACGAGCTCATTGCTCTAGATATTCTCGGGCCATTTCCCGCTACACCCAGGGGAAATAGGTATTTATTGACAGGGGTCGAATACTTCACGAGATGGCCTATGGCCTGGCCCCTGGCCAACCAGTCGGCAGCAGCCATCGCGGAGGCCTTTGTCCAGGGCTATGTCCTCGACAAGGGTGCTCCGGAACGGCTGCTGACTGACCAGGGTAAGAATTTTTCGGGGAAACTCCTCCGCGAGGTGTGCGACCTCTTGGGTACGGAGAAAATTCGGACCTCCCCGTATCACCCACAAACTGACGGGATGGTGGAACGGCTGCATCGGACTATCACGTCCATGCTGTCCCAGCAGGTATCGGAATCCCAGACAGATTGGGACCTTCGCATTGCCGGTGTGTTGCAAGCCTACAGGATGGCTCCCCATGCGGCCACCGGATTTTCCCCTTTCTTTTTAATGTATGGCCGCGAGGCTAACCCCCCTGTGACGACCCAGCTGAAGCTCTCGGCGCCTCAGGCGAAGTCTACATTGTCCGAACACGTTAAATTTAACATCGGCAAATTATCTGAGGCGCGGGAAGCGGCCGTGCAAAATTCTGAACTCCGCCAGAAGGCGAATGAGAGGCTTCGGCTGGGGCGGGTACATGTGTTCAAATGGAAACCAGGGGACAGGGCATGGTTGCACTGTCCCCAGGTGCCGCTGGCGACCTCGTCAAAGTTGGTACGGCCGTGGCGGGGGCCCGTGGAGGTCGTACAGGTCTTGCGGCCGCAATGTGTACGTGTCAAATGGGGGAGGCGTCGGTGGTACGTGCACCCCTCAAGGTTGAAACCGTTCATTGCGCCGCCCCGTGGTTCGCACACACACACGCATGGCCAAACGTGTGAGGGGTCCGCCGACTCCCCGACGTCGCTGCTCTCGCCTAACCTGACATCAACTGTTCCATCTCCAGGTGCAACTGGAGTGACGGGTCCATGACCGCCAACCCCCCCCGGGGGGGTCGGGGGTCACTCGGCAGCGAAACCAGACTCTCTCGCACCCGGACCGTCAACAACCGCCACTGAGCGTGCCGGGACGGGCCCTTGTGACGGGCCCGCCGCGAGAACGCGCGCCAAAACGCGCAGACTATTGTGAGGTCGGCCGTTGGGGGGCCTTTGCAGACGAGGGGGGGAGGCGTCCGGAGCGCGTGTATATATGTTGGTTTTGCGGAATGGGGTATTTATTCGGGGGGGTGCGCCGGGTTATTTTTTTTCTTCCTCCTGTTTCCTGTTGTTGTTGTTATGGTTGTCATTGTTCTTGTTAAAATTACGCGAGGCACACACGGTTTTGGGGAGGGATGCACCTTTATTCTGATTTTGTTGCAGCCGGGGACGGCTGCGAGCTGTACAGGGGGGGGTGATGTACAGGTGTAATTGTGTATGGGCGCGGATGGCTAACAAACACAAGGGGCGTGGTTAGGGCCGTACACAGAGGAGGTGCTCACACCGACGTCCGCACCTGCATCCCCCACGGGCCCCTCCCAGGGGCCGAGTACTATAAAAGGTGGTGAGCCGGAGGGCTCGAGGTCGAGTATCAGCTTAAACCAGCGAAGACTGAAGACCAGCTAGAATAGGCCCCGGAGCTCCCCTGGCTCGCTGTCCTTGTCAGGGCCGACCAGGGCAAGCCGGTGGCGTGGCCCTGAGAGCCCAGACTGACGTTCTTATAAGAGCCGGTCTGGAGACTCAGGGTGCCGGGATCCCAGCTTGACCAGGGCTGGGATAGGTAGCCTCCCCTAGCTCCGTAGTGGAGGACTTGGGCTTAGGTTAGCGGGGTTAGATGTTGTGTCTCCCTGTTAGCCGAGTGAAGGGGACGATACCCCCTTAAGTACTGTGTGTACCCGTTACTGTGCACAAGTTGGTGTTAATAAATAAGTGTGCCTCCGACCCCGTCGTCAAAGCCTCCTGAATACTTACTACACCTGCGGTCGGAATGCAAACAAAAAACACAACTCTGATAAATGTATGCACTGTCCTTGAAATTGATTGGTCATCTGGTCCAACACCATGTGAGACTAGGCTCTAAGGAAAGCTGTCTCGGGTGTGGACCAATCAATTTCAAGGACAGTGCAGACATTATCAGAGTTGTGTTTTTTGTTTGCATTCCGACCGCAGGTATTGTGGTCAATGCAAACATGACTCCTTGTAAAAAAAGGTGTCTGTTTTGTTGCCAGATAAAAGGGTAAAAAAACTTTTCATATTTTGCTACTGGCAAAGGAGGTTCCAATGGTGCATTGAGGAAAGGTCCCGCTTTCCTCAATGGTTGGTGTTCAACTTTAGATAATTGAGCTAGATTCCGGAAGCGACCTGGGTGGGGGGCTCTCCTGGGTGGGGGGGGCTCTTGGGTGGGGGAGGGGCTCTGCTGGGGGGGGGGTTTCCTTGCCTTGCTCTGCATGGCTGGCGTGGCGTCCACGGCCGGCGCGTCTGGGTACGGCGTGACGACGTCGTACACGTTGCTCCAGCTCTGAGCCCACACGTTACCTGGGCACACGCGTGGCGCAGCGCGGTGTGAGGATCACGGTGGTGGCGTGAGCGGGAACGGATCGGTTCACCCCGGACCTTGATCCGACTGCTCGAGCCATGAATAGGAAGACTAACGTAAGGGCACGGATCTCCGACTTGTATTATTATGATTAACATGCTGTGCCGGATTAAGCTAGTGCAGAGCCTGTAGCATATGTTATAAATGGGCCCTAAATGTAAAATAAAATAATAATATTAAAACACAAATGTTTAACTTGCATACTAAAGTAATTGTACTTTTTCATTTGCTATACAGCCAGATAATACAACAAATCGCTAACCTTAAAAACCCAGTCATTCATAAAAGTTGAAGGCAGGATAGTACTATAGTAATCCATCTAGTGCAGAATCACTGAACCGGAATTGACAGCTTGAAAGCATTTTTTGGCGTGGGGCCCTTGAAAGGACAGGGCCGTAGCTACATATGTAGCTACTTGTGCTACTGGGATAATCCGGCACTGTTAACATGCTCGTTTTACCCAGAAAAAACCTCTCTGAGTCTGGATACTCTTTTTGAGGAGGGTCCTACCAATATTTTGCAGTAGGGGTAATGCTGCTATGTCTAATCCCAAGAGAGCAATTTGTATTTCGTTTCAGCTTTGGTAGGAACCCAAAGATCATGGGAGGAAACCCACGCAGAGCAGGGGGAGAACACGCAAATTCCACACAGAGAGGAATCGAACCCAGGCCCCTTCTTGCTGTGGGGCGCGAGTGTCACGACTGCATGCCACCACGCTGCTGTCATCCCGGGTTCCTTGAGACAACATCACGGGAAGGGGGCGTGTCGACAGCACGGAGCTACTAGGCCAAGATCACACTGCCACAGAGAAGAGCAAGGGGTGACTGGGAGAAAGCACATTCTCACTGGGATGTACTATTTTTTATTTACTCATTTTATTTTACCAGGTTAAGGCCCCACTGAGCTATACGAAGCGACCTGGACATCACAAATGATAGATCAACGAATTGGGCTTATCACGTGGAAATGTATAGCAGCCAAATACTCTAAACGCGTGATGTCGATTCTAAATTGTAGAAGGAAAAACCGGAGGACCCGGAGAAAAATCCACGCGCCCGCGGGAAGAGAGACACACAGACTCCGAATATACAGCAGCAGGCGTCAGGATCGACATCGAACCCACGACCTCCTGCATACCAGGCGAGGTAGTTAACATCTACATCTCCTCGCCACAGTGCCGCGGAGCAAACCCACCGAGCAGGTGTGCGGGAATGGGGCCGCGTAGGTTGACGAGCCGCTCCCCGTAGCGCCGGTGCAGCCTGCGCCGCACGTAGGCGTGCATGTGCAGGTAGAGGGGCCGCAGCTCATCGTACAGGCGCTCCAGGTCCGCCTCGAACGTCTCGGTCTCGTAGACGGAGCGCCACATCTCGCCGCCGTCACGGTAGCCTGACGGCACACGAACACGGCGTCACGGTGCCCAGCGCGACGCTCGCCGTGTCCATCACGGGCGCGCACAAAGGGGCACGACGCCGTGTCGGGCTAACGATTAGTCGTCCGTTCCTTCGCTCGTGATGGGCGCGCCGAATCGTGTGCGTGGGAACGTGTGGTATTTTATTTGTATACGCTGTACGCAAATAGGTTCACCGACCCCTGCAGCCACGAGAGGCGCTGTGAAAAAAAATCTGGAACCGCAACCCTGATAATGACAATTTATCAGTTGCCGTGGACGTGATTTATTACGCCATTAAATTAACAAAAAAGCGCCTCTTGTGTGGCTTACATGACTGGGCTGTTAAAGTGACATCAAGAGTGGTTCTGTGATGTCATCCTCTGGGGCCATTATCTAACACAGGCGGGTGCACGGCTCACTGCAACAGGTCCGAGTGGATATTTCTTCATCTCGTTATGTGGCTGACAGTTAGAATGTAATGCGGGGTGGGGGGGGGGTAGCGAAAAAATTAAACAAGAAATGAAATCACGAAAGGAAAGCAAAGCCAATGTCGTTGTACATCGTGGTACTTTTTCCACCGTGAATTTAAATCACTCGAACCGTTGAGCCGGGCGGCCTCGTTGCTCAGCTCCACGTAGCGCGTGAAGTCGCTCCTCATCTTGCGCCCGGAAGCATTGCGCCATCCCTCCCAGTACCAGAGCAGCTCCTCGTGGTCCTGCGACTTGGCCATGGTGGCCGTGATGTCTGCTCACACACGGCAGGGGGCACGGTCGGACGGGCACGCGGACAGGTGAGGCACACGGTCAGAAGGGCACGTGCACAGACGGGCACGCGGACAGAGTGATCTAATGAGAATGGGAGGTTCATGGGTCCTTCCAAGGAAAACCCCAAGTCATCGTGAGTGCGCGCTCCGACCACTGTGTTGTGTTTCTCAACATCAAAACTTTCGCGAAATCGAAGTAGAAATCCAGCGGCCGCCCACAACAGGCACTTTCTCAGCCCTGCGGACTCAAAGGGAAACTCATCCCAGCTCGCTCGCTCAAATGAGGAACACCCGTCGGGCAGGACAACAAAGGCAGTGGTGCCTCCGTGCCAGATGTCGAGCCACGTCTTACTCTGGCCCGCCGCGCGCTTCCTTCCCCGCTCCGCACGTGCCGCACACGCACCACAGATCCCAGACCCTCCTCCCGGCACCGCGTCCCCTCCTCTCGCTGTCTCTCGTTCCGTGCGCCCCCCCCCCCCATGCCCCCGTGCAGTCGTGAGCGGCGACATCCTCGCAAAAGGTGCGGTGCTCATCGAAGAGCGGAAAGCCGCACCCCCCCCGACTCCTCCGTCGTGCCATGTGACCACCACATCGTGTGCACGGTGCTCTCGGCTTCCTTCGTTTCCCGTCGTGGTGAGCTGTTTCGTCGCTGACAGAAAGCGTCGGATTTGAATGACGCGGCAGCGTTGCCAAGCTGGGTGATGAAAACGGCAGGATCGCGAGTTTTAAGACGTCTTGACCGGACATCAATTTCGAGAGCGAGCCCGTGCACGAAGAAAGTCGTTTAATAAATTTAGATGTCATCCCGTGTTAATGGGGTTTAAAAGCTGGCAGCTTTCTGCTTAAATTGGTAGGGCTGGCAAGCATGCAATGAGACCCATTGTGGAGCAATCCAACACAAACTTAACAACTATTAAAAAAACTGTAAACGAGAAAAAAGTGAAACTATTTTTTTTATTTTACCAGGTAATGCCCACTGAGCTATGTAGCTCTTTTTCAGAGACGATCTGGCCACAAATGATTGCTCAGCGAAGTGGCTTATCACGTGGACATTTATAGCAGCCAAATACTCTAAACGCGTGATTGTTTCTAAATGTGGAGGGAAAAACTGGGGGACCCGGATAAAAATCCAAGCGACCACAGGGAGAGAGAGAGAGACGCAAACTCCAAAAATACAGCAGCAGGCGTCAGGGTCAGGATCTAACCAACGACCTCCTGTATACCAGGTGAGGCAGTTAACATCTCCTAGCCACCGTGATGATGATGAGAGAGAGAGACACGCAAACTCCAAATATACAGGAGCAGGTGTCAGGGTCTGGATCGAACCACTTGACCGTCTGTATCCCAGGCGAGGTAGTTGACATCTCCTAGCCACCGTGATAATGATGAGAGAGAGAGAGACACGCAAACTCCAAATATACAGGAGCAGGCGTCAGGGTCGGGATCGAACGCCTCGACCGTCTGTATCCCAGGCGAGGGAGTTAACATCTCCTCGCCACTGTGGCACCCCAAACACAGCTTTAATCACATTCATCCAGCCCTGACCCATTCACAGAATTAATGACTCGTTACCGAGCACTGACCACAGTTGGCGTGAGGCGTCGTGGTACGGGTCATGTTAGTGTCTGCCAGCCCAGCCAGGGTGCCTTACCTGGGTCCAAGGGATGGCATTTCTCTTCCCGACAAACTTCCGCGACGCTGTACGTCATCGCCATCCTCGTCGTGATCTCATTGTACTGCGAGCACACAGTGGTGGCAGTGCATGTGATTATAATAATTAATTTTTAAAAACACATTCATTCATTACTTATTATTGCGTTCCGTCCGTAGACATCGCGGATTCAGCATCAGCTTTCTCTGTTCGCCATCAATACACGCCATCTGCCTAACAATGGGAGGCAATGATCCCGTGACACTGTTCGGAGGGGAAATAAAAGAGTAGGTCATCACGGTCCAAATGTGAAATTACGACACCGCAAATGACTGCATTGGGGAAAATGCCACGGCAATCCTCGGCTGCTCCTGCGAAAGCCTGGCGAGATACTCCTGATAAAGACTTGAGTGAGGGCGAGCCATTGCTGTGTAAACATGTAACCGTGACTTCATCAAAGAAACTTTCAATAAGTAATATTAAAAAAATATTTTTTTTAAACACGCTTTAATGAAATGTACCATACGAGTAATGGCAGAACTCCACGACTCCAGGAAGTGGCCCCGAGGTTTGCCATAACGTAAGGGGCCGTGGTGATTTACAGACGTCAGTTGAGCGTGGACAATTAGACCCAAGCCGAAACATAACATATAAAAAATATTGTTTAAATTTTTTTTTTTTATGATAAAATATAGTATTGTCATCAGTATGACATATGTATACCAAGTTTACAGTCGATATCATATTGGGAAGTGCGTTAAAATGAGTTAAAATATTTTAGGATACGACAACAACAGAGTTAATAGAAATCATGTAAAAAGATTGTATAAAAATACATATTTTTATGATAGAATATAGTATTGTCATCAGTAAGATATAAGTATACAAAGTTTGCAGTCGATACCACATTGGGAATTGTGTAAAAATGTAGTTACAAGATTTGAGGATACAACAACGACAACAACAACAGACAGTGAGCTAAATAAAAGCGTGTAGTTAATAATAAAAACAACCATTCCTTTGGATGTTGATTAACTGTGAGAAGCCAAGTAAACGTACTGCAGATTATCTGTATACGCTTAGATTAATATGTGGTGCCTACATAATGTTTAATGATGTATGTACCTTGTGTTAATCTAAGAGTGTATGTACATTATAGTTACATACATTATGTAATGTATGTATGTACGTTAGAATGTACTTACGTCATATATGTACATTGTGTTAATCTAAGAGTATTATAACTGTAAATAACCCAACTACTAATAGGTAGCCATTTTAATTTATATGACGACATTAAGCCCTCTTTGGTCTTCGCATCTGATAGGCTCACAGTGATGACATCACCTTCACCCCTCTATTTAAGACCGAAACGGGAGGAATTCTCCACATCTATGGCTGTCGCCTGATGAGGCTGGTTGCAATTACCAGCGAAACGTACCCAAATCGGAATTGTTGTGGGTTTACTCTCCAACACACAAGCGGTGTGCTGAACTAGTAACTAATTGGCACGTTTTGTTCACGTGACGAACCTTACTAATTGGCTGTGTCGGGTGGTGGCGGCTTTAATGACACATTCATATTTACGCGATCTTTCCCCAAAAAAACCCTCTATTATGGTTAACATTGGTTGCGAAAGCCTACGTGTCAAACAAATCAAATTTAATGCAATTAATATTCGATTGCGCTTTGGGCATCAATGCAGCAGTTTGCTGAGAGCGCTCTACGAATGAGGACGAGGACGACGAGCAGGAGGGAGGACGCTGTGCCCACCGGGCGGACTCACCTCGTCGAGCTTGTCAACGGGCAGGGCGGCGACGCCGATTTGACCGATCCTCTTGAGCTGCCGCTTGATGCCCTCGTCCCGGAAGTTGCGCCAGTCGTAGCCCTTGGCCCTGAGTCCGTACTCCACCGAGTGGTTGGCCACCTGCAGGCTGGTCAGTTGCTGCGCGAGGCGACACCACGTGCGCGCACGCCACGACATGTCAGCCGTGAAGTAATGGTAATCGTAACGCCCTCTATCCAACACTGGGAAGTTTGGCCAAATTCCATGAATGGGTTTTTTTTTTCCACAATAGAGATTTTTTTGGGGGGTTCACATCGGTGTGTAAATGTGGTGGGTTTACTCTCCAACACGCCGGTGTACTGAACTAGTAATGAATTGGAATGTTTTGATTACGTGACGAACCTCACTAATTGGTTGTGTCGGGTGGTGGCGGGTTTCAACGAAACATTTATATTTCCGCGATCTAACCCAAAAAAAACCTCTATCATGGGTAATATCGGGCGCGAAAGCCTCCTCCGTGTTGAACGGGTATTTTTTTATCTTCATGAGGGAGAAAAGTAGAGTGCCCATGGGGATAGCACTCGGAAGGTCCACACAGATAAATGCAAGAATCCATTATCCGTACTGTCGTTTCCCGGCAACCACGCAGCCCAGCGATGTTGATAGCCGCGCAAGTCCGTGTGATCGATGGACACTCGGGTTGTACCACCACGTGTTGTTCGACACACAACGCCGGGAGCTTCTCCAGGAACTCCAGGAACTGAATTGACGCCGTGACAACCCAAGATCACATCAGAGAGCTACACGGTCAGAAACGCCTTAGCTGTTGTAAATGAACCCACCACGCCCAGGTCAGTGTCCCCTTCAGAGGCAATCCTTTGTATCTAGCCAGGCGGTGGTGATCATGCACGTGGCCTGTAATCCAGCACTGTGGAGGCGAGGGCTGATGGATCGCACAAACGTGGGCGCCGAAGTGCTATAACTCTGGCTCGCCAGAAGGCAGGATGGCACAAATGCAGTCTGGTCTCCGATAACGCGGTAGCTGCGTTCCTCAAGTACGCCGCGTTATGGGAAAACCGCGTTGTTATTATTAATCATATATAATACAGGGCAAAGCACAGTCTGCTATAACACGTGAGATGCGTACGCATCCTGATTTGAAGCTTTCGTGACTGCAGGAATCCATACTCTCTGGTTCTTTCCGTAAAGTCACGTAGGTAGAAAAATAAAATAAAATTATATATCACGACGTTTCGATCACAACACAAGCGATCGTCCTCAGTCTGTGTTCTTCCTGGTTCAGCAGTTCTACTGTTGGATTATTTTTCCGCCTGAGGACGATTGCTTGTGTTGTGATCGAAACATCGTGATATAATATTATTTTACTTTTCTACCTCCGTGACTTCACCGAAAGAACCAAAGAGTATGCGTACGCATGCTGAACAAAGACTGAGGTGCGTGGGTGGCATCCAGAAGCATCCAGCAGCATCCCACCTTGTGCGATGCCACGCTTATTCCTAATCGCGCGACAGTTATGTTCATTCAGTCGAGTTATATCCAATTCGCATCCGCGTTATAAAACACGTGTTCCCCAATACATTAATCACGTTACATATCTAATTCGCGCTATAAAAACACGCGTGACAGGGGAACAGACTGCACGGATTCCACCTGCCGTCTATGAGCATTTCCTGCGCGCACGCGCAGCTTGTCTCCAGGTCCAAATGCTCACTCGCTGGCAGCGCTTGGCCAAATGTTGGGTGCCGGCTGCCTTCCCGCCCGCCCGTGGTTCCCCGCAACTCTGAGTTGCCCTCTCCCCCCGAGAGCGAGCAAATACTGTGCGGCCCGTGCATTACGAGTCGATAAATTACGATTTGACGCCAAAGACCCATCTCTACGGAGTTGCGACGAGACGCCCGCCCTGCCGCCCGTCGCAAGGAGGCCCCCCGTCGTTCATCTGGCGCGAGTGCTCGTGGGCGTGCGTCGAGCCGCGTCCGCGTGGGTGCGTGCGTGGTCTGGTGGGGCCCCCACGAGGAGGACACCGCTGCGGTCAGGGGCCTCGCGCGGGGCGCTGGCCTGCGCCGGTTCGCACCACGAGCTGCTCGTTCTCCTTCGTGATGTTGGTGTTGAGAGCCCACGAGGCCTCGGAGAACGCGTTCCACTGTTTCTCGGCGGTCGCGCTGAACTCCTCGAGCAGCGCCGCCGCCTGACGCTCGTCCACGTTCTTGTCTGCGCGCCACAACAAGGACGAGGTCGCTGAGCCGGGCAGACTCGGACGATATTAAACCATGGCCTTCAGGACTCACAGGTTCATTCTAAGCAACCACCGCAGGTGCCGATGCGTACAAGCCAAGTCGAGTGGTTTAACCGGGTAAGAACTCGAGAGACCAGGAAATGCAAGAGTGACCCGGGTCACTAAAATGACAAAAGCCCAACAAGTACGGCAATAACGACGTGTTTGTGACATTGCGCCATTTCAATGTGGCACCCCCAGTGGCAGCTCTCCCTGTGCGCAGAAGGTGGCTCAGCACTTGGCATGCCGGTAGGGGGGGGCGGGGGGGCGGGACGATTGCTGGGTGTGCACAAAAGTTCGGGGACCAACCCAGGCTCCCGGGGTAGTCGTCCGGCACGGGGGGTCTCCAGTCGTAGTCGGGCCAACCGAGCACGTCCCCGTTGCGAGCGTTCTCCTCCCGGAGCCACTCCACCAGCGGCTGGAAGTACTTCACGAGCGGCAGGGCACTCAAGGCCTCGGCGCCGGTCGCCTCGCGCAGCGCCTCGGGCCACGGGCGGCTGGAGCCCGCCTGCAGGGTTCGCCTGGGCGCGTTGCGCGGAGACAAAGGTGGCTCCGTATAGCCTTTAGCAGACTCGTCGGCGGACGCGAACGCTTGTTAGCGAACGCCCTACGATGGCGAGGCGGTGCGTGACGCACCGAGGGGCCGGTGTAGTCACCGGCCATGCAACGGCCACCCCTGTCTCCCTGCTCCTGTCGTTTAGCCACTGCGGCAGCCAAGTTATTATTGTTTGGTATGGCAGGTGAGTTGATCTGGGCGAGGCTCAGAACTGGTTAGGGCATCACTTGTTAGCTGTGTTGTGAATCGATCCCGGTTCACCCGGCACGCTAACCACTCTCCGGCACACACACGCACACACGCGCAACGACAAAGGGATCGACCCGTGTAGCCCGCACAGGCCGTTGGGGCAAGTGCTGTTAGCGAGGAACCCTATAAGACAATTACGCAGGCGCGCATTGACAGAAAAACACAAATCACTAAACGATTTGTTTTGTGACACAGCGTAAGTCGCGAGTCTCAGAGCCCTTTACATCAAACGTCTCATCTCAACCATTTGAAAGGGGCAAACCCCCCCCCCCACCCCGAGTGGCAGGTTTCCCTGTGGGCACGCAAGGTGGATGCAGGGAATGCTGGGGCTGGACTCTGCGCTACCAAATCTCCCTTTGGCTGCCCGAGTTCACTGTGATCATGGTGGGGGGAGGGGGGCCCCAACTCCCCGCCCCCCCCCCCCCCCCACAACAACAGCTCTACCGTTCCCACCCCAGCTAGAGCCGGGCTCTGGGGCGTGCGGAGGCATCGCAGGTGCGTTCCTCGCTACGCCGCGAGCCGGGGAGACAGCGACGACGTGGCAGAGGTGGTGGGGCCCCACGCTAAACGGGCCAAGCTCATCGGATTCCTCCTCCAATATAAAAAAAAAATTCAGATTCTGAAGGAAAAACTAATTCTGATTCTCGTTAACACGGGAAATGGTCTCGTGCGCGAGATGAAGAGGCTGTGCGGTTTGCAGAGTGGGGAAGCCACGCCATGGCCACCTCCGCCTCGTTCATGCGGGGCCCCCTTGTGTCCTGCACGTGCAGCTACAGCTTCTCCTCCACGAAGCGACCGCCGGTCTTAACCGATTCATTATGGTCATGCACGAGAGTTGTCTCACAGCCGACAGTGTTAACAGTACAAAACTGACAGCCAGAAATGTTTCTTTTACCAGAAAAGGCCTACCACTGAGATATGAAGTTTTTTTTCAAAAGCAACCTGGCTATCACAAATAGTAGTTCAACGAAGTGGCTTATCACGTGGAATGTATAGCAGCCAAATACTCGAAACGCTTGATGTTGATTCTAAATTGTGGAGGGCAAAGCCTGAGGACCCGGAGAAAAATCCACGCGACTAGGGAGAGAGACACGCAAACTCCAAATATACAGCAGCAGGCGTCAGGGTCGGGATCGAACCCACGCGCTCCTGCGAGATGTTAACCCCCGTGACCTGCATGGCATTGGAAGGCCGTCGCCCCCATGTCCTGCGTGTCTGCGTGGGTGAGCGACCCGCTCCTCGTGCACCCGCATTGGCAAGGCTCGCTATGCGGTGTGCGCGTGTGTGTGTGGGGCGTGCGGCATGATGAAGACGACGACGACGCACGCGAGCAGGCTGCCGGCCTCCACGGAGCCGTGGATGTCGCACGTGTGCAGGGGCCCCGCGTGCCCCGCGGCCGTGCACAGCGCCTCGTGCAGCTGGAACTGGAGGATGAAGCTCACGAAGTACCTGCACGCGGGCGGGACGGCAGGGACACCGCGGTCTCCAACTGCTGTCGGGCGGCGTCGTTGGCACACTGATTGGCGTCGGCTTTATCGTCATTGCCACGACCATCGCCGTGATTGGCGTCACAGAGCTTCTGAGGATTGAAGAGGCTCTGTGACTCCACGCCAGGTGACCGTGCGTGTGCCGGTGGATTCACCGAGGAGCTGGAATGTGCCGGCAGTGACTTCATCATCGGCGCTTTCTCCACCACACGGGCGCGCGCGTGCTTCCGGGACATCGTTGCCAAATTGCCTGTGCAGTTGAGTGATCAATGAATCATCAATGATCAATTAATCCACCTGCACGTGGCACCTGAGACGACCAAATCAATCCGGGGTGGCATTTATAGCCTCCTCGGAGACCACCTGTGATACTTTGACGTTGAAAAAGACTGACAGAGATCAGATATTGGCATTTAAATTGTATCGCAATTATAGAAGGAGGCTGCATCGAAGCTGGACCCAATGAGTGACCAACGTAGAAGAGAATGGTGGCACATAGAAGAAGACAACCTGATGATGCAGGCAGTGATGAGAAGGAAAGTGGCAGTATTTGGACACATGTGTAGGATGGACAATAACAGGAACATTAAAAGTGTTTCATGGAACCTCCTTTGCCAGTATAAAAATATAAGAATAGGGTTTCCCCTTTCTGGCAATAAAACAGTTGTGTTAAGATGTAAAAACACCAAACTGAAACCTTTAGCACGGAATCATGTCTGCATTCACCACATATACTTGTAGTGAAAATACAAATAAAAAAACATGCTCTGACAGTATATGCATTGCAAACCTATTCTTATATTTTATTAAAAGTGTTGTTATTCGGAATAAGTAATATTTCAAAAATACTTTTTTAAACACGCTTTAATGAAATGTACCGTACGAGTAATGGCAGAACTCCACGACTTCAGGAAGTGGCCCCGAGGCTTGCCATAATGTAAGCGACCGTGGTGATTTACAGCCAACGTCAGTTGAGCGTGGACAATTAGACCCAAGCCGAAACATAACATGTAAAAAAGATTGTTTAAAAATATTTTTTTTTCAATGATAGAATATAGTATTGTCATCAGTATGACATAAGTATACCAAGTTTGCAATCAATACGACATTGGGAAGTGGGTAAAAATTGAGTTACAAGATTTGAAGATATGACAACAACAACAGACCGAGTGAGTTTATAAAAAGCGTGTTAAAGAATGTTTTAAAATGTGTTTTTTTTATTTTGTATGATAGAATATAGTATTATCATCAGTATGACATAAGTAGACCAAGTTTGCAGTCGATACAACATTGGGAAGTGGGTAAAAATTTAGTTACAAGATTTGAGGATCAACAGACAGAGTGAGTTAATTCTCGATTTGAATTTTCGTGACTGCAAGGATCCATGCTCTTTGGTTTTTTCGGTAAAGTCACGTAGATAAAACAATTAATAAATTAAAATGAAAACAAATAAATGAAATCACGACGTTTCGGAAGCAACACAAGCAACCGTCATCAGGTGTGACTGCTCCAGCAAAATTACTTCAGTAATTTTCAGGTGTGATAGCTCAGTCACACCTGATGACGGTTGCTTGTGTTGCTTCCGAAACGTCGTGATTTAATTCATTTGTTTTCATTTTAATTTATTTTAATTTTACCTACGTGACTTTACCGAAAAAACCAAACAGTAGAGTGAGTTATATAAAAGCGTGTAAAATAAAAATGGAAGGAAGCGGACAGAGAAAAAGACCTGAACAGAGAATGGCTGGACGACTACATCACAATAGATTGGTGATGTGGCCACTACTTGAGCATACTGACACAAGACAGAGAAGAAAGTGGAAACAAATGACGAAATGTGCAGTGCCCACCTACGGGGGCTGTCTGCCCAGGCAGCGTGATGAGCATGACGACAGAGCTCACTGGGAGCGCCGCGTTACCTGATGTAGGGGGAATTTGCCGCAACGTGGTATTTGGCGCCGGCATCGAAGTCCTCCTCGGTCCTGGGGACCCCGGGGCAAATCCCCTGGTACTTGGTCCTGCAAGATGAGCGAGCGCATTCGGGGGGAGAGGGGCTCAAAAGTGACCCCCACGTCGTTCCACGGCGGTGGCGTGGTGACGTCCTCACTGCTTGAGACAACCACCAGCCCAGCGGGGGGTTGTGTCTACACGACACAGAGCCGAGTGGGACAATTAACTGGGCCCTCCATTCCAACACTCTGCACGGAGGACTGGAGGGAGGAACAAGGGACGACTGCCACCTTAGAAGGTGGTCGTACGTCATGGACCATTTTTAACAATTTGCCAACCACTATTCTTGACGTACATTGCATTTAACATTGATTCCACACTTCATTTGTATACTGTCAACGTCGTTTTGCCGAAAGGAGCGACTCTGTGTGTGTCACAGCGGAGACAGTTTATGTCTCACACACCCCCCCAACTACCAGTTCCGTGAGCCCGCGCAAACTCCACCACCGACTAAAATAAGTCTTTTTTTTACTTTTTAAAAACACGCTTTTGTGAAATGTACCAGTAATGGAAGAACTCCACGACTCCTGGAAGTGGCCCCGAAGCTTGCCACAACGTAAGGGACCGTGGGCAATTACAGCCAATGTCAGTTGACCGTGGACAATTAGACCCAAGCCGAAACATAACATATAAAAAATAATGTTTAAAACTATATATTTTTTATGACAGAACATAGTATTGTCATCAGTATGACGTGAGTATACCAAGTTTGCAGTCGATACCACATTGGGAAGTGGGTTCAAATTGAGTTACAAGATTTGAGGATACAACAACGACAACAACGACAACAGACAGAGTGAGTTAAATGAAAGCGTGTAAACACAACGACCGAGGGAGACGCGTGGGAGGGCCTCCTACCCAGTGACGCCCACCCTGTGGGACCTGATGCCCCCCCCCACTCTCCCACCCTACCTGAGGTGCCACCAGTCCTGGTTGTAGCGCCCGGGAGGGGTGTGCCCACTGAACACGTCCCAGCGCCACTGGTCGACGAGGAACCCGAACGGCAGGAAGGCGATCTTCCCCAGCGCCATCCACAGCAGGAAGTTGATGTCGCTCTCTGCTTGCGCAGGGCCGAGATCAGGACTCGTCAGGTCAGGATGTGTCACATTAGGACTCATCAGATTGTGACTCGTCAAGCCAACCAGTGCCAAGGTTCAGCTCCACGTGCTTTTCTATGAGGCACTTTTTACAATATGTTATCATTTTATACGATACTAGCTTTACTACCCGGCTTAGCCCGGGTCTTGGATTCTTGTCTTGGATTAATAGACGGCCTACGCGGAGGGTGGGGGGGGGGGGTGCGTGACGTTAGCAGGCACACTGCGTGACGCTACCGCATGCGGGTGACATCACAGATGTGACGTCACCGCTCACTTGCCGTGAAAAATATATCCATTATTGCGCCCCCCCCAAAATACAAAAGTCTATTTTTATACTTTTTCCATTGTGTACAGTCTGGAAGCTACCCACATGCCAAATTTCAAGTTTCTTGCATGTTGGGAAGTATGCTAAACATTTCTAACAGACACACATTCACAAATTTTCCTTTCATATATGTGTGATATGTTATAAATATGTTATCATTCACAATATGTAGTAAAAGAATTACAATATGTTATACATGTTCCATCACATCGTGGTTATTAATAAATAACTTTCCCATAGCTTTGTACTTTTTCCCCATTTTTATTTAATTGTTTTTGTGCTTTACTTCGCACCTTGGATTAAGGCGCTATATACATCTACATAAGATAAGCCTGCCAGACGTGTTCTAATCATCACAACGTTATAATCCACAGCACGTATCGATGGCAGTCGCGAAATAAATCATTGGTTACCCGAACTACCAAAATCACGTCATATAAACACGTGCCGTCAATTACTCCAGAAGAGCTTTGCGTCGCTGAGAGGAACATCGGACATTCGAAACTGGCCAACCACACCATCTCACTCCGCTGACCACCGCAAACTTCCGCATCCTACAGGGCATGCCCAATAATCTGCTTATCTTCCCTAGAACCATCGGGCCCAGCGGTGTTTCTCTGTAAGCCGCATCATCATCTGAAACTTTCCCCAACGCACATTTGCAGGATCCAAGCACCATCCACCGTCAAGCAGCGACTCAAGGCTCTCCTGTTCGGGGCCTTACCAGTTCTATCTCTCACTTGTCCAGGCTTTTAACTGTCCAGGATCACACCTGGTCAGGCTCTCACCTGTTCAGGCTCTCAGCTATCCAGACAGAAGTATTTGGGACTTGGAAATCTGACTCCGCGCCTCCGAGTTCTCGATCGAACATTGCCTCTGATTCTTGAAATGTGTGGTCATCATGAATCGTGTTTATTAACATTATTACAGTTAGTTGGTTCTCAAGTCAGGTGAGTTGATGGGCTCAGCCCGGTCATTAAATACTGCACACGAAAAATAGTTCTGCACTTGATTTGATTAAATGCCAACTCTGAAAATAAAATGTATCAGTTTGACTGTCATGCAACCAACATTGATCTCAAATGCAGAGCGGGTGGTAAAGTGACCTCTGGCATGCGAACCAGTGGTCACTTCAAGGAATCTCAGAAGTAGCTCTGTCACAGCCACTTCTGTGGGCCATGTCCTCCCATTAAAGAGGGTTGCATTGCTCTGCGCGAGTTTCGAATGGATACTCTTTCTCACGACATGACACGTATAGCATAACTTGCAGAAAATTGGGAGGGGAATAATACTAAAGATTGGCACAGACCCGAAACATCGCGCCGTTGCTTTCCGCACGCCACGAGTGAATACGCTTGCCTGGATCCTCGACGTAGCTGGGCTCCAGCAGCCCGATCTTCTTCAGGTGACGCGGCGTGGCCACGGACAGCGCCATGACGTCGCCGATGGCCTCGTGGAAGCCCGGGTTGGCTCCGCGCCGGAACGGCACGGGCTGCTCCTTGTACTGCAGGAAGTACTGCACGTGGCCCATCTCGTGGTGCGCCCTCACCAGGTCGGTCATCGTCACCGACGTGCACTGCTTGATCCTGCAGAGACGGAAGCCACGCGTGGCCTGGCTCACGGTGGTTGGAGTGGCCGGGGTGGCGGTGATGGAGCGGCGGTGCGATGGATGAGTGTGGCTGAATGAGTGGACCATATTTCATGTAAAGACAAATTACAGATTAACTTTCAGCAGATATATATAGAGAATGCGTGTAATTGTCCGATAGCCATGATGTTTATTTACATTGGCAAAGGAAGTGATGTGTTTTCCTCCAGTTTTAACCCATTTGTGATGTCGGCATACTGAGACAGAATCTATTCGCGATGCTCACGAAGCTTTACATTTTAAAGAACGGCATGCAGAAGGAGATATCACAGAACTTCTTCTGAAATCCTTTCAACTGACCTCTATACCACCTGGTCTGCCACAGATACATTTTGGTTGCATGATAGTCAAAAATATATATTTTGAATCGTTAGAAATGGAATAAAGCCACAGTGGAAAGCCATATCCAGTTTGTTGGCGTTTTTTGTGCTGTTATTGGTGACCAGGCCGTCACCATCAGCTCACTGCGCTTGAGAAGCTAAGAGTGGAGTGTGTGGCTCCCTGAGCCACCCGCTGTGGAACAGCTGGTGCCAGGTTGGCCCGGCAAGGCTACCGTGGAAACTCTGGGCTGAGCCCACTTTCCCGATTCGAACGAGCCGATAAGAGCTCCATTTCCCAGTTGGTCGCGGGGAAAGCGGCATTAATTAATTCGGCAGCGCAGGACGCGGCACCGGAGTACGTGGTGCCCCGGCACTCACCTGAAGTCCTTGCGGTTGTAGAAGTCCCAGGCGGAGGCGTGGCACACGACCTCGCGCCCGTCCGCGGGCTTCTCCAGCATGGAGCCGTTCCAGAACTCCGGGGGCATCTCCATGAGGCCCAGCGAGGTGAAGAACTCCTCCGAGACGCGGAACATGTGCGTGGCGTTCCACCCCTGAGCCGCCCGAGTGAAGGGACGGGAGGACAGCAGCCTCGGGTCACTCCACGGTGGCGAGATGTTGACTACCTCGCCTGGTAGACAGCAGGTCGGGGGTTCGATTCCAACCCTGACGCCTGATGTATATTTGTAATTTGCCTGTGTGGATGTGGTCGCGTGGATTCTTCTCTGGTTTTTCCCTCTATGTTTAGAATCGGCACGCGTTTCGAGCGACTGGCTGCTATAAATGTCCACGTGATAAGCCACTTCGCTGAGCTATCATTTGTGGCCAAGTCGCTTCTGAAAAAGATCTATATTGCAGGTCAGTGGGCCTTACCTGGTTAAGTAAAAAGAGTTTAGTTTCGTGCCGCTTGAGGCGTGTGGTGGCAGCCTCTCCGTGGTCCAGTGCGAAGCTGGCGCTTAGATAGAGGGCTTTGCGATTCACCCCTCCAGTGGTTGGATGAATATCCAATGATTCGTGATCATCTTTTTTATTGCAAGAAAATACAGCCATAAATGTAACCTTGGAATGCAGTGTTCACTTCACTCATGTCATCCAACAAAATAATAAACTCTTCCACATGATTTGACGTGCTCGTTGTGGGTCCAAGCGTCGATTTCGTTTGACGATCCGACCGACTGTAACAGGCCGAATCCCCCAAGAGACGAAGGCCGATGTGTACGGCTCTCGCAGCGGCACTGGAGTGGGGCCGCGTGCCCGCGTCCAGGCCGCAGCGTCCCTGACGATGCAGACCGTGCGTCTACTGCTGATCTCTCCTCATAAGCAACGGCGTGGAGATGGGTGGCTCGTGCAATCTTGAGACTCCACCCCCGCTCCTACCACCACCCCCTCATGGGGAGCGCCATGGTGGCGAGATGTCAACTACCTCGCCTGGTATACAGGAGGTCGTGGGTTCGATCCCAACCCTGATGCTTGCATATTTGGAGTTTGCGTGTTGTCTCTGCCCATGGTCGCGTGTATTTTTCTCCGGGTCCTCCGGGTTTTCCCTCCACATTTAGAATCAACATCACACGTTTAGAGTATTTGGCTGCTATACATTGCCACGTGATGATGATAAGCCACTTCGTTGAGCTATCATTTGTGGCCAGGTCACTTCCGAAAAAGAGATACGTTGCTCAGCGGGCCTTATTTGGTAGAAAAGAAATAAAGACGAAAGAATAAACCTTATGATAAAATCACCTGAGGAAGCTAAGCAAATGTTGAGCCTGGATAGGACTTAGATGGGTGACCACCATGCATGACACAGCTGTTATTGGGATATACGCTGTCAGCGGAGGTCAGTGCAGCATAAACCATTATTGTACTGTACTATGCTTCAGCATCTATGATCTCCGCCTTCGTCAGCCTGCGCTGACCAACGTGGTGAAGCATCGTCAAATAACGCCCAATACCCACACAGCATGGAAGGGCCCTCATCCAGCAGTGCATTGTGAAAATGGGCTCGACATATATAGAGTCTGTTCTCCGATAACGCCGCGATTATTTCATAACGCGAATTGAATATAACGAGATGAATGAATTAAGGGAACACTTTTTTTTAAAATATAAAATGCAGATGCGAATTGGATCTAACGCGATTGAGTGAACAGAACTACGTCACAGCGCGAGTAGGAATAAGCGGTTGTACGGCTGCCTTGGCGTAGCATCGCACAAGGTATTGGGATGCTGCTGGATGCTTCTAGAGGCTACCCACGCGCCTCAGTCTTTGTTCAGCCTGCGTACGCATCACACATGTTATTGCGGACTGTGCTTCACCCCTATATTGTATATTATTTATTATAATGCGGTTTTTCCCGTAACGTTCTTCGGGAGCGCAACTACCACCGAGTTATGGGAGAACTGACTGTACATCAAAAAGAAAAGGTGTCCTGGAATTCGGCGGAGCAGGCACTCTGCCAGGAGGGAGAAAGGATAACGCTCTACCTGCTGCACCATGGCGCTGGTGACGTCCACGCTGGTCTTGCCGGGGTAGGGCATCACCAAGTCGTAGATGCCTTGCCACTGCTGGGCCCACATGTCACCTGGGGTAATGGTGGGTGAGGGAAGGTCAACAGGGGGATCGAGAGGGAGTCTGTGCACTGCAGGAGAGGGCTCCACACGACCACGGTGGGGAGAGAGACGCAAACTCCAAATATACAGCAGCAGGCGTCAGGATCGACATCGAACCCACGACCTCCTGCGTACCAGGCGAGGTCGCTAACATCTCACCCACCGAGCAGGTGTGCGGGAATGGGGCCGCGCAGGTTGACGAGCCGCTCCCCGTAGCGCCGGTGCAGCCTGCGCCGCACGTAGGCGTGCATGTGCAGGTAGAGGGGCCGCAGCTCGTCGTACAGGCGCTCCAAGTCCGCCCGGAACGTCTCCGTCTCGTAGACGGAGCGCCAGAAATCGCCCGTGTCCGCGAAGCCTGCAAATGGTACGTACCGCAGAGACAGTCTGTCCCCCCCCCACCCACCCAAAAGTGACCACGTAAAGCCCCCCGAGGTCCAGGGTGACAAGAGGTGATAATGGCTACAACCGTGCTGATGAATCCTAACAAAGATGAAACCGGAGTACGATTGACTCATTGACCTGCTGCTCCTGCTGCTGTCTAAAATGATAAGGCCACGGATTTTTACTTTTGAGTTGGTGGACGTAACACAACGCCCTGTGCGGTATGGACACGCAGTCCAGCAATGTCACCTGACGTGCAAAAAAACTGGTAACGGCCAAACATCCCGATACTGAAATGTGACCTGGAAATTACTCAACGGGGATCATACATGGCAGCAAAATCGCCCCCCCCCTACCGCACAAAGTTGGTATAACACTCCTGACATAAGAATGCCAGACACGACGGGAGGACCGATCTAACAGTCACAAGACGCGCCACGTGCCAAGTGCCACAAGTGGCTCAGGGCACGCAGTATCTTATCGAGGATTTCAAAAGAGCGCTTTTGTCAAAGCGCTTTACAAGAATTAACAATGGACCATCAGTTACTGGCTGACGGGGAAAGGGAATGGGATTTGAGTGCTGGGGAGGGGAAGGCAAGGGAGGATGATGAGAGGGAAAGAGAAGGACGAGGTTAGGAAGGGGGAGGATGTAAAAGGCGTTTAAGACGAGGACAGGAAGTAGTCGGGGGATCAAGTTGCTGCTGGCTACCAACAAGTCCGCCGCGGGTTACGGCGCGGCATCGAATCCGCTCTGTGCACCCCGCGGCTATCGAGCGGCGAAGCTGCGCAGGTCACCTCCGAATGGGGGTCGGGGGGGGACACGGCGCCGTAGGGGAGCGGGGGGGGGCACCGTACCGTCGGCACGCGACGCCTCGTTGCTGAGCTGGACGAAGCGCGCGTACGGAGCGCGGAGGGGGCGTCCCACGGAACTGCGCCACCCCTCCCAGTAGTAGAGCAGCTGCGTGTAGCTTCGCGATGTGGCCATGATGTCGTCGAGTTCTGAGCGACCACCGCAGACAGCGTGACCTCAGTTTAACGCGGAGTAGTAGTAGGCTTTCGCGACCAATATCGTCCGTAATAAAGGGGGATTTTTTTTCGTTGGGTTAGATCGCGTAAATACAGGGACACCTCTACCTATGAACATTTTACTTACGAACTTTCAGAGATACGGACAAACCTGTCCGTATGTCAAGTTGCCTGTTCGGATTGCGAGTCGTAAGTTCAGATGGCAGTGGTGGCATCTACATCTGCAGAACATGAAGAACCAGTGGCATCTACATCTACAGGAGATTATACAACTAGCCATTCCCCGTGTTTAGTGTGCACGCCGTACAACATGTTTGGAATCGCCAGGAGTAAAACAAATCGACTTACAAACAGACCTCTGGAACCTAACTCATTCGTAAGAAGAGGAGTACCTGTATACATGTCATTAAAGCCGCCACCTGTCCGACACAGTCAATTCGTAAGGTTTGTCGCGTTAACAAAACATGCAACATCGCCCCCTACTGTGAAAAAATCTTGGCAAGAACCCTCCAGCGAGAATGAGTGGAGACTCGGTGCCAATTAGTTAGATCTCCGTAACTCCCCGGTGTGTTGGAGAGTACACCCACAACATGTACAATTCGAGTACGACGTTTCGCTGGTGATAACAAAATCAGCCTCATCGGGCGACAGGCAAAGTTGTGAAGAAAGTCCTCCTGCCTCGGTCTTAAATAGAGGGGGGTAAATGTGATGTCATCACTGTGGATCTATCAGGTGCGAAAACCACAGAGGGGTTATTGTCGTCATATAAGTTACAATGGATCATGTTAATCTGAGAAAATGCATTACCTATTATTGGTTGGGTTATTCGACAAAAGCTCAGCCCACGAGCACTTTACGTTGATTAATGTGTGATTAAATCTTGACTTAAAGCTTTCGTGACTGCAGGAATTCATATTATGTGGGTCTTTCGGTAAAGTCACGTAGATAGGTTCAAATTAATAAAAATAAAATAAAATAAAAACGTTAAATAAACAAAAAAACGTCGTAGTTTTTTGTTTCTTTTATTTTTTATTAATTTGAACCTATCTAGGTGACTTTACCGAAAGACCCAAAGAATATAATGTGTGATTCATAATAGAGCTAGGCCACAATAATTATTTGAACAATTGTGTGTCTTTAAGAACCCTCCACCACCGACAGCCAATCAAATGTCATCGCCACGTGTATAGGCGTTGACACGCCAGTTATTATTTCGGTCCACCGGTAAAATTGAAGAACAATCTTCATGACCAAATGTAGCAAACAGACACTACGGCGTTTCGCTTGAATAAGCATCACCAGGACAAGATGCAAGAAGTAACTATTTTTTATCTTGAAAAATCTCTTGATGAATGTTGAAGGTCAACGTTTGAGATGTGGTTTAGTTATTGCCCAGGCGTCGACTGTTTTTTTTGAATCGTGAAACCTTTCACCTGGATGGAACATCTCATTTACAAGGGTGTACAGAGTGTCAAGTGAGACACCCACCCAAAGCAAACTCGTAATGATGGCGCATTTACGCACGCACACTTTCAATCCTGAACGTATGCCGTTTGAATTTATACAATGAGCATCACATCCAGTTGAACACGTAGACTAATAAATAAATGACGTATTTGTTTTTGGGTTAGGTCACATGTTAGTTTTAGGATAAAATTAATGTCAATAGCCCTCCACCACTTAACACGGCTGTCACGTTTACAAAGATATCGATTACACGTGTCACTGTATTGATCAAATTGTGACCAATAAAGCTCCTTCTACATTTGACGTTTTCGTGACTGCAAGGATCCATACTTTTTGGTTCTTTCGATGACGGAAGCTTGTGTTGTCTCCGAAACGTCGTGATTTAGTTATTTTATATTTTATTTTCACCTACGTGACTTTACCGAAAGAACCAAAGAGTAATAAAGCTCCTCTTCCCTGGTGGCCTGAGACCCACCGGTGGCTTGGGGCTTTTGGTGGAGGGCCAATGACTAAAACTACCACGTGGCCTAAACCCCAAAAAAAAACGCGGATCATTGCATTTGCTACGAGAATGTACGTTTTAAGTAAAAAAAATATATAAACATTGCGGTAAGCACTCGCACTGGAACTGCTGTGGATTGTATTTTATCTTTTTTTATGCAGTGGTCAACTTGCCAACATCTTCTTTGGCTCATGGTCTCGTTTGAATTAGATTCCGTATTCTCTCAATCGAGGACACCACAATTAGAAGGGTTTAGTTATCTTGCCTTTGATCGTTGTCACGCTGCACTTCTGAATACGTTTGTTTTTTTTATTTTATAAAGCACAATATAAACGATAATGAAAATGTTACGGGACCTTTTTTGCCAACATCAATGTATGAAAAATAAGAATAGGTGTTACCCTTTCTGGAAATAAAACAGGTGTTAAGATGTTCAAACACCAAATAGAAACCTTTAGCAAAGAATCAAGTTCGCATTAACCCCACGTATTTCCTTACGTTTTGTTTTTCCACAGATTTGTGAGTTATTTTACTTGACTGGATGGCCAGCACATTGACGGTAGCATGATTTGAATCTGTAGAGGCAATGTAAGGATATTTTGAAAATAAAAAAGGTTGTTTGTGGCCCCTGGCCCAAATTCCACTGTAGTGTAAAATCCATTTAATGTAACAATTGTGGCTTCCAGTCAAAGATGGCATGCATGGTCTCCTGGGCTAAGGCTGACTGCACCATTCCATAAACCGGGGCTGCCTGCCTGCTGTTCGACATCATTGCGCTCATTATCCTTTGGTTTCCATGCCACGACAAAAAAATGTGCTCACGAGAATTGCAATAATTACTGCACCTTAATCAGCATTATTTACGGGCCAAATGTCATTTGGTTAATGGGCAAGCACAGTGCAGCTGACAACCATCATGGGCGGTATTGCGACAGTGTGCGCCTCATTGGATATTCTCTCTCGAACCGTTTTGAAACCCCCCTGCCAGCGGGCCTGAGATGCTTTCGCTACCCGTAAGAAGACTCACAATCTTCTAGATCGGAGGCCCTCCCTGAGACGCCAGGAATGGTCATAGCCTCGCTCTTAGCCACAGTCGACAATGTCAGTCAAAACAATGGGCATTCAGGACTATTGGCTAGCCATGGAACAAAGATGGTCACTGCATCGCGCGCTTTCAGACGCGCTTATGTGGCCGTCTGGAACGCTCTTCCTTCCTATATTAGGATGCCACTGGAGCTATGCACTTTTAAATCGAGATTGAAAACAAATTTCTTGAGAACTGCTTTTTGTTTTTAGTTTGTTGTCCTTCCCTGCATTTCCAATTAGCACGGTTGGCTACATACAGTGCAAAAGAAGTTCAGCATACATGCATACAGATGATCCAAAATGAGCCGAATCTAGTTTTATTCCTGAAGATAATCAGGGCTGAGTCTGCATAGTTCTTGGATGGGCGACCACCACGCATAAAGAAATAGGGCTTACGTTGTCAGCAGAGGGCAGCGCAGAGGGCAGTGCCCTTCGTGGGGAAGTATGGTCAAAAACCCCCTTTACCCGCACGGTGTGGTGAGGACCTCGTCCAGCAGGGGATTGACAAAAGGGGCCGTACATGAACGATGATGAAGAGGATGACGGAGCAGTGGGTTTGAAACCCCAGCTGCTGGTGTTCACACAGGGCCGTGTGTTGGCCAGCGGTAGCACCGGTCCTCAGTGCCAATTTTCTCGCTCGTTATTTTGCGGAATGCTGCTGGGGTCTAGCATGGAATTGTGGTTTTTGGCGTAAGGCACCACCACTCGAGGACAAGCAAGAACCATCCATCGTAATCATCATCATCATAAATCATTGTACCCGATACTCCTGTAACCCTATAAGGACAAAACATGTATCAGGAGGACAAAATAAGGCGAGATGACAGTGGCTTGCTGTCATCATTCCCGGAACAGCATTCCAGGCTGTTGCAGCTGAATTTAGGTGGTGGTGGTGGTGGTGGTGCTTCACCTGGCTCCAAGGGGAAGCAGTCAGGCCCTGAGCTGTGGCCCGGCTTGCACACCGCCCCTGTGCTGTGCGTCGTCTGCATCTGCAGAATGACCCGATTCAGCTGCACGACAAACAGCGACGAGAGCGGTGAGAGTTAATTTTGTTTGTTTGTCATCGAGACGCCTTCCTCTCCGGGGCGTCTCTGAGCGCTTGACGCGCTGACTAAGTGGCTTACCTGACATCTCAACACATTCGAAAGGGCATGCCCGCTTGGCAGCCGTCCCTGTGTGACGTAAGGCGACGCAGCACCTGGTCCGTAAGCGGGGCATTCGTGTGCCAGTAGGGGGCGATTTTGTCTCAGTGCAATCTCATTTGAGTAGAAATCCACATTCGTTGCCGTTAGACCAAAGTTTTCAGATTTGCGGAATATTTTCACAAATTTGCGAATAAACGGACTCTCATCGCCGGATGATTTCACTCATCCACGGTGAATTAAACAATAATTTTATCTCATCTTAACGTCATTTATATAACACCTTAGCCCAAGGCGCTTTCCAGATAATTAAGAACGGTACATATGAATGTAATGGTGAAGATGAGGTGATTAAAATAGATTAGATGAAGCAATGGGGCAAATCTGTGCTGCGTGAATTCGGTGAAAGGCAAAACTGATGGCAGTCAATGATGATGAATGGATTGAAAAAAAGGACAACGAGTGATTGCCATATCTTGAGAATATGCCGACGGAACAGCGCCAGTGGTGGTTATGAAGGGGTGGGGATGTGGGGGTGCAGCCTAGGGACACACAGGAGCAGCGTGCAGCGTGGAGACACACGGTGATACGCGGTGACACGTGGCCACTCGTGTGCTGTGCAGAGTGACCTCCTCTCTGGCCGCGGGGTCGAGGTTGGCACTGCCCAAGATCCTCATCTCCCTGAGTAAGCGCCTGAGGTCGTCGGGGAAGCCGTCCCTGATGTCGTCGTACAGGTACTTGGTCTTCTCGCCCCACGCTTCGGTGAACTCCTGCATCTTCAGCCTGGCCTCCACCTGGTGGCGATCGATCATTTTAATGGGCAGCGCTCCCCGCGAGAGAAGCCCCAAGTTGTACGGACGTAAAGCTCTCTAAGCCATGCAGACGCAGGTCACCCGCCCCTGAGGTTTGGTTACACAAACGATCCAGACCGATGTCACCTGAGCGATGATTGAACATTGCGCAAAATTTGACGCGTCTACTGTATTGTAAGGAATGTGACCTATAATTGGTTGTACATTGAGCGCTAATTGAATATTGTATATTAATTATGTCATTGCACGTTGTACCATCAATGTAATTGTACATTGTTTGTCCGTTGCAAGTTCATGAGAAACATAAGCGCCAAGTCTAACGTGGGTTATTATTTTTAGAATATGCTTAACTCTTCGCTTTAATGCACAACGCACGATAACTTGCTATTTGTACACTTCATTTACTACACAAGGGGCTCAAGGAACTCGGGGGAGACGAGGGGCTACGGGGAAGACGAGGAACTCAGGGACGCGGAGACTCAGAATCTGAATATTTATTTATACTGGAGGAATCCGATGAGCTTTCAAGCTCCTTTTTGTGCAGATGTCCAGTAGCGACGGGTCAGAGAGTTACAACAACAAACAATGCAATACATTTTGATTTAAAGCTTTCGTGACTGCAGGGATTCATCTTCTTGGTTCTTTCGGTAAAGTCACGTAGAAGGGAAGTAATAAAATAATATAAATATAGAAGGGAAGTAATAATAATAATAAAATATAAATATAAAACATTTATATTATTGTATTACTTCCCTTCTACGTGACTTTACCGAAAGAACCAAGAATAACAATACAATAGCCGATTAAAATGCAAAGTATAGGAAAGTTAAGAAATCACAAAAATATATATTTTACCAGGTGACCCCCACTGAGCTATTAACTTATTTTTCAGAAACGACCTGGCCACAAATTACAGCTCAACGAAGTGACGAACATCACGTGAGAAAGTTTAAAGCAGCTCTAAACGTATTCTTGGGCCTTTCGGCAAAGTCACGTAGATAGGTTCAAAGAAAATAAGCAAACATAACAGAAAACTACGACGTTTCGATCTCAACGTAAGCGGTCGTTTTAACCTGAAGACGACCGCTTGCTTTGCGATCGAAACGTCGTAGTTTTCTGTTAATTTCGATTATTTTCTTTGGACCTATCTCCGTGACTTTGCCGAAAGACCCAAGAATATGAATTCCTGCAGTCACGAAAGCTTTAAGCCCTAAGCGCTCTATCCGCAACAACTCAGAGACACAAGTTGACGCAGGGCCCATGGACAAGAGGCAAACGTGGAGACACGACAGAGGGCGAGAGGCCAGGGTCGTGCAGGGGAGATCGTGCAGGAGAGTCGCGGACGCAGCGGTACCAGTCGCTCCAGGTTGTCGGCGGTCATGTTGGTGCTGTGACCCCAGGCGGCAAGGACTGCTCGCTCCAGCACCAGCTCGGCCGCGGCGCTGTGCGCCTGCACGAAGCTCCTCGCCCCGCTCTCGTTCCGGCCAAACTCCTCGTCGGGCAGAGGCAGCTGCTGGGCTCGGCTCGGCTGCACGAGCTTCTCGACCACCGCCAACACTGCCATCACCACCACCACCACCATCGGCACCTTCGCCATAGCCAGCGGCCCGCTGCGCTTGGGAGGCTCGCCGTGGATGAGGTGACCACGGGGAGCCACGGGACACTGGGCCACCTCTTCTGCGCCGAGTTCCTGGGTTGACCGGAACGCTCCCTGTGCCCGTGATGCCTCGCCGAGCGGTGCCCTTAAGTGGTTAATGATCAATTAGCGGCGCGCCTCTTTGTGAGCGGGGCTCCCGTGATGGACGGGGCGAGCAGGTGCCGTGGGACGCGCCGAGCTATTCTGGGTCCCGTGCGCAGGCGGAGAGGAGCAGGAGGAGGAGGTCGAGGAGGGAGACTTGGTGCAGAAGGGGCCTCTGGAGCCGCGCCCCCAATGGGAAGGGGATGGGCACGTCCGCGGTGGACGTGAGACGGTGGAGGTGACGATACCGATGCTGGTGATGGCGGTGAAGGCGATGGTGATCATCATCATCATATTCTTAGGTTTTTTCACTTGATACAGCTATCGTGCTGTGACGGTTCCACCTGAAGACGGAAGCTTGTGTTGCCTCCGAAACGTCGTGATTTTTATTTTTATTTTACTTTTATTAATTTTAATTTTTTACCTACGTGACTTTACCGAAAAAACCTAAGAGTATGAATCCTTGCAGTCACGAAAGCTTCAAATCCATCATCATCATGATTGGTGGTGCCGATGATCATGGCGATGGTGGTTGTGACCCTGATAGTCGTGGTGGTGATAGAGGGTGGTGGCGCGGTCATTAACACGCTGCGCTACGAACCCGGCGACCCGAGTTTGATTCCCGCTCACGGCCAACACCAGTGACGACGATCTGAACCGGTCCTGGGCCTCCCCTAGGTCGACTCAGCCTAAAATTAGTACCTAGTACGGTGTGTAAACATCACCACTGGGGAGACAAAGGCGGCCGGGCGTGGTGTTGGCCACCCACCCCGCTCGTGTTCCGTGCCGGCCTTCATAGGTGCTCGCTAACAGCACTTGCCCCAACAGCCTGTGAAGGCTATCCGGGTGAACTTTGCCTTTGGTGGTGATGGTGCCGGTCATCACGACGGTGATGTTGAACGACGGTCTTCCCTTCTCTCCCGTATCCTCTTGCCCGGGTGTGGAGGGGAGGCCCGCACGCGGGAGCGTTGACCAAGAAGAGAGAAGACGCTCACATCCTCGGGCGCGTTGGCGTCGGTAGCCCAGTCGCGTTTCTCGTCACCCGACAGGGATATTAAAGCGAGAAGAAGAAGAATCCTTTGCCTGTAACGTCTGGCAACTTCGCCAGCACGAGTTAAGCAAAGCCTGACTCTGCTGATGAGGCACTGTGTCTCGCCACCGATTCCAGAGGTTGCTTGTACTGACTGAACCAATCAATGCCTGCTGACATGATGCACTCCCAGAAGGAGCGATGGGTTGCGTAAGGAATACTTTTAATTCTATATTCGTTTTTCTTGGCACTCGTTCCCATTCGCAAGGCCCTGTCCGCACGCGCTCCGGGTGTCCTGGGTGCCACCGAGGACGTCTCGGTCCCGGGGTTTCACGCTGCTCGGCTGTGATTGCATTTCACGCGAGAGGACACAGCCATATGGGAGGGGGGGGCTGTTTAAAACAGCTTTGTTGTTGCAAATAGGACACTTGAGCGCACATTTAGATCTGTTGTGCGTGTGTCGTGACAATATCCATCACAGCTGCGATCGGCGCAAAACGTGCGGTTCAAAAAGCTCTGCGATTCGAGACATCTCGATCACGCTCATTCTAAAAACTCTGCCGATGCCGTCTCGCGTATACGTTAAGCTATAATCGGCGTTGTTTGCATGGATATTCTGTTCGGTATTTTTGGCATTTGAAGAGGTATTTGGCTCACGGATATTTCGCCAATGCGTGCGACACCCAAAATATCCACGCGTTCGTGGAAGTGGCGGTATTTTTACAGCGCGGACACCGCGGGTGAATTGTCACCCAGCCTCTACCCCGCAGCAAGGCAGTGACCCCACAGCAACACCGTGACCCCACACTCACCAGAACCCCACAAGCCTGATCCTGACCCCAAAGGCAGACCGTGACCCCACAGCCAGACCGTGACCCCACACTCACCAGAACCCTACAATCCTGATCGTGACCCCACAGGCAGACCGTGACCCCACAGGCAGACCGTGATCCCACAGCTCGACTGTAACCCGCACTGGGGCTGTCTCTGCCACTCTCTGCAATCCACAATTGGACTCAATAATCTAACGTATGTTGAACGTCTTTCGCACAATATGTCGCGAATTGTGCTAATTGGGGGTGCGGTGGCAGGATAACAAACTAAACATTAAAAAATCTGTTCTACAGAAATGAGTTTTCAATCTGGATTTAAGCGTGCACAGCTCCAGTGGTTTCCTAGTAACGGAAAGAAGAGCGTTCCAGACGGCCGCAGAAGCACATCTGAAAGCGCGCGATGCAGTCACCGTCTTTGCTCAATGGTTAGCCAAAAGCCGCTGCGAGGATGACCGGAGTTTGCGTGGTGGTTAATGCTCCTTGACAAGATCAGCAAGGTACTGTGGTTCATTAGTGGCAAGCACTTTGTGTGCAAGGAGCGTGACCTCATAATACAGGGTGCTTCAAACAAATGTTAACACTTCTGAGAATTTGCAATAATAATACCACGAGAAATGTGCTGCCTACGGGCTCTGGAGGCCACCTGAAAAGGATTCCAGGCACGTGTTGACAATGATGACTTTTTGAAGCTATTAACATACATTTGTTATATGTGTTAACTTTTTTTTGAAGCAACCTGTATATTCGTTCGGCAACCGGTAACCAATGCAGGTCAGCGAGCGTTGGACGGATATTGTCGGATCTTGCAGTGCCCGTCACGACACGTGCCAGATGATTTTGTACACGCTGCAAAGCTTGGTGTCATGTTTTTGGCAGACATCCCATCGAGTAGTGAGTTGCAATAATCGAGCCTTGTCGAAAATATGCCACACGTCACCGTGTTGTCTATGTACGCCTGTCATAGCAGGCAATACACAACGATCACACACGTATGTTTTCATCATTAAGTTCCGTTTTCCAAAAGCTCTGCAATCTGCTCTCATCCATATCTTGAATTCATGATGATCCCAGTCCACCTCCCACAAATGTCCTGGGTTGTTTTCCAGTTGTAACCCTCTGACAGAGGATGCCTATTGTCTAGCCAACATGCTATGCATGACAAGGTCATGGCAATTACAACTTTGTTCACATTTTTCTTGAGGTTCACTTTACAGCGTCATTAAATATTAACCATTTTAAAATATGAACGTTTTTCGCGAAGTATTAACCGTCCTAGATTGGCTGATAAGTCATTATATCAATGGAAATGAACAGCAGAGCATGCATTATTGTACTGATATGAAATGTCGAATTTCCCCTTCCTCACTTCGTTTTCCTTTAAGACCACCTATGAGTTGAACGTGATTGCTGCAACACAGAACGACCATTGCTTCAGTAAACTTTTGAACACTGAGTAAAAAAAAAAGTATTCTCTCCAGTTACTTTTAATTGTCACTTGAGCAGCACCGAACACATTTCTAGCAAGTACATCCTGGTTTGCTCTGTTCTGTTCCAGTTTTTATAATTAGCAACACATCAATTCAACTGCAATGCATTAGAGGCGAACATGATATGAGTGTGGGGAGTACGTCCCTCTGCAAGAAACATTTACAGTGCCATAAACATTAAACCTATGTAGGTGTGATGAACAAGCCATTATTTTGTTAGTGTACTGGGCAAAGCAAACTCATTAATGCTTATTAACATTTAATATTTGGCAGCTAATTTTTGCCCAAAAACTACAGTTCTGGGTATTGGCACTGGTAAGCCAGCTTTGTAGCAATGTGGTCAAGTTTTTTTTATACCTGAAAACACTGGAGGTCGAATCGACAGACGTAGCCTTTAAAACACAAGCATTCAACAACGACGTCCCATTTATTTTAAAAGTCAGCAGACATACGGGTTACAAACGCGCCGTGCGCCCAGCATGGCACAACTATTAAAGCTACAGTTCGAATGCACTTCATCACACGGGATGACATCAAAGGGCCGGTTTAATATGTTGCATCCAACACCAGAAACCTCGGGGGCAGCCACTGCCTCTCCCATGCCCAGGGGCCCTTGCATTTGCATGACGAGGACACGTGGCATTGTTTGGCTTCTGTCACTCAAAACAGTCAAGACTGGCTTAACAAACCAACGCATTATTACGGGCACAACTGGATAAAAATGTCAGTTTGGCCACAGCCCTTATCAAACCCGTTTTTAAAAAAACGTGCGGTTAGGAGTATTTCGCTGCTCTAAATTTCCAAAAGCTCAGCCACACTTCGTTGAGCTTATCATTTGTGGCCTTGTCGCTTCTGAAACAGAGCTGTGTTGCTCAGGCGGGCCTTAACCTAGTTAAATTAAAAAAAACGTTCAATAGTTTAGTTTAATGGTTTAAAAAGTTGTTTAAAAGCCGCAATGAAAATTACTCTTTCCTACATAATCATCACGGTAATGTCGGTCAAATCTGCCGTGTTAGGGAACTCCTACTGGCAGATTAACACGTTGCTAAGCCAATTTGACTCCAGCCTGGACCGGTGCAGCCAGAAGAACTGAACTCTGTGCCTCTGTGCATTCACCGACATTTCTGTACAGAGTTATGCTGGCAGCACGTGGCTTCAATGCGATACACACACTCGCCATCGCGCGTTGGGAGGAGCAATTATGCATCTACAAGAGCAACTAACAGGCGGTCTCATTAGCCGGCTTCGTGATATGACATTGCTCATACAGAGAATACAGCTTGTTTTTTTTTTATTACATCCAGTATTATACTTTCGTTTGAATACCTTACATGGAAAACAAACAACCCATTGCAATATTTGAACAGGAAGTGCGATATAAAAGTTTGTATTATAAATTGCATTTTCTACGAGGGAAGCTTGACTACTTAAGCGGTTGGGTGGACAGGTATTAATGTACGTTCTTTGTTGAAAATACCACAGTGGTGATTTAAAAAAAGAACATTAATACCTTAAAAGAATACAGTACAAAAACACACCTCATGTGCAATGTAGATAACTCGTACCTCTTTTCCACTGCACACCTGTGCCACGCCATTGCTGTGCTCAGTGAGCCCAGCGCGGCTCCAGAAGCAACAGGTACATTTTTTTACCGCATTATACGACCGGTGCCGCTGACGTCACAAACGATTGCCTACGCCCCTGGCTCTGCTGCCCCCCCCCCCGCCGAGCTCGAGCCAGATTCAGATGTCTTGCGAGGCCAGTTGGGCCGGCAAATATCCAGTGGGAAACTACCCATACCGTGAGGGCCCCCCCCGCCCCAAGCGCTGGCATGGACCGGATGTGCCAGTTGAAAAGGGGTTTCAGTTCGTGCAGGGCGTGTGTGGATAGGAGGCTGCCGAGTAGGTGTGCAGGTTGTGGGGCGTTGCCAAGTGTGCAGGGTGTTGTGTGCCTCGATAAATCGTGCTCCACCAGAGCTCGGTAGCGGCAACGCTTGCACACAACTGCTCAGTAAAATCCACCCCTTGCGTTGTTTTATAGTGTAAAATTACGTACTCTGCATTCATCTTTTGAAGGGAAATAATTATTTTCAAAATTATAAAAATGTTTTTAAAAAACCCCACTACACTGCATTATTTGGAATGTATTTTTGTAAACATTACACAGTTACGTGTAAACAAGCGTGAATATAAAAAATCAAAGACTGCTAAAAAGGACATTATTGATTCAATCCAATGCTTGAAATATACACTTCACGATCACCCTTCCCCTTCCCAATGTCACGTGATTATATCACACATACGTCGTACAAAAGTGGCCTCATCATTGTCGGGATGGAGCTAAGTAAATGCGAGTAATGGAATTTACAAAGCACTCCGGTTTCATCGCAAAGAAAAGTCTTTCGCCACGAATTGGAAGCCTAATGCAGAAGACGTCTCTCGCGCGGAGTGGGGGAGGTTTTTCACCGATTGTAGACGGGCCAAAGCTCGAACCTTGGCCGTCCCCGTGGGAAACGACCCCCCCCACCCCCGGCCCCCGGCGCCCACCGAAGCGAAATGATGTGGTGCCACTTCACTTCTTTACACCGTCGGCCTCCGAACTTGCAGGTTCCAGTTCCTGACCCGTTTCTAAACAAAAAAATAAGACATCGACCACGACCGCAGTGAGAAGCATTTTGCACGTAAACCCTGGCTTCACGCCAGCAATTGTACATCACCAAAATTACGAATGCAGTTGAACATAAATTTCGATTTGAAGCTTTCGTGACTGCAGGGATTCATCTTCTTGGTTCTTTCGGTAAAGTCACGTAGAAGGAAAATAATAAAATAATAAAAATAAAACATAATAAAATAATTCTCACGACGTTTCGGCCACAATGCGAGCAGCCGTCTTCAGGTGGAAAACAGGTCTTCTCGACAGATCTGTTCTCCACCTGAAGACAGTTGAACATAGTTTAACGCGCGTACTTTAATCAACGTGACAGACAGTTCCTCGACTGTGCATTGTTACCACGCACTTATATAAGAATGTATTAGAATGTGGTGGTTGAACTCGCAAGGAGATTACGATTGCAACACAGTTTACTCAGGTTTATCTACATACATTTCCTTCTAGGCTAAAGTCAAATGTGGGATTCTATAGCAAGGTTTGCCAGGGCTCTGTTGCCAACCCTTTCAGGGCAGGTGCCTCAGCAGTAGATCGAGTGGCTCGCAAATCATGCTACAAGGTCATATCCTGGTTGAGGGTAGACTCAGCTCATCATCCATTTGGGGCCATTAAAATGAGCACTACACTTTGAAGGGAAGTCAACGTTGGATGTCCTATGGATTTACTCGCCACCACCATCGGAATCAGGAATTTCCACAACTGGCTCAGAGCTGTAAGCAGGAGACAAGCACCGCCTGAATTCCCAATTGAGTGGGAAATCACTTTAGACTTTCTCTCTCTCTCCAGCATTGCCAGGGAATTTTTTGCGCCACCCCTTCCATTACCGGGTTTCGAGGCGGCCGCCACCGCGCTCTGGTTGGAGTTTGTCTCTTCCTCGCTCTGCGGAAGGGAAGCGCCGGGTCCTTCTCCGTTCCCTCCGGGCGGGAGAGACCCCTCGCCTGAAGCCACCGCTTCCTTGGAAACGCCTGCAACCGCAGCGCAACTCTCAGCTAACTGAACCACAGTCGCCGTACAGAAAAGCTGTCAACGCATTTGTTGTTGGTTGCTGCTACTGTCATCATCGCTATCGGCCACGAAGGTCTTCCGCAAGCCAATGCCATCTCTCCCGTTGCTATGGTATAACAATTCAGCTAGCTCCCGCGTGCTCTCTCCCTCGGCTGCCACTCCATCATTAGTCTCAACCCGCCAGCAATCATTTATTCGAGCTACGTGTCCCGCCCAAATTTCACTCGCATATAAACTCGCCAAAATAGTAAAACTCCAATCACCTGCTTTTCCGTCGGGCTCAGACGCCAGTGCCACTCCAAACCTCTCGGCCAGAGCCTGCAGCATAATGACCTCCTTGGCCAGGCCTCCGGCTGGTCCTCCACCCAGCAGTAGGGGCCCCAGGCTCTGCATGCACTGTATGTCCTGCCACAGCACACAAACAGAATAGACACACACTCCATTGCATACCCACGGCCATTCGACTAGGCCCATGTACAGAAAATTGGCTTGAGGGTAAGAAAGGTGTTTAAGTGATTAACCATGTTTTTTTATGAAGTCTACTTAGAATGCGTGATACGCAAAGTGGAAACTAACCCATTTTTGTAATGCTCAATATGTTTTCATTTATTTTAAAGACTTGCTGGCACTATTCAACCTTCACCACACTTCCGCTAAATCAACGATTTTGTTTTTCCTTAATTTCCCTTTTAGTTGTATGCATCAACAAAAGATAGATATATTTCTACATTTAATATTGTTAAGAATTAATTAAATTACATTCTTTCCCATTTTATATTAAACTAAAGCAGAGAGCCACTGTGTAATGACAATAGTTAACGAGATAAAGCAACCGGCCGCTTTTCTGAAAACTTTGCCGAAGGCACTTTTACACGACGTGAGGTGGCACTTTCTTGACAACACATTGCACAGAGAAGGTTCGCACAGACACGAGCGCGGGCTTGTGCCTTTGACAGTGAGCTATAAGCCACATGTGTGCGTGGCTCCTGTGAAGGCCCGAACCTCCTGTGAGGGGGAGTATCCGTCCTCTTCCGCAGATGCGCACAGCTCCTGCACGCGTTCTCTCAACAGCTGCTGCTCCAGCTTAAGCAACCTTTCCCCTTCCTGGCACCCATCCTCTGAGTCTCCGTCTGCCTCCACCGTGTCCCCATCTGGCCAGTCGCCCTTGGGGAACACGATCTCAAAGGACGTGTACTTTATCTGCGCAAAAAAAAACGAAGCAGCGCTCTCAGTTTCGTACGGATATAATTACAATTGAAACGTTACTCCAAAACAACAAAATGTGGTCATTTGAAAGGTGGCAAAAGTTTACTTTTATGAGGAACGTATTTTGAAGATCCAAGAAAGTTATAAAGTTGCTTGTTTGATGGCAAAAGTGAAAACAATGTTTCGTAACTGACTTCTACACAATGGCGCTGATTGTGTAATTTTTTAAGAAAACAGGTTTTATATTTTCTCAGAAACCCTGGTATTCCTTATATTTTGAAAAAATATAAACTTCTACCACAAACTATATCAGAAACATTCACAAATGTATATTTCATCACAAGGCTAGGTGACTTAAATATTAAAATGTTACCATGGGCTAAAAATGATCCAATGGTTTTTGTGGTGCCAAAGTCTCTTTAAAAGTTGTTTTACAAAACCGAAAGCAGCAACAACAAGCCTGCGATTAAAGTCTGGGTGCCTTAGCCGTACACGACAGCTGCGGCTACCTGCTGTACGTTCCATGCCACCCATTTAGCCTTCTCGAGATGATGCAGCTCCTGTAAGAGGGCCAGGATTCGGCCCACAAAGTCGATCATCTCCTCCTGGGGAATCCGCATATCCACCGAATGCATCACCTGGTTTCTTACATTTATTACCTATTGGGATGAATGACAACACGCACACACACAAACACAACTTTAGCACACTCATTCAGCACAATGTTTGTGTCAAAACAAAGAACTGTTCCATCGATTCCTTAAAGCAGTGCTCTTCGCTAATTTTCCTAAGGGGGCCACTTTCGCCGATAAGACATCCGTGTGAGGGCCGCCACACATTTGAAACCGTTGGGTTTGACAGCATGATGGGGCGTTTTCACATTTATGTATTGTTGGGGGCTGCACGTCAGGGGCCACACTAAAGGCCAACAGGGCCCACGGGCCTTGCAATGAAGAGCACTGCCTTAAAGAGTACACAGACACACATGAACATAAACATATCCAACGAATACATCACCTAGTTGCTTACATTTATTACCTACCAGGATGAATGACACACAAACACAACTTTAGGACACCCAAAAAGCACAACGTTTGTTGTGTCAACACGGAGAACTGTTCTTTCTATTCCTTAACGAGTCTACAGACACATGTGAACATCCATAATAGAGGCTTTTGGGTTAGATCGCGTGAACACATTTTTCGTTAAAACCCGCCACCACCCGACACAGCCAACTAGTAAGGGTTGTCATGTAAGCATAACGTGGCAATTCGTCACGAGTACAGCACACCGGTGTGTTGGAGAGCCAAGCCACAACATTTACAATCTGAGTACAACGTGTCGCCAGCACTTACAACCAGCTTCATCAGGCGACAGCCAGATTTGTGAACATGAACAGGTATAATCACGAGAGTAGACTCATAAGGGGCCTCACCGCAGACACAGTCATTGGAGTCACAAACTGGTGGAAATGCTTGCAGTTGTGCATGAGGTTGAGCAAGGCGGCGCAGTCACTGTGGCTTGCCCCTTGGTGCGCGTCCTTCTGTCCCCGCGGCATGTACACCTTCACACGACGCACGTGACACAAACTAGGAACCTCGCATCGGCGTGACCAACTTAGTCTAAACAAAATCTGTACACGTTTTTTTGTTCACGTTGATACACAGTTTTCTGAAAAATAATCTCGATCGTCAATGCACAACAAGTTGAAACGTATTTCGGCAGCACAGCATTATGCAAAATACCCGCAATACCACACACACTGCTCACACCGCCTGTGGCCGTGAGGTGTGCGGGGAGCGGGAATGATAGCGCAGTAGTTAGAGCACTATGCGATGAACCCAGCGACCCGAGTTAGACTCGCGGCAATGGCGACCACAAACCAACCAGCACTGACCAGCCGGGTGACGTAGAGTTAAACAACCACCATGACAAACATATGCCTTCATCCAGTAGTGGATTGACAAAGGGCGGAAAGTTAGTGTATTGAGAAACAGGCTCACACAAGCCTACGTGCAATATATTTCTCACCACATTTGACCTTTGTTGGTGTATTAAACATTTGCACATGGCAAAGGAACCAACATTTCCATATTTATTGACTTTCTGCGTGAATAAAACAAGAGGCCAAGTGTTGTGTGTGTGTGTTTTTCCGTGCGACTCACTCACTCACTTTGGCCACTTCCCAGTGTCGCACCGCCCAGAGACTAGGGTTACTGTTGCCCCAGTAGACCATGCCGTTAGGGTTGGAGTGATACTGGAGGATTGCTGCCTTCCAGTCAGTACACACCGCACAGGCGTTTTCAAGCTGAAAGGCAGAGAGAGCAACACCATTTACGCCTGAGCAAAGTTAACATTACAATTTTACAGCGCAGTGGTTGGAATCAAATCCAAAGTTTACATTTAAGGAACGGTGAAATGTATTTACGAAGATTTTACAAACTGTTAAAAAGTGCTTTGTTCTACAAATGTCAATTGGCTTACGGCATTAACAGCATTCATCAGCTATGATCATTCACTGCTGGATGAAAGCCTTTCTATGGTGACACCATCTGACACGATCTTGGCATGCTCCATCTTCTAGGTGGATGGCTTCTCGCATTCCAATCCTTGGCTGCCACTCCATTATTATCCTTCACCATCATCATCATCATCCCTTCTTAGGGACTTGTCCTGCCGCAAGCCCCGCTAACCTTTAACAGTAAAGCAGCCGATGCTGTAAGCTGCGTACGTTCTCTGATCCACGTGTTCATCTTTTAAAGCATTGGTATTTAGTATTGCACTATTGGAACCTCCTTTGCCAGTAGGCGTCATCTGGTCCAACGCCATGTGAGACTAGGCTCTAAGGAAAGCGTTCTCGGGTGTGGACCAATCAATTTCAAGGACAGTGCATACATTATCAGAGTTGTGTTTTTTGTTTGCATTCCGACCGCAGGTATTGTGGTCAATGCAAACATGACTCCTTGTAAAAAAGGTGTCAGTTTTGTTGCCAGATAAAAGGGTAAAAAACAATGATCATATTCAGTATTGCTTACGCAGTACAGTACATAAAATGCCAGTGTTAACGAAGGCCACGTGCGCATGGCAATTTGAAAGACAAGGAACCCAACTTCATAAAAGTTAACAATTCAAACTTAAAGGCGCGTTGCGTAGTAAGCTCCCTTGCTTTTGTTTCGCGTGCCTTGTCACGTTCACAATAAAGCGGGTGGCTGATGAAGCTGGCGGGACAACCTGAACAACCAAGTGGGCCCTCCAACTCAGACCATATAAAAGTGTCTTGAGTTTGAATTTCAATCGCATCAAGTGATGTAGTCGGCACACATGAGATGACACATCACGGTAGAAGACTTAGTGCACTTTTAAATCTCGTTTGGAAACTCAATTTCTTTGGAACTGCTTGTTGTGTTTAGTTTGTTGTCCCCCCCCCCCGCAACTCCGATGAGCACGGTTGGCTACGTAAGTGCGAAAGAAGTTCAACAGACAGTACCGTACATGTTGACACAATTGCCAACAATTCTGGGTCGTCACTCTTGGTCGTGATCAAAGTCACAAAAGTTAGTTTCCACTCAAACGGAGTTGGGGGCGGGTGGGTATCTTCTGCTTAACCCCTAGAGGCCAAGTGGTACAAACTCCACATTAGCATGGCAAGGGTAAGTAAAGACAACACATATGTAGGTCTCCCACTGCCGATTTTCCCACCCGGGTGGAGATGAAAGTCACTCCAGTACGGTAGACATCTGTAACAACCATACCGAAGTAGGTCCCTGCATTCCAACCAAATAAACTATTTTTTTTTATTTCACCAGGTAATGCCCACTGAGCTACTTTGCGCTTTCTCAGAAGCGCCCTGGCCACGAATGATAGCTCAACGAAGTGGCTTATCGCGTGTAAATTTATAGTAGCAGCCAAATAGTCTGAACGCGTGATGTTGATTTCTAAAATGTGGAGTGGGGGGGGGGGACCGGAGAAAAATTCACGCGACCACGGGGAGAGAGAAAGAGACGCAAACTCAAAATATACAGCAGCAGGCGTCAGGATCGGGATCAAACCCACGACCTCCTGCACACCAGGCGAGGTAGTTAACATCTCATAGCCACTGCGATGATGCGAGAGAAACACCGCAAACTCCAAATATACAGCAGCAGGCGTCAGGATCGGGATCAAACCCACGACCTCCTGCACACCAGGCGAGGTAGTCAACATCTCCTAGCCACTGTGATGATGATGAGAGACACCGCAAACTCCAAATACACAGTAGCAGCAGGCGTCAGGATCGGGATCGAATCCACGACCTCCTGCACACCAGGCGAGGTAGTCAACATCTCATAGCCACTGTGATGATGATGAGAGAGAGACACCGCAAACTCCAAATATACAGCAGCAGGCGTCAGGATCAGGATCGAACCCACGACCTCCTGCACACCAGGCGAGGTAGTCAACATCTCCTAGCCACTGTGATGATGAGAGAGAGACACCGCAAACTCCAAATATACAGCAGCAGGCGTCAGGATCAGGATCGAACCCACGACCTCCTGCACACCAGGCGAGGTAGTCAACATCTCCTAGCCACTGTGATGATGATGAGAGAGAGACACCGCAAACTCCAAATATACAGCAGCAGGCGTCAGGATCAGGATCGAACCCACGACCTCCTGCACACCAGGCGAGGTAGTCAACATCTCCTAGCCACTGTGATGATGATGAGAGAGAGACACCGCAAACTCCAAATATACAGCAGCAGGCGTCAGGATCAGGATCGAACCCACGACCTCCTGCACACCAGGCGAGGTAGTCAACATCTCCTAGCCACTGTGATGATGATGAGAGACACCGCAAACTCCAAATATACAGCAGCAGGCGTCAGGATCAGGATCGAACCCACGACCTCCTGCACACCAGGCGAGGTAGTCAACATCTCCTAGCCACTGTGATGATGATGAGAGAGAGACACCGCAAACTCCAAATATACAGCAGCAGGCGTCAGGATCAGGATCGAACCCACGACCTCCTGCACACCAGGCGAGGTAGTCAACATCTCCTAGCCACTGTGATGATGATGAGAGAGAGACACCGCAAACTCCAAATATACAGCAGCAGGCGTCAGGATCAGGATCGAACCCACGACCTCCTGCACACCAGGCGAGGTAGTCAACATCTCCTAGCCACTGTGATGATGATGAGAGACACCGCAAACTCCAAATATACAGCAGCAGGCGTCAGGATCAGGATCGAACTCACGACCTCCTGCACACCAGGCGAGGTAGTCAACATCTCCTAGCCACTGTGATGATGATGAGAGAGAGACACCGCAAACTCCAAATATACAGCAGCAGGCGTCAGGATCAGGATCGAACCCACGACCTCCTGCACACCAGGCGAGGTAGTCAACATCTCCTAGCCACTGTGATGATGATGAGAGACACCGCAAACTCCAAATATACAGCAGCAGGCGTCAGGATCAGGATCGAACCCACGACCTCCTGTACACCAGGCGAGGTAGTCAACATCTCCTAGCCACCGCGGCGCCCAATACTTGACCCTCGTGTGGCCCCGGACCTTTGCCTGGAGTCGCCACAACGTTCAAGCGAGGTGACCGCACTTGGCCTGGGTTGGGGAGTAAGGCTCGCGAGGCCACGGCTTCTAGACCACGGGGAGAGGGGGGTCCCCCCTTACAACGCACCCGGTGTCTGCGGACGGGGCAGTCCGTGGCGCATCTCCTCCCGGGGCCCAGGCGCTGCGCCAGGCGGCGGTGGAAGCGTCGCGCCTCGGCCTCCGTGAAGGGGACGAGGGCGTCCCTCAGCAGGCCCAGGCAGTGACCGGCGCACAGCCAACGCTTGTAGCCGCCGTCCTGAAGGCGCCTGGTCATCTCCTCCATGGCTGCTGATGCTGTTGCTGCTGCTTGAAGGCTGGCTGGTCCCTCCACACGCTCCTCACTCCGAGTGTCCGCCTCCTGCGCTCCCGATTCGAGGGCCCTCTCTGCTTCCTCGTTCTCCTGCCGCTCGGCGGCTGCGGCGGTGACTGCTGAGTCGCTCTCCTCCACCAGGGGGCAACCACCGACTTAGTCGCCGGTAGCACCACCCACCCACCACCCACCACCACCACCACACCGCCGCTAGAGGGCGCATCCCCCAATTGTTGCAGCTTTTGGTGGATGATGTAATTTTTTTTATGTAAACACACTTTTATGAAATGTACTGTAGTAATGGAATAACTCCACGACTCCGGGAAGTGGCCCCGAAGCTTGCCATTACGTAAGGGGCCGTGGTGATTTACAGCCAACGTGATTTGAGCGTGGACAATTAGACCCAAGCCGAAACATAACATATAAAAAAGATTGTTTAAAAATATATATCTTTTATTTTAATGATAGAATATAGTATTCACATCAGTATGACATAAGTATACCAAGTTTGCAGTCGATACGACATTGGGAAGTGGGTTAAAATTGAGTTACAAGATTTGGGATACAACAACAGACAGAGTGAGTTTATCAAAAGCGTGTAAAATTATGTTTCAAAATATGTTCTTTTTTATTTTTTACGATATAATATAGTCGTATCATCGGTATGACATAAGTATACCAAGTTTGCAGTCGATAGCACATTGGGAAGTGGGTAAAAATTGAGTAACAAGATTGTTTGAGGATACGACAACAGACAGAGTGAGTTAAATAAAAGCGTGTAATAAAAAAATATGATACTATTTTATGGTCTTGTTAAATGCCAACCTATGGAGCACGTGGTAAACCATTGTAGTCGGCGCACGTTCAACGGAGGAGGCATATGCAGCATTACACAGAACTCTCTCCTGAAGCCCACTCGACGTGGCTAAAATATCTCTGGGACATTGTTGGCATTTAGCTCGTGGACGTATTTGCTGCTGAGATCGATCATTCGCAATCACGGAAAACCCTTTGACATTCCACGCTGGTTTGGCCATTGGGGTTGTTTGACCATACTTCACTACGCTGATCAGTGCCGATTGGGTGAAGGCGTGCGGCAAAACTTCCCGGTTCAGATATCACTCGCCACTGATGCTGGCCGTGGACTGGAATCGCCACGTTCATGAACTAAACTAAAAACGAAACTATTTTATTTATTTAACCAGGTAAGGCCTACCTGAGTGATACAGCTCCTTTTCAGAAGCGACCGGGCCACAGATGATAGCTCAACGAAGTGGCTTATCGTGTGGAAATTTATAGCAGCCAAATACTCTAAACGAATGTTTCTAAAAGTGGAGGGACATCTTTTGTTTCGCCGCCAGATACTCTAAACGCATATTTCTAAATGTGGAGGAAAAACTGGAGGAACCGGAGTAAAATCGCCGCGACCACGGGGGAGAGAGAGAATATGCAAACTACAAATATACAGCAGCAGGTGTCAGGGTCGGAATCGAACCCACGACCTCCTGCATGCCAGGCGAGGTAGTTAACATCTCCTAGCCACCATCTATAGAGAGGACTCCTTCAGCTCCTGCGCCACAGAAGTACAATACAGTAATAATAAAAACAACAACGCTCTCCATCCACAAGGGCATCGCCAAGTGTCCGGATTCTGTGTCAGGAGGGCTCTGTTACACTGGCAACTCTGGCCAATTCTACGTATGAGTGTTTGGATAAATCTTGATCTTGTTTGGATTAAACTCACCATGCATACGAGGAGACAACACTGAAGGTTGCGCCCAGATGAATTCATGAAACCTGTGGTGTCCCCATTTCCTGGCCACCACCTCGCAACCCAGCAGGGTTTAGACCAGGGGTCGGCAACCAAAATAACAAGAGCTATTTTTACGAATTCGGCAACGTTTTTACTGAATTCGGTATTTTCTTTTTTACAAGGCCATTTTTTCAAAATTCGGCAACGTTTTTACTGAATTTTATTATTTATTTTTCAGGAGACATTTTTTTCGAATTCGGTAATGTGTTTACTGAACCCGATATTTTCTATTTTTTTACAAGAGCCATTTTTACGAATTCGGTAACTTTACTGAATTCGGTATTTTAATTGTTACTAGAGTTTTTTTCTTACCAAATTCGAAAACAGAGGCTCATATTTTCAAGAGCCGCAATACATGTGAATTCCAGACGGTCCTTAATGACGTAAAGAAGCAGTCCTTGAAGAGCCGCATGCTGCTCCAGAGCCGCGGGTTCTTGACCACTGGTTTAGTCTTTAGAGCATCACCTTTCGCGCAATTCACCAATAAATTAAAAGCGTGTGTGCGTCATCCATTCAAGACCTGGAGCCTCTTTTCAGGGAAATATTACTGGTTTTCATGTCCACGTGTTTGTGTAAATGTGAGAAGAAAATGTGAGAGCTCACAAACAAGGCTTCCTATCGCATCTCGGATTAGCACGGTTACCCTACGAACGTTGCGAAAGAAGTTCAACATACTGTACATAAATTTTGATTTAAAGCTTTCGTGACTGCAGGGATTCATCTTCTTGGTTCTTTCGGTAAAGTCACGTAGAAGGGAAGAAATAAAATAATAAAAATAAAACATAATACAATTATTTTAAAAATAAAGCATAATTAAATTATTTTATTATGTTTTATTTTTATTATTTTATTACTTCCCTTCTACGTGACTTTACCGAAGGAACCAAGAAGATACTGTACATACATATCGAATCCACCACTCAATGGGAGTTCTTCTCTGCTAACCCCAGAGTCTGAAACACCCTCACCCCAGCCATCATCTCTGTGGACATCTTGCTTCTGTTCCGTTTCAGGTTCAAAACTTGTTTTTCCTCTGCCTATGACCGCCTCTCTACATAAAATAAATATGCCCCCTGTTTCTGCACAGGGTTTTGAGCTGTGGTCTCATTTCGGACACGATACAAATATACCCACGTGGTATCAAATCCATTCACCAACTCTTATCAAGCAGTGGATCGATCATAGCTGGCGATTATGGAGCTGGTCATTATTATTTGTCGTTTGTGACGTTCTCACTCGCCCATGCTGAAAAATCTGAGAAAAAACGAGCTTTATAGCTCATGGGATTCCTCCAGCGTTAATACATATTCTGAATCTCATTGAATGGGAGAAACTTGTGTGACTCCACGTGCTTCCGGCCTCCTCCCTGCCCCCTGATGGCCCCTCCCCTCAGCACCCCCTCTTCGCCCCGCCCCTCCTCGCTAAGGACGCTGGGAAGCGCAGCCTCTTTCTCTTCCGGCGGCCATAGCGGTGAGTGTGTCTGGAGTGGCGCGGCGCGATAGGAATCCATCGCGTATCGCCGCCATCCTCGCGGCTCCTCGGGCGAATTCCCTCTCGAAGGGTCGCACGGAGTCCACGGCGAGTCCCGGGCCCCGTATCGGAGTGAATTGCCGCGCCGGGCCCCCCAGGGTTCGGGTCTCGCCGGGACCCCTTCTCGGTCCGAGCGGTGCTTTTGGGTCCACGGGGAATGGCGCCGTGGTTAGCGCGACGCGTTGCTGTCGACTTGGGGCGACCTGGTTCCTCCTGTTAGCGGCCACGGCTTGATGTCCGCGGCACGTGTTGTCGGAACCCTCCTGGGGACGGACTCGGCCTCAAAACACTTAAACGACTGGATTGTGCGATTACTAGGCAAGCAGGCAGTAATATCTGGTGCTGTTTTTGGCGTTAATAGGCGCTGGATGAACATAGTTTGTTCCAGCCCTTGCAATGCGGGGAAATGCATGCGCATTTATCTGTGTTACAAGTCCTGCCGTGTCGGCCCGGATCTTCCACGCCACGCGAGTCGGGGTGTGTGTGAAGGGGGTGGACGCGCTAGGCCTGGGTGGTAAAGAATTGTTTCCAGTAGCGCCAAAGCCTAGGCGCGTACCTCGTGTGGTTTAGACCCTGGCACAACTCGTAGGGGTTACTGGCCTGTGTGCAAATCGCCCGGGTTGAGCCCAGTCTTACCAGAAGGATGGGCAGGGTTGAGCCTTGGATGGTGCTTGGATTGACGGCCACCGTGCTTTTTGTAATGGACTTGGATTGCTGCCGCTCCGTTGTCGACAGAGAATAGTGCAGAACAATCCATTGTACAGGGTATTGCTGCTACAATATTTATGCTACCGCGGCTTTTAACAATCCTCACTGACCAGCGTGGTGAAGTATGGTCGCATAACCCGCATGGCGTTGGGAGGCCCTCGTCATACATTGTATTGGCACAAGGGCTGTGTAGATCCACACGCAGTGCTTTATGTTCGTCACAGCTTAAAGGAGCACAAACAGTGTTGGGGATTTACATATCTGGCATTATAAATGTGCACATAACAAGTGTTGATTGGAATATTTATTTCGGTTAAATCACAGGTACTTTCGGAGCCTTCTGACCGGGCATAACGATTCATAAATTAAAATATAACGCTAGTGGTACATGGATAGAATATTGTGCGGACGAATTGTATCGGATTTACTATATGTAATCGGTTCACGCAGCTAATATATGTTGCATGCACCGTAATTGCAAGACAGACCTATTCTTGAGCCATGTCTTGGAATTTACTACAATCACCTGCAATTGCATGTTGACTTCACGAGGACCCGTGGGTTTGGTTTATTTTGGCTCTGGTGAAATCCATTGGGGCAATTAATGCTCGTTTTCTAAGGGGACCTGTTTCCACGATGGAAACCTGGTTACAGCAAAAAACTACCTAAAGACACGAGTACTAGCTCAAGTTCCTAATGGCAAAGTCGTGCATCGGCATACAACCACCAAAGAATACAAGGCTAGTAGAACACATCACACAAAGCGTATTGGGTAAAAAACAGCACCGAGGTCGGTGTGAGTGTCATAAAGTGTCTGTAGGTGACCCTGTTTCGCACAACCCATAACACATGTGCTGATGTGCCTCTTGTTTTCAGGTGAGCCAAGATGGGCGCCTACAAGTATATCCAGGAGTTGTGGCGCAAGAAGCAGTCCGATGTGATGCGCTTCCTGCTCCGGGTTCGTTGTTGGCAGTACCGGCAGCTGTCGGCCGTGCATCGTGCACCGCGGCCCACCCGTCCAGACAAGGCCCGCCGGCTCGGCTACAAGGCCAAGCAAGGTGCTTCCCAGGGCTGCGTGCGCATCATCACCTGAACCCCCCCCCCCCCCCTGCTGAGAGAAGATTGCTGGAAAAAGAGACTTTTGATATCGCTGACGATGTGACGTGGATGGGCAACCTAGGGCCACACTGGCAGGGAACAGCCTGTGTGGACATCTGTGAAAGAGAAATAATCGCTGGGCGGATTCCTCCAATATCAATAAATATTCTGATTTTGAATGGCCTGTTTACATGAGGTCTCCCAAGTCGAATTGGCTGGCAAGCTAAATCGGTCACTGCACGCATTTAAGCAGCGCGAACCTGGTAATAGGAGGGAATGTTTTTTCACTTGGCTATGCTTGCTAGTTTTAGTACACTCAGTCACCTGTTAAAAGAGAACCCTAATTGTTTATTTTATTAGATAATGGCCCACCAAAAGTGTTTTTAAAGTTTTATTTGGCCCTCAAGCAAAGATTCTCCACTGCAGTATGGGGCTGACCATGGCAATGTGTAATTTCCTCCCTTGATTTGGGGCCACCAATTGAGAGTGCTGCCTTGTGCTTGACTGAGCATGGGAACGTGGAGAATCGTGTGATATGCGATATGCAATTGCTGAACTCATCTCTTCCTTTACAGGCTACGTAATCTACCGCGTGCGTGTGCGCCGCGGTGGCCGCAAACGCCCCGTGCCCAAGGGAGCCACCTATGGCAAGCCCGTCCACCAGGGTGTGAACCAGCTCAAGTTCGCCCGCAGCCTGCAGTCCGTTGCTGAGGTGAGAAGTTGCTCCTGTGTGTTGGCACACAAGGTTTAACAGTATGTCAAATGGAGTGAAAACGCTGCCCTGGAATATATTGGGTTCCTTTTGACGGGACAGTGGGCACCTATGGGAAAGACTGTAAATAGTTTTATCCAATGTATGAATGTGAACGACTGGTAAGGGGCCATCCATTTAGTACATATGCAAACATCTGTCAGCTTGACCCCTCCCCCGAATCCTATAGAACGGCCTATATTTAATCCATGCAGAAACAATGAAGGATTAATAATATTAACGTGTTTAAGCAAACAGTCTACCTCCAGACTATCTAACTCAGAAGGCTAATGTAGACATTATTATCGAGGCTTCACCCCCCCCCCCCCCAGTTTCCTATGCGTAAGTACATTGTCAGTAGACCCCCCCCCCCCCCATACACAAGCGTACGCATTTGGGTTCACTCCCCCACCCGGGCTGTGAGGTGTTGGAAAATGTACTGGTGAACCTGTGCAGTTTTATTTAGCATATCCCTCCCGCATGCATGGATCTTCTCCAGGTTTACATCCACAATGCAAAATACTTAAAATGGAATTGGCCTAACCTTCCAAAGTGGACTTTCCTGAAAAGGTCTTGAAACAGACATCCCAATTATATGAATACCATTAAGGCATATTTAAATAAAAGTGACCTAAGACTTTGCTGTTGTCTGTCTTTATGCGTGTGTAGGAGCGCGCCGGCCGCCACTGCGGTGCCCTGCGTGTGCTCGCATCCTACTGGGTGTGCGAGGACTCGACGTACAAGTACTACGAAGTGATCCTCATCGACACCTTCCACAAGGCCATCCGCCGCAATCCCGACACACAATGGATCACCAAGCCGGTGCACAAGCACCGCGAGATGCGAGGCCTCACTTCAGCCGGCAGGAAGAGCCGAGGCCTGGGCAAGGGCCACCGCTTCCACCTCACGATTGGCGGCTCGCGCAAGGCCGCTTGGCGGCGTCGCAACACGCTGCAGCTGCGCCGCTACCGCTAGGCTGCACCACATCGGGCCCCGGGCCCTGCTTGACTCTCCTTCGCTTCTTGAAGCTGTACCTGGCTGGATTGACATGGGTAGTTTATACCATGTCCGCGTTTGCCTGGTTGTATCCAATCGTTGTGAAATCTACAACCACTTCTTGAGCTGGAGCAGTGCAGTCTGGCAGGTTTGGGTGAAAGCTGTTGTGTATGATTTCAAAATAAAGTACAAAACATCCCTTGCCCTTGAGCAGCCTGTTGTGGATTTTTACCCAAGATACAGCACTTAACTTGTGTTTCATGAATTGGAATGCATGTTTAAAGAACGGTTTTATTGTCAGTAATCATCAGTCCACTGCTGGATGAATAGTTCCCTGAACATGCCTGCATGCAGCTAATTTAATCACTCCATAATGATTCCATTTGGATGCTTTCTCTCTTGGCTGCCACACCCACCAGCAATCACTGATGTGTTCTGCCCAAGCCCACGACACAATTGACTTTAACTTGTATACTCTTGTTTAAGGCCAGCCTCGCTCTAATCTCAGAAAGAATAAGGCTGCTCCGATTTGAACTTGATGATTTAGACAATACTCTTCCAATCACATTGGGCATTGGCAGACAAAATGTCCACATTTGATTGGGACCATGTAGATAACATGACTTTCTTCAGCTGCTTCAATGTCAACCAAAACAGAGTTAACCTGATTGCCAAATTCAACCTGTCAAAAAAGAAACCCGAACCACACTTGGTAAAGTTAGATGTTAAGATTGTTATCACAGTAACAGCCCAATTTCTGACAGCCTAAAATCGGTACAAGCTAAGGGGTTTCAGTCCCCCCCCCCCAAGCACATCCCAGTGGATTACATCATTGCCCAGGTTGACGTCGCCCTCAAAGGTCTGGGACACAACCCGGCAGATGTTGCAAGATCTGAAATCGCTGCTATCAAGAATGCTAAGAAACCCATTAGCAAGGACGAGCGTTTGAAACTCTCAGCCGAGAAGGGCAATGCCCTTATGGATAAAACCACAACAAAATTCAGGACCTCAATGATGGCTGCTATATTAATAGAGACCCTACCAATAGCCTGGCTACTAAAACCAACAAAATCATCACTAATTCGACTTCCCTAATCGAATCCACCAAACAGCTCTCTCTAAAACTGGCTGCTCGACCACCCAGATTTTACGGCCTTCCAAAAATCCATAGAGGCCACTCCACTCCGTACTATCGTCTACCATTAACTCGCCTACTTATACTGGCACGATTTCTGTCTGAGTGCTTCCCTTCACGGGCAAGACCGCCTCAGCTGGAATTAATTCGGCCCACTTGGTTTCACTGATCAAGTACACATCATTGTTGCCGGAGGATTTGCTTGTCAGTTTCAATGTAGTCTTCACCAAGGTACCTGATACTATTGCAATCAATGAAGTGAATCCTGATGTACCTTCGTTGGTAAGGCACTGTCTTGACAACACTTCACCTGTAATGGTACTTTCTACAAACAGAATAAAGGTACCCCAATGGGATCTCCCCTATCACCAGTGGTAGCGAATGTTTTCATGGAGAAATTTGAGACTGATGCCATCCAGACATCCACCCGACGTCCTTCCTTGTGGAAGAGATGTAGATGACACGTTCATCATCTGGCCACATGGCCTGCCGGCACTGTACCAATTTCTCAACCACATCAATTCCATACACCCATCTTATTAAATTCACCATGGAAGTGGAAAATGATGGCAAGTTTTGATCGAGAAGAGACCTGATGGCTCATTTGGACTGTCTATAGGAAAGCCACCCACACGGATTAATATCTAAAGCCTGGCTCCCACCACCATCCAGCCCAGAAGAATTCCCTCATCACAACACTACGCCATAGGGCTCGTTGCATCTCTGACCAGCACCACCTAGCCAGTGAGCTTGAGCACGTACGCCAGGCTCTCAGGAGGAATGGATATTTTGACCGCACAATCTGCAAAGCTGCAAACCCTCGGGCGACCATCAGAGATTTGTTCATGAAGCCGTCCAGATATACAAACACAGACAAAACTTTAATCGAGAAGATGGATTCAGATTGAGCAATCATTGGAAGGACGTGATAAACCACGTCAAGTTTTAACTGCTGTGATTCTCACTCTTCCACCCGTGCTGTTTTCGTTTACTAATTCAAGCTCATGGACATGCTAATTTCTCCAGCCCCCACCTGTCCCTGCACGCCACAAACCCTCCTCCCTCCGTGAACTCCTGCAGCCACGACTACAACCCCCCCCCCCTCCCCGTGCCTATATAAAGCCACAACAGCAGACCATTCTTTCTCACCTGATGACGGACGCTTGTGTTGCGACCGAAACGTGTTCTTTTACTAATTTAATCACTCCATAATAGTGGATTCCATTTTAATGCTTTCTCTCTTGGCTGCCACCCACCCACCAGCAATCATCACTGATGTGTTCTGCCCACGACACAATTGACTTGTATACTCTTAAGTACTGTAGTCGGGTGTCCAAGCTTACACCATTTTCTGATCCTCATAGCAGGTACTTTGCATTAATTGCAAACTTGGCAAATGAGTATATTGCTTTTCATATATTTAAGCTTTTAAAAAAAGCACACCAACCTGCTCTGCCGCAAATTCATAAATTTGTTAAAGTTACTGAACAGAGGATACATGTTGTCCACAATAGAGGTTTTTTGGGTTAGATCGCGTAAATAAATATTATTAAGCCTGCCACTACCCGACAGCCAACTAGTAAGGGTTGTCACGTAAACAACATGCTGGTACATCACACCGGTGTGTTGGAAAGCCAAGTTACAACATTTACAATCGGAGTCCTGTTGTGGCTTGGCTGTGAATATGGCTTGGCTCTTCAACACACCGGTGTGCTGTGCTAATGATGAATTCACATGTTCTATTTACGTGACAACCCTTACTGGTTGGCTGTGTCGGGTGGTGGCGGGTTTAACGACACAACATTTACGCGATCTAACCCAGAAAACCTCATGGATGATATTGGTCGCGAAAGCCTGCGTGTTAAACTATATACATTTTGTGTTTTGCATTTCTCTGTGTGCATGCATCCCCTTTTGTATTAAGTTCATAACGTATGGATAAAGAGTGCCATGTGCATTCTGCGCGCAGTGTTTGACGCACAAAGTCGTTTGAAATGAGACTTTTGTAAAAATACATAAACTTGACATTAGGAAATGTAATCTCAATTGGCTAACCTGTTCATAAGGTACAGGATCAAGAACAACGCGGTGGACTCTAATCGGGATAAAATCACACGTAAATATAATGGAGTGGTGGTCCACTGGTTAATGGACTCGTAAACCTAACATCCTGAGTTTGAGTCCCCAGTGATAACCGGTCCTGGGCTTCATGCCAATGTGGTGAATTATGCCATAACACATTCCTGCGGAGGGAGCTGGTAGGAACGTTGGGTTGCTCGGTCAATGGCCAGGGTCAACGGCGGCGTGATGTATTCCGCAAATATGCCCGACTGTGAGGGCGGGCAAAATCCGGCGTGAGTAGGTTAAACGTTGAGTTTGATAAGGGCACCACGGGGTGACCAGCCCCTCCCCACCCAGCCCCACTCCTCCCACCCCTCAACCAGCCCCACCCTCCCCCCTCCCCACCCAGCCCCTCCCCACCCAGCCCCTCCCTGCACGACGGACGGACACAATAATCCCCTGTGGGCTGGTGTAACCAGGAGGTTCCTACCAGTATAACCCCCATGACTGGAATGGTGAGAGTAGGCCTCGAGTGTACTGACAAAGACTGGACGTTAAATAAGTTAACAGGTTTTATCAAACGGTAGAAAACAATCAACGGCCAGGCGAGCCCTCTAATAAGTGTGGATTTAAGCTGGTTAACTGATGGGTGGTTTTCATGCCGACTGGAGCACTGACGAATCAGCAACATGGCCATTGATAGTATGGGTGGGACAAGTGGTCTAAATTACACCCAATAATCAGGCAATAAACAACGCACATCACAACATTGCTAGGATACGTGCGCTTGAACAAATTCTATCGCAAGAATTAATGTTGGACGAAACGGGTGATTCCTGGGAGTGCTACCACCGTGGAGATGGGAGCTGTGAGATCAACTCGTCAACGAGGGGCGCTGTGGCGAGATGTTAACTACCTCCTCTGGTACACAGGACGTTGTGGGTTCGATCCCGACCCTGACGCATGTCTATTTGGAATGTGCGTGTTCTCTTCGTAGTCGCGTGGATTTTTTCGCCGTGTCCTCTGATTTTTTTCCCTCCACATTGAGAAACGCGAGTGTCAGAGTTATTTGGCTGCTGCTATAAACTTCCACGCCGTTGAGCCATCATTGGTGGCCAGGGCGCTTCTGAAAAAAGCGATGTAGCTCGGTGGGCCTTAGCTGGTGAAATGGAAATTATGTAAATTATTTTATAGATGAGATTGTGACATTGCAGCAGCGAGAGTGGATATACTCGCTCATGATCACAATGAAGATGATCGTGATGCTCACGTGCCATGGAGCCATGATATCAGTTGTTGTGATGGTGTTCGATGGCTCGCGCTCATTCAGCAGTGGATAAAACAACGGCGACTGCAACTGATGATCATCACTTATCAAAGTCCTCGATGTTGATACCGTTTGCTGATGAGGATCCTGCTGCTGTTGAAAGCCCGAGTTTGCTGCTCATGTTGGAGTAGCTGGTGATCCTCCTCCTGCTGCTGCCGTTGATGCTGATGACGATGGTAATGATCCTCCTGCTACCGTTGATGATAAGGGGCCGTCCATAAATGACGTCACGCACCTAGGGGGGGGGGTCGGACATTTGTGACGAGGGGGGGGGGGGAGAAATGTGACGTCACATCAAAATGCGCAACTTTAAATAAATATAGACAACACGTTTTACTTAATTAAATAGACGTTTTAATAAATGTTTTCTCCTACAACATCAGAGTGCAGCGCCATATTAAATACGCACTACAATGACAAGAGTTTAAAGCGATTTGAAGCATGTTTTATTTTTTTTGGGGAGGGGGGCAGAGTTTTGTGACGTCATATTTGAGGGGGGGGGTCTGACTTTTTGTGACGCCGTGTGACGAGGGGGGGGGGGTCAAAAATCGTCCAAAATCGCGTGACGTCATTTATGGACGGCCCCTTATGATGATAATGATCCTCCTGCTGCTGCTGATGTTGCCACTGCTGCCACTGCTGATGGCCGCATGCCGAGTGGCGGCCCCCACCGCCAGCCGTGGCACAGACGGCCCGTAACAATCAGCACACTCCCCCCACGCGGGTCAATTGCGCGCGGCCGCCGATGAGTCTCGCCGCCGCCGCCAGGGGGAGGCCGCGTTCACCAGGCCTGGGCCCTTCCCCGAGCCTCCTTCCTGACTCGCAGATTCACGTGGGAGACGGCGGCGGTGGTGGCGGTGGTGGCTTTCAAGGAGGTGGGCTGGGGTGGGAGGCCGACTTAACGTCCCCGGGGGTGGGCCACAGGAGCGAGGGAGGTGGTGGAGTGAGGAGGTTGTTGTAGGAGGTGAGGAGGTTATCGTGTGCGACGTGGTTGTGCTGGTGGTGGTAGTTGTGCTGGTGGTGGTCGCTGTGTGGTTTAAGTTCGTGCAGTAGCGGCCACGCCGAGTCGCGGAGAGGGTCTCGGACCGCGACTGTGGGAGCGGTCTCTGTGTGTGGATGCGCGGGTTTGCGGTGATGTTTCACTCCGGACATGCCTCGCGTGTCTTGCCGTGGCTCATGCACCGCACTGGTGTCTCATGGAGGTGACGAACACCTGCAGTTGTCCGTGACCTTACAGTGCAGTGGTTGTCCACACATGGGCCCCCTCCAGCAGTGGATGAACGCACGCCTGCGGACATTTGTAAATGGCGATGCTGCTGAGCACGTTATTGAAACGTGGCTTTTGGAATAACAATTTACATTTTATTTATTTTAACGTCACCCACTTCGTTGCTTTATACGGCAAAAGCTGATGCCCGTTGTGATTATTATAGAGTCGGGGAGCAGTTGACGAGAGGGCCTTGCGATGTTTGGTTTAATCCCATTAATTATCCCATCAGAATCCAGATAGGTGCATGCTGTCCATCTCCTGCTCACCTTCGAGCCAAGTCTGAAGACACCTGCAGTCGGCTCTCTCTCATCCAGGTGCAGACTGACACATTAAGGTCAGTTTAGCGCATAGGCTTTGGCTATCAAAATTATATCCATAATATCGGTTACTCTTCCCAACTCGTAACTAATTAGCACGTTTTGTTTACGTGATTTGGCCGTGTCGGGTGGTGGCGGGTTTAACGACACATTTATATGTATGTGATTTAACCCCCCCCCCCCACCCCTCTGTTTTGACATTAAAATAACTGACCATTCCCGGGATCAGAGGAGATGATGGTAGCAGCGGACTTCAAGTGCGGTACTGTTCTAAGATGGGCTGGCGTCAGAGTCCCTGTGCCACCCACCGCCCACTGCCACCTGCTCATGCCATGCGTGTGGCTACGTTGTGGTCAGCAGAGGGCAGCACAGCGTAGTACAGCAATACCCCGATTCACGTCTCTCCCCCCCCCCCCACTTTTGCGTTGTTTCGCTAATACGTCGACACTTTATGATAAACACCTCAACGTGATTTGCGTCGCCTCAACCCCCACGCATCGTCCCTCCTTTCTCGTTTTCCGTCGCCTCTCGGCCTCCGTCTCCACCACCTCCTGCCCTGTAAATCGCTTCGATTGACGCCGTTTCGATATTCACGAACGCATCACGTGACGTAAACCGGGGTATTACTGTACTCTACATTGTACCCATATCCATGCTCACAGCCTTCACCAACCCGCGCTGACCCAGCGGTGAACTATGGTCAAATAACACCCAGGACCCGCACTGCAGAGGTCGCAATCGGGTACCCGATACCCGTACTCTACCCGATACCCGGCTACCCGGCCGGGTACGGGTACGGGTACCCGTTTGCGACCCTGGTGCGGCCGGGTACGGGTAGGCCGTGAGTCACTGGTGAGTAACCGTTTGTCACTCATTTCGGGTAGGGAACGGGTACGGGTACCCATTTGCGACCCTGGTGCGGCCGGGTACGGGTAAGGAATCAAAACCCGTTTGCGACCTCTGCCGCAAGGCGTGGGGAGGCTATCATTCATCAGTGGGTCAACAAAACGGCCGCGTGTGTGTATGCGTCAAAAAATGTCCTCCATCTGTTTCCGATTGCGCAGGGTTACGGTGACGACCTGCAAGATGGCAGCTGGGGTGGCTGTTGGCGGCCCCACGAGTTTTTCAGCGTGGCTGGGCACGCAAGGCGCCAGCGCAAGCATGGCGCTCGCGCTCGAGCAGGAGCTGGGCATCAGCAGCGAGGATACACTGCTGGCCTGCGCCGAGGACCCGCACATCCGGGCCGAGTTGCTCTCCCTCGCGCGGCGCCGGCTGCCCTTCGGCTCGTACGCTGTGCTGGCGCGCCTGCTGCGAGGGGTTTGGCGGCTGCGGATTGCGGCGGAAACGTTGGGGGGCGCGGAGGCGGCGGTGGCGGCGGCGGCGCTGCCGACGGACTCGTGCCAGCTCCGCTGCGGGGAGCACAGCCTGCTCAGCAGCCTGCTGCACGCCATCGTGATCACGCTCAGCAGCTTGAGCCAGGAGCTGCAGGAGTCGGCGGAGAGGTTCAGCTGCCTGGACGGCCTGCTGCAGGCGGGCGCCAGCCCACGGGGCACAGGCTCGCCGGTGCCAGCAGGTCTGCGAGCGATGGGCACGCAGGGCTGTTACAACGGCCAAACTTTGCGCAAGTGTGCACTGGCTGCCAGCGGATGGCACTTGCGGTGAAATCTTGTGCTGTGTGAGAGGATAGGCCCTTATGTGTGTGCACGTATATGTGTGTCGTTGTTAGCGGAGTGGTAGAGTCGTAGTTAGCGCGCTGCTCTACCAACGCAGCGACCCAGGTTTGATTCCTGCTCACGTTCCACACCAGTGATGATTATCTGAACCGGTTCTGGGCCTCCCCTAGGTCGACTCAGCCTCAAACGAGTACCTAGTGCGGTGTGTAAACATCGCCACTCGGGAGACAGAGGCGGTCAGGCGTGGTGCTGGCCACCCACCCCCTCGTGTACCGTTCCGGCATTCGTAGGTACTCGCTAACTGCACTTGCCCCTACAGTCTGTTAAGGCTATACAGGGATCTTTGTCTTTGTGTGTCATTGTGCAGAGGCAGTGGACAGCCCTGTTCCAGTGGAGTCTTCGTCCCCTGTGGATGCTTTCGGAGCGCTCGCAAACGAGGAGCAAAACCCATCCCGTGCATGGGATGTAAACATCAAAATGGAACCGGTCAGTGAAAGTAAGTCTGGCATTCGTAGAAATTGCAGTGGGGCCTTGTTTTCTTTCGAAATTAGCCACGTGGATGGTGGTGAGTGAACCAGTGGACGGCTTCTGGAGTAGCCTGATGAAAAATATCTGAAAGAGACTGATGGCTAATGATGGAAGTAGCGCTACTTTCTGGTCCATGGTTTTTGATCGGTGACTGCAGTTGCACTGTGGGCTCGCCTGAATTTTTCCATCGGTGTAAGTGGTGGCTGCATCTGCTGTCCAATTGTTGCATGTGATTGAATACAAAGTCACAACTGTGACAACACAATGCAGCAATGTAAGCACTTGAGTGCAGTTGAAGGTGCCAACTTGGCTATCGTCGTAATTATTGACACACATTCAAAGTGTGAAAAGCTTCAAGTGATGTTCGATCATGTAAGGTGCCATTGGGCTCTTTCGTGTGCTGCGATGTAGGTACACCTGACAGCTCTGATGGGGTTTCTGGCCACAACTTGGATGTGTCTTTCGTGAAAGTGGAAGTGGAAACCGATTGCCTGGAGAACGGTGGGTCCAGCTCATGTTTCATTCTAAACTGGGCATCTATAGCATTAATGTTTGAACAGTTGTGTGTCTGTGTAATGTTTAGCGTGCTTGGTTCTCCTGTGTGTAGGTGATGTGCCAGAGTCCAGTAAGGAATATTGCAATAACGTAAATACGTTAAGGCAATGGAAAGCAGCCAGACCCACATACAAGTGGAATGACGACCAGGGCAGGTCACCGGACTGGGCTGTTGATAAAACGTCGCTCATGAGGAATAGCAACAATCCACGCTGTGGCAAGGGCAGTGGTAAGAAAGATTTGGGAGAATTCTGGAATCCCAACCTGACTCTTGATCAGAGCGTGGTTCTCATTGAAGATGACAATCAGTTTACGGCTGAGAACAGTCTTGGGTATCAACACCGAGTGCATGCGACTCCAGGTGCTCAATCGCTGACGATGCACCTGGATAACGATGGCTCGCCTGTGCAGATATTCACACAGCCGGAGAGGACTTCTGCCACGGAAGACGAAGTTCATGGCACTGAAAATCAAGAAGACGCTGTTTCACCAATGGAGCCGCCACCGTCTCTGGGAGCAGCACAGGCAGAGGATGTGCCGTGTGTTGGCTGTGCGGAGTGTGGCCAGGAGTTTTCGCTGCCGGCTCAGTACGTGGAGCACGTTCGTTGTCACCGACGCGGCGGGGACGGCGGCGCGAACGACGGTGCCGCGGGAGGCGGCCGTCCCTTCACGTGCCCGCTCTGCGGGGCTTGCTTCTCGCACCTGTCGGCGCTCAACCGCCACCAGCGCACGCACACGGGCGAGCGGCCCTTCTCGTGCGAGGATTGCGGCAAGCGCTTCACGCAGTCGTCGCACCTGAACCGCCACATGCGCACGCACACGGGGGAGAAGCCCTTCAAGTGCCTCCACTGCGGCAAGGGCTTCCTGCAGTCGTCCGACCTCGCTCGTCACCAGCGCACGCACGCACGCCGCCCCCACAGCCACCAACGCGATGATTCATCAGCATAGTCAACGAAGGACCGTTGTGCCAAACGCGTGACCTCTTGCGACAGCATTTGCATTAACTGATCTTGCTGCCATATACCAGTGTCTCAAGTAATTTGTTTGATCCACGTATCACAATGGCGGTGCCATTCGTTTGAGGGTCGCAGTCCACCTCAAACGTTAACCGCCAACTGAAGTGCACAATTTGCTGGAGATTGTGCATCCAGACAGGCGACGTATCTAAAAAGTGACAGCAATCTCCCTCCAATTGCGAGGAGACCGGTCGCAGATGCTAATGGTGACATTTCCGACGAAGTTGAACCATCGGATGCCAAAAAGACATCTTTGGCATCGCATGTGGAAGAACTGTAGCCGATCCAAATGAGCTTGAAGCAATTTCCAGCCCTCCGCACGATACAGAAAAACTGACAACGCAGCTCTGCAGACTCTCAGTTTGGTGCCCAGACTGAAACGTTTCTGGGACCGAATGTGGCTCAGACCTTTCATTATTCCTGAGGCCAGGCCGATCCGGCGCATAACTCCAGGTCTACGTCGTCCATCAGTGGTCTGTTCAGATCCCAGGTAGAGAAATTCCTCCACTGCTCCGACAGCATTACCATTAATTATGCAGTTTGCTTCTGGAGGTCCAGAGCCTAAGTTCAGGAATTGAGATTTCCACCCGAGATTGGGGTGGCTACAACATATCTCCACGATTGCCAAACGTCTTCATTTCAATAACATTGACATCCCTTTGACTTCACCGATTTTTATTTTGTTTGAGTGTTCACAGACGGCGTGTATTTTATTGTTAATACACATGCAGTATTAACCAGGGTAGCCTGCCAGATTCAAACCACAAACCTCTGCGGGAAGCAGAAAATCCAACCGACCAAACTGAACACATAACCATCGTTTTGCACTCGTCAAAAACAAAAATGCTTTTTATATGATTGCTTTGTAACAGTTCTTATGTGTGCCAGCATTAATATTTGTACCAGAAACTAGCAGGAATAAAACTTTTTTTTTATAGAAACGGATTTGTTTGATCTTGAAATTGTATGCACTATCACAGTGGAATGTGAGAGAATGGCTGAACGATGGGCTAAGATGTTTAATGTGCGAGTACATGAGTGACATTCACAAACTCAATCCAGTGAATATTCGCTGCTTGCCAAACACTGCCAATAAAATAAAAACTCACCACTATTGTCAATATTGCCTTAAAACAGAAATATATATAGTGGGCTAAAGTTTTTTGACGTTCGCCCCTAAAGAGATACGATCATTAGATTCAATGTTGCACTACACTGCCTACTACCTTCAAATATTAAAGCTAATTTATCGACAGCATTTCCATAAACGGATGTTGAATAGCGAATCCACCCACAAAATTGTTGATAAACTGGTTTCACCGAGGTTTTTTTTGTTATCTCCAACTAGAATCCAATCTGTCATCTACTCTAACGAAAGTCCATTTCCCGAAACGGCCGATTACTGGAAATGGTTTTTTTTTTGCGACATTGTTAACATGCACTGCTGCCAACACTTGTCATTTCGCTACTGAAGGCTCTCCCTATGCCGTTTCAGTCAATGTACGTTGAAGTATGGCGAATACTGCGTTGTGAGACCATCTAGCAGTGAATTGACAAATGACGATATGCAATTACGCTCCATTCCTAAAGCATACGAACATTTCGACGTGATTTACTTACCAGTGATGTTTAAATAATAGTTGCGGGGCGGGGTTAGGGTGGAAGTGTCCAGGACATATGACCCTTATGGCGGGACCCTGGGGTCCCGCCATAAACGGAAGTCTAAATCGTAATTATTTTCCTTATTTTTGGCGACTCCGTCCCACCGCGCACACAAACGCCGTGACTCACCTGGCGCGGATCATTCTGTTGTCGCGTCGTCCAAGCGCAGCAGCGAGGACGAATGCGCAGAAGAAACAACACTTTTATACTTTGATTAGCGCATCGTGTAGAGCTCGTCGACAGGAATATATTGCCGTATCGTTCGCCTTCAACAGACATAAAAAGACGTTGCAACGCAGTTTATGCGAGAGCCGGGGGCATGTGGGACCTCGGGGTCCCGCCATAAGATTCATATGCGCTGGGCTTGAGACCAACAGTTTTAGATGTGATTCAGAGGCAAAGTGTTTGGCTTGGTTCAAGCAGTAGGTGGCGACACGAATACACTCACTGTAACGCCGTATCTGGCAATCCGATCTTTCCTGTGCCCGAGCTCACAGCGCCACGAAAGAACCAGGGGGTACACGATGCACACCTCCCTCAGGGCGGATGTAACAGGAATAGGGCCGCTGGCGAAGACACCGGCGGGCGAGACCTGTCCATGATCCAGACGCATCCACCCGTGTTCAGTGGAAATTTACCAGCGTCCCGACCGTGAAATACAATGTTCTTGCAGTCCCCGTGTTCAAATAATGCCTGATTGATGAGCATTTACTGGAATTGCCCGTCCTGGAAAGCTGGTTGAAATCTCATTTCAAAGCACCCGAGCTTTGCTTTATTCTCCACAAAGGCCCTTTGAGCTAATGAAACCCAATTCGGCGAGTCGACCAGGCTTGCCCTACCCCCACAGCCCCCTACACACATCACCCCCCCCCTACACACGCGAAAGGGCGTTGATACGATCAGTTGCCATGGGTTATGGCCAAGCATGATGGTGCTTTGGAAGCAAGGGTTGGTGGAACACGGAGTATTGAAACTTCAACTCAATGGGCAGAGACAGCCAGCACAGCAAGTAGGTTCTAGAATCCGTCTTGTGTTTACTATTGAACATTATCTCCTCTTACGTGTGGGTTTTCTCTGGTTCCTCCCTGGCACGAACACCTCTTAAAATAAATGACTCGAAGATCCATCTCAAAAAGGTTACGAGTCAGTGAGGGCTGTCCTGGGAAGTCATTAGCGCGTGCATTTCTATACGCGTTCACGTCACTTGGCTGTACCTGGGGGAACTGGAAAACCAGGCTTCCCCCACCCCCCAGTTGCATAGCTTAGAGCAGAGTCCAGGAGGCTCGGTTCTGCCCGTGTACCTACCTGGTTGACACACCGCTCCCTCTTTCCTCAGCTGAATGGGGGTAGCAGTCGCTTTGACCTTTGCTAGAATGCTCAGGGGCAGGGCAATGCGCACTTTGAATGCTGCATTCGTTTTGTTTGGAGCATTGGTTGGCGTTAACGCCCTTTCCAAACACCTCGTGTAACTGCACCCCCCACTCCCTCCTCCTGTGCAACGAGGCCATTCAGTTCTGCTGCGATGTCGACAGCAGTTAAAAGCCACCCCGTGCCTTTAACACAAGTGCCGGCAAGGTGCAGCTGTGCGCCTGTCAAAATTGTGGCTCCTCCAGAGCCACACAATGCACACTGCTGCTGGGTCTCGTGAGCTCATATGTATCGGGGGTAAAAATGATGCTACTCTGTGGAATTGTGCACAGAATACGATCGCACACGATGGCCACACGGGTTTTGACTTTTATTTTAACAACCAGACACACTTGCACGCACCTAGAGATGTCCACGTTGTTGCTTCAGTAAGTTTCCATTTCATTACTGCAAACATGTACTTCACAGATGCGTGTTAAAATAAAAATGTCGCATGGGATGATTTCGGTGAAAAAAAAATTACGGAGGCATTAACCTGTAACACAAAATACAACACTTAGAAAGCACAATTGCGAAAGGGGGAAAACAAAACATGCTTGTAAATCGATTAGAGAAAGAAAAATAACATACAAGGCAACAGACATTTATCAGTGTGTGCTTGTTATTTTGTGTGCGTCTTCTGTAACCCTTCCCCGAGTCCACGTTAGGGATACTGCAGGCCAGAGGCAGCGCACAGACGCACGGAGGCACTGCACCGTGCCACCACGTGCGCCTGATGGGAGAGGGCCCCTGCCCTACAGCTCGTTCTTGAGCAGCTGCTTGGCCTTTTTCATGTTGTCCATCACTGGAGGAGAAACCGGACAGAGGCAGTTTTAAGACCGGCACATAGGCGAAGGTTGGGCACACACGGTTTTTACATTGTACCAGCTCATTGTATTGATCCACTGCTGGATGAGAGGGACCCTCCTCCATGCCATAGAGGTTGTGCGGGTTATGATGTTTTCATATTTTGCGTGGGATCAGTGAAGGCGGGGATTATGGACGTGAGAGGATAGATGTGCAGTAACGACGACGTATTTCACCGAGTGCCCTCTCCTGCTCACCTTGTCATCTCAGAGCCCCTTACAACCCGTTTATGGGTGGTGCTCACCCAGCCAAGTACAACGGAGGAACAAACCCAGCTTAACTTCCTTCATCCGAGGTGATCAGGCACATTCTGGGCGGTTTGGTCATAGGGGAAAGGGCATGCATTTACATCGAGGAAAATGTACTGTAGGGTTTCTGTGCAACTTGGCAAAACAGGGCTGTGGTGGTACTCACGGAGATCGATGTCCTTGGGCTCGTAGGTGTACAGTCGGTTGTGGTAGGGTCCCGTGATGTCAGCTCTCACCGTCAGGGATGGATCTGCCACAGAACATGAACGTCATCACCACCGTCTGCTACAAGACTCTACAGACGGCAGCAACAAAGCTGACATATTTAGACAGTTGACGAGGTTCTCTGAGGGTTTCCCTGGCTGCTCCTCTTTGTGCTCATGACAAGGTGTGTGTGCGTGTGTGGCTCAGCAGACCGTGCTGGGAATCACTCACCCACAAACATGATGCGCGGCACGTAGGCCCCGTCCGGGCTCAGGTTCTTATCCGTCGTCTCGTGCTGTTGGCGCGCGCGCACGTGGGACACCCTTGTGCATTAGTCGCGGCACAACAGGACGCTCGCAGCGTCGTAAAGCAACCAAGCAGGAGATGATGCTGTAATCGCATTAGCAGCATGTGTGCCTTATTTCTATTGAGTAAAATTGCAATGTGACATACACAGTCCTCTGGAGACGCAAGAGAGAGTTCTCTTATTCTCCCGCACATTTTCCCCCCCACAAAATATGGCCGCAAAAAAAAGACCCTTTACCATGAGATTGAGCATGATGAAATCTTCATCTGCCATCTTCTGCAGCCCTTGTGATGAGGCAAATGCTTTTTTGAGGGCTGGGCAGAAAGAAACATCAATGAACGGATGTTTGTGATTTGACCGGGCACACACGAGTTGAACATTATGAGACCTCCTTTACCAGTGGCAAAATATAATAATAGGTTTTTACCCTTTCAACTGGTACAAAAACTGACACCTTTATACAAGGCATCATGTTTGCAATAACCACAACACAAGCAGTCAACGTCATCTGGTCCAACACCAATGGAGACTAGGCTCTAAGAAAAGCTGTCTCGGGTGTGGACCATCAACTTCAAGGACAGTGCATATCATTATCATCATCGGAGTTGTTTCTTTTTGTTTGCATTTTGACTGCTTGTGTTGTGGTTATTGCAAACATGATGCCTTGTATAAAGGTGTTAGTTTTTGTACCAGTTGAAAGGGTAAAAACCTATTACTAGAGTTGAACATTGTGCCATGATGGGCCGGTGTGTGTGCCAGTAAAGACTTACACTGGCAGTATTCGCAAGACTCCAGGTGATGAATCACCATCAGTGGCTTGTTGCTGTTGGGGGTGAGGAGAGGGCAGGGTCACTTTACACCACAGCCAAAGCTGAGAGCAAAATGGGACACAAAGGCCTCCTTAAGGGCATCACACACAAAGTGGCCATGAAATAACTGCCCACCGTTCATTTATCAGAATATTTCTTTATTCTGGAAGAATCCGATGAGTTATAAAGCTTTTTTTCACATGTCTAGTAGCCACGAGGCTCCCCTTAAGTGCCCAACGCTGATAGAAATGTTCAAATCAAGGAAGCGATTGGCATTTGCAGTGAACAACCCTTAGCAGGATACAATTGATAACATTTGCAGATAAAACGGAACTTTGAAATGAACTTACGAATTCTGGCTCTTGAAGAGCCCCTCCTCGTAGGTCTGCACCCACTCGATCTCATCGCCCCACCCTGCCAGGAGACGGTGACAGAAGCGAGGAGGGAAGATCAGAGGAAGAGTCAGAAAGGGTGGCCAGTGGAAGCAATACAATTCACTCAATAGCAGCAAAGTGATTTTAGGATGGAACTTTCTGGTCTTTATTTCCCCAATCAAAGTTGCCGAGCACAACAAGCCCAAAGGTCCAAAACACCAAGCAGTCAGCAACCACAAAGAAAACTATTCAAGTTGCATTTCTTGACTAAAGCAAGGTTATAAGAGCTCTGGGGAAAAAAACCAACGATGGGAGGGAATTCCGAACAATGTTGCTAGGAGAGCAGGGGAACGCACGACGTGCATCTACTTGTTTGACTATGTTCCCTCAATCCGCTTCGTATGGATATTGATTTTCTTTTGCACCGTACATAGCCAACCGTGCTAATAGGAGGTGCTCAGTGACGAACTGGGACTAAAATCGGCCCAGGCACCGGTCCAAATTGGCCTTTTGGGCTGATAAAAAAAAACAAATGGGCAGGTGAGGACGAATCTTTGGGGCTGCCGAATACGGGGACTCAATGCCAACTGAGAGCTTGAATAAGCAATGAAGCATTCACATTAAATGTGATAAAATATTTTTTACTCCGATTACATTTTTTCTTTCCCCACACATACCGGCCCACCGGGTATTTGCCCTATGGCCAATGCGGGCCCGGAGAAGTGCTTCACCAACAGATCGCCGCCGCTCGTGTGATCGACACGTTTTGAAATCAAAATTGGAGGTCCTTCGCTGCACCCTCCCGGAAGAAGGCCGCAATGGCCGTGTCTGGATGCGGGTAGCACACCTCGAGAAAGTGTCTGCGGCTTCCTCTTGGTCATGGATGCAGTGGCGACCGTCAGCACCGCCGTCAGGCACATCACCAGGGTTGTAATACACAGCTTCATGGTAGCAGCTGCGATGGACAACACAACACAGCAGCGTGCTCAAGCACCAACAGCAGAGGAAATAATAGCCTCGATCACCGTTTCAAACAAATTAAATGTTGCTTAGTATCCTTGATTTGATTTAAGCAGGAGATTTTATAAACGCACAGCACCGCGGTTGTAGCGCAGAAGTGAAACGGTTGCTTCGTTGGTAAGGATTTCTTGGGTCACCTGAACTAACACAATGTTTTTTAAATATACATTTTAATTCAACACGTGTAGGTGAAACGTTACAATAGATTAATACAGCACAATGCGAATAAGGCCAAGTAAAAAGAAAATCTAAATAGCAATCACAATAAAAAATACTGTATGTACAAAAATACCAAGGTGGCTATTTACAAAGGAGAGTGATGAGATTTCGGCGACTTAGGTAGTAGTGAAGAAACTTTTTTTACACGCAATCTCATCAAACGTGCACCGGCTTAGGTAGTCGGGGTGAATAAAAAAACCCGAAAACGAGCGTGGGTCGTAGCATTCACTTAAACGTTGCGGTCGAGGCCAATGCTACGTCGAGACACCCAGTGGCGTTTGTCGAAATCGCGCACCTGACGAGGAAGGTTCAAGGTGATCTCGCTCACGTTGAGCTACACGAGGAAGCGCGTCTGGCGACTTCACGCCGGGATGGGCGGACACCACCGGCTCTCTCGCCCACCACTTCGACGCAAAGATGGAAGGGAAAGAAAAAAAACCCCAAGCCGGCTCACAGACACCGGCCACTCCACCCTGGCACTACTGCCTACATCTGATCAAGTAACTGTAATGGTCTATTATTAGTTGTGGGGGTGGGAATGCTTGCCACTAACCGCCCGAGGTTTTCACGATTACAAAAGGTGGTACAGTATATATACGCGATACTGTGTCGATCACGTCCTGGCTTCTTAAAACTTCGCATGACCGAATTTAACATCAAACTGGGGCGACGTTTCGCTCAAACTGCTTTGAGCTTCGCCAGGTACTGTGTGCGGTCTTACTCGCAAATCTAGCCTGTGGCAGAAGGTCGCTCTCTCTCTCTCTGCTTGCACTACACTCTCATCGTCTCCCTCCCTCTCCTGCAGCCTCGCGGCCGTGAGTGCAAAGCAAGCTCGGCCTCGCCGTAAGCGCTCACCTGCTCGCAGGACGAGACGACAGGTCGGACGCAACGAGGAAGCCGGCGGTCTCCCAACTTCTTCACACCTGGAGCTGCGTGTGGGCGGTAACCTGTGCACGCCCACACACACCTCTACACGTCGACACGTGCACGCCCCATACAACTGTACACGTGTACACGAGTACACGCCCCACACACCTGTACACGTGTACACGTGTGCACGCCCCACACACCGGTACACCTGTGCACGCCCCACACACCTGTACACGTGTACACGTGTGCACGCCCCACACACCGGTACACCTGTGCACGCCCCACACACCTGTACACGTGTACACGTGTGCACGCCCCACACACCGGTACACCTGTGCACGCCACACACTCCTGTACACGCCCATACACACAAAGACCCCCCCCCCACCACTGCCCGAGTGTTTAACACACTGGGACCTAGGTACGCATTTAAGGCTGAGTCGACCTAGGGTAATCCCACAACAAGTTTATGTGTTCGTCGTCGATGTTGACTGCGAGCGGAAAACGAACTCGGGTGGGCGGGTTCGTAGCGTTGTGCGCTTACCGCTGCACCACCGCTCCCCTTTGTAGAACATTTTAAACAAACTCACACCTGGATACTGCCACGCGGTGCGAGCCTCCGTCTCACCTGTAGTGAGTCCAGGCGTGGTGGTGCACACCTGTGAGACGGCGCTTTTGAAGGCAAGGGTTGGTGGATCACGGAGAGATTCGTGAAGCTCCCAACGCCTCCCCTCCCCCTCCCGTGTGTCCCTGCAAGTCTCTACGGGCTGCCGAGTGTTAGCTCCTGGTGCACGTGGTGGGGTTTTCTCCAGGTGCTCTGCATTGCCCGCACGCGAAGCAAAACGCCGAACATCCCAATGCAGAGGAGACTCGATTATCGACTTACTGCGGCTTTTATGGACAATTCGATTAAATACGATGATGATGATGATAGTGCTTGCTTATGAACCGCATTCAACATTGGCTGAGAAACGGTAGATGTTGGTACACTGCATATGCGCCCGGGAATTTGAGTTCTTATAAAATAATTAACCACGCGCACTAATCATTGACTGGGCCGCCCTTCATCGTCGTCTGTGCGTGTGTGTCACACTCCAGTCGAGTGCTACAGCCGAGTGTGTGTGTGACAGTGGAGTGGTTTTAAGTGTGTGTGTGTTTTATGAGCGTGTGCGTATTCCACGTGTGTTTTATACGCGTGTATTTTATAGCGAGCCGTCTATGTTGGACTGTGTGGGGGTTATCAGCAAGGTTTGTGCAACAATTCATTGAATCAACGGGTTTGGGTGTTTGCCACTGTTTGGCCAGAAACCACTCGAGCTGAGAGATGGGGGAGGGGGACTCCGTTGCCTGTAGTGACGGCAGCGGCGTCACTCCACGTGGCCGCGGGGAGACGCCACGGGGCGGGGCTTAGGCGCCCGGAGGGCGGGGCTTAGCGCCTGAGGGGCGGAGTCCCCCGGCGCAGTAAGGATGATTCGTCGTTGTGTGATTGGCTGGCCGTGCAAGGTGGGGGGGGCGGGGGAAGAGGGCCCTCCCCCTCACCCCGGCCCGAATCTCCAGGCTCCACGAGGCGGCCCCCCAACCCCTCCCCAGAATCCAGAGTCGATGCATGAGACACGTGTTGAGTCGGGCACGTGTGTTGAGGCGGGGTCGTGTGTTGCGTCCAACACGTGTGTTGCGGCGGTCACGTGTGTTGAGACGGGCACGTGTGTTGCGGCGGTCACGTGTGTTGCGGCGGTCACGTGTGTTGAGTCGGGCACGTGTATTGAATCGGGCACGTGTGTTGAGTCGAGTCGGACGCGTGATGCGTCGGGAGCGTGTTACGGCGGACACACACAACAGCGGGGGGGGGTGGGCGTCAGCTGGCATAGCCGTTGCTGAGCAAAAACTGGCATAGCTGGCTCAGCTGGTAGTTTGGCAAAGCTGTTCAGCTGGTGCAGCTGAGCAGGTTTCTGAATCTGAATATTGATTCTGGAGGAATGCGATGAGCTATGAAGCTCTTTTTCACAGATGTCCAGTCGGGACGGCTCAGAACGTTACAACAAAAACACGACATGAGTGTAGCATATAGGAAAGGTAAACAAATCACTTTAGAAAAGATACGTAAAAATAAACGATTTTTTTCTGACCAGGTAAACCCACTGAGCTATTAACTTATTTTTCAGAAGCGACCTGGAAACTAATTATTGGTCAACAAAGTGGCATACCACGTGTACATTTATGGCAGCAAAATAATCTAAATAAGTTTGATGGGCTGCCTAGCGTCATTCATCAGGGATGCGTGGCAATCACCTTCCGTGCAGCTTCCCGCACTATGTAGTATATCGTAACCGGTCTACGTGATGATAGCAAATGGACAAGGCTGGTATCGAAAATATGAGGCCAACGCGCCCGAGAGAACGACCGCATCGGAGATGGGGCGATGAGAAGGAGCTTCGTTGTGTGGACGCGAGATGGATTGCGCCATCGCAGAACTTCGAGATATTGATGGCGTGGGGGGCCTTCACTTAGCAGTTGATCGATCATGGCTGACGATGAACCGGCAGCGGGCTTTGCTCGCTTTCTTCTGGATATCCGGCTTTAGCGTCCACTCCACCGGAGGCGAATTACGAGGTTCACCGATTATGCCGATCGTGTATGTGTAGATGTTTATCACGAGACATAGGTGATAGAACTTTAGGCCAATTCTGATCTGCCATATGAGTGAATCCGTAAATGTTGGTTTTCGAATTCATCCCCATATATTTGAGTGCAATATTGGCTTTGTAGCACTGAATGTAGAATTGACACCACTCTATTGCACATGCAATATGGTGGGATTATTGAATAAAAAAAAACACATCTTTATATTCTGCATAGAAGGCGAACAAGGGTGAGGAATGAAATGAAACAATACGCTCAAGACGCGACGTTTCCTGGCAGTGCTTTAGATTACACAGGCGACAGTCAAATACACAAAACGCCATCTGACTCACCCCAAAATCCCCCGCCTGCAGGATTTACATCATTGTATGCAAATAAATAATTGACAAACCAAGCTTTCAGTGTGCAACAGAAGTGAAATACAGCACAGACATCAGTGACAGTAATACGCTCTGGTTGTGGGACTCAGTTTATTGTATAATGGACTGAGGTCAGAGAGTTCCAAGTTATGATTTCCCACTTGTGCTAGGCTGGCTTAAGAGTATGGATTATTAGCGTAAGGCACTAACCAATAGAATACATAGTACGCCGATGAATAACAATCCTATATTATTGTCCTGTCACAATATAAACTGGATTCAGAAAAAATAAGGCGATATGGATGTGGCGTGTTAAAATGAGTCCCGGATTAGAATTCGAGACTGCTCCGGCTGAGTTAAGGCCTGGAGAGTTCCATTATTAAAGGTTTAACACGTAGACTTTTGCGACCAATATCCAAAATAAAGGGTTTTTTGGGGTTAGATTGCGTAAATATAAATGTGTCGTTACCCACCACCATCGGACACAGCCCATTAGTAAGGTTTGTCACGTAAAGGAAACACGCCAATGTGTTACTCCGTCAGCATACCGGTGTGTTGGAGAGTAAAACCACAACATGCACCTCCGATTTGCACGTTTGGCGTACGTACGGTGCAAAATAACTTCAACATACATACAATACAACATTTATCCATTATTATAACAGATAGTTCTACACAACTACTGTGGCATGTGCACACTATCAGAGCCCCTGCTGATACACGTGTGAATGGACCGCACTGTTGTACACTCATCTACAAGCCTTTGTCTGGTTTATTTTGTTTAGCCGGGTGAGAACTCAAGAGACAGAGTAAGTCTCATTTGCAAGTGACCAGGCTAATTAAAATTACAAAAGCAATAACAAGGAACTAAGTACAACAATTAATCAAAAATAAATCAGTGAAATAACAAAATATAAATCAAAGTAAAATAATTGCATTACAGAATAAATCGAAAATACAGCACGAACTGACGAACATGAATCAATACCGTATTAAATGAAACAAACTTTCTGTAACGTAAGTTGTCTCGGAAAAAAAACTCCTAAACGACGTTTATAGTCACATTTTATTTGAGAAATATTCACCTGGAATAAAGTTGAGTATCGCACTCGTATTTAAACATGACATACATGACAAAGTTGGATTAATGCCGTTGCCGATGATGGTGGTTCCTCGACCATACTTCACCGCGCTGGTCCGTGCGGGTTGGTGAAGACTATAACCCCACACAGTTATTGCATCTTGCCCGTGGGTAGCAATGTTCTCAAGGCACGGCATGGCCTAGTTCCGCGGGGAATGCGAGGAATGCAGCAACTTTGAAGGGGTGCCAGGAGGCGAGACGGGGAGCCAGGAGGCGAGACGGATGAATACCATCGCTAGATAATGACCCGCGGGTCCCGTCCATCAGTGGCGGCAGAACACGAAGTCAACTTTTGCTGTCCGACGCTCAGAGACCCCCCCCCACTCCCAGGGACAAGCCCGTCCAGGTAAGGTGTCCGTGCAACAGGTGAGTGAAGGGTGAATGAGTGGGTTGGTGAAGGCTGGGGCAGTCAGACAATTGAGACGCACGCATACAGACATGGAGACGCAGGTTATGGAGCAACCGGATATAACCAGATATTAGAGATACACACTAACGAACATGTTCACAGACTGGTACCCACGCTAAACATACAGGGCGGACGGGAAGTCTCCATATCCCTTTACCTCTGTGTTCAAGTAGAACATGGTGAGGCGCGGGTATAGGGACTTCTCGCCCACCCTCTAAACTCTACAGGCATGCACACCGAGATGGAAGGTGAGATAAACATACCCAACACACAAAGACTCGCACACACATATATACACACACAAGCCTGACCGACAAAAATACATGCATGCATACAAAACAAAGATCCCCCGTATAGCCTTAATAGACCGGTTGGGGCAAATGCTGTGAGCGAGCACCTATGAAGTCCAGAATGGCACACGAGGGGGTGGGTGGCCAGCATCACGCTCGACCGCCTTTGTCTCCTCATTCGCGATGTTTACACACCGCACCAGGTACTCATTGAGGCTGAGTCGACCTAGTGAAGGCCCAGGACCAGTCTCAGCTAATCGTCACTGGTGTTGGCCGTGAGTGAGAATCGAACTCGGGCATTCAGGTTCGTAGCGCAGCGTGTCAACCGCTATACCACCGCTCTCCACACAATCGCAATACACTGGCTTGGCTTTATGTCTATCTATCTCTATGGGTTTATATGTATCTATTTGTCTCTGGGTTTACTGTAAGGTCCTTAGTTTGGGTTGCATGGCCGTGAATTGTCTTTAATGTGTCTATATGGGTCTCTGTGTCTTTATTTGTCTCTATGTATCTCCATGTAGTCAATATGTACGTCTTTGTGCCTCTAGAGGTTTACTGCGTGGTCTGCAGTTTGGGATGCATGGCCACAATCGCTCTCCAGTGGCTTGTGTATGTAATTTCCCATGTACGCAGGAGATGTGCGCAGAAGATGTACGCAGGAGATGTGCGCATCGGCCGTTGACGATGTTCCGATGCGGTTGATGGTTCCACTGGTGCCAATTCAGAAATTGAATATGTATTTATACTGGAGGAATCCGATGAGCTTTCAAGCTCTTTTTTCACAGATGCCTAGTAGGGACTGGTCAGAACGTTACAACAACAATAAACATGATGAGTGCAAAGTTTCTGAAATATAAGTAAATCACTAAAAAATATATACAAAACACTAAACTGTTTTATTTTACCAGGCAAAGTCCACTGAGCTAATGGCTTCCTGGGATGACACACCGCCCCGGACTGCCATGCAACTTGACAAAAGAGTATTGGGACTTGCTGAGCCTTTACTGGGGAAACATGGCAACGAAAAATAATCTTGTTAATTAAACGATTGTAAAATTCATCATGAGGCCTCCTTTGCCAGTACCAAAATATAATAATAGGGGTTTTCCCCTCCATGCGCCTTTTGGCATCATCTGGTCGAACAGGTATGAGACTAGGCTCTAAGGAAAGCTGTCTCTGATGTGGACCAATCCGTTTCAAGGACAATGCATAAATTATCAGGGTGTGTTTTTTGTTTGCATTCTGACTGCAAGTATTGTGGTTAATGTAAACATGATTCCTTGCAAAAGGTTTCAGTTTTGTCGCCAGAAAAAAGGGGAAAACCCCTATTATTGATTGTTAATTCGTTGCTCACAAGAGGAATTACGTTATTGTGAAACATTCCTTGAGGGCCCTGTAACTCGCTCTCTGCAATATTGCGGGTTTTTTCCTTCGTTCCATTGCTGCCGCACTCAAGCACTCGGGAAACTGGCTAAACAGGGGTCCCTTAATTCGTGGTAAGAAAAAAATACGTACGTGCTATCTTACCTATATTTGGTGTTTAAACATCTTTACACATCTCTCTGGTGTAGGCCAATCAGTCTCAAAGACAATGCATAAATTGTTACACTATGTAACACAATTTTTGTTCCTGGGTACTAAGTGTTAATTTTTAATTGCTTATGCCTAAGAAGTATAGAAACTGGCTATTATTCCTCACAAACTTTGCTTTTGTGACCAGGACTTTACGTGAACGAAAGACACAAACTCGCCCGTTTTCTCATTGAAAATAAGTACATTTCAAAATATCACTGTCTTGGTCACAAAAGCAAAGTTTGCGGGGAATAATATCCATTTTCTGTACTTTTGAGGCATAAGCAATTAGGAAATAACACTTCCTACCCAGGAACATTTATTTAGTTACAGTGTTATCAGAACACGTTTTGTTTGCATGCTCACCACACGTAGTGTGTGTGGTTAATGCTGACTTGCCGCCTTGCAAAATGCATCTATTTGGTGTTTAGAACATCTTAACGCTTCCTGTTTTATTGCCAGAAAGGCTAAAACTTATTCTTGATTTTTTATTTATTTTACACGCTTTTATTTAACTCACTCTGTCGTATCCTCAAATCTTGTAACTCAATTTTAACCCACTTCCCAATGTGGTATCGACTGCAAACTTAGTATACGTATGTCATACTGATGACAATACTATATTATATCATAAAAAAAACATTTTTTTAAAGCAATCATTGTTTATATAGTAGTGGGTTTTTACCCTTTAAACTGGTGCAAAACTGACACCTTTATCCAAGGCATCATGTTTGCAATAACCACAACACAAGCAGTCAAATTGCAAACAAAAAGAAAAGAAACAACTCTGATAACATTATCAGAGTTGTTTCTTTTTGTTTGCAAAAAGAAAAACAACTCTGATAACATTATCAGAGTTGTGTTTTCTTTTTGTTTGCATTTTGACTGCTTGTGTTGTGGTTATTGCAAACATGATGCCTTGGATAAAGGTGTCAGTTTTGCACCAGTTTAAAGGGTAAAAACCTACTACTATAGTTTGCCACTGGTAAAGGAGGTCTCATAGTGCATTGTTTATGTTATATTTCGGCTTGGGTCTAATTGTCCACGTTCAACTCACGTTGGCTGTAAATCACCACGGTTCCTTACGTTGTGGCAAGCTTCGGGCCCCCTTTCCTGGAGTCGTGGAGTTCTGCCAGTACTAGTACATTTCATTAAAGCGTGTTTTTTAAAAAGTATGTTTTAATATTACTTATTCATTCACTTTCCACGGGATCTTTAAACTTTGTGAGCGCAGCGTCGATGGAGTCACAGCGCCACCTGCCCTCAGCAGCCGCAAAGCTTCAGTCGCCGTCCGTTCGATCCGCCTCCAGCCATATCGATCCGGATCAAATAAACAACAACGCGATCGATAATTCTCGTTCACATTGCTCCGCAACTCGGCCCCGTTCTCTTCGTGCCCCTATGCGTTCACACACTCTCACTTTACTGCTGCTGCTGATGTTACTTCTGCTGTGTTCTGGAGGATTTGCAGGAAATCTCTCCCAAGCGATCGATCCCGACGTGCGCGCGTTGCCTCTGCGTGGGATCGGGAACACGATCACCGATTGATCGATTGACGCGATCGCTCCAATGCGCCATCGCGAGTCATCAATGCACGGCTTCGCTCGTGCCCCGCGTCGCGATACAAACACCGCGATGGATCAACTTAAACGACGCCTCCCACGATATCGAGGACTGTAGTTGGAATCGGTGCGAGGAAGAATCGATACCCGACTCGTAGTCGCGTATCGGCGGCGAGTAACGGAGCGCACCCCCCCCCCCTCGTGCCCCCCCCCCCCCGCTGCCCCCCCCCCCCCGCTGCCCCCCCCGTCTCCCCCTGCCCCCCACCTCCCTCTACCCCCCCCCATTTCCCTCTGCCCCCCCCCCCTCGTGTCTCCCCTGCCCCCCCCCCACCTCCCTCTACCCCCCCCCCACCTCCCTCTACCCCCCCACCTCCCCCTACCCCCCCACCTCCCCCTGCCCCCCCCCCACCTCCCCCTGCCCTCCCCCCCACCTCCCCCTGCCCCCCCCCCCGTGTCTCCCCGGACCCCCCCCGGCCGCCCCATGGCCGCCGCTGTCACCACCGTCCCGGGCCCCGCTCCTTGGCGCCGCCGCCGCCGCCCTTGAGGCGGCCCCCGCTGCCGCTGCTGCCGCAGCGGTGAGGACATCTCCCCTCCTCCTCCATCTCCTCCTCCCCCTCCTCCATCACGAGTGAGCAGCAGGAGGAGGCGGCGGTCGCGAGGGCAGTCGTCTGGGTCGGTGGTCGCTGTGGGGCGCGGTAGTGTCGTGGTTAACGCGCACGGGGCTCCGAAAGCCGACGACCCGTTGGTCCACTCGGCTTCACACGGGGAGCTGGTGCCACGCGTATACAACGCCGCGAGGGAGACAAAGGCGGCCGGGCGCGGTGCTGGCCACACACCCCGTACCGTGTGCCGTGTTGGCCCTTCGTAGGTGCTCACGGAACCATCAGTCTGCTCCGGCTATACGGGGGGTGGGGGCATCTTTGTCTTTTGCTGGTAGTGATGATGGTGGTGATGATGGTGGTGGTGATGATGATGGTGATGATGGTGGTGGTGATGATGATGGTAGTGATGATGATGGTAGTGATGATGATAGTAGTGATGATGATAGTAGTGATGATGGTGGTGGTGGAAGTGACGATAGTGATCGTGATTGGTGATGGTTGTTGATAGTGGTAGGGATGCTGGTAGTGGCGGTGTTTATGATGTTGATGGTGAGGATGATGGTATTTGGGTGGTCGTGGATACTGGTTATGGAAGCGATGCTGATGTTCAGATGGTGGTGATGGGGGTCGTGATGATGGTGGGTGGTGATGTTGATGGTCATGGCGGTCGTAGGCATGATGGTCATTGTGATAGTGGTAACGATTGTGCGGTTAGCAAGTGATGATTGAGAGTTTTCGCGGATATTCACGAGATGTTGGTGATGGAGTGATGGCTTAGACGACGGCGGTGATGTTGGTTAAACGTGAACGTTCATATTGTTAGACTGATCGCGGGGCAGAGTGAGACTTGAGAGCTGTCATCCTGATTGCGGGGGTTGAAGTGTCAACCCCGTGCATCGCTTGGGATGGGAGAGGAATGGGGGTTTGCATTACTTCCACAAGTTTTCGCAGGGCGACATCTAAACACATGGCGCTATGCAGCATGTGTCCTTGACGCGTCTCGCCGAGTCTCCGGGAGGAGCACGGGGCGATGACAGAACGACTGCTGCAGGAATGTCGCTTTTATTGTCGCGGTTCCGCGTGTTGTGCGCCAGAGGGCAGTGCAGTAAACTTTAAAAACAATTTCCACAGGTAAGGCCCACTGATCTATATAGCTCTTTTTCAGAAGCCGACCTCAACGGATGTGGCTTATCATGTGGAAATGTATAGCAGCCAGATACTGTACTCTCAACGCACGTTTATAAATGTGGAGGGGAAAACCCGAGGACAGAAAAATCCACGCGACCATGTGGAGAACATGAAAACTCCAAATATACAGGCAGTTAGGGTCGGGATCAGTCCCACGACCTCCTTCATACTCGGCAAGGTAATTAACATCTCGCAAAAAAATGCAAATGTATGGTAAAAACAACCCGGACAACCTGAACGGTGTGGGGAGACCCTCATCCAACAGTGGATTAACAATTCTCTCATCCCAATCTCCCTGCAGGTGCTTGGGAGGAGAGGCCTCGTCATGGGCGAGTGGGGGCCGTGGGCCAACGAACAGGCGCTCGCCTCGGGCCTCATCCTGGCGGCGGGGGGGCTGGTGGCGGTCGCGGGCCGCTTCAGCAGCTGGGGCCTCGCTGCCTACGCCGTCGCGGCCGGGGCCCTGGTCGTGCTGCTCGAGTACCCGCGCGGTCAGGCGGCCTCGGGCGGCACCGTGGAGCGCGACGGCCAGCGCTTGGTGACGGCGGCCGTGGCGGCCCTGGGCCCTCTGTCCAGGAGCTACTACGCGCGGGCCGCGCTGCACATGTCCCTGGCCGTCCCCGGAGGCCTGCTGCTCTCTACCGTGCTGGGGGCCATCTGCCTCGCTATCGCCAGCCTCGTCTACCTGGTGGCGGCCATAAAGGGCGAGGTGTGGAGGCCCGTCGGCAGCCGTGGAGTGGCAAGCTGGCGGGGGACGCGGAGGGAACCGCCCGGAGCCCCTTCGCCCGTGGAGATGGGACAGCTCAACGAGACTGCGGTGGTCGTGCCTGCCCTGGTGCACGCCACGGCGCTAGATATCAGCTCCATGTAACACTATTCTATTTAAGCACCACCCCCCTTCCCACCGTTTCTCCGTTCTCTGCGGTGTTAGCATGTGACGTGTGAACAGGCGTGTGGGAATGATTTGGAATCTGGGCAGGCGAGAAGCCACCGGGGCGCCTTGTTAAATAGCCAAGGGGGGAACCTTGAGGTGGCACAGTAAATGGCTTGGGCCCCCTGTACAAAAGTTGAAAGTGCACCACTGTGCCTCCCTGCTGCTGGTGTTCCCACACCTATGTTTTGCACAAGAATATGGATGAATCTGCATATTTTTTAGGCATATGAGTGTTGACGATAACTATTAACTGTGGATTTCTTGCCCAGCTTAATCCAGTCTGATTTTATAATTTTATAAAGTATTTCTATAGCTATTATATAAACCCGTATGCAATTAGCAGTGTTCACTTTTTACATTTGCAAGCCACTGAACTGGCAAATTAGTCTGTTGTACTCAATACTGTAGTGCCTTTGTTATACCTGATAGTTTACCTTGCATTCATATTATATGATACTAGTTTACAAAGAGCTTTCACTTTGTTTTCAATACACTTTGGCATTTTAAACTGCAAGTGACAAATTATTCGACGACACTACCTGTGCTGCTCTGTTCCCTTTCTACAGTGTTATCACTCGCCACATAAGCTAGCATATTTTTACTTGCACCACTGGGCCTGCTGCACATGGTTTTAAGGACATGGGCATTTGTAAGCATTTAAATTACTGGCTATCCACCCACCCATCACAGTGCCTTTTTCCTCCATGTCCTCCTCATGGGCTTGCAGCTGTGTGGCCTGAGTCCAGCGCACGGAGAGCGTTGCCTGGAAGGCACCAATAGCAGAGCAGAACCGCTGCTTGATGCGCTGGATAGCAGCACTCCATGTGGAGGCACACTCTCATGATGGAGCTGTAGCGGGATTAGCGAGGAGTGTGCGAGACCCCAGTTTCTGTTGTCCATCACAGCTGTCTCAACTACCCTTGCTCTCATTGTCTGGGGTGAGTGGAACACACCGTCAGGGGTGTATAAAAAATATATACTTTTGAGTGCTGCATGATATTAAAAGTGCTTTAATATGTACATCATGAAGTTGCTTGACCTATGCATTTACAATAAAGATTAATTATATAATGTATTGGGCTTAAATAGTGTGTCATTTAAAATGCTTTGTAACTGTCAGATTTCTTGTAAAAGTACATGTTAATGCAGTATAACCTATACGAGTTGTAATGTGAAAAAAACTAAACATGCAGGTCAATATGGAGATTATTGGTAGAACTTATTCTCTGCTGAGGAATAACCCGATACCAAAAGAATGCAGACAGTCCATGAATGGAGGGACTTGAGATGCTGCCAATGGAAAGGCACCAATCCCCCGGCAGGCAAATGTCCATCAAATGACAATATATTTGTGGATGGTAGCCCGGGCCATATCAGGGTTGCCGCTGCTCTGGTAGATCAAGGAGAGGTTGTATGCAGCCTCCCTCCTCAAGTCCAGCTGCTGTGGATCCATTCCCTAGAACGAGTACAAAACTTTCAAAAACAGTCTTTTGTCAAATCAACGACTGGATGAAGGCTTCCCCATGCCATGTCGGCTTGCGGCTCTACTGCCTTCCCTCGAAGTTTACGATGGCAGATAAAACCACCAAAGCTCAGTCATGTATTTATTTTAACGTTTTAACATTTCTCACGTGGCAAACGGATAAATGATGCCACTGAAAGCATGCCTTCAATGTTGCGAGCACATTGCAAATTCGTGCGTGGTTCACCTGGCACTGTGGGGGCGGGCAGGCGAGGGTCTGCTGGTAGTAGTGGATGGCGAGGTGGGTGAGGCCCAGCTGATGGAGAGCACGGCCCACGTTGTAGTAGCTCTCCTGCCCATGGCCACGCAGCTCCAGGTACTGCATCAAGAAGGAAAACCCCTGCAAGCACAACCCGCACATCCTCCCTGAGCAACGGCATAGGCTGTGCCATTTGGGCAAGGAGCAATTCATTGATTAAAATAGGTAATTGTGCTTGTGATAATCGATTATTCTTAATTCATGCAAATTGAATATAGATTACACAGGCTAACGATTGAAACAAATTAAATGGGATAAATTAAAGCCCAAGACAAAAAACTATTGATTATTGGAATAAAATGTAACAATAAATGGTGGCAATGTATTTATTTACAGGAGGTAAATCGTTACATGACTCGTTTCAATGCATCATCAGTTTATGAGTGTCAGGTCGTCTGCTTGGTTTGTATTGGTTACTCAGTCACTTTGGGTGGCCGCCCGGTTATCGACATTGAAAAAGTCAAACGTCACCTTGTAGTCGAGCTATGGCTGCAACAACACGATGTGCATCATAACCTGAATGATGAGCGGATGCCTTTTGTTGGCGAACTTCTGAGATGCCATATGAACAAAGGTTAGGCCGATACACAGGCAGAACATGGGCTCCTTCGTGTTAGTCCTGTAGGCTTGAACATATTGCCCTGAAATGAGAAACATGTCAACGTAATGGGCAAAAAGACGCAGATGAAATCGCACGCCTCGTGCATCTCGAATACGGCATCTCGGCGCCTGTGCCTGACCTGCGCTGTCTGCATGAACACTCACCCAGTGCGTGTTTGAAGCTTCCGGCCACAAACGCGTTGTGCCCATTGAGAATACACAGCGGCAAGTTGTCTGGGTTCTTCAGCAAGAGGCGCAGGCAGAACCGATGGTGTCTGATGTCCTGGGAGTTTGCCGTTATCTGGTTGAAGATGTTCCAAAGCTGCGGCTTGTTTAAATTCTCCATGAGGATGATTCTACGAGTTAACAGGGTTATATTATTACAGTTTTCCATCTTTGAAATAAAGGTTCATCATTAAAAATAACCAAGTCTAGTACCTGATGGCGCCATACATAACAACGTTTAAATAACTGATGCGGTCGCTAACCGAATGTAGTTGTACGCCTTGCGGAAGTTTTTGCTGAGGAACGCAGCGGAGAGTCCGAGGCTCTCTAGCTCCTTGCGCTTGGGCCGGTCCTCGTAGAAGTAGTAGAACTCCAGGCCGGTGTCGCACAATAACTCGGCCTCGTCGTGGCGGCCCAGGTTGGCCAGCTCGCACACGGCCCTTTGCAGCAGGTCCCACCAGATCTCTCGGCCCAGCAGGCTGGCCTTACCTGCCCGAACACGGGGGGATGAGAAAGGCTGGAGGACCTGAAGCTTGACGGTCAGTGGGTACAATAAGTCATAAAAGCGCACGTTTGCATAAATTATGTAACGCTTGCCAGCATGCATTCGTCTTTGAAGTAGAAAACCTTTTACCCATGTCACGCCACGGGAATGGGAGTAGGATCAGTTGCAGAAAAGGGCAGAGGCCAAGATGACCAGAAAAGGGGGAAGACAGACATACAAAGAGGGCATTGCTCAAGATGAGCAGTAGAAAGAAAGAAAAAGCGTCAGGCAGGAAGGGGGGGAGGATAAATGACTGGGCTGAGATGTCGGAGATAAGAGAGTGTTCAAATGGGAGGGAAGAGGGAGAAGGTGCAAGCAGAAGTGAGCTGCACAGAGCAGTGTCTGTGGGGAGAGGGCAGGGATTCAGTGGGGGTGGTCACGCATAAGCCAAGTCCGTTACGAGAGACTTGAGCCGATTTAGATATATCCATGTAAATTCGCAGTGCCGAAACCGACGGAGCAAAATGCTACAACTGTATTTGCAAACAGTCCATTTCCTTCGTTTTGCATCTCCAAATTTACGCTAACCCATCTGATCAATTTGGGCGGTTTTCTTATCATTACAGTAATGCCCCAGGGTTAGAAGGAACAGACAGGCAGACCTAATGCGGTCACGCATTGAACCTAAATTGAAAACTCCACCTTGCATGTTGTCCAGCACAGAGCTGGTGCCCTTCTTAGGCGTCTCGTCGGACCTCTTCAACAGGTAGAGGTGCCGGGCGCCATCCTTGGTGCTGGACACCACAGACACCTGCGACCTGACCATGGCCCCCTTCCAGCCATCGCACAGCCACAACACCGCACAGGTTCAACAAAACCTTCTGAGTAAACATACATCTGTAACGAGATACTTCCCCCAAAGGAACTTTGCATTGTGTTGCATGAAATCGCTAATCTTGGGGAAAACTAAATGTAATGATGATGTCAATGAGGTCAACGGATGGTTATCGGTACCTTCAGGAGCATCGAGAGTAACATGAGGTGTGTGTCCACACAGTCGGCCATTTTCCGTTGAGAACATAGCAGAATTGATCGGTGCAACAGCAACTGAATTTCCTGAAAACACAAGAAATGCACGCTTTATTAGGAAAAACATCCTCAATTAAAAAAAACCGTTTTTTTACGTCAGAGCTGATCATTATTTATATTTGTTGTGCTATGAAGGTCACTGCTCGAACTGTAACCTGTTGGAAACTTTTCCTTTTTAAGGCAGTGTTGTTGACGAATGTGTTGAATTATGTGATTATATGTATGTATGTAGGAGTGGGAGAACACCAAACTAAACACAAAAAGCAGTTCATGTTGAGTTTGTGCAGCACTTCCATTGCAAAGCACCAAATAATTAGTTTCATTAGTTACCTGTTAGGTTAATTATATTATTTTCAGTAGCTCAATAAATATACGTACAAACATTCATGGGCAAATTAGATTATATGGCCTGGGGTAGCGCTGCATGGCCCTGGTTGTGATCTGGTGAAGTCCTTGTTTAGCATTTCACTGCATCTTCTCAGCAATGTCACAGCGCCTTAGTGTGTCCTAGGCTCTGCTAGTGGCTCGAGAGGTTCTACTAGTCCGGACAGACCTGCTTTGCGGTGTCCTCGCAGTCGGACAGCTCGTCTGTGTGTGGGGCGTTGAGGGCCTCCAGCGCCTTCTCGGGCTGGCCCAGCTGCTGCTGCAGCGCGGACAGAGACATCCGGGCTCCCAGGTGCATGGGGGCAAGGGCCACCACCTGGTTGTAGCTCTCGGCAGCCCGCTGCGTCAGGCCCAATGCATTCAGGCACTCTGCGCAGGTGGCACGGGGGAGGATAGAACGGAACGCCGTCGATATGACAAAAAAATAACTATCCGCAGCACAATCCACATAGGGTGAAATAAAAGTGTGCGTATAATGTTATTTGGCCATTCACTTAATGTTAGATGAATGCCTCTTTGAAAGAATGAGGCATTCATTGCAATGACTTGAACTTGGAGTGAGTGCAGGATCCTGAACTTGAAATTCTGCATTTGATATTGTATTTTTGCAATGTCCAATATCTGTACCTTTGGAACTATCGAATTGTGTTAAAACAAATAAAGCACTAGACGTGATTTATATCAAAACTACAAAACACTTAAGCACAAAATGACATGTAAAAAAATATCCTTCTTTGGTGGTATCTCGTGTATTCAATTGTCCTACTATCTGTACAGCATGTTAAGGTATAGCTGCATTTACACACAACCTAAATAATTCCAGTTTTGTATAACTGCAGCGACCTTGCACCTTTCACGATAACTTTCCTGAAGGACAACTCTAGCATTGGCAAAACTGACGGTGAAAATTATGAATGAGTGTCACGTGTTGGCGTGACGGCAGACAGACGGCAGCAACGAGTCTAGCACTGGTGAAACTGACGGTGAAAATCATGAATGGGCGTCACGTTCCGGTGTGACGGAGCCAGACAGCGGTGGTAAATCTGGCATTCGTGAAACTGACGGTGAAAATCATGAATGGGCGTCACGTGCCGGCATGACGGAGCCAGACGGCGGCGAGGTTGTATCGCTCGGAGCAGACAAGGGAGGCGAGCAGCGGCAGGGCCGAGTTGTACTCCCCGACCTCCAGGAAGGCCTCGGCTACGTCCAGGTAGAGGTCGCCCATGTCCTCGGGGTTTTGCTCCATCAGCCAGGAAACCAGCGTCTGTGACAAAACCACCCACGTCACGCGCGATCACGCCCACGGCGGATATGTACGCATCCACAGAGGAGGTGAGAGACTGAATCAAATCGCCCTGAATACACCCAATCTCGTCAGAGCTCGGAAGCTAAGTAGGGTTGAACCTGAAAAGTGCTCGTATGGGCTAGTGACCGCCTTGCTTCAAACAGGTCTTATGGGCAATAGAGAGCAGTGCAGCAAATACTATTTAATGTAATATGCTCCCAACGTCTATGCTCCCCACCTTTAACAAATGTGCACAGATCAGCGTGAAGTACGGTCAAATATGTCCCATGACCAACACTGTATGGGGAGGCCTCATCCAGCAGTGGATAAGGGCTGCACATGTACATAAAGGTGGTCTGGTTTTATGTTATGGCTCTAGACTGAGATTTTACTATTGTGTTATTGTTTAGAAAATAACAAAAATGAAGACCTTCAAAAATCGAATGATATTGGCTGTCACGTTGATTTTAATTTGGAGTTTAACTACATTTCTTTATAAGATTTGTTCACTACTACAGTAAATACAATTGCAAGTAGGAGGGGGGTGTTCCGCTTACCTTAACTGGACCCATAATCTTCAGGTGAATGAGGCACACCATTAGTTTTGCCTTCACATCTACGGGGATGTTCTCTGGAATTGTGCACGACTTTATCTCTCCTGGAGACACACACAGCGGAGTCGCCACTTAGCCACTGACACCACACTCACGCGTGCAGCAGGTATGTATGTTGAATTTATTTCGCACCATATGTAGCCAACCGTGCTAATCGGAGGTGTCAAAAATATCAAAGGTGCAAGGAGCTGATCGGACACATCAGCAGTTAACACATATTTACCTGCTTCAGCCTGTCCATCCTTTTCTTCTTCCAGGTTGATTTTTGCAAATTTTGTTATTACCTGCACCACACATTGAAACAATTTAATACAGGTGTTAACGATTAAATCCATGAAAATAACAGCAATGTCACAAGTCCAACTTGTAAATCAATGCTACTGGTGGTATGACAGCAGGCAAGCTTGTCCCTGTGTCTGAGCAGTGTGACAGGGTGGCAGCCGCACCTGCAATGCCTTCGCAAACTGCTTGCTGACAATGTACAGCTCAGCCGTCATGTGCAGATCCTCCATGGTGACCAGGTTCGGGTGCTTGAGCAGAGCATCTTCCATCAGACCAATGGCACCAGCCACGTCCTTGCTCTCGTAGTAACTCCTAATGGAGCCACACAGTCCAGTGTAACAAGTTCGTGTGAAGCCCGGGACCAATCACTGAGCTCACGTTATTATGGATGCCGACATAATTCAGGAGACGTGGTACTGGGAAACTAAGAATCAATACTTCAAGTGGTTGTCCCTGAAAACTAGCATTTTAATATTCTCCCATGGCAACACATTTGTAACTGATCAGGTGGCTCAGCAGAAGAGTGAGCTGCTCTCGTAATCAGAATGTTGCGAGTTCGCATCCTGCTTGGGTGCTGAAAACCCATCATTCCCCTGGGGTCGATAAAATAAATACCACTTTGTGGGGAAGTCAATAATAATGGTTGTCTGATGGATAGACTCACCCACGATAGTAATGTGTAAATTCCACTACTGGCTCATGGCTGTAAACAGGAGATGAACACTGCCTCAATGCTAATTTATGCAGGAAATCACTTTGACTTCAGACGTGTAACACATGCATTGGTAGCTACACCAGGAAAAGCACATCAGTACAGAGTAAGAGTTTATTTGACTGGTTGTGAACTTGAGGCTACTGCATGGGCTATTTTGCAAAGCGAACCTGGATGTGATGGCCATGGAATTCAAATGGAGAGATAACACAAGCAGCCATGTATTTCAAGTGATCGTAAACATAGATGCAATGTGCAACAATGCACATTATAACTAACAACAACCGCCATTCGCCACTAAGTGGCGGTGACATTACCAAGGCACCTGTGCCAGGCTATGTGCACTTTAAGGCCAAGTAAAGTATTGAATGCCCGCTGGAAGGTGGTCACGGGACAGACCTAGGTGCCAACCAATGGTTGATTGACTGAGAAACTAACCACTGCAACTAACAACGGCAATAAGTATGACAGCCAATGGATTGCAGCGGACAGGCAGTTACGAGAGGTGAATGAAGTTAATGGATTAATGCAAATCAAAAAAATCCGCAAGAGCAAAAAACGTTCCAGGGTGAGGATCGAGTGACAGCGAGCTTGACTGTGCCGCTCACTTGGCCATGTCGCGGGTGATCTGCATGAAGTGTCCGCCCTCGGATTCCGGCAGCAGCGCCAGGATGCGCCGGTAACCATCCATGGCCTGCTTGTGCTCTCCCAGCTGCTCGTAGAGGTTGGATCGCTCCCACAGATACTGAGTGTTGCTCGGCGAGTACTTGATGGCTGCCAGGGAAGAAAACGAAATGACGTCTCGAGTGTGTTATGTTTATAATGATGTTTGGTGTATATAAAACTAGTACGTATTACATTATCTGTCAAACTATAAACAAATTTTCGTTAAATATTAATTGTTTTTATTTTAACAGGTAAGGCCTATCGAGCTGTTCAGCTCTTTTCAGAAGCCATTTGGCCCACAAATGATAGCTCAACAAAGTGGCTTATAAAGTGGCAATTTATAGCAGCCAAATGCTATAAATGCATGTTGATTCTCAAAAGTGGAGCGAAAAACCGGGGGAACCTGAGAAAAATGCCCACATCCACGGAGAGAACATGCAAACTCCAAATATACAGGTGTCAGGGTCGGGATCAAACCCACAACCTCTTGCATACCAGGCAAAGGAGTTAACGTCTCGCCACCGAGATGTTATCTGGACTAAAGGTTATAGATGAGCATGGTGGCGCACAGCTGTAATATATCACGTTGGAAGTAAGATTGAGTGGATCGTGGATGGAATGACCAAACATTTACATGCAAGGCCCTGATGACACAGTGTGTTAAGACGCAATGAGGCACTTCAAGATAAATTAATTTCACGTAGTCACTGCTGGATGAGGGTCTCTCCACACCTTGTCGGGTATGGGGGAAGTGTTTGACCAAATGCTGGCCAGCGAGGGCAAGTTAAGACTGACAAAATGGTGTAAATGAATTAATTACATTATTTGAAGGTTTGCATTGCCCACCTTTGGTGTAACAGAAAATGGCTTGCTTAATGTTGTCCTGCTCCAAGGAGAGCTCGGCGAGTTTGACCCATTCCTCGGGGTCGCTGGGGTTCAGGTAGGCGGCGATGAGGCCGAACTGCAGAGACTTCTCCATGTCCCCACAGTCCTCGTACAACATGGCCAACGTGGAGAAGGGCTCATGGGCCAATGGAGCTGCCACACACACAGATACACGATGATTAAACGGTTGATCAGAATCAGAATGTTTATTCATGTGGCGATGCAATGCCTGCAGCCATTAATCGACAAGCACTGAAAGATTAATCATGGGAAGATAAAATATTTTGATAATAGAACAAAATATTACAATAGTTTCTCATTATTCACTTTCCCCAATTATCATTGTTGACGACTACCTGCTGCTGTTCAGGTCAAGGCTCAAGACTTTCCTTTTGTCCCGATGTCTATGACTGACCACCTCTCTGAATTAAATAAATGTGCCCACTGTCTCTGTACAGCATTTTTAAATACAGTTGCATTTAAGCACAACATAAATCCAAACTGTATTGTATTATCGCACCATCAATTACAAAAACACACGACTGTTTTAATCCGATGCTTGCACAGACGTCTGCTCTTACAGCACTGGATAAATAATCATTCTTAGAGAGATTTGAGTGTCTCTGCGGTGAAACAAACTATCCCATGTGTCCACAATTAACGAACCACATACCTTGCCGAATAATTTCCATGCACATCTTGATGGTTTCCTCGTGTTCGCCACGTGCAAAGCGAATATTTGCCTCCCCCATCAAGCCTCGCAGTACCTTTGGGAGTTTGCTCCGTGGAAGTCTTTCCTATCCAGGAAAAAAAAGTATAACTTTAGCATTACCTATAGTATCCAGCAGTAACAATAACAAACATTTCCTTAAAACACAACAATCCCCTACGGATGAACTCTGAGCACAGGCGAGCTCACATTGTAAATGCAAAGGCTTTCTCTCGCTCGTTTAAAACAAACCTTTTGCAAGCGTTTGTGCTCCCTCTGCAGCTCCATCTCGAGAGCAAAGACATCTCCTGTCTCGAGGTCCTCGTTGTCTGCCACCTCCTCCTCGCTCCCCGTCACACGGTTCTCCATCATCAGGTCAAAGGCCCTCTGCACCTTCTTGCTGACGCCATCTGCAGCCTCGTCTATTGCGACATCGGATAGCGCTCGCAGCTCAACAACGATCAGCATAACGGCGCAGCTGCAGTTTAATTTATAAACATTTATCATTCAATACACAAGACTACGACGATCTACAAAAGACATTACATCATATAAGAATGATTCTTAATGGGATTAAAGTGTGTTATTGTTGACCGAATAATCTTCATATGCTGTATACTAATGTATATACATACATCAGAATCAAAATATTTATTTATACAGCATGGGTGTTTACAGCACAAGAGCGCTCACAAAAGGACAGTACGACAGAGTTCAGCCGCTATGCCTCATGCATCATTTCCACTGATGCTGGACACCGTTTTCGTGGAATTTTAAATGTGAAGCAGGCAGTGAACTTGGCAGGGCTCTGTGATGAGTTCCAGGTGCTGTGGTTGGGATGTCAGCAGAGGTTGCAATCGGGTACCCGATACCCGTACCCTACCCGTACCCGGCCGGGTACGGGTACCCGTTTGCGACCCTGGTGCGGCCGGGTACGGGTACAGGTAGGCCGTGAGTCACTGGTGAGTAACCGTTTGTCACTCATTTCTGGTAGGGTACGGGTATGGGTAGGGAACGGGTACCCGTACCCGGCCGAGTACGGGTACCCATTTGCGACCCTGGTGCGGCCGGGTACGGGTAAGGAATCAAAACCCGTTTGCGACCTCTTGGATGTCAGTGAGGGGGGTAAATTTCCACGCTAGACCCTTGTGTGCAAGTCGTCAGCACTTTGCACCATGGCAGCCATGCATTAAGTGCTTTGTCCATGACCCCTTCAAATAGATTCAGGGATGAATTTCTCAATACGTTCTGGCTTGCAAGTTGACCAGATTCGGCACGTGACAAGGAGCCACAATCACAGCGGGCCGTATACTGGATGTTGTGTGCCACACGTGGAAATATTTTCTGCTTTGCCAACCTGCTCAGAACGAGTTGAAGTTAAGCCCTGTAAAGATACGAAAGCACACTGCCGGAGTTGCTGGCACCCGGCCTCCCCAGGTCCCCCCTCACCTGATGACCCGTCAGAGTCCGAGGGCTTGCGTGAGGCGACAACCTCCTGTAGACGAGCCCGACTTGAGCAGCCAGGCCGCTGCTCATCATCTTCTCCTCCCACCAAGCCCTGCCGGCCCACAAGACAGCCTTCAACACTCACGCCTCTATGCAAGGCCATATGCTGCTGCTCTCTTTAGACGCCTATAGCCACGGCTGCGGTGTGCGAACGTGCGTATTCGGCAGCGCAGTGACATGTTTCATACGTTATTACAAGACCACGAAAGACAGCACTGAGACCACGTGTAGCTAAGGTGAATGGAGCTGTGATTCAAGTGCTCCTAGGCTGTCGCATGGCTCCGTGGTGACGTCGTCCACTCACAAAACGTCGACATACATATTGATTTTTACGGTGTATCTGTAAAGTCACGTGTAAAGGCATTCGCAAACTAAATAAAGTGCTCCTTTGACATCAACCCACTGCGTTATCGGAGCGTAATCATCCCTGCACGTGCGTGACTGTCCCAATGGGCAAAGTATCGTCCAGGCCATTAAAACTCTTCCTCTAATGCCTCCACAAGTGGCAAGCAGGGGGCGAGAGAACGGGGAAGACACAAACAAGGTCTTTCCAGGGTCCATGAATGGGAATTGTATTAAGGTTTTGCTTTACATTTGGAGTGGTGGCGCAGTGGTTCGCACACTGAACTCTGAACCTGTCGTCCTGAGTGGTGAGATCCAAGCCACGGCAAACATCGCTCCCAACTCATTTCCCTTGGACGCGTCTGCCACGGGGTTGGAGATAAACTTAGCTCGTGTGCAGGTGCCATGCTAACTATTATTACATGAAATGGTTTTTTTTCATGTGTACAAGTGATTATATATATTGAATTGGTATTGAACCGGGACTCGCTGCCTCGCCTGATGTGCAGGAGGAGGTCGTGGGTTCAATCTCTACCCTGGCTCCTGTACATTTGGAGTTTGCATGTTCTCCCTGTGGTCGCGTGGATTTGTTTCTCTCCCCTATCCACATTTAAATTCAACACGCCGTTTAGATGATTTGGCTGCCATACATTTACACAAACGCCACTTATTTGCCTATCATCATTTGTAATTGCCGGGTCGCTTCAGAGAATGACCTACACAAGAGTATAGGTCGGTGGGGGACTTAGCTGGTAACAATAAAGAGTGAACATTTGTAGTGGCACTCACTACCGCGTCTCCGTGCAGCCTTTCGAACTCCTCGAACGAGATCCTCCCCTCCAGGTATTGCGTGAGCCGCGCACTGAAGTCGCCCATGGCGAGAGAGAGAGGTCGACCCCGGCCTCTTCCCGCACCTCGTGGGGCTCACTACTTGCCCGCGAGTGCCCCTAAACAGAGGCCTGCCCAGCGGGCAACATCCACCGCAATGACCACGACACTTGTAGACAACCTCCGGTGACCTTTTGAAGAAAAATAAAAGACTAATTCTTGTCTGTCGGTCGCACGAGGCTCTCTCGCCTCGGTTAGCAGGCGGAGCTCCCCCGCTCAAGCATCACGCCCCGCGACTAAGGGAGGTGGGGCGCAAGCCTGCGACGCTTACACACCACGCCGCTCGTTTCGGGCTGAGCCCACCTAGACGGGAGCCGGACACGCGGAGGCCACGCCCAGCTCCTCTCGTCCAATCAAATTCCTCGGCCGAGCCCCCCCGGGGTCTGATGTCATCGGGCAGCGACCGCGGGTGCCAAGGCGGTTGCCGTGGAGACGGAACATGGCGAATTTTCAGCGCACGCGCTTGTGATGACGTTCACGGGACCGCCTACAAATCCCCCGAGCCCCCCCCCAGCCCGTGTTGGACGATACCACTGCGCGCGAGACGCGTAGGGTAGATACCGGGAGAGTCCACTTCTGCCCCACCCCCCCGACACTGCTCAGGTGAACAATTCCACTGCGCGCGAGACGCGTGGGGCAGCAACTGGAAGAGTCTATTTCTGCACCCCCCCCCTCTCCCGACACTGCTGCTGTTCCTGCTCAGGTGGACGATACCATTGCACGCGAGAGCCGTGGGTGTCGCTCCTGGTGCTGCCCGTGCTGGTGTTCGTGCACAGGCCGGGCGCACTGCCGGGCGAGCGGGTGGGTGAGCAGTGTGAGTGAGCGGGTGAGCAGGTGGGTGAGCAGTGTGAGTGTGCGGGTGAGTGCCTGTGGCCACTGCAGACGCGGAGACGAGGGCCACGTCTCGCGGGCACAAATGTACAGTCGTAAATGACATGTGGAGCTCGCTATAAGTCAGGTCTCCCTCTTACGTGGATCTCACTGTGGTCAGATCTTGCATGGTTGCTGACTATTGTGTGGATCATCTCACCGCGATCAGGGCACGCATTGAGCTCGCTACGAGGGCTTCTACGTAGCGATCTGGTGCATGCTGCACCTCGCACTGGCGTGGTCGCTCAGCTTTGCTGCATAACTGTGACCGTCTGAGGCAAGGTGACCTTGACACGTTAACCTCTTGACCTGAACATGATAACCAGAGGCTGGAGCTTAGCCCTGTTTGAGTTCATGCGATTCTGTTCCACGGACGTTGAGCCAGTTCCCCGGCTATTTTACGAGGGGGATCTGTGGTTTGTGAGCACGGGAACAACAAAAGTCAACAACAACAAAAGCATTCAGTATTGCGCAGAAACGACTACAGGATCTTGAAGGAAGATTTACATACTAACAAAGGAAGTATTTAGCGGTGGTAAAGGAAACACGCGAGTTTCATCAGGCGAAACGTCGTACTCGGATTGTAAATGTTGTGGCTTGGCTCCCCAACACACCGGCGTGCTGTACTAGTACACTACACTATACACTACACTATACACTACACTATACACTAGTGCTGTACTAGTACACTACACTATACACTACACTATACACTACACTATACACTCCACTATCCACTACACTATACACTACACTACACACTCGTGCTGTACTAGTATACTACACTATACGCTACACTATACACTAGTGCTGTACTAGTACACTACACTATACACTACACTATACACTAGTGCTGTACTAGTATACTGCACTACACTATACACTAGTGCTGTACTAGTATACTACACTATACACTACACTATACACTAGTGCTGTACTAGTATACTACACTACACTATACACTAGTGCTGTACTAGTGACGAATTGGCACGTTTTGTTTACATGACAACCCTTACTAGTTGGCTGTGTCGGGTGGTGGCGGGTTTTAACGACACATTCACGCGATCTAACCCAAAAAACTCTATTATGGATGACATTTGTCGCGAAAGTCCCCTGCTACGTGTTAACTTGAAGGGAGAGAACCAAACTGTGGATGAGCGGCAATTACTATTCTAGCATGAAATGCAATATTTTCAATCGGATTATTGGAGCCACTTCTGAGTCCACGGGACGGAGTTAGATGAGCTAAGTGGTCCTTTAGGGGAGTGACAGATTTGAGTTAATTTGCAGGTTGTAAGGATAGCTTCTATAATAATAATTCCATTTATGTAGCGGCTTTTCATCAAGGATCTCAAAGCGCTGTACAGGACGCAGCAGCAGAAGCGGAAACTCGGCATACCAATAATTATATCACAAATACATTTTATGAATCCATTTACTAAATGAACTAAAATTTTTGTAAGTGGAAGCGTATAAAATAGGTTATAAGACGCATTTTAAAAAAAATCTCCACAGACTCGGAGGTCCCTGATATTTCCTGGGAGAGCGTTCCATAGCCTGGGGGAAGGTGTGAAGGGCAAGATCGATAGCAGAGTGGTTACGGTGGTAATGTGTCATGGAATGAGAGGTAAGGTATAGATCAGGGGTGGGGAACCTTTTTTCTGCCAAGGGCCATTTGGATATTTATAACATCATTCACGGGCCATACAAAATGATCAACTTAAAAATTAGCCCGTTATATTTGGTCAAACATTTAATTAACTCACCCCTAATGTGATGGCTGGAACTGCTCCTCTTTGGTGAGACGTGTGATGTTAGCTGGTATTGATGATGTTGCTACTCGCAACTGCTTTTCCAGGTTTGCTCCTAGAAATGTTGAATTTCGAGTCACGCCTGCGGTTGCCTTGGCAGGGCCAGACCAAATGACGTTCCCCACCCCTGGATTATAGATGGTGCCACAATAATCAAGTATGGGCAGGATGGTTTGCGACAGAGTCGATGTGGAATGCGGCGTTTGTTTCTGAATATGAATCCAATTTTGGTAGTGTTTAATGAGTTGCGTGTGGTGATGCTGTAATGTGTTGAATATGGATCGGTGAGTGTTGGCGTGATGTGTTGTTGCATGTGGATCAGCGAGTCTTTACTCGTGTTACGTGGTGAGTTATTGGTGTGATATATTACGTGTGGTTCAGTGAATGTTGGTGTGATGTGTTGCATGTGGATCAGTGAGTGTTGCTCATTAAGTGTTGCTGTGATGTTTTGCGTGTTCTGCATTGAGTCTTGCCGTAGTGTATTCCGTGTGGTTCAGTGAGTAAGTACAGTGGTGCTGTGTGATATGTTGGAAAGCGTCACCCATGGCTCGCAAGGAGTTGTTCCGGACGGGGCTGCTCGTCCTCACGTCGCCTGCAGCACAGCTGCCGTTCCAGCTCGGTGGGGCCCTGCGCTCGGCATCGGAGATGATTAACGGCACTCTGTACGTGCACCTTCACCCGGGCCTGAGGCCGCCCAGCTCGACCACGTCCCCCTGCAGCAGAGTGGCCCTGTCTCCCGTGACGTGGGAAGTCTCCCAGATGGTCTCCAATGTCTACACGAAGGCCACGGATATCTGCAGCCACCTGGATGTGCGTGTCTTCCTCGCCAACATTAAAGGGCACGGCGTGGCTGGGAGCGTGCCCGCTGCCCTGCACACCCCCTGCCACTCGCCCGAGGTGGTGCTCACCGACTACAGCAGCATCAACGACCTGAAGCGGCTTCACGACGTCGAGGCGTTCTTCCGAAGCTACGTGCAGAATCGCTACGAGTGCAATGCTTCCATCAAGCTCTTTGTGCCCGATGTGGGCTCCAAGGAAGGCCAGTCTGCACCCGGGGAAACGCAGCAGCCCGGAGAGAGCACAGTGGGCTCGGCCGACGGGGGGCCGCCCAGCTACTCGGACGTGGTTCTCGGGGGCACGTTTGACAGGCTGCACAACGCGCACAAGATCCTCCTGAGTACCGCGTGCTTGTTGGCCGAAAGACGCGTGCTGATTGGAGTTGCAGACGGGGCGCTTTTGCAAGGTCATTGACGCTTGCTGCTCGCAAATATACATTAGACAATTCGTTTCATCCAATTTTATTTCAAATGTGCTGCCGGCATTAAGTAGTAAGACTTAACCGTTTGGATTTCTGCCAAGGGAGTTCGTCACCCCTTCTGTTAGAGAATGGCCCAAAGAATAAGGTTTCATGTAACTGCTTTAGAAATATCTTTAAGTGATATCTTAGCCACACATTTATCGGGTGCACTGACACTTAAATGCTCGTCGCATGGCAGGTAAACCAATGTTTTAATTCTCTGATCTGGAAATTAACTACATGAAGTTAAAAACTCCTTTAATGTGGTGTTTTTTTCCATCATTGGTATCCGGGCTGATATTATCAACTCAATACACTTGAGAACCAAGTGTATCTATGGGGTGGCTACACAGATTTAAATCCACAATCTCAGCCATGCCGGCCCCATACTCTGGCCCCTTGAGCCATCTTTCACACATCATAAGTTTAATGTTCATTTCAAGGGAAAAAATGTTCTCGATACATTTTTGACGAGAACACGTGATACTCTGGGTGCGTTGAATAAGGGAAGCATGGGGTGGGATGAATGGAACTTGCTTCTGCCTGTATGTGATCTGCTTCATTCTCGAGTGCAACATGTGGTTATCCAGCAGCTGGCATGGGCTGGCTGCCTTACAGCTCGTTCAGGCGAGTGACCACGTGTTGACTCTGTGGGAGTCATTGCTTTCCCTGGGTGAATTATTGCATATGTTGGGCAATCATAAGCACATTCAATCGAGTTCATTTGCATTCCACCGACAGGGACAAAAAGGCACGTTAAATGGTATGATGCAATGGCCATGAAAGTGCTCGAAAGAGTCGGGACACATTAACTGCGAATTTCACATCTCGTTTTATTGAATTTATTTTACATAGGCAATAACATTGATGCTATAATGCTTTAGTGTGCTTGAGGTGTGTGTGTAACAGCACTTGCTTCTGCAGTATGTTAAGGTTGTACTGGGAATCTTTGTTTTGTACGTGATTTACACCGCTTCAAGTGACAATGCAATGTTCTTGTCGACAGGGAAGCTTCTGAATGAGCTGATAGAGCCGTATGAGCAGAGGCTCTCAGCGCTCCGGAGCTTCCTGAGCGACGTGCATCCTCACCTGTGCTACGACATCGTCCCCATCACGGACCCCTTCGGACCTGCCATCACTGACTCTCTTCTGCAGTGCATTGTGGTCAGCGAAGAGACTCGCAAAGGGGGGCAGGCTGTGAACCGCAAACGTGAAGAAAAGGTAACCAGTGCTCCACCAAGCTGAAGTTTGGCTATTCCACTTAAGCGTGGGGCTCTCAAGGGTTTGAATACAATTCACGCGCAGAAATCCAAAGCAGTTCTGTGTGCTGTGAAACCATGGTGCGCTGCATGGATTCATAATAACTGAACCTCCACAAATGTTCACCTGTTTGTGGCTGAAAATCTTTTGGTAAATTGGTTTTATGGTTAAAATGTACAGCCACTAATAATTGGATTACCTTGGAAGACTACAAAGCACCAGACTATAATACAAAACCACCCATTCATCCCTCGCATAGGCAGTGGTGGCTTCTTCCACTGAAAAACAGTGGAGCAGTTTTTTTATCGTAATGCCTCTCATGCAAAACATATTGTCATGGATAAAGAATAGACTGCATCTGTAACTTAAGGGTGAGTTTTCCCTGGCAACTATTGCTTTGAGGGATTGACCAGTTGCTTAGCTTTTCTCAAGTTGTTGAATATCTCTCTCCACATGTGCAGTTTTTGGATTGGATTGGTGTTTGTTGTATAGTCCTTGTACAATTCCTTGGCCAGTAAGGCGTGATGACAGTCCCTGAGCGCTGGGGGAATTTGGTCGATGGAAATGGATTCTGGGTGAAGGCACAGCAGGACGCATTGCTTCAGGAGGCTGCACAGACTCGTGGACAATTTATCGGCCACAAAGTCTGGGGTCACCAGCACAATAATTGCATTGTATTTCTCTGTTGCCTTTTTCAAGAGATCGTTGTACGACTTTCCAGCAGGCATTTCAGAATAGTTAACGAACTCTACATCGGCAACTTCCTTGGCTAGTTGCTGGATGTTCTCAGCTAGCACGGTGTCTTCATGCGAGTCCATTCTGTGAAAGATGTACATTCTCTTGTCTCTGCTTCTGTCCATCAGAAGGACCTCGTACGCCTCGCACATACTCTGGCTCGACAGCGACAGTGTGGCCGTGTGTGTCTCGGCTGCGCCAAAATAAATGCTTTCCAAAAGGTCACTGTCAATCAGATGGTCTCCAGATTCTGTGGATCTGAGGAAGGCCCAGTACATGAGCGCCTCATCATACTGCTTCCTGAAGGCCAGGTTCTTGACCAGGCCAAGCAGGGTGTCAGGATCTTGTGGCTGGATAGTGTCTGCCTCCCACAGTGCACTCAGAGCCTGTCCATGAAGGCCCACGAGTTCATAAAGTTTGGAGCGAGAGCGAAGCATTTGAGGTGTCTGGCCTTGAGATTCCTTGAGTTGCTCTATGAGACTGTCTAGAGCCACCTTGCGTGTGCTCTTCACCTTGGCAGCACTTTCAATCGCTAATCGGAGTAGTTGTTCGCTTCTCTGCTGATCGCCGCGTTCTTGCATGTTCAAACCCCAATTCTCGAATGTCCGCGCACAAAAGAGTTGGGAGACGTATTTGCCTGTCTTCATGGACCTGCGGAAGCAATCATCAGACTCCTCCGTTTTGCCAAGTGACACATATATCTCGGCCAGGGTCACCAACAGATGGGGACCCGTTTCTTTTGACAGCTCAATGCCCTCTCTGAGGTACTTAATCGCTTGGTCTAGAAGTTCTGTGACATGTGGATCTTTGACTTCTCTGTAGCAATTGAAAAGACTCTTTCCTCTTCCCCGTCTGTGGCCACGTGCCTGCGTGTTCTCCGGGTTCTGCGCTGCCCCACCAGGGAAATAATGCGACTGCCCTCGCATTCGTCCGGAGCTGCAGAAAGGCTGTCTGCCCCCTCTAGGCCTCCTGCTGGGAAATAAAGGCCGCCTGACTCGCAATGTGCACTCGGGCTGCCCATCTTCCCCACTAGTGATGCTCAAAGCAGCAAAGTCTGCGCTCACATCGCAGAGTTGTGTCATTGGCTCATATGTGACAAACAAGTCCTGGCCACGGCCAGCTGCGTTTGCTGGCCGCCAAGGGTGTCTTTGACCTCTGAAACCCCTGCCATATCCTGCTGTAGGAGCTGTAGAGACAAATAATAATGAACTTACTCAAAGGATTTCAAGGGAGAAAAAAATCCATTCTAAAAATGTTTTGGTGAAATCTCACAGTATTTTGTTGCTAAAGCTACATTGCTGATAACTCTAATTACACAGAGTGCAAGGCCGCAAACTTATGTCGTTTTTTTTGGTTGGGCCAAAGCTGGAGTGTAGCTTGTTTAAATGATAGAAGGATCTGTGAGAATGCAGTAGGGAGAAATTTTAAGTAGAAACACTTTTTTCAAGTTTAGGTGTCTTTGTAAAAGAAGAAAATTGATCTCACCATCCAGGGTCCTCGCATGAGCTTGATCTGCTAGGGTGCGGTAGGTTAGCCCGAGGTGGTGGAGAGAAAAGGACGAGGGGCAGAGCGCGTAGGCTTTGCGCAGGAGCTCCAGAGCTCGGTCGTATTGGCGCATGTGCCTCCAGTGCTTTCCCGCCCTCTCCAGCACCCAGCGGTCCTGGGGCGCAAGCGCGCAGGCCCTCTCGAAGCACTCCGACACGGTGAGCGCCTCGTCGCCCACCTCCACGATACGAGCACTCTCGAAATCCCTGACATTCCTCGTGTTTTCGTAAGAATCAAGGACATCGGCAGAAAAGCTTTTGTGGAGCACAACACTGGCAAGTTTATGGTGACAGATACAGACAGTCTTTCATAGTAATATGATGATAACGGGTAGAGGAGGCTTTTGTTGTCCATTTCCGAAGTACTCATTTATTCTGAGCTGCGTTTTATTGAGCGGCCTGTTCGAGCGCTCTAACAGCGCTGCAGCCTTGGTAAGATTGGGGCAATCTAATGAATAGTAACCGATCAGGTGGCTCAACGGTAGAGTGGCTGGCAGTTGGAAAGTTGTGCGTTCAGTGCTGATTGGTGGCTGATTCAGCCCAACATCCATCTTTCGGGGTTCTTAAATTGAATACCACATTATGGGCGAGTCAGCACTTGTTATTCTATAGATCAGGGGTCCCCAACCCCCGGGCCGCGGATCGGTACCGGTCCGTGGCCTGTTAGGAACTGGGCCGCACAGGAGGAGGTTACCGGTGAGTCCGTGCGTGGCCCGCCCATTATTTTATTTACCACTTCCATCCGCGCCTCTTTCCCGCACTGCGCACTTGTCTCAGTCACAGTTTTGGTAAGCCCACAAGCTGCTAACCCCTAGCCAAAATTAGTAAAAACCAAACGTCGCTGGAGAGTTTCTTTGAAAAGGGAGAAAGACCCAATGATGAACCCCCCCCTCCCCCCCCGGTCCGTGAAAAAATTGTCTTCCAGGAAACCGGTCCCTGGTGCCAAAAATGTTGGGTACCGCTGCTATAGATGGAATCGCCCTCAGTATAGGAATTAGGAATTTCCACCACTGCTTGAGGGCCGTAGATAGGAGATGGGCACACCACCTCATTGATATTTGAGCAGACAATCTCTTTGATTGTTGATTTAAATTGCAAAACACATCAACTACCACATTAAACCCCACGTTAAAAGTGCTTTCAAAATACAGCAGTTTACCTTTGGTTGAAAAATTTCTTGGTTATCTGGCCCAAAACTGCGAAAGCTTTGGCCTTGAAAAATCTGTTGTCCGTGTGGACAACGTGTGCAAGGGCTTCCACGGCTTGTTGAAAGTGTTCATTCTTGTCAAAGTCGGGGTTCTCTCTCAAAATGTCAATCTCAAAGACCCTGCAAAAGAGAGCCATAACACGTAATTGCCAACGTAACGAGCGAGCCTTAACAATTAGAACCGTAAAAAAGATTGTTTAAAAATATATTTTTACATTTTAAATGATAGAATATAGTATTGTCATCAGTATGACACACCTATACCAAGCTTGCAGTCGATACGACATTGGGAATACGGTTGAAATTGAGTTACACGATTTTAGGATACGACAACACAGAGTAAGTTAAATAAAAGCATGTAAAATGTTTAAAAATATATGTTTTGGATTTGTTATGATAGAATATAGTCTTGTCATCAGTATGACATAGGTATTTCAAGTTTTCAGTCGATAGCACATTGGAAAGTGGGTAAAAATTGAGTTACAAGATTTATTTTTTGAGGATACAACAGACGGAGTGAGTTAAATAAAAGCGTGTAATAATAATAATAAAAAGGAATAATTTACTCTCGAATGCTGCAGGTGTGCCAACTGACCTGTCGAGGTTTAAAGCCAAGCCGTACTTCCAAGAAACAAGCTTGTCAGGAGGGCAGTGACCGTGCCCCATCTCGATGGCCTGCGAATATTTGTCGATCGCCTTGAATTGTGCCACGGGACCCAGACGGGAGAGGCAGTAGCCCTGCTCGGCCAAGGCCGTAGCAAGCGCTGCCTTGTTTCCCTTCTGCCTGTCCAGTGCCTCCGCCACTCTGCTGGCGGCCTCGAATTCGTAGCGATGCAAGTGAAGCTCACACTTGTTGGCCAGTGCCGTCACACTGCACGGCTCCTTTATTAGGGCAGCTGTCACTGACGACTCGGCTTTGGCCAGCTGATCTTGCGATAGGTAGAAATAGGTGAGGCAGTTCAGGGCGCAGACGTCGCTGTCAAACTCTTCTGCGGTGGCTTCGTGCGCCTGTTTGCGCTCCAGTTTTGCGATGACAATGTTGATGTACGTGCTGCCGTGCGGTAGGTCGTGTGTCAGCTCAAAGAGTGTCGGGAGCTGCTCGTAACGCTCCCGTATCTCTTTTGTAAAATTGTTATCCATTGCACACCGGTTTGGTCAAGCAACCGTCTTGAGTGGAGTGCTTTTAAGAACTAGAATACTAGAGCAGAAGCGAGGAGTTTACAGTGTAAACTCTGAAAAAGACACAAACAGAACATTTCACTTCTGTGCTGGTCTTCCATTCCTAATCATCTCTGCTGGTACAGTACTCCATCTACAGCCTCTTTCTTTTTCAAGAATCAAGAGCAAATTGTCATTTGTGACAGACCAATCAAACTTAACGTAGGACTCAATAAATACCTCTAGCCACTGGTACCCAAGGTACGCTCAGTTGGACATTGGAGCATGAATAGTGTACGTTATTTTCTCAAACATTTAATACGAGTTTTTTTGTTTCGTTTAATAAGTAATGTTAAAAAAAACTTTTTTAAAAACACGCTTTCATTAAATGTACCGTACTAGTAATGGAAGAACTCCACGACTTCAGGAAGTGGCCCCGAAGCTTGCCACAACGTAAGGGGCCGTGGTGATTTACAGCCAACGTCAGTTGACCATGGACAATTAGAGCCAAGCCAAGAACATAACATAAAAAATAATGTTATAAATATATGTTTATTTTATATGATATAATATAGTATTGTCATCAGTATGACATGTATACTAAGTTTGCAGTCGATACCACATTGGGAAGTGGGTAAAAATTGAGTTACATGATTTTAGGATACATCAATGACAACAACAACAGACAGAGTGAGTTAATAAAAAGCGTTTAAAAAAGGAACAATGTGAGAGAGAGAAAATCATGAAAATAAAGCCACAAACTTCTGGACACTCCAGGCAGAGCGAGGAGTGGTTGGACGTGGAGTCGCGAACCCAGCACAGCCTGCATAGTAGTAGTAGTGTGCACACTTCCGTGTCGGTACGTGCCGAATATGTGCCGCTGTGTGTGGTATGTACGTACTAAACCCGAATGGAATCCCAAGTATGGCAACAACATTGGACTGGATAATTTGCATACGTTTGAAAAAAGAAAACCCAACGTATTACAAAAAAATATTGATATTCTTGTATCAGATTACTTGATTGGTCCTTATTAGATTACTATGTGGACTGAGATGGCATCTTAGATGTATAAAAATAGCGTTGGTACTTCACTTCTCCGAGAAGGCTGTGCCAACGAGAAAATGGAGCAAACCGTTTAACACGTAGTAGGCTTTTACGACCAATATCATCCATAATATAGGTTTTTTTCGGTTAGATCGCGTAAATATGTCGTTAAACCCACCACCACCCAACACAGCCAATTAGTAAGGTTTGCAACGTAAACAGAACATGCCAATTCATTACTATTACAGCACACCGGTGTGTTTGAGAGCAAATCCACAACATTTACAATCTTGAGTACGACTTTTCTCCAACAATTAAAACCAGCTTCATCAGGCGACAGCCAGATTTGTGGAGAAATCCTCCTGTTTCGTTCCTTACATAGAGGGATAGATGTGATGACATCACTTGTGAGCCCTCCACGTTTGAGGGTGGGGCATTATAATTCATCTAAATTACAATGGGTATCCATTGCCGGTTTACGGTACGGCAACTCCTCGCTTAACGTGTGTTCACACAACGCGTTTTTGCTACAACTTGGTTCTTCTACGAGGGACCACTTTTCGCACAACGCGGAAACGCGCACGTTATAACGCGTTTGGTGAGCGGTCAAGACAAACTACTTTGTTCAGCTGCGCGACGGCTGAGCGGAATGATAGAGTACACAGGATGGTAGGGCACGCGGCGGCCGACCCTCGCCTCGGCTCTTTTTCCCCGCTGTACGATGATCACAGGCTGATTTTATAGCGCAAATATGATTGGGTAACAGTAATTCCCTGCTTAACAGCACGGTTTTTCGACGTAAGGCGGCACTTTTCAGGAACGCATCCAGCACGTTAAATGAGGAATTGCTGTATTTCTTTGTTCACGTGACAAAATAAGAGTTTGGTGAAGGAGATCAAATGGTGGCGATTCCCTCCAGCCTGTTTCGTCTCGTCAAGTTATCGTTCATATTTATTCGTTTAACCAGAACTCACAAGAGCACGGATATTCTCATTTGCAAGAGTGGCCCGAGAATGATGCGTTGTTTATCATATTTAAACAGTTGAAACATTCCTAAATGGTCTTCTTGGTTCTTTCGGTAAAGTCACGTAGAAGGGAAATAATAAAATAATAAAAATAAAACATAATAAAATAATACACCATCATTTATTTCGTTTTATTATTTTGTTATTTCCCTTCTACGTGACTTTACCGAAAGAACCAAGAAGATGAATCCCTGCAGTCACGAAAGCTTTAAATCGAAATTCCTAAATCGACTAAATATGTGATGCACAGTGCCGCGGAGGCGTTTGTCATATCCCATATTCACCCGCTGAAGAGCCTGTCTCTCTCTCGATCTCTTTGACCGAGTAAATGTTGACACGAAGACGAGTGTTGGCAGGACACGATCGTTGCGTTGGGCCTTTCGTCTTCACCGACTGACAACTCATGCCCCCTGCCACTGGCGATGTCGACCTCTGCTGCGGTAGTGGGGTGTGGAAAGTGGACGCGGGGCCGTGGTGTACTAATAAATCATCATACAGTATTTCCTCGTCATTGACAAACTCGATATTCGCGAATTTGGCTATCTGCGAATCGCATAAGGAACTGTACACGACTGCATCGAGTGGTAAAGCGATGAGATTACTTTAATATTTATTTGCCAATGTTGTTTTGTTATGATAATTTCCATGTATTTTTTAGCTGATTTATGTATTTATTTAAGGTAAATAATTTCGTAGGCAACATCATTATCCGCAAAATGCACTCTTCACGAGCACCTTCTGAACGGTTCCCTTGCGAATAACGAGGGACTACTGTACTATCAACATTTTAAAAACGGTATCGTCGAAACTTGTATGCGCATTATATTTGCGTGCGGCGTGTGCTTCCAACGAGACGGAATCAAGTTGAGTGTCTTTCCGCACGTTCGCGTGTGACCCTCACGTGTGCAGAGAGGCAAGGGTGGTGCCCCCCGTGCATTCCCTGACGGCCCCCCCTGCCCCAGCGCGTGAGGCTGCCCCCCTGTGCCCCCCACACCCCTCCTCCCGAGGCCTCCAAAACGAGAGTTCCGTGCCAATTGACAAATAAGTTCAGCAATTTTAATTCAGCACGCTGATCAACAGCCAACAAAAGTGTTTCGCGGCTTTCCCTTTGAGCCCCGTATATTGTTGGGCCGTGAAATTAGTTCAGTTGTAAGCGTGCGTGTGAATGCAGCACGTACCTGGCTGTAGAGGCACACACGCCTTGCAGACACGGGGAATGGGCGACAGCTCTTGACCATGCACACAATGTTTTGGAAATCCCCTCCACTCAAACAACAACGAGCACTGTGGGAATTGTTGGACGCAAGCCACATGGGCAGGGATGTTGAATGCTTCCAGACTGAATTTTTTTTGCTGCACGCGCACATTTCGTGACGTTTTTTTTTAACATCCGTCTTGTGCGCCGCTTAAAGGTTTTTCAAACTCGGAATCTTTCACTGGGTAAATGCGCCACGAGTTGAAGTTGATTATTGGTGAATAACCATTACTTTCCGGCGTGGAAGTGCAGTCATTTGCTTGCACTTGCACACGCCTGATCTCACCGCGCCTATGTTAGTGGGTGGAAGACGGTTTTGATACATTTCGATTTAAAGCTTTCGTGACTGCAGGGATTCATCTTCTTGGTTCTTTCGGTAAAGTCACGTAGAAGGGAGATAATAAAACGAAACGTCGTGAGAATTGTATTATTTTATTGTTTTATTTTGATTATTTTATTATCTCCCTTCTACGTGACTTTACCAAAAGAACCAAGAAGGTTTTGATACAGTTTGCGTGTCCTCCATTAGATTCGTTCTGTTAGGCACTAATTGCAGGGTTAACACGTCAGGCAATGCTTTAGCGGTGTAGATGGTTTCATTAACGTTGACGATTTTAACATGACTTGTATGTGTGTTGAACTTCTTTCGCACCGCAGGTAGCCAATCGTGATAATTGGCGCGGTGCTAAAAGCATGTAATAGGCACTGCACTGGAGTGTGTTTCATCTGGGCGAGTTTTCTGTTTTGGGAAAGTGGTCACTGGGAACATCCTTCCGCTGCCAGGGCCTGCCGGTGCTGGAGGTGCACGAGATCAAGCTGATCGCCGACCGTCACCACGCGAGCCACGAGGAAATGAAAATCAGCTCGTCGAGTCTGAGAGCACGGCTGCTGGGCACCCTGTTGAAACCGCCACAAGTGAGGCGCCGTCGCGTTTAGAGATGGAGCGCTTGGGCTCCTTGACGTTTCCCATAAAAAGTGAAGTTCTAAGAAGTGAAATGCGACATGCCGTTGCCGCCTGCGCCGTGCCCCATTCCCAGGAGATGTGCATGGTGCTGTGTCGTGTGTGTATGCGCGCGTTGGGAGTGGTAGCGTCATGGTTAAGGCGTTGCACTACGAACCTGGTGACCCGAGTTTTATTCCGGTCCTGGGCCGGCCCTAGGTCGATTCAGCCTCAACTGAGTGACCCCGTGCAGTGTGTAAACATCGACACTGGGGAGACAAAGGCAGCCAGGCGTGGTGTTTGGCCACCCACCCCCTCGTGTGTTGTCCCGGCCTTCATAGCTGCTACTCGTTAATAGCACTTGCCCCAACAGTCTGTTAAGGCTATACGGGGGATCTTTGTCTTGCAGGTGAAACCCGACATCCCACCGGTGCCCTTTGTCATTGGGCTTACGGGAATCAGCGCTAGCGGGAAGTCGAGCGTCGCCAGGCGTCTGGAGGCGCTTGGGGCCGTGCACGTGGACTGCGACGTGCTCGGTCATCAGGCCTACCTGCCAGGCACCAGCGCCCATGCCAACATCGTCGAGGAGTTCGGAGAGGGTGAGTCGCTCTGGCGGGACGCGCGCCCTGCGTTTCGATTGGTCGTCATTGCTTCACACGTTCTGTTTCTGAATGTGCACTTAACTAGGTGGCTACTGTAAAGGTAATGAGTTATGGTGCTTGGCTGTGTAAAGTTTGTGTCTACTATCAAACCCAATATCAGTGGAAATGGTCAACATATTAGACTTGCAATCCAGAGGGTCACGGGTTCAATTCCATCTCTCGAATCGACAGTTGAAACAATTTGCCAAGTCTCTCTGAAATCTCCCCCCACCACCGCCTTTATCCACCCAGAAGCATAAATGGGTCCGCCACGGTTAGTCGATCGGCAGGTTATGTATGGTGGGGTAAAGTGTGGGTACGCCCACCTCTTCTAATACATCTACTCAGAGTGAAAGAGTAGACCTAATATCCTCTGTTGTTTGCTGTAGTGGGGGGTGCTTCTGCCAGCAGCGGTGCAAGCAATTGCAGGGATGCACCTTTACCTTTTTAACTGCATGTAACTATGGGACGATTAATCTATCAAAATTGATTCGTACTTTTATGGTACACGCATTGGACCGTATGTGTGAAAATCATATTAATTATTCATCCTAATGGAGCAAATTCTGACAATTCATCAAGTCGTTGCAGAGTGAATGTCTCGTGCCAACTAGAAAGCAATTGCGGTTAAAGCAATGTTCACATTTAACAGCTGATTATATATACTAATTTATGATATAATGCGGCCATGTGGATACATGGCCCATTCTCAGTTTAGCATCGGATTTCCATTTTTACAGTACCCCTTTTCTTCCACATTGTTACAGATATCTTGTCAGAAGATGGAACCATAAACAGAAAGGAGCTGGGGAAGAAAGTGTTTTCAGAAAAGGTGACCGTGGCACACAGTGCCGATTACAAACTTGACACTCCAGTATTTTTTTTATAATGCATGGGTACGTACCCAGTTCATTGTATATCACATATATATTCTATTAAAATGTTTTAACTGGATAATCCCTGGAGAGGGAACATCTCGTTTGCAAGGATGCCCAGGGTGTCAAATTACGTACAAACACACATGTAATGACGACTTGTATACACGCGTACGAACAACTTACACAGCATTGTATGGATGTTGGACTTTTTTTGCGTAATACGTAGCCTACCGTGCTAATCGCGGAGGTGCATTAATACCAAATCAAAAACATTTTTCTAATCAAGAACATACACCAGATAGCACACATGAAGATCACACTACAGACAAATATAAATAAATGGTTTACAAATGTTAAGCAGCTAATTCTTTCTGATGTTGCCAGTAGCAGAGTAGTTTATGGGTATGACTTAAAGGAAGTAACCCTGCTAAGCTTTGTGCGCTCTTGCCATTTTTGCCAGGATAAACTAAAAAAACTAACGGACATTGTTTGGCCTGAAATCGCGAGGCTGGCCAAGAAAGTTATTGCTGATTGTGCAGAAAAAGGTAAGTGGCCCTCACCCCTTTAGCACCTGCAGTTGAGTAGATTTTGTGGCCCTTCGATTATGTTGGCTGAGCGGTGCGGAAATTATAATATCTTGGTTCGAGATTAATTACTTAAAAACACATAGATCTATCGTACAAAAATCGACCGTACATGAACATTTGTTTTTGACATTATTTTTAGACGCCCATGACATCGACAGTTTCCAACTGGAAATGTAACTGTCTGAAATATTTGACGCTTATATTATCATCACTTTTATTAATTTCAGAAATGCCCGTGCTTGTGTGCTTTGTGCGAGTGACCGAGTGCTGCTGCGTTTTCGATGCAGGTGTGCGTGTGTGTGTCCTGGATGCTGCGGTTCTGCTGGAAGCCGGCTGGATCAACATGGTCCATGAGGTCTGGGTGGTGCTCATTCCGGAAGACGAGGTGAGCTGCATGCGTTGTGTCCAATCGTCGACGACGACAACCGGTACCACCGTTTCCTTTCTGGATTAAGGAAACAGTTTTGGCCCACGGTTCAATAAATCATCATCACGGTTTTTAACCTTCACAGCTGATACAGCACTGTCAAAACACTCACAGACCTCTTGTGTGAATGATGATAACAGCTGGCTGAATAAAGAATTGAATTCCCTACATTGACATTCGAGCTGTGTATAACTCAGAGCTGCAGACACCCACTAAACTGAGATGGGAATACTTTCAGTAAATTTGGTATTCATGCCATTATAGCACATGAGCTATCACTTTAATATAGAACTGAAATGAGTCAGCTCGTAGTCATAGTGACATTTCCTTTATGTGTCACTTTCTGCAATATGTTTTTTTCTTCACAGGCCGTCAGAAGAATTGTGGAGAGAGATGGCGTGACGGATGACAGTGCTAAGAAGAGGCTGTCCAATCAGCTCAGCAACCAGCGCAGGGTAGAGGAGGCAAATGTTGTGCTGTGTACCTACTGGCAGCCTCAAGTGACACAAAAACAGGTATGGGAGTGGGGTACTCTCTATAGAATACTGTCTGCTGGCTTCCAGAGCCACCAAGCATGATTGTTTTTTGTAATTGCGACCACTCAAAGAGTGGCTATCCCAACAGACAGCAGTGAAACAGACACAACGGTAAACCGGTATTAATTTCAGGACTTGATCAGTAGAGTCACCAATGTTGGCTACTGACATCTGCCTCGGATGTCACGTTTTCTCACCTCTTTTGAGTTCTTGGTATCAATGACAAAATGTCCACATTGTGTGGTCTTGATAAAGCTTTTAGTACATGCAAATGCACTGCATTTTGTGTTGTTAAATCTGTTTGTCGCGGTGCCACATTGATGTTGCTGTTGTGATGGGTTTCCTCTCGTTTACACATTTAAATCCCAAAGCAGGTGTGGGTACTTCTCCCTGGGGAGTCTCCATGATGGAGGCGGGTAGTGTGAACACGCTCGTCATGCTGCACGTTCACATGAAGCACAGGAGGGAACTAGGGTTTTTATACAAATGCATTTTGATGCGACCTAAATTGCTTGTGAATAAAAATTTGTATCTGAAACCATATGAACAGGATATAAGTTAATACCCATTGTAAACATTATTGTTTTTCTAGGTTGTTTATGTTGTATATAATTCGTTCACATTATCCCTACAGCCATTCGAGGCCACTGCATTCACAATGTGACAAATACTTTTTTAATAGATTCACGACAATGAATCCTGACGATTTAGTAGGGCAGGTGCGGAAAACCATTACACCGCTATTAACTAGATCAGTGTGGTAACTCCTGCTCCAAGTTGGTATTTATAATTCCCTCGGTGACACTGCACATTTAAACAAGGGTCTTTTGGTTTGCTGCCTCAAGGCATGTCCATCAGTATGCACTCTCCATCGGTCCTTCCAGTCACTACACACACACACCTCCATGTCACAAGCTCACAATAGGTGTACATGCTGTTGTGTTTTCCATGAAGGTTGAAAAAGCGTGGAAGCTCCTACTTGGAAGAATCACAAGGTGAAGGTCGATCGCCTGTAACTGGACCAATGTGGAAGAGCCAGAAGTGTAGTTTATTGGGCTGTAAATTTGTTAGGAGTTTGATGTCGGCTTCATTAAATAACTAATGTGGAAGCATAAAAGTCTGCAAACTGGAATTTGTGCTTGTGCCATTTTATATTTTGACTTGAAATATCCTTTGTTTTGCAGGCATACAAATTAAAATCTAACGGCTTCAGCATAGACTGCTTTCATAAAGTTACCAAAAGTTTTAGACAAAGAATTGTAATACTAAAATGATGGTGAATGGTGCAATATGTGAAATTTTACACATTCAATAAAGTTTCCTTAAAACTTTCATAAAAGATGCTGTTCTTTGATGCATTTACTTTGCAAGCTTGAACATCTCATGGGATTGTTGTGCCTGCTTGTTGCAAATCATCCCTGTTCAAAAACACTGCTGCACACACCTGTAATCCACCACTTTTGAGGCAAGGGTTGGTGGATCACGTAAATCTGTGAACCTCCCAAGCACCGCTGGTTTGCGAGGTAGTGCCAGCAGTTGACAGCACAGCAAAGTATAACTTGGGAAGCTTTATCACCTGACACTCATGCGTTCGTTTTCCCTGGTTACTCTGATTTACACACTTGTGCCAAAATACTCATGGAATTGGCCAAGAATTCCAGCGCAGGGCCCTCATGGAAAAGTCTTCAAGACTCGATCATGCTTCGTGGAAAAATACAGCGTGTTCCATTATTAGATAACATTTAATGGACGACGGGCACAACTCAAACCCACCACTTGAATCATCGATACTGCATTCATATCTTAATATTTAGGGTAGGCTTGTGTTTTGGGCAATGGGCAATGGCCCAAAACACAAGCTTACCCTGAAGAAGGGCTCTTGCCTCAAAATGTCAGACTATGAGATACTTGGCCAATGTAGTCATAGTTATATACATATGCTTGTGTACCCAGAAAAGGCTTGAATCAGGAGGCTTCCTGCCTAGTTTTGGAGGAGGGAGCGTTATTGCTGCTTTTGTGGTCCAATTATAATTTGCAGGTACATTTTCAGCATTGTCATTTTTGGCTCATACCAATTACAGCACATTGGTTTTATAGTTTTATAGCTAGTGACCCCGGAGTAAACCCACGCACAATAGGAGTGAAACATCCACACTCCACGTAAAATCGCACTCTACAGAAAGGTGCCCCAGGCCAGGAATCAAACCCAGGGGCTTGCTGTAGGGTGCAAGTGGCGAGATGTTAACTACCTCAACTGGTATACAGGAGGTCGTGGGTTCGATCCCGACCCTGACCCCTGTATATTTGGAGTTTGTGGTATCTCTCTCTCCTTGGTCACGTGGATTTTTCTCCGGGTCCTCTGGTGTATCCCTCCACATTTAGAATCGACATGCGTTTAGAGGATTTGGCTTCGATACATTTCCACACGATAGCCCCTTCGTTGAGCAATCATTCGTGACTAGCCTTTTGCCCGTCCAAGGACGGGTGTATTGCAGCAAATCTGAAATTTTGCAAGCGAAAAGCAGAGCGCAACGTGATGTTCATTGCATCAATTCGCGTGCAATTTGTAGGGCCGCGGTGACAGACACTGGCGGAGCCAGTGGGGGGGTAGGGTGGCACGTGCCCCCCCAATGATCCGATTGAAATCCCTAATTTCGATCGCATCATTGAGGTTTATTAGTAATAAATCGGCATTTTGCGACCCCCACTGCCACTATGTAGCATATTATTACGAGCCAGGGACTGAGATGATAGGACAATAGTCTGAGTCCATAATTGGCAATAAGTAACGGCAAAGCGGTTATAAGTGACTCAGAATTGTGCGCAGTTGCGTAACCAGTACACGACTTCCCTGAAGGCATTCACCTTCAGCGAGCGCGATGCCGATCACACAACGCGGTTCGAATTCGACCCTCGATCGACGGCTGCGCCATCGCCGCACACGCGTCGAATAAAAAGCAAGGGACCAGTCCTTACTTACGAACAACTCCTATCATTTTTCATTGCTGGAGGGGTTGCCCCCCCCCCCCACCTGAAAAACCTGGTTCCGCCATGGGTGACACAGACCTATTTCAGTGAAAGGTTATAATCCCTTGTTCATCTTGACGTCCTTTTTACTTCGATGTCTCAACAGCGTGACGGAGATCACGTGACGTGAGGGTTGTGAGTTGACGCCGAGGAGGGGGGGGGAGGAGGCGCCCCCCCCTACCCCCATGTCGAGTGACGTCACCAGGTCATGACTATTAATGAGGGGGGGCTGTTCGATGTGGCGTGCCGTCACCTTCGCGTGATTATTAATGGATGGGGGGGGGGTTGCATGTGGAGTGACGTCACTAGCTCAACATTATGAATGAGGGGGGTGCTCCATGCTTGGTGACGTCACCCGACATGATTATTAATGACGGCGGAGGGGGGGGTTCCACGTGGAGGACCCCACGTGCTCATGATTATTAATGAGGGGGGGTTCGATGTGCAGTGACGTCACTCGCTCATGATTCTTAATGATGGGCGGGTCCATGTGGAGGACGTAACCTGTTCATGATTATTAGTGAGGGGGGGGGGCTGGTCTACGTGGCGTGACGTCACGCGCGTTACACACTCACATTCTTGGGTAAATACAGGAGTCAATATCCAGGTCGCTTCTGGAACGAGCTACATAGCTCAGTGGGCCTTACCTGGTGCATTTAGAACAGTTGTTACTGGTAGGAACCACCTGGTTCCACCAGCCCACAGGGGATTATTGTGTCCGTCCGTCCGTCGTGCATCCAAAAATGGGAGGGGTGGGGCTGGGTGGAGAGGGGAGGGTGGGGAGGATGGGGAGGGGCTGGATGGGGAGGGGCTGGGTGGGGAGGGGAGGGTGGGGAGGGGCTAGTTGGGGAGGGGTGGGGCTGGGTGGGGATGGGCTGGTCACCCCGTGGTGCCCTTATAAAACTCAACGTTTAACCGACTCACGCCGGCTTGTCCCGCCCTCACAGTCGGGCATATTTGCGGAATACACCACGCCGCCGTTGACCCTGGCCATTGACCGAGCAACCCAACGTTCCTACACCAGCTCCCTCCGCAGGAATGTGTTTTGTTTGGTTTAAGTGTTCCTACCACATTGCCACGCTGACGTTCTCAGACTGCACACCACAGCACACGTGTCAACCCCTGTGGCTTGGCACCAGCTGTAACAACACTCGGCATGGGCCGCTGTATCATTTAATTTCCAGTTCTTGGCTTTGGGGCCGTCCATAAATGACGCCACGCGATTTTGGACGATTTTTGACCGCCCCCCCCCCCCCTTCGTCACACGTTGTCACAAAAAGTCAAAGCCCCCCTTCAATATGACGTCACAAAGCTCTACCCCCCGCCCCCCCCCCCAAAATAAAACATACCTCAAATCGCTTTAAACTATTGTCATTGTAGTGCGTATTTAATGTGGCGTTGCACTCTGATGTTGTAGGAGAAAGCATGTATAAAAAAGTATATTTAATTAATTAGAACGTGTTTATATTCATTTAAAGTTGCGCATTTTGATGTGACCACCCCTCCCTCGTCACACATCGTCACGAATGTTTGACCCCCCCCCCCCTAGGTGCGTGACGTCATTTATGGACGGCCCCTTTACAAGGCTGTAAACACCCCCTATGAGCTTCACTCGAAGCCTCTTGCTCGTCACACGAGTGGCCACGCAGGGGCGCTGTGGTGATGCTCAAGATCCACCACACGTGGAATCCACGTGTTGATCACGGCCACTCGAAATACATTAAAGCGACATAGAGCACACGTCGCTATACACAGCACACTACCCACACACACTACTCATACACACCTCACCATACACACAGTGTACTCAACACCCACACACACTACTCATACACACCTCACTATACACACAGTGCACACTACCCACACACACTACTCATACACACCTCACCATACACACAGTGCACTCAACACCCACACACACTACTCATACACACCTCACCATACACACAGTGCACACAACACACACACACACTACTCATACACACCTCACTATACACACAGTGCACACAACACACACACACTACTCATACACACCTCACTATACACACAGTGCACACTACCCACACACACTACTCATACACACCTCACTATACACACAGTGCACACAACACACACACACTACTCATACTCACCTCACTATACACACAGTGCACACAACACACACACACACCACTCATACACACCTCACTCTACACACAGTGCACACAACACACACACACACTACTCATACACACCTCACTCTACACACAGTGCACACGACACACACACACACTACTCATACACACCTCACTCTACACACAGTGCACACAACACACACACACACCACTCATACACACCTCACTCTACACACAGTGCACACAACACACACACACTACTCATACACACCTCACTCTACACACAGTGTACACAACACACACACACTACTCATACACACCTCACTCTACACACAGTGCACACAACACACACAGACACTACTCATACACACCTCACTCTACACACAGTGTACACAACACACACACACACTACTCATACACCCATCACTCTACACGCAGTGTACACAACACACACACTCACTACTCATACACACCTCACTCTACACACAGTGTACACAACACACACAGACACTACTCATACACACCTCACTCTACACACAGTGTACACAACACACACACACACTACTCATACACACCCCACTCTACACACAGAGCACACAACCCCCACACTCACTACTCATACACACATCACCATACACAGTGTACACAACACATACACACACTACTCATACACACCCCACTCTACACACAGTGCACACAACACACACACACACTACTCATACACACCCCACTCTACACACAGAGCACACAACCCCCACACTCACTACTCATACACACATCACCATACACAGTGTACACAACACACACACACACTACTCATACACACCCCACTCTACACACAGTGCACACAACACACACACACACTACTCATACACACCCCACTCTACACACAGAGCACACAACCCCCACACTCACTACTCATACACACATCACCATACACAGTGTACACAACACATACACAGGGCCCCACAGCTGTATGCACACCACACACCCCACACCACGGACAGCTGCAGCACAACGGGGCTCAACAGCGAAACTGGAATTGGCGTGCAGGTCAGTCTTGCACTGACCTTTAAAACACATCATCTTCATCTCTCTCACTGTTAAGCAACAGCACTCTCCGCTGTATTTGGTGATGCTGTACTGTGCTGGCAGTGGTGCACAAATAACAAGCAAAAAAAACGCACGTGCTTGGAAAAAGGGCCGTTACCTGAAACGTCACCTATTATATATTTGTTTTACTTTTATTTTTACACTGTTATTGACGTGTATCACAGTACGCCGAGAAGACATCATTAGCATGAGGGCCACCACACATTTCAATCGATTGTTGGTGTTGACAGCAGCACGTTCATGTGGTGGGTCAGGGGCCGCACTAAAGGCCACCAGGGGCCCTACTAAAGGCCACCAGGAGCCTCACTCTTTAAACAATACGTTCACCGCAGTTCTATCTCGATTTAAAGCTTTCGTGACTGCAGGGATTCAACTTCTTGGTTCTTTCGGTAAAGTCACGTAGAAGGGAAATAATAAGATAACGTTTCAGCCACAACGGAAGACAGACCTGTTCTTCACCTGAGGACGGCTGCTTGCGTTGTGGCCGAAACGTCGTGAGAATTATTTTATTATGTTTTATTTTTATTATTTTATTATTTCCCTTCTACGTGACTTTACCGAAAGAACAAAAAAGACGCAGTTCGATCGTTAATGGATAGTGAGTGGCAAGTGCGGGGAATGGTTCAACGGACGGACGCGTGTTCTATCGCTGCGGATGTGGTCGTGACTCGGTGGAGATGACAGCTCAGGTCCCTTGCCCAGGCTTTCAATTCGTGTACGAGCATTGACCACGGGTTGGGGGGGGAGGGGAGTGTGGCGAGGGGAATGAGAGAGGATCAGAATCTTTATTTATCTTGGAGAAATCCGATGAGCTATTAAGCTCTTTTTCGCAGAGAAATTTCCTGTCAGGAGGTTTTAGGAAATTCAAATTTCCTTTGTGGGGCGAGGTGACCCCCACCTTTCATTGGCTACGGGGCAATTCCCAATGTTGCATGCACGGTGCCTGCTGCTTTTGGCCACATTGTAAAAAAAAATGGCATGTGTTCTGAGCTGATTACATCTAAGGGTTTCGGGTCAGTTTCCCTTGGTAAATGTGACTATGAAATCTCGTGCCTGCCCAAGTGTGCGACAAACCAGGTGCTGCTTGAGTTTCAGTCAAAGGGGGAAATGTTTCTGCAGATGTGCAACACTGTGGACACGGTGTCTGGATCAGGGCTGAACTACACCAGGCCTCGCAAAGCTGACTCGGAGCGACTCCGCGTGCTCGCATTGAGGTAATGAAGGCAGCTCGTGTGTCCGTAGAGGCCGCTACGGTAAATTTGGGGCCTTTGTAGTTGCAACTTTCACTGGCAACGCATATACGCGCAAGAGGATGGTTGCCCAAATGCTTATTATAATTAAACTAAAACACGTTTTTTTGATTTGACCAAGTAAGGCCCACTGAGCTATATAGCTCTTTTTCAGAAGCGACCTGGCCACAAATAATAGCTCAACGAAGTGGCTTATCGCGTGGTAATTTATAGCAGCCAAATAGTCGAAACGCACATTTCTACATGTGGAGGAAAAAACCGGAGGACTTGGAGAAAAAGCCACGCGTCCATAGGGAGAGAGACACGCAAACTCCAAATATACAGCAGCAAGCGTCAGGGTCAGGATAGAACCCACGACCTCCGGTATGCCAGGCGAGGTAGTTAACATCTCCCCACCATGGCACCTCAAATATTATATTATGAATATAATGGGTCAAATATCACAATGCAGGACCCTGCTAAAAACGGCTCGATGAGGCTTTCCTGGCTAAATAATTGCCGTTATTAAAACGTATACGGAAGTGGTACAAAGTTGGAGTTCTGTCGAGAACACAATGGAGAATGGCATGGCAACTATGGCCTACTACTGTAACAATTGCTCATGAGAATTGCCAGAATGTGTCCCCAGTCTTCCTCTTTCATACGGCGCGGAGTTGATCAGCAACGTTTGTACGTTCATGTGGAGGTTTGTGAGTGAGCCAGTGGATGGCTTCAGGAGTAGCCTGGTTAATATCTTTACATAGAGTCCCATAGACTCATGTACAGAAAAGATAAAGATCCCCCGTATAGCCTTTACATACTTTTGGGGCAAGTGCTGTTAGCGAGCACCTATGAAGGCCGGCACGGCACACGAAGGGGGTGTGTGGCCAACATAACTCCGGCCGCCTTTGTCTCCCCAGTGGCGATGTTTACACACCACACACTCATTTGAGGCTGAGTCGACCTAGAAGCCTAGACACAAACACCTGGTGAATACGTCAAAAACGCTGCCGGCGAACGATCTCAGCGGGCAGCTGCGTTGTCACGTGGTCCACAGTTTGTGAATGGCGACCGCGGTGGCAGTGTGAGGCTGCTCTTAATTTGACCTCTCGGTTTTGGTGATGGTCACATCCTCTGTGCGAGTAGATCCGGTGGTATAAGTGGTCGTTGGGTGCCCGTGTGGGCGAGGGAAACCTTGGTTCACGCTGGCGGGTCACGGGACGACCCACAGAACCAGAGTAGCGGGCATGGCGCGTTTGGGAGCGTGCTTTTGGCCGTGCCCCGGTTGTCTTTAATGTTCATCTGCTCGGTCACCCCCCTCGGTGTGCGCTTCCCCACCGCTAATGAGATGTCGGGTAATCGTGCATCGGGCTGCGGGAAGGTTTAAGACCCACCGCTGTGGCGGAGGCAGCATCGCCTGGCAGATGGGAGGTCGGTGTGTGACTGGGCTCGTTAATGCAAGTCGCTCGTTTAGGAGACCAGTGGCCCAGCCAAATAGAATGTAAATACAAAACAGTTCACTTCGGTGTATTGTAAGAATGTTTTTACTTATTATTATTATTTTAACTGACATTACATTTTGGGGTGAGTATATTTTAAAGCTGATTTCCCCAAATGCCATCACTCCATTTGCACCATGTCATTGGGCTGGACACTGCATCTCGGAACGGAGGCAATGAGTACTTGAAGCCTCTTCTCTGTGTGTCTCGTCTTGTTGTTCACAAAATTCTGCTTTGATCTTGGCAGTCGGGACCTGACCAAGCCATCCTCCAGAAGCCTCGAGTGGACGAGTCGACTGAGTAGACATGGAAAACAATGCATATCAGACCCAGTCCCTGCCACACCGTGCACTTGCAACAACAACAATAACAACAACAACTGCCATTCAGGCCTGGTGCACCTTGAGGCCAAGTGAAATGTCGAAATCTCACTGCTGACAAGAGGTCACGGGACAGACCCTGGTGTTATGGATTAATTCACTAGGACGACTGACAGATACATCAGCTGCACCCCCCCCCCCCACCACTGTGCCATCCTGTGATGTAGGCGCCTGGCACTCCACTCACTGTTGTGAGCGTCACTCCTCCGCCCTCCGTGTTGTTGGAAAGTGACTGCAGCCAACTGCTCAATACGGTTGCGTCCTTCACGAGCCTCCTCCAAATAGTCAAATTGTTTACACCGCTAGTACCTGTCGTCGGCAAGTGCGATCAGCTCAGAATCTTCCAGTCCCACATCAGCCCATCTAATCTCACTCGCGCCTACACTCACACGCACACGCCCATTATCCGCTTTGGCATATAATGAGCTTCAGGGATGTAATATTGTGAAATCTGCGTTGCACAGACGTCACGGACCCTGTGATTGCGGTCCAACCCCCCTGTGTCGTGCATTAGGTCTCCATCAATACCCTCTTCATCCATTGGCACTTTACTGCACGAACGAGGTGTTCACAATGCTGTGAAGATGTGAGTTCAGTGGGGTGGCAGTGGCCAGCTGTAGCAGTGGGACCGCAGTGCGTGACCTCAGCGCACCCTAAAGGTGAGCTCCCACGTTAGCGCTGCACCAAGCAAGAGCCGAGTGGCGTCACCGCCCAGACCCCCCCCCCGACTCCACGCCGCCCCCCCCCCCATCTCACGCCGCATGCCGCTCTGACTGTGTTGCCCGTAGCAGGGCACGGGAGAGTCGAGGGAACGCGCGCGGCCGGCCGACGGACGCTGGAGAGATCTTGGAGCGGACCAGCACGTGAGAGGAGCAGGTCTCGTACCGCACACGCTGCGTGGTAAGCGAACGATTTCCCACGTTATTTTTCACGGTAACTCGTGGGACGTGCTTGAGCATTAGTTCTGGCGAGTGGTGTCTTTATTCGAACTCGTTTGTGACGCCAGCGGTACATTCACAACGGTCGCTGCAACCGAACGGTCAAAGCCGCCTTGCGTTTGGCGGTTCAACGACCGTGTAATCTAATCGGGAAGTTGCTCCGCTCTAAAGCTCTGGGAAACGTTGTTCGCGCTGCCCAAATGTACGTGGGGGAGAGGGTGGCTGGCTGATGGCAATCTGAGGTCAAAACCCACACACACGTGCTGTGCTCTGCGTTCATTTCTCTCGAGAAATGAACGCACGGCCTTCGGGCTTCGGCGTGGTCTGCCGCATGTTTCGCGGTTTGAACTGCGGTCAATCGCCGTGTGAACCATGAGGCAGGTTTAATACGATAATGGAAATAACGTAGTGGATTCTGCGTGAGGTCTTTGGAAAGGGCATTTACCCCTGTGAATTTGAAAACTTTTCTTTTGATTAAGTGCTTTAGTGTGCACTTGCATGCATTGCCGATATTTAACCCTTGACGTGGAATTGCCACTAAGTGTTTTTGGCAGTGCCCATGTTGCTTGAAAGCTTTGATGACGGTTTTGTCTCCGAGCTTTAAACAAATATATGTGGTTATACCTCGATATGCGTACATTCGAAAAAAAAACTGAAAGCTAAAAATGAAGTAAAATAATACACTGACATGAATACATTAATAATACATTCATCGGTACTATATGAATAATAATACAATTATGTTTCTTCACTGTGTTTATTTTATTGATGTATTTTTATACTGTACAGGATAACATTATTTTCATTATAAATTGTCTTTGTTTACATTATGAATGGTAAAATTTTAAGTGTTTATATTATGAAATGCATCTTCAAAGTGCTAATGTTATAAGTTACTCAGCATACGCAGTTTGAATAGACGAACGAAGCTCCAGGAACGCATCTCCTTCGTATATCGAGGTATGGCTGTACAGTATTTAACTTCTCCCACTGCCACTGTGCCCACTCGAATCACGGTTCAGTTGCGGGAGTCGATGGAAATTTGATTTGGATGCACGGTGCTCTCGGATGCGAGATTGATGTTGAACGCGCGCGTGGTTGCTGTGAATTATTTTGCCACACTGACCGATTGTGTTGATCTAGAATATGCCTCACCGTGAATCACAACGGCTTGCTCAAGTCCTGCTTTTTTTGTTGTTCACGGTATATGTTAAGGGGGGGGGGGGGGAGAGGGATTATGTTGTCGACAGCTGGACCACGCAGATGTTTATTACTTACGTTTTTTGCTCGTGATCAAATTAAAATGTATCGTCAAATTTAGTTTTTTTGCAAGCTGCGCGTTTAATTTGAAAGCACTGAGGTGAAAAATTGGGAAAGATAACTCTGCTATGAAAGTGGCTGTGTGTGGGAGAAAGACGAGCAGCCCTTGGGTATCAGAGCAAACGAATGCCCCACCCTTGAAGCAACGGAGTCAGTCCGCTATTGTAAATTGTCTTCCACGAGGGGCCCTGCGTTTCCCACCCTTGGCCCCGATTCTTTCTCCACAAAGGAAGAGAGACGCCGAGCCCCTTCCGAGAAGTGGCCCCCTCGGTAGGCGGTGGCGGCATCATCTCTGCCGTGGCCCTGCCGTGGAGCGACAGCACGTGGGCAAGGCCATTGCTGCGCGGTTGCAAGCGACGGTTGTTCTCACATTGATTCAGGGGTGCAGCCATAGTGCGGAGTGTCCCATGACATAGTGCGGAGTTTGACTTCGATATTTGGGGGGGGGATTGCAGGGTTTCGATTTGTCCCTCACATTAGGAATACACCATACCCCGTCAACCCGTACGGTTTATCCCGTAGTCTTGTACAGGGAAACTGAGTTTTCAGGTCCATACGACGTACAGCCGTTTCAATAGGGGCAACAACATTTTTTTTGGTGTATTTCTTTGTGTTTCTCCCTCGTGATGGGACTTTGTACGATGAACGTTGAGGTTTATAAGGCCACGGGGTAACCAATAAGGTCTGAATTGGCCTGTAATAAGGTAGGCACTGATAAGGGGTTGACAGGTGTTCATTAGGAGCCGCGGGTGCATATGAATATTTAATTTATTTCAAATCTTAATTTTGTAAACCGCTGAAAAATAAATAAAGGTGCCCAGTTTGGGCGGGGGGCTGCCCCCCTCCCCCTCCCTGCAAACTCCGCCCATGGACGCAACTCCCTATTTCAGCAGGGGGGGTGCAAGATTCGACTGTGGGACCCCCCCCCCCCACGACCACCTTTCTCCCGACTCACTGTCACTGAAATAGTCACTGCGGATGTTGTTTGACCCGTATGCAATAACATGTTCGGCTCGAACTCTGTATATATGATTATTATTCGGTTTGAAGGAAGGAGAGTCTCACAGTGACCGTTATTGATGAGAAGATGTAAAAATGCACAATGCTCACAAGTTACCGTGCGTCTTGCTTTCTTGCCGGCCCATCGGTCTAGGATTCACTTCAAGGGGGTGTGGATCGCGTAACATTATGCTCCATTGATAGCCGAGCCAGATGCTTTAATTGGGCTTGGTTCATGGGAGACCGCAGGTAATTTTGGGTGAATAAAAACACGGGGGTTTTGTTTGGGTTAGATCACGTAAATATATAAATGTGTGTTGTTAAACCCGCCACCACCCGACACAGCCAACTAGTAAGGGTTGTCGCGTAAACAGAACGTGGCCAATTCGTCACTAGTACAGCACTAACTGGTGTGTTGGAGAGCCAAGCCACAACATTTACAATCTGAGTACGACGTTTCGCCAGTAATTACAGCTAACTCCATCAGGCGACAGCAAGATTTGTGGAGAAGCCATCCTGTTTCGTTCCTTAAATTAATTTAAAAATATATGGAATACTTATTCTTAAAATTTGTTGGACTAGTTTATCTACTGATTCGAGCCCCCCCCCCCCCCTCCTTGTGGCCGACTGAGCCCCTAATGCGTCGCGTAACGCTGCCACATAATCAGCCCCCCCTCCCCACCAAAGCTGGCGCCCCTGCCTTGATTTGACTCGTGCCGAGTCTATGTCCGTACGAGCGTGTAAGTGAACCACCTCTGTCGACTTCCCCAGGAACTGTTGCACCCATTGCCTGACCCGCGGCTCTGCGAGGCAGAACTCTTTGCAGCTCGTCGCGTTCTGAACCAGCTCACGTGAAATGCATACCCGTCAGCAACATACGGTTCACCCCGTATTTCTTGTACACGGAAATTGAGTGAGTTTCAGGTCCATACGGCGTACAGCCGTTTTTATACGGGCACAAAAAAAAAATCTATATTTGTGTTTCTCCCTTGTGATGGGACTTTGTAGAATGGATGTTGAGATTTATGAGGGTCACGGGGTGACCAATAATGTCTGAATTGGTCTGTAATAAGATAGACACTGATAAGGTGTTGACAGATATGTAGTGGTGAGTGTACGAGTGGTGAGTGTACTAGTGGTGGGTGTACTGGTGGCGAGTGTAGTGGTGGTGAGTGTACTAGTGGTGAGTGTACGAGTGGTGAGTGTACGACTGGTGGGTGTACTGGTGGCGAGTGTAGTGGTGGTGAGTGTAGTGGTGGTGAGTGTAAAGTGGTGAGTGTACTAGGGGTGAGTGTAGAGTGGTGAGTACTAGTGGTGAGTGTACGAGTGGTGAGTGTACTAGTGGTGAGTGTACTGGTGGTGAGTGTAGTGGTGGTGAGTGTAGAGTGGTGAGTGTACAAGTGATGAGTGTACTAGTGGTGAGTGTAGAGTGGTGAGGGTACTAGGGGTGAGTGTAGAGTGGTGAGTACTAGTGGTGAGTGTACGAGTGGTGAGTGTACTAGTGGTGAGTGAACTGGTGGTGAGTGTAGTGGTGGTGAGTGTAGAGTGGTGAGTGTACAAGTGATGAGTGTACTAGTGGTGAGTAGAGTGGTGAGTGTACTAGTGGTGAGTGTACTGGTAGTGAGTGTAGTAGTGGTGAGTGTACAAGTGATGAGTGTACTAGTGGTGAGTGTGCTAGTGGTGAGTGTGCTAGTGGTGAGTGTAGTGGTGAGTGTACGAGTGGTGAGTGTGCTAGTGGTGAGTGTGCTAGTGGTGAGTGTGCTAGTGGTGAGTGCCTATTTGTTTGTTTCTCAATTGTGATGGTACTTTGTAGGATGAACGTTGATATTTCTAAGGGCCACGGGGTGACCAGTAGGGTGTGAATGGGCCTGTACTGAGGTAGGGAGGGCACTGATAAGGGGTTGACGGGTGTGGCGGATGGACGCGTGCCCTCTCACGGCACCAACGGCTGCGCCTTCTCACGTTCGCCGTGGTGACAACTTCCGCGCTGAGCTCGCCTCGTGATGAATTTGTGTGACTCAGGCATCTGATGACTCATCCATTTGCCACTTGGGGAGGGGGAGGGGTGGGAAACAAAACATTTAGCGGCGTGATAAGAAATGCCATATTTACAGCTGGGCTCGTTTTTTGCATGTTTTCTGAGAATGAGTGGCGGACCTGTGTTAGGCCCCCGCGTTCCCACGCGACCGTCGGACCCGCCGTGTGAATGTGGTGCCGGGGGTGGGGCAGCGTCGCCTCGTGGAAACGCTCACCCCCCTACCGCCCCTCCCCCCCCAAACCGCCCCCATCCCGCCCCTCCCCCCCAAACCGCCCCCCCAAACCGCCCCCCCCCAAACCCCCCACCCACTCATCGCCCCTCCCCCCAAACCCCGCTCCCCCCAAACCCCGCTCCCCCCGCTCCCCCCTCCACCGTCCCTCCCCCCAAATTACTCCATCCCCCCCCCATCGCCCCTCCCCCCCCAAACCCCCCTCCACCGCCCGTCCCCCCAAACCCCCCATCCATCCTTCCCGCCAAAACCCCCCACCACTCCTCCCTCCCAAACCGCCCCCATCCCCCCACTGCCCCTCCCCCCCAAACCCCCCCCTCCACCCCCCTGCCTCCTAACCCTGCCCCCCATCGCCCCCCCCACCGCCCTACCGTGAGACTCATGATCTCAATTCAGGTTCTTGATTCTGTCCAGGAATTGACGCTATTTTTGTTTGACCGCACTGTCCCGTTCGTGTTGTCTGCCGTTTATTCGGTCTCGTTCTTTCGTTGTAAATAATCGATTCTTCCACGCGTAGGTTTATTGGACAGGGCCAGGCTAAAACTATGCCCCAGGGGGACTACCCAACCGGTTCTGCACTCACACACATAATAAATTCGCAGTTTAATTGGAAGCTACCGTAAGAATTACCAGGCACGCAATTTCAATAACCTTGCATTCGAGTGTTGATTTATCAACGAGGTGGTGAACATGACTGCGGCTGCGCCTAACAGGGTGTTTATTTGTGTTCATGGAGATGCCCCGGAGCCAAGGGTCTGACTCACGGTTTCCTGGAAGTGAGAGTGTTGGAAACTTCGCGCGTTACTAACAGGGCCTCGAATGTTCGTCACTTGTATTTCGTGATTCACAATTTCCAGCGTGCTGTGAAATTTACGAAACTTCGGCTGCCCTTTTCGCACAGAGGCAACGCAAAGTTGCCATTCTTGGCACAATGAACGGGACCGAGAGGAGTTTTCATTCGAACATTTGTTAGATTAGGGTAGGAATTGAGGGTGGCTTTCCCTGCTAGGATTGGGATGGTTTAGTGTTGTATTTGTTTGGGTGATTTGTTAACATTGTACTTTGCGCTACCATCATGTTTTTGTACTGTTTGTCATTGTAACGTTCTTACCCGCCCCTGCTCCTGGACATCTTTGAAAAAAGAGCTTCATTGCTCATCGAATTCCTCGTGCAAGTATAAATACATATTCCGATTCTATTGGCCTCCCCCGCGCGCCGACACCAGAGCAGCGCGAGCGAGCGCAGCGGCCGCTTGCTGCTGCTGCTTCCTGCTGCTGTTACTGCGGCTGCTGCTTCCTGCTGCTCCTGCTGTTGCTGCTGCTGCTGTTGCTGCCGCTGCTGTTGCTGCCGCTGCTGCTGCTGTTGCTGCTGCTGCTGCTGCCGCTGCTGCTGCTGCCGCTGTTGCTGCTGCCGCTGTTGCTGCTGCTGCCGCTGCTGTTGCTGCCGCTGCTGCTGCTGTTGCTGTTGCTGCTGCCGCTGTTGCTGCTGCTGCCGCTGTTGCTGCTGCTCCTGCTGTTGCTGCTGCTGTTGCTGCTGCTGCCGCTGTTGCTGCTGCCGCTGTTGCTGCTGCTCCTGCTGTTGCTGCTGCTGCTGTTGCTGCTGCTGCCGCTGTTGCTGCTGCTGCTGTTGCTGCTGCTGCTTCCTGCTGCTGTTGCTATTGCTGCTGCTGCTTCCTGCTGCTGCTGCTGTTGCTGCTGTTGCTGCTGTTGCTGCTGCTGCTGCTGTTGCTGCTGCTGGCCTCTCGCCCCGCCGCTCCCTTCTTCCTGCCGCTCCCCAGCCTGAGCTGACCGGTCACCTACCGGGGAACCCGGCTACGGGGCCTGCCCATTGCCTTGCCGGAGCGCCTCTCATCCAACCAGTTACATTCCGTTTTCGAGACGCGCCCCAAATCCTGCAATCGCACCTCCGATTAGCGCGGTTGGCTACGTGCGGTGCGAAAGAAGTTCAGCGTGCATGCGCACAGTCGCGCGTGGGTTGTGGACTCGCCCCGGCCGCGTTATTGCCGGCTGGGGTTATTTACCGAACGCGTTCGGCCATCATGGATAAATGTCTTTGACGTCCAGATAAAATTCCACTGACGAGCTCTCACCCACACCTATAAACGAGGCCACATCACCCCAATACTTCATCACCGTGATCCATTGGCTCCAAATCCAGTCCCAAGTCAACTACATAATTGTCCTCACCGTTTTCGAGATCCTCTGTAGACGCAGCTTTGCCCATTCCTCTCCTCTCTTTCACTCTGCTCCTATCCACACACCCTCTGCTCGAGTAGCCAAGACCTCTGTTTCGCCATTGCTGCCCACCGACTTTCCCACCAGCCATCCACCCGCACTGCCGACCCCCTGCCCTGTCCGAGTCCAGACTCTGCGACTGTGGTTCTCAAAACAAAGAAACACCGTATATACCGTGCAGCCGTCGATTCCGCCCGTGATGCACACGCCCCACTGTTTTGTGTGCAGCGTTGTTGGGATTCTGTCGCGTTTGGGACAGCGATTCCCGACCTGCCTTGACCCCGCGGGACCACTGTCATCATCAACCAGCCACCGCTTTTCTCGGACCACAATTCGGTAAAAAAAAAATCTGATATTTTATGGCCGAAAAAAAAATCGTATCTGTTTCAATTCTGCGGAGCGCCAGCAGTCTGCGGAGCATTACTTTAGACGCTGTATCGTGCGAATCTAAAGGTGTCTACTGTCTCAGCGTCGTCTTGCTGCAGTGAGGATGCGTCGTGCTCAGCGGTTGCTGCACGGTCACGGTGGGTGGCGTGCACTCAACCTTCAGAGAGGGTAGGTGCTCGGAAGTACAGGGACACGAGGGTTTTGAATATCGCTCTTGATGTACACGTCTCTGTGCGTTCACCTCTTTTCCACCACCCCACCCCAAGAAAAAATGCCATCATTCAGTCGTGGCATTAAATCGATGGAAACCATTTGCATCTGAAATGCAAGTCGTTGGGGGGCTTGGCGTCCACTTACGAACGATCGGCGCAATTATCATTTATTCGGCAACGGCGGCGATGCCTGCCGAGTGCCGAGTGGTCGCTGCGCACGGGATGATGATAACGTTCCTGACATTGAGACAATTGTTTGAACAAGGTCGCAATGCAAAAAAACGAATGCTGATTATTCCCACTTGCCTCTTTGAGGAAGGTTAGGATCGATTTCCTCTCTTTCCCCCCTGTGGCTGATAGAGCTGCCGCCGCCGCCGCCGCCGAAGGAAGGAGAAATACTCGCACCTCCTCGGGAGGGCGGGCGGCAAATCGATGGGGCCCTCCTCCGGGTGGCGACGCGCGCGGCACCACGATGCCGTGCGGTTAATCAGTCTGGCCGCCGGTGATTAATGCCGATCGCTGCCCTAGCAGGAGCTGCGGGGCTTATGGATTTATTTATTAGCGTTTAGCGCGGCGAAGAGCGGGGCCGGTTGGCCACTCGCTCGCTCGGGGGTGAGGGTGGGGGGTGGGGGGCGTTCCTGGAGATCGGTGCGACCCCCATCGGTTCGTGTTGAGCTTTTGGGTTGTTTTTGTTTGAAACCGGACTCGTTGAGATAAATCAAACGCCAGAGCAATTACTCAACGAGGTCCGGCCAATTACGGATTCGGCCTACTCAATAGCATTAAATGCTTGCTGCTTAGGTGCGGCAAACAGAGCCGTTGGTAAGTGAATTCTTATCAGGGAAATCCCAAATTGCTCGTTAAACGGCACACTTTGCTATTGGGGGGATAATGCTCGCCCCCGCGTCTCGTATGGGTTCAGAGGCACATTCGCATGTAAAATCACAACAACAACAACAACCGCCATTCGCCACTAAGTGGCGGTGACGTCACCACGACGCTTGTGCCAGGCGATGTGCACCTTGAGGCCACGTGAAGTGTCGAACTTCACAGACGCTAGCAGGCGGATGCCCTTGGAAACAACTTCTCCACAAAGAGCACATCCGTGCAAATTTCCCTCCTGCTCGCCTCGCGATGCCGCCCAGCCCAGCAGCTTGGAACTCCGTCTCCCGGGCGGTACTGGAGGTCCGCGTGGGTGGGACGTGACCTGCGCCCCGCTTTCTCCATCCGACAAAAAGCGCCATGGCTGCGATCGGAAAAGCCGCTCTAGTGGCGGTGATACCCAACGCGGTGTTGCGGCGCGCTCGCCGGCTGCTGCCCCGGATGGCGCCCTTCGTGGGTCCGCATCGATCCGTCCGTGCGGGCGACACTGGCAGAGCAGAGACGCCCTGGCGCACGGACGCGGACGAGCAGCCGTGGCGGAAACGCGCGGCAGCGATGAGCGTCTGGGTGACGACGCTCAATGGGTGACGACGGCGACAGTAGACGCACGTTTTAAAACCAGCGCCAGGTTGAATTGATAATTGAACAGAAAGATGAGCAATTGGGGGGGGGGGGTGGCGGTGGGGTGGGGGGACACGTTTTGACTGCATGCCGCGGTGATGCTGATGTTTGTGGTTAGAAATGCCCATTAGCTCAAGGCCGCTGCTGTGTGTGGTTGAGATGAGGGGGTGGGGTGGGGTAGAAAGCGAGGTCAGGGTGCCGCGTTCCCGTGCTGGCCATGCTGCAGACCGCGCACAGTTTCGTGCAGGAAATGTTGTACCCCCTCCACCGCCCCCACTCTCTCTCTCTCTGCCTCTGTCTGCTCTTGGGTCGTCGCTCTGAAGTCGAGAGGCCTTGGGGACCGAACGCGCCCGATCGTGAAAGCAGCCTCGCTGTTGCACAAGAAGGGACGCCTTGGGGACATTGCCGAGAGCGCTGCACGACCTCAAAAGAAACAAGCAACTCAACCTGTGCATGATTTAGGAGCTAATTATGGGCTTGTTTAAAGAGGAGGAAGGAAGCCTTGCAGCGGGGTTCTGCTGCCAGCTCTGCTGTTTGTGCGGCGGAGCTGGCACGGAAGGATGGGGAATGTCCCACTTCCCGTCCTGTTAGCGCTCGGCTTCTCGCCGCGTGGCCATGGGGACGCGTACACATAAATCAGTGGCGGATAAAGGCGGGATATCTGCCGCGCTCGGTGAGTGTCCTGGAAACTGGCCGGCGGCCCGAGCCAGCCCGCCCGCCCGCCGTCTGGCCCATTTGTCGCATTTGCTATTTTCACAGCACGGCCCAGCACCGGCAGATCCCGTTTAGCGTCACGCACTGTCCGCGTTCATGTATAATTAAACGACATCGTGACTACCGCGTGCGCGCACGCAAGTCCACGGTGGGGGGGGGGGGTCGCCTTGCTTAAATTGTGCTCCCCGCATCATAGCTTTGACTGATTGTGCCCCGATTTGTGTGTCATTTCGTGAACGGTGCATTACAGCGGCTCTTTCAACGGGCTTTCTGAAACGCGTTTTTTTTATCATTAATGTTATCCTTGTAACTATTTATTTTATGGACTCAATGTGCGGGCCCGATACATCACGTTGTGACGCACGTACACACGCCGTCAACATAAGCCGAAACGGTTATGAATAGCAGGGGATAGAAAGATGGGGAAGAAGTGAGAGGAAGACTCAAGGTGGTAGAAATCACAGAGAAGATGAGAGAGAGAGAGAGAAAAGGCTGTGCGTGTGGTTCGGGCATGTTGAGAGACAACAGAAAAATGATGTGGGTCAGAAGGTGCATGTGATGCAAGTGGAAGGAATGAGATCAAGAGCAAAGCAGAAGAAGAGGTGGGGGGCGTTGCGGTGCGATCGGACACGGTTAGCCAGAGGAGCGGGAAGAGAGGTAGCGCACGACAAGGCAGCGTGGAGAAGCTTGTCAAGGACAGAGCACCCCACGTGAGTGGGAGAAACGCGTGGAAGAAAGGGAAGAAAGATGGGGGAACGGGCTCGCTGCCCCCAAAACCATACGGGGTCCCACCGAAGGGGGAAACGGTAACGTCTGACAAGTGCTTTTAAAAAATAATCTTCTTCTGTTTAAGGTGCATCGGGCTGCCAACTTTGTGTTGTAATTCACACCGCTGCGTGGGTGTCGTCGTATCGCAGCTTGACAGTAGAGGGTGCTCCCAGCGCTTTCCAGCGACGACTTGCCCATACTCAACAAGCTCTTGTAGGCGCGAGAACAATTCTCCCACTGCGTGTTCAGAGGGCGAGCACACGGAGGTGGGCGCAGCGGAGGGCTTTCAAATGTCATTGTTTAACCCGGGTGAGGACTCCAGAGACCAGGATAATTGTCATGTACACGAGCGACCTGGGTTAACAAAATGAAAAAAAACGAAAAGCAATAAGATTTAAACAATAGCATACGACCTTTGGATTGCAACACAAGCAATCATCATCAGTGAATTTATTTTTCTTTCTACGTGATTTTACCGAAAGAACCGAAGAGTAATTCCTGCAGTCACGAAAGCTCCAAATCAAGATTTAAACATTTACAACGACGAAGCGAATTGAAATCGGAGCAAAAAAGAAAAGCACCAAACGGATTAAAAAAAACATTATAGCAGAAAACTAAAAACGGTGGCCCAACATAAGCCAACATTTTAACGCGGCCCTGGTGGACACCTGTGAATGAGGGCAAGCGGGCGGGTTCGCTGCCATTGCCGCTCCTTCCCCGCGCGATCAACCAACCCCAGCTTCAAGTCTGCCGCAATTACAGGCGGCCTGGACGGCAGCGATCGCGCGTTAAAGAGCGAGTCGGCGAAGCCCCCCGAAGGCGTCGCTCGTAACAAATCGGTGGTTCGGGCCGTGACGGGGGTCGCCACCACGAGGCTCCCGCTACTCCACGGCTTAAGCGAGCGGCCCGGTTCAGGGTGGGTGGGTGGGGGGGGAGGGTGAGATGACACGGCTGTCCGAGCAAAGAAATGTAGCGAATTTTACGCGAACGCCACCGACCAAATGAAAACGGGGTTTTGCCCTTTGGCTCTTGGCTCACTCTACGCGGCGGGGATTTGGGCTGACGGCTGAATAGCGGTGGAGGTGGGGGGGGGGGGTGCGCTCGGGGCGGACATTGCGAGCGGAGGAGCGGTGCCCTGGCGCGGCCGCCGTTGTCGGCTGTCATTAACCCTGCGCTCGGCAGATCCCTGCCACCAGCCACCAGCCCTGCCCCCCACGCTGCGAGAGGCTTGGGGGAGGGGGCTCCCCGCCTGCCGCGTGCTGGCGCATGGGCGCACGTTGCCCAGCACTCTTTGTTGCTCCGCTGCTGGATGAAGGCTCCTCGCGCGGTTCGTCCAGTCGTGGGAGTTTGTCGCATTTTACGGCCCGGCAGGTCGGTGGATCGAGGAGGCCAGGACCGGTTCGGCTCTCGCTCGCCTCTCGTGTTAGCCATGGCTGGGAATTGTGCTTGGGCGATCAGATTCGTAGCGCAGTGTGCTAATCGCTCCGCCCATGCAACGAGCACGAATCTAAAATCGCGGATTCTTACTCGGGTGATTTCAGGCACGATCGTGAGCGTAAGAATTGGCGTCAATTGATGCGCAATTTAATGTTTCTTACACGTGCGCGTCGGCTGTGCGTGCGCGATTCCACAATATTCTTGGTGTTGAAGAGTCGAAAATCAACTAAGCGGCCGAGTGGCAGCACCATCGAGCGACTGATGTTTGTGCGTTTCCCTTGGGCCACCCTTCCTCCCTCTTCCACATCTTCAGTCATACCTCGCGTGCATGGCATGCAAGCCAATCGGAGGCGGCTCAAGTGCCACCAGAGCCGCCCTGGTTCTACGCGGACCGAGAGGCGACGCCGCGGCGGTGCGCATTCACGCGCACCCCGCGTCGCCCCCCCCCTTGTCGTGGGCGTTTTGGGCGTCCTACGATGACGAGCGTGCCAAGTCAATGTGCCGGGGCCCATCCGCGAGGGTCCGAGTTCAAATTCGGTCGAGGCCTCTCCGCTCCGCCGCCCCCGCCGTGTCTCGACTCGACATTTTGCGCCGCGGTGCGAAACGCGCCCGTTCTCCTCCCGAGCGAGCGAGCGGGACGCGTCCCGCGCGTCCCATTCGCTCGCTCCCCGCCAGCGCGTGGGCGTGCGTGGGGGCGCGGGGGCTCCAACGGAGCGGCAGCAGAGAGCCTTCGCGCCCACCGATCGGAGTCGGTTATAGAGAGGTGGGCAGAGCGCTGAGATGGCATCGATGACGAGACGCTGTTTTGATGTAATCCGGGCAGCTGCCGGTGATTGGATCGGATCCTCGAGTGCAGGGAGTTAACGGTTTAAGCCCGGTCACCAATGACAGCAGAATATAAAATACACCCAATCACGTTACATTTATGTTCTGTACTTAATTTAGTTGAATTCCACCTTGGTTAGGGATAGGGTATTGGGTTGGCACTAGGCTTAGTGTTAAGGTTGGGTTTAGGGGATAGGGCTTGGATTTGGTGATACGGACTGGGTTTTGGGGTAGGTTTACAGATAGGATTTGCATTAAAAATAGGGTCAGAGTTGGGCTTCAGGATAGCATTCAGGTTGGGGTTCAGCTAGGGATAGGGTTACAGTCCGGGTACCCGGTCGGCTGCAGGGTTATGGTTGGATCACAGTCTGGGGTAGTGGGGTGCCAAGACCAGGTACTGAGTTAGCAGGATACCAGTTACTGGAGTACCGGGTTCCATGGTTCCGGGGTAGCGAATATTGGGGACAATGGTTCTGCGGTTCCTGGTATTAGGTTCTTTGGGATCGGCGAACCGTGTACCAGGGCACTGGGGAAGAGGCATTCTGGGGACCATGGGGTAGCCAGCACCAGAGCAGCGGGTACCGGTCGGCTGCAGTGGTATTTATCAGAGTGGCAGGGTTTGCTGCTGCTGCAGGCGCTGCGTGTGCCTCCTTGTGACCGGGGATAACCACGGCAGAAGGGGGCCAGGAAGCCGTTCGATCTTTTTCTTCGTGGCCGCGAGGCTGCCAGTGGGAAAGATCAAGTGACTCATCATCATCATCATCTCAGATCTAAATCTACGCCCCACTTTGCCGCTTCCACATTCAAATGTATGCGGCTGTCACATCATAAGCACACATTCACAATTATTCTGCCTTACAATTGGCATTGTCATTGCACAATCTGATTTTCCAGTTATTGTCTTGCATAGTTATTACGAGTTGAATAACTGGCAACAGCGAACCTTTCCGGAACTTTCAGTGCCAGCGGCTCGCCCTGCTGTTGCTGCTGCGAATTCAGCACCTTCACGTGTTTATACAACAGTCAGCGGTGCCAGATTCCGTACCGTCGACGTGAACGCGGCACGACGTCGCGTCGGCTTCCTCGCTCGGGCCCGAACTATTTGCGGACACGCGAAGCCGTCGGACTCGTGAACGTCGCCGAGAAAGTGACGGTCGCACACCGTGCAACGTCGTCGGCAGGAGCCCAAAGCCAACGATATGACGGCCCCGCCACCCCCCCCTCCTCTCGACGCCGACGATCTTGGCCTCGTCCGGTCGAGGTCGACTGCCGAGGGTTTGACGGCGCTCGATCTGCACCGCAGGGCGCAAGGGGAGCGCCTGCCCTTGAACCGCAGACTTCTTGCCGTCTTCTCGATTCACGCAAAAACGGAGGGGGGGGAGGGGGGAAGGAAACGGATTGATTTGCGGCCCGTACCTGTCGGCATTGTGCATTGTGGCGTTTTCTCTGCTAATTGTGCCGCATGTCCTGTTGTGTTTCTCCGGCGACGGGTGCCGCTTAGTGCAGCTCTGCGCCGAAGGGATTTCCAGAAAAAAAACCTCGGGAGAGTCGCGAAGCCCGATGCTCGGCCGAAGTTGAGCGGCCGCAGGGGGCGAATTCATCACGTCCCTTGCGCTCGTCACAGGGGACTCGGGACGGCGCACCGCGCGGGAAGTCCGCCGCCCGAGCGCGATCGGCTTTCCCCGCGAATGGGGGGGGGGGACCCGCGGGGTCTAAGCCAGAGCCTTTGCCAGGTTGCGGCGTTGGCGGTGCCGGCGGCGGCGGCAGCTACCTGCGATGGTGGGGGGCTTGTGCCCGGGGCCATGGCCACAAAATGGGGATTAAGGGGACGCGAGGACGGACGCGTTGCTTGTCCCCCGTTAGATTTGCCGCTAAGGCGCACGAGGTGCTTTTGACGGAACGATAATGAAATAAAGCAAGGAATGTGAATACAAAAACTATATTGAAGGTAGGCGTCTCTCTCGTGTTCCGAGGAGGAGCAAGAGAAGGGGTCTAGGAGGTAGAGCTCGCTGATGCTTGCTTCGACTCGCTGCCAGGAGCGAGTGCCCCGGGCAGGCCACGCAGATGTTTTTTTTTTCTTCAAAGTTTGAGATGAATTTACGCCGGTGTTGAAAACTCGATTTCGCTTGCGTCTCTTTCGAACTGGCCGGGAGCCACGTGCGGCTCGCAAACCGCAGGTTGGCACCTGGCTGACGCGCTCGCCTGCGGTGGCTTCTCAGGGCTGAACGCGCAGCACGGCCGTGCCAGAGGTTTATTTCTAGCGGTGCTCATAACGTTGAGAGCTTTGCAAGCCAAGCCTTACTTACGCTACGTAACTCAGTGCCCTGACGACGCAGTGGCAATTTTTTCCATCTGCCGTGATTTTGATATACGAATGTCCATTACGCAGCAGAGAACCGAGGTCAATGAGTGGTGTCATAGTTGTTGTTTAATCGGAGCCACCTTGCAGCTGAACGGGAAACGCACGTTTACGATGCTGAGTGTTGACTATCGCAGTGGTGGCAGGGTGGCGCCGAAGTGGTAACTCCCATCGCTCACAGCAGTTAGGACCTGGGGTCGATTTCCAACTCGGGCGCTCTTTCCGCGTGGAGTTTAGATGTTCTCCCCCTGCTCTGCATGGGGTTTCTCCGGCTCCCTCCGTTGTGTTTTCTGGTCGCACCGCGCCTTGGGCCGTCGACATTTCGCCGCGCACGCCGGGAGCTTCGGAGACACGCGGAGCGAAACGTCGGGACATCACGCCGAACGACTCGCGCGGCACCACCGGAAATCTCGGCGGAGCTTCGTGGCCATCGTTAAAACAACGTCCGTGATTCCGCCGCTGCCGTGCCCTATCACCAGGCCACGTCCGAGCCGTGCGCGTGCAGTGCGCGGTTCAGCGATTGCGCGCTACGATGTCCCGGCTCGTTTATGTCACGGGCTCCAAACTGACGTTTGCGGGGGGCGTGGGTCGGTGGGAATGGGCTAAGCCCTATTCCGTTCAGAAACACAAAAGGGCCTCTCTTTCGTGTTGCAATTGGAGCGTGAAGTGGTTATCTGCGCTGGCAATGGCTCCGCTAACGGTGAGATTCTGTGTGAGTGCGTGCGTTCGAAGTTGCGCGGAGTGATGGCTGCGGTGGATAACTTCAGGGGCAAGTGGTACTCTGAACTAATCCTGAGTCTCCCCCCTCCCCATGGTCAACTCAGCTTCAATTGAGTACCTGGTACAGTATTGTGAAGTTCACAACGTAGAGGACAAAGGTGGCTGGGCGTGGTGCTCGCCGCACCACCCACTCGTGCGCCGTTGTTGCCCTTAAACGATTCTTGATCAATTAGCACTGCGCCCAACAGTCTGCACGGTTGTGAGGTTTATTTTTTTTATTTTATCCTTTGTAAGTAGGTTAACCGTGTGTGTGTGTTCTGATATTTTAGAGTTACCTGGACTGCAGAGAGACGCGTCAATGTGTTCTCTCCTTCCTCCCAATGGCTCCGCTGGTCCGCACTCTGTGTGCTCTGCTCTATCTCTGTGTGTGTGCTCTGTATTGGGGGGGGGGGGGGAGTGCAGGTGGCTGTGTGTCCAGGACTAGCACACCGTGTACCCGTCTACCCTGGTGATCTGCCTTTCATTCATTTACAGCCCACTTCAGATGCACCAAGGCCTCCCCGGGAGGAACTTGGATCGAGCCCAGGGGCGGGCGCCACACCAACGCCAGCTACGGCTGTGCCCCCTGGGTGCCGTGGATGCCTTTCCGTGAAGACCGTTCCGCTCAATCACCCGCTTGCCCCCCGCAGCGTTTGAATGGATCTGAGCCGAGCGAACTCGGTTGCTTATTTTTCTTGTTTTTTTCGGCAAAGCTGGCGGGTCGTTGGGTTCGTACGGTCCCACCTTCTCCTTGCTCTTGGCTGAGCCGTGCATTGTGGGGATTTCGTCAACGAGCATAAACCATCACGTGAACTCCGGTCATCCTCGCAGCAGCGGCTTTTGGCTGCAGGCCATCGAACAAAGGCGGCCACTGCATCGCACGCTTTCTGATGCGCTTCTGCGGCCGTCTGGAACGCTCTTCCTTCCGATAGTAGGAAGCCACTGGGTTTTGCACTTTTAATATCTAGATTTGCTTTTTGTGTTTATTTTGTTGTGCTTCCCCCGTACCTCTGATTAGCACGGTTGGCTCCGTACGGTGCGAAAGAAGTTTAACGTGCGTACGTACAGAGTGCCGGACGGAACGGGTGCCAGACGCCGCGTGCCAAGCCGCAGCCTGGGCTGCACGCCTGGGCACAGATGCGGTACACGCCACTGGCACGCATCCATGGGAACCTGTCCTGCTCTGTGCTCTCATTTGTGCGTTCACGGTTCAGGCGGTTGCTTTTTTTACTTCCTTCATTTCTTATTAGAAAAGTAGAAATATATTGGCGAGCGAGCAGAATATTGTGCCCATGTGTCGTGGGTTTTTACGGCGCGGCTTGCGTGCGGGACGTTGGGATGCGCGGGGGCTGTGGTTTAATTGTGACGGATGTGGGCCGCGTGTTTCCGCTCGTTGCATTTCTTTCCGTGTGGAAACGACGCCTCGACGGATTTGGTTAAATCCGGCACGGCTCAACCTCCGAGCTCCGTGGCTCGGTTGAAACCTCGTGGCAGTCACGGAGAGCTGGGTCGGTGAGTCGATTGAGTCGATTAAGTGAACACGAATGTTGATGCCACTGCATGCTTATTTTGTGGTTGATTTGTCAGGCCTCTTTAACATTTCAGTCACCACCACATCCTGCTTCAGCAAAGGCAGGAAACCCCCAATAGCCACGCCCAGCGTGACGCAGCTGACGACGTCGATGGCATCGCCAAATGCAGCCCATCGCCTCCTGTCCAGCGGCACACGTGGGAACGAAGGCGAAATTGTTTTATTATCCAAATATTTTCGTGTTATCCAATCAATCTGATGGTCGTTTACTCAAATAATCGGACAGCTCAGCTGTACGGTCGGGTCCCCAGGTACTCGCAGGGGGTTGTGTGCAAGCACGCGGACACAAACCCACACATGCGCATCGCTAAGAAAGGGTTAGGATTGAATTTCGATTTAAAGCTTTCGTGACTGCAGGGATTCATCTTCTTGGTTCTTTCGGTAAAGTCACGTAGAATGGAAATAATAAAATAATAAAATAAAACATTATTAGATAATTCTCACGACGTTTCGGCCACAACGCAAGCAGCCGTCCTCAGGTGAAGACCAGGTCTGTCGGGGAGACAGCGTCTGAATGAAACAGCACCATGCTTGGAGCGTATATTTAAGCTGGGTTGGAAGGGGGGGAAGGGCGCCTTGACAAAATAATTTGCATATCAAGAGGAATTTATGTTGCTAATCCTGCATAATGCACGGGCATAAGTAGTACTAATCACATACCTGCATTTCCCATAAATATGCTAAATTCCTCTTGATATGCAAATTATTTTGTCAAGGCGCCCTTCCCCCCCACCTTCCAACACAGCTTAAATATACGCTCCAAGCATGGTGCTGTTTCATTCAGACGCTGTCTCCCCGACAGACCCGGTCTTCACCTGAGGACGGCTGCTTGCGTTGTGGCCGAAACGTCGTGAGAATTATCTTATTATGTTTAATTTTATTATTTTATTATTTCCATTCCACGTGACTTTACCGAAAGAACCAAGAAGGGTCAGGATTAGTTTCTTGTCACAAGTGCCAAACTATTCCCAACGGTCATCGCTGAGTGCTCCGTCACACAAAGTCACCGAGGCGCTAGTCGGCAGATGATAAAGATGGCTATAGTGCACTGATGATTCCTAACAAGGATGAAACCGGTAGAAAGACGCCTAGTTGTCCTGCTGTTGTCGAAAATGATACGGCCACAATTTAGCCTCTTTTGAGTTGGTGGTCTTAACAAGGCTGTGCGCAATATACACGTCGTATGGTGATGTCACGTGAGACGCAAAGCATGATGGGAGGACCGATCCGATGGTCACGATCGTGCCTCATGCGGTCTCGAATTCGCCGATTGTGTGCGTCATTACACTTGACTTTCCACAGAGGCTGAATATATACAAACGACTCTTAGGTTGCAGTTAGCACGAGTGAGCAAATGACTCTGCTCAGGTCTGTTTACCTGCGGCTTTATCCTGCGTTGTTCTCGTGCGGAAAGCCATCGCCAACCCCCCCCCCCCCCCCCCCTAGAGGATTCATTTATTGTGGCGCTCAACCCACTTTGTCCCCGCAGTGGCCTCAAATTCCAGGGAAATCGACAGCACACACGTGGGATTGCGTCACTCGCAGTCGCTCATGGTCATTGCTGTCATCTCTGAGTGACTCGGAGAAAAAATATATGTGTGGTGACGTCATAATTATAACAATTCAAAATTTACTAAAGTGAATGTAACGCACTAATCGCGATTGAATATTTTTCTCTTGTATAAATTAACCGGTGTGTGCAAGATAGCTTAATTTTAAATCGATGACCGTTGCGTAAAAAAATGATAGGTTAGCGCGAATAATTTATTTGCGAATGTGGCCCTCGCCCACTGCACCTCGGGTGCGGTTCAGCCACGTGGGGCACGGTCCACGTGGGGCAAGGCCGAGCGACCACGCGCTCGCTCAATCGCGCCACGGCGGGGGGGGTCAAATGATGAATACCGCCGGTACATCGACACTTTGTATTTCAAATGCTCCTCAATGGCAGCGCGGTTACGAGGCCCATTCACGGGTGCGGCTTTGGGAGCGGAGAGAGTTTGAGCGAGTGCCATGGACGGCATCAGAGCGGCGTGCGCACAGAGAGGAACGGCGGTGACGCCACGCTCGCACGCATCCGGGGTTCTCCGCTGGCAAGGGGGCCGCACCTGCGGTGGCCCATCCATCATGGGGGCCACTTGCACCCTCCCCCCCCACCCGTTTACTGGGAGGAAAGCGATGTTTTCTCAGCCTTCGGGCCGGGAGGGCAGTGGGCAGATGAAATGCTGGGCTGACCTTTTCATTTGACCACATCTCAAACCCCCCGGCCTGACACACTGGCTGCTCGGTGTGAGAGGGAAACGCTCCCTTGTACACGGCCCGAGCTCAGCCCATGCGGCCGCTGCTGCTGCTGCTGTTGTTGCTGCTGCCGCTGCTGCTGCTACGCCTACGCGCATTCGTTATTGACGCGCTGCAAATTTATGCGGGGCATTCGCAGTCGTTGGGGTAAAAGATAAGTTCATAGATGTTCACGGCAGAAACTGCCGGCAGAGTGTTTGATATCCACCGACAAAACAGAGCGGGTCTTGGTGTGCGTCTCTCCAAAACACCCCCCCCCCACTCTCCCCTACCCCATGGCGCGTTTCCTCGGAGAACAAGGTTGGGATTTCTGGTGAACTTTGACCCAGGAGAGGCCGCGTCCCCCACCGTGCAATCGAATCGAGCAAATCTTGATCGCTCATTGGTAGTCGCCTCGCCAAGTCCTTACCAGACCTGACCCCTCCTTGGCTTCTGAGATCTGTGGCCTGTAGCTGCGCTGCCGCCGCTGACCGTCGGATTATCCACTTCATGTGGAATCACTCAGAGGAATCGCAGCCCCTCACCCCCCATCCCCAGACCCCTTACGCCCATGGGGGTGGCCTCCAGTGCCGCACACCGTGGGTGGCACCTGGGATGCATACAGACGCACCCGACATGCTCCGCTCCCTGCGTGTGTGCGCGCACGGGTGTACATGTGTTGGTGGGTGTGTGCATGCATGGGCGTGCGTGCGCGCGCGTGTGTATATGATTCAAATGAGTCGCATACGGACACGCGTGGTGCTGGCCACCCCCCCTCCCTCGTGTGCCGTTCCGGCCTTCATTGGTGCTGCTCGCTAACAGCGCTCGCCCCAACAGTCTGTTAAGGCTAGACGGGGGATCTTTGTGCGTATGTGACTCAAATGAGTACCTGGTGTGGTGTGTAAACATTGCCACTAGCGAGACAAAGGCGGACGGTCCTGGTGCTAGCTACCCCCTCGTGTGCCGTGCTGACCTTCATAGGCGCTCGCTAACAGCACACTTGCCCCAACAGCCTGTTAAATGCAACCTTGGGGGGATCTTTGTCTCTGCATGTCGTGCTCCATCTCAGCCCCGTGTTGTGAGGCACAGTTGTATTGTTTTGGCTGCTCTGGCGGCCTGGTTTTTTCGTTTTTTTTGCGCGGCGCAGTAATTAATTGTGCCGCACGCATTCACACCCAAGCGGCACCTTTGCCTGGAGTTGTGCTCCCTGCCTCTCTCTCTGTGCAGCGCCACCGATTCACGGGGACACGCGCAGCCAGCGGCCTGCCTTGCGTCTCCTCATTTTCCCTGGGGACAACGCGGGGGGGGAGGGGGGGCTGGGGGGAGACGACGGCTCCCCGCTCGCGCCGATCCCCACGCGGTTCGCCAACTCCGCCGCACGGAGATGGGGGGGGGTCGCGCAAAGTCCGTTGGGGCCCCACGCTGGGCCCGAGCGGGCCAACTTCTCCGCAAAACGAGAAACGAGGGGAGGATGAGGTTGAGGGAGGAGGGAGGGGAGGCAGGGAACGATGGATGGAGAGGTGGGGGAGGGAGGGGTTGTGGGGAGAGCTGCGTGAGGCTCGGTGGGGGTAGGAGAGAGGCTCTCCCCTCGGAATGGGATGCATCACTGACACGTGTTTCATCTTGTTTCATCCCCGAGGGAGCGAGAGAGAAAACGCAGGCAGGTGAAGGGAGGAAATCGTGCTTTTGACCTCTGAATGCCAGACCGGGATCGTGGCTGACGACTCGAGACGGACTATCTACCCCCACCGTTTCTCTGAGACGCCGTGCAGGTGAGCCGTGCAGGTGAGCCGTGCGGGCACACCTGCGCGAGGAGGCCGAGCGGCGTTTTACGTGGAGAATGTCGAAGCGGGCCCAGGCGTGACCGCCGCTGACGCATCGCGAGGATGATCGATGCTCGACTAACGGCACGGACGGGATCATTGGGCCGCCAGACAGAACTGGCAGCTGACTTGGAAGTCGCCAAAACCGAGTGGAGCTGGGGGAGCTCTGTGTCTAGTAGAGCTCTGTGTCTAGTGGAGCTCTGTGTCTAGTGGAGCTCTGTGCCTGGTGGAACTCTGTGCCTGGTGGAGCTTTGTGCCTGGTGGAGCTCTGTGCCTGGTGGAGCTCTGTGTCTAGTGGAGCTCTGTGCCTGGTGGAGCTCTGTGCATGGTGGAGCTCTGTGCCTGGTGGAGCTCTGTGTCTAGTGGAGCTCTGTGTCTAGTGGAGCTCTGTGCCTGGTGGAGCTCTGTGCCTGGTGGAGCTCTGTGCCTGGTGGAGCTCTGTGCCTGTTGGAGCTCTGTGTTTAGTGGAGGTCTGTGCCTGGTGGAGCTCTGTGCCTGGTGGAGCTCTGTGTCTAGTGGAGCTCTGTGCCTGGTGGAGCTCTGTGCCTGGTGGAGCTCTGTGTCTAGTGGAGGTCTGTGCCTGGTGGAGCTCTGTGCCTGGTGGAGCTCTGTGTCTAGTGGAGCTCTGTGCCTGGTGGAGCTCTGTGCCTGGTGGAGCTCTGTGCCTGGTGGAGCTCTGTGTCTAGTGGAGCTCTGTGCCTGGTGGAGCTCTGTACCTGGTGGAGCTCTGTGTCTAGTGGAGCTCTGTGCCTGGTGGAGCTCTGTGCCTGGTGGAGCTCTGTGTCTAGTGGAGCTCTGTGACTGGTGGAGCTCTGTACCTGGTGGAGCTCTGTGCCTGGTGGAGCTCTGTGCCTGGTGGAGCTCTGTGCCTGGTAGAGCTCTGTGCCTAGTGGAACTCTGTACCCGGTGTAGCTCTGTGCCTGGTGGAGCTGTGGAGCTCTGTGCCTGGTGGAGCTGTGGAGCTCTGTGCCTGGTGGAGCTCTGTGTCTGGTGGAGCTGTGGAGCTCTGTGTCTGGTGGAGCTGTGGAGCTCTGTGTCTAGTGGAGCTCTGTGCCTGGTGGAGCTGTGGAGCTCTGTGCCTGGTGAAGCTCTGTGCCTGGTGGAGCTCTGTGTCTGGTGGAGCTGTGGAGCGCTGTGTCTGGTGGAGCTGTGGAGCTCTGTGTCTAGTGGAGCTCTGTGTCTGGTGGAGCTGTGGAGCTATGTGTCTGGTGGAGCTGTGGAGCTCTGTGTCTAGTGGAGATCTGTGCCTGGTGGAACTGTGGAGCTCTGTGCCTGGTGGAGCTCTGTGTCTGGTGGAGCTGTGGAGCTCTGTGTCTGGTGGAGCTGTGGAGCTCTGTGTCTAGTGGAGCTCTGTGTCTGGTGGAGCTGTGGAGCTCTGTGCCTGGTGGAGCTGTGGAGCTCTGTGTCTAGTGGAGCTCTGTGTCTGGTGGAGCTGTGGAGCTCTGTGCCTGGTGGAGCTGTGGAGCTCTGTGCCTGGTGGAGCTCTGTGCGTGCGCGCGACTCGAACTCGTCTGGCTGAACCCTAACGGCCATCCCCGTCGCCGCACGGGACTCGAACTGTGTCCGCGGTGCCCTGGGGGCGGGCGGGCGGGCGGCCTCCTCCAGGGCAATGATCTGGGAAGGAGCCCGGCGCCCTCCTCCTCCGCCTCATCCGCCGTGTTCCCACTGCGTCCCCGGCGCGCGCCGCCCCCTGACGGATTCATCTGTCAGCGGCCCCGGACCTCATTCACCCCTTCTCGGCCGGCGCTCTTATTGCGTTTGTATGGATCGGTGCGTGCCGTATCAGTCCCCCCCCCCGCGCGCCACCGCGTGCCCGCCGCCCCCCCACCCCCCTACCCCCCCCCCACTCCTTCCCGGGGGGGGGGGGGCCGCGGCGCGCCCCATTGTGTGCCTCTGCGCTCGACTTAAAAGCCGCCCATTTATCATCGGACATTTTTTCTGGTTTGTTTTGTTTGACCTGCGAGGAGAAAGGTGATTTATAAGGGGGGTGGGGGTGGTGAGCGGGGGGGGGGGGTCAGAGGTCGCAGAGGTGGGTGGCTGCACGGGAGGAGGGGGGAGTCTGTGAGGCTCCGCGGCCGGAGACGGGAGTGGTTGCCGTGGCGGAGGCAGATGGACACCGGCACACGTGTTTGTTTATTTCTTTATTATCACAGAGCACCAACATTGCCGGTCACTTATTGATCCCATCATTCCCCGCCCGTTCCCGGCGGCCTCTGCGCGTGTGATGTTCAACATTCTTCCGTTGTCCGCGATCGGGAGTCTGTTAGCCCCCCACTCCCCCCATCGCCACCGCCAATAGCTTGAGACGTCTCCCCCCCCCCCCTCCTGGAACTTGTGAGATGAACCTGTTGTTTGAGAATTGCGTACAAGGAACCGCTGTCATCCTCAGTCGGCACACACAGCCACGGTTTGTGATTGCTTCCGGCTCAAGTCTTTCAAGTCTGGTTCTGTTGAACCAGGTGAGAATTGAAAGGTCACGATGTGTCTCATTTGCAACGGCGACCTGGGGGCGTTAGTCTGCCAGCAGGGAGCCGTGATGTTCTCCCCGTGGTCGCGTGGATTTTTCTCCGGGTCCTCCGGTTTTGTCCCTTCCCATTTCGAATCAACGTCACGCGTTGAGGGTATTTGGCCGCGATACATTTCCACGTGATAATCAGCCACTTCGTTGAGCAATCATTTGTTGGTGGCAAGGTCGCTTCTGCAAAAGACATACGCAGCTCAGTCGGCCTTACCTGGTAAAATAAAGTGAAGTTCGAGTTCTGCCTTGTGTGCTCGCGACCCCACCCGAGTACATTTTGCGGCGTGATTTTTTATTTGCCTAATTTCTGGAGCCCGACGCCATGACACGTTGGCGGCCTCTCCTCTTGCGGATGACGTCGCGGGTGAATTTTGAACGTCCGCTGTGATGCACACGGCCGCGTCGCGTTATTATCGTGGTTATTGCACCCGCGGTAATAATCAGGGCGGGTGCTGCTGGGTTTGAGCCGTGAACCCCTGTGCTGCTGCAAGGCCACATCACCGATTGCTGCGGGCTCATGCTATATAGCCCCCCCCCCCCCCAGGAGGTTTCTTCTTCTTTATTATTGTTATTGGGTTGGAGTATGGGAGTGCCACGTGCTGCGAGGTTCTCTATTTGTGGGGGCACAATCATCCCGTGCGTCGTGAATGTTTCGGTTTTGAATTGTTAATAAGCGCAGCCCTTTACCAAGCCGCTGCTGAATGAAGGCCTCCCCGCAGTGCTCCGTACATTGGGGATTGTTTGATCATGCTTCATGCTTCATACTTCATGCTTCACGCTTCATACTTCATGCTTCATACTTCATACTTCACCGCACTGGACAGGGCGGGTTGGCAAACAAGGCTGCTGGCCGCGACTGGTTCAGATACCACTCGCCACTGGTGGTAGGCATGGCCCGGAATCAAACTCAAGTGGCTTGGGTTCGCAGTGGCGCTCAATTCATTTTTGACTGGAGGTTCATGTGAAGCCAACTCTGAAATTCCCTTGGTTTTTTGTTTATGGAATTTTTCACCTGGAAAATGCCTTAAGATAGAACATCTTGCTTGCGAAGGTGTCCAGGGTTCAGGTGTGGGCGCCACGGTGGGTGGGGAGATGTTCACTACCTCGCCTGGTCGTGGGCTCGATCCCGACCCTGACGCCTGCTGCTCTGTATTTGGAGTTTGGATGTTCTCCCCGTGGTCGCGTGGATTTTTCTCCGCGTTCTCAGGTTTTTTCCTCCACATTTATAAACATGCTTTGGGATTATTTGCCTGCTATAAATGGTCCACGTGATAAGCCACTTTGTTGAGCTATCATTTGTGACCAGGTCGCATCTGAAAAATATCTGTATAGCTCAGTGGGGCTCATCGGGTAAAATAAAAAATAGTTTAGTTTAGTTTGAGGTCGAAGGTCATCCACATCACAGGCTAAGTAATCGAATTATGTAGTTTTTATTCGTACAACTGGTATTGACCAAACATCCCAATGCTGCAAAGCTAGCTGCAAATTACTCAATAGAGATTACGCACGGCATCATAACCCCCCCTACTGCGAAAAAAATTGGCAGGACCCTCCTAATAAAAGAGTCTTGAGACTGACTCAGTGAGGCTTAACAGAATAGACAAGTCTAATACATCGTGTGGATTTCACCACATGCCACTGTGCCCGTGATCATTAAACCATAGACGTTACAGAGATTGCGCCGTTTCGACGGCCCCTCCGCAGATATATATTCCACGAAACCCACAATCACTCTTATGTTTTTTTTCGGTAAAGTCACGTAGGAAAAAAAGAAATATTAAAATAATAAATGAAAATATCTAACTCATTTATTATTATTGTATCTTTTTTTTTACCTACGTGACTTTACCGAAAAAACCTAAGAGTATGAATCCTTGCAAGTCACGAAAGCTTCAAATCTAGAAATCCACAATTGTTAAACCATAACGGATAAAGAGACTCGTCTGGGTGTCGCGTGCACCATGCACTGTTCCGCGAGCGCAATCGCCGCGTGAACCTTCCCGCCCCGTCGCACGTCGCTTCCAAAGGCCACGTTTATTGCGGGGCTCTGACCGCGCCTTAACGAATCGCAGCGGTGTACTCGGTTGCTGGAGGTAAGAGCTGTGACGTGGGCCCGGTGGGGTCTGCCGTTACGCGGAGCGCCAAACGAATCATCGTCGGTGTCGAGCCAATCGCAGCCGGGCCGCGCGGGCGCGGTGAGATGCGTGGCCCCGGCCACATCGCCACGACGACGGCTTCCGAGGTGACGTGCGCATCGGTAAGGGCGCGCACGCCGTGTGTAATACGATGCAGTGGCCTTCTCCCCGTGCTCTGCCGGATTCAGTGTCATGCTCCGTTGGCGATTGGACCGAGTGCAAAGCACTCGCTTCACCGACGATGGCGATTGGATATTTGTGGGCGTTTTAGCGTGAGAGTGAGAGTAACGAAGAGTCGGAGGCTTGCCCACACCGACACCAGGAAAATACGGTGCTTGGCTTCTAAATCAGAACATTTAGGTTTTTGGATTGTCACAGATGAATGACGTATATTCTCGCGTATATTTGTGCACAATATCAGCTTCGTCACTCTTTTATTTTTACGACATCGTTGGAACTCACTTGTGTCACCTACTCGTGAGAACGCGTCGCCGAAATGAGGAAATCACGCTTTCAGATGCACGTCTTCCAGCCTCAACGAACAACACGTAATCTTCCACGCACCTCCCCACGAGAGCACCATCCGTACCGCTCACGCGCCCGGAGCGAGCGAGGGAGGTCGGCGGGTTGCGCCGCCGCAACTCGTTCGTCTCCCCCCGCGTTGTCGCGACGCCTCCGACCGCGACCCCGGCGTCAGCTCCCGTCAGTGTTGAGCGTGAGGAATGCTGATTGGATGGCCCTTCCGTTTTAGGCAATTTAGCGAAGTGGCGTGGTCTCCAGCGCGCCCCTGCGCATTAGCGCTCCGTGCTTAGGGCGAGGGTCACGCTGCGTCGGGGAGCGGTTTTGCGGACTCGGTGAAGCGTTTGTCCGCGGCGGAATTGCATCGGGCTCACGGCCGTAGCTCTTTCAGCATGAGGAGCGGTTGGTCGTGCAGTGATTAGCTGCGCTGCGCCACAAAACCCGCGATCTGAGTCAAATTCCCGTTCGTGGTGACGATTATTTAATTAGTCCTGTGGTATCCATTGGGTACCTGGTGCGATATGTAAATATCGGTAATGGCAAGACAAAGGTGGCCGGGCATGGTTGTGGCCACCCACCCCTTCGTGTGCCGTTCCAGCCTTCATAGGTGCTTAAGGCTATACAGGGGCCTTTGTCGTAACTTGTTTTGTATTGAGCTAAGAGGAGGCCACCAGACGAGAACAGGAACTGTACCCGGGGCCCCAAGCTCAGGGAGGGCCACCCCCCCCACCCTCCCCCCCCCCCCCCCAAAATACATTTATGCAAAATATTAATTTCGTTCCAATCTCTGTCCAACAAATTAATGTGCAAAAGCGTACGGCTCGTAAATATTATAACACTGGGCAGAATCTTGGCCGAGGGCAACGTTGTTCCCTTTGATAACGGCGGGAGGGAGACGAGGAGGGATGGAGCCCACCACGGGCGAAACCTTCTCATGTACCGGGGCGCCCACGTGGCTCTCGATGGCCCCGGCTCCGCGTGCCCGCTCCCTCGTTAGGCACCTAATGGGGCGTTCCCTCTCCGCGGAGCAGCCCAGCTGAGCTTAATTCGCCTCGTCCAGCCCCTGGTCCTCCCCGCGGTCGCGTTTGCTCGTCTCGGCGGGGGACCTTGCGGTTGCGACGTCACGTAAATCAAGTGTGGTTACGCGCGAGTGGTTGACGTGGGGGCCGAACGTCGCCGCGTGTTAACCCTTATCCCTGGCGGGGCGAACTGAAACCGTTTCCTTATGTCCACCGATCGCGGACGACAAGAGCACGCGGGTGAGAAAATATATGCAAAGGAGAGACCTGACATTGGCTGTGAAGGAAAGTAAGTGGGCTTGGGGCATGACACATGACGGCTGGAAGGGATGATGGCCGATGTATGTATGTTGAACTTCTTTCGAACCGTACGTAGCCAACCGTGCTTATCGGAGGTGCTAATCGCTAATCGCACCTCCGCTGGATGAGACTGTTGACAGAATGGCAGCAAAAGGAGAGGATACACCCAAGAGGGAATCCACCACGGAGATGGAGCGATGAGATCAGCTCGCGCGCGGGAGCGAAGTGGGTTGTGGCATCGCCGGATCGTGAGGGATTGCGACGGCTTTGGGAGGCCTTCATCCATGGGCGGATGGAACACGGCCGATGATCACGACGATGAAGCGGACAAAACACACAGAGACAAATAACAAAACCGTTCATAAAATTCTCCGAGGTGGAGGGGGCAGTGAAGCGTGACCACGTGACGAGGCCGTCGCGTGGCCCTGGTGGAGGCCGCCCTCCCTCCGGTGGCGCGGACTGACGGCGGCGGCCGGCGGCCCCTCCCACTGGCGACCGCTTTGTGTGGGGCGGGGGGGGCGATGAGGGGGGGGGGGGTGAGGGGCAGGGGGGGGGGGCGCCGATAATCCGATGTGATCTCCGGGATCGCGTCCCGCTTCATCCCCTGCTGCTGTACGTCACTGTATTAGACGGTAAATCTGAAGAGGAGCGCATCTGCGCTGACGTTTCATATAGTCCTAGGCTGATATTAGACGTGGATGAAGAATAATAAAAAATGATTAACTACTCTTCGCGATGGTGATGAATTGATAATGCGTATATATATATATTTGACGATTCTAGAATGCACGTTAATACTCGAAGGATGTTAAATGGTGAAAGCCGTACCTTAAAATCCCTCGCTAAGCGAGGAGGCATATATAACTTTTGGGTTTTATGTGGCCATGAAAATGCATTGGCATTTTGTTGGGATTTATTCCATTATTTTCCATAAAACTTGATTTTTTTTTTTATTATCGTACGACTACCAACTCCGCTCTAATGGCTCAACCCACCGCCCACGCAAATTGCTTCTGGCATCGGCTCGGGCTGAATGAGCCCGTGGATTGAGACGCGCGACAGCTCCCCAAACTCCTCCGCCTCTCGTGCCGACGGTCCCGGCGCCGTGTAGCCGGTGTGTTGACCCCCTAACCCCGCAGCTCTCCGGGACTCGCACGCCGAGGGCGTTCGCTGCGAGTCCCGCCGTGGCTACGGACGACGGCGCAAGCGGCGAGTTTTTTTTTGCCAGCGCCCGCCCTCCTTCACGGCAGCCCACGCAGAAAAAACAACGCCGCTGCATCTCGGCCACGAGCTCCACAATTTTGAAAACGTCGGCTCCAAAACGGTAAATGCCGCGGCGAGCGGAGCACGAGGAGGCCCTGCCGATTCGGTGCCGGCACACTTGGACGGGGAGCGCAAATCTACCGTGCGACGCAGGGCAGGGTTGGGGGGGGGGTGGCGTCGTTGTGTCGACGTTCGGCCACGAGCTCTACCGCCACCGCCTTTCGGGGCGAAGGTTGAGGGAGGCTTGGCGATACAACGGATGGTGCAGACGCGACTTGAGGGCGCGAGTTTGCCTTTGCTTACAGCGTGCGGCTGAGACGAGATAGTGTGCCTGGTTATACATAAACGATTGGGCAGTGAATTCATGTGCTCGTGCTGGCGAGCGTGTGGCCAGCCCACGCCTTTCCCCTGCACGATTCCCCTTTGACACACGGTGAGCGCATCCCCGCTCTCGTGTGCTTTCTGCGTGGTGTCCCAATTGTTCGCTCCGCGTGCTGGGGTCGGAGCTCCTCCACGACCAGGACGTGGCGAGCAGCTCGCATTCTTCCTGATTTGCAGAAGCAGCAGCAGCAGCAGCAGCTGGCAACGCAAACCCAGGAAGGAAGTGAGTTGCTCGGAGAGCAGTACGGCCTGACAACGAACACCGACGCGTGCCCTCGCGCACACAGAGCCCGCCCGGTCCATCCACCGCGCGCCCAGCCGTGAAAGGCCGCCCGTGCGAGCGTGCCGAGACGCCGCGCACACTCCACCTGCTCCTGCTGCTCCTGCTGCTGCTGTGTGTAAATTAAATAAAGCAACAGCACAGGTGGAAGGGTTAAGCCCTTGAAAGACTCGAAAATGATAAGGAAAACCGTGCGGCCGGCGATGTGATTGATGTCCTGGCAAGCTGCCGTGGGCCACATCGATTCTCTAATTGCAGCACAGACGCTGGGGCAGTGCAAAAAAGCCTGAACCATCTATTTTGTAATTTACTCGGCTCTTAATAAACCCTTTCTGGGCACCGTTTGCGGTTGTAAATGTGCTTACGGCTTCGATGTGCTTACGGTTTAGAACCAACACAATTTGTGGCCTTTTTTGTCTGAGAAGGGAATCGTGAGCTGTGACCTTGTGTAAAAGTCCTGCACGTTTTGTTGATTTCTCTCGGCAGGGATACGGATCGCAGAGTGGGCGCGTGGTCCCACGCAGGGTATCCATACACACGCTCTGGAGACGCGTTCCCCATCCTTGGATTGATCAAAAAAACTAATCAAGAAATTGAACCGACAATGGAAAGTTGCAAATCCGTATTTTTTGTTGTGGATTAATCTGAAAATGTGATGTCGCGGGGAGTGACGCCACATCCAATATTGTATCTCAAATGAAATCTGAAACCGTTCTCCCTTCTGCGCACGCTCACTCCGAGCTCCAGCGAGGGGCACCGCGTGTGCCCTTCTGGATTCCTGCTGGATCTCTTTAGCCACCCGGACGGTTGCCAACAGTGGGCTCGGTCTCCAGGGCGGCCGTTGCCTCCACGGACACCCCCTGCGGGCAGCCGTGAATGATTCCGTACACACGGGGGGGGGGGCGGGGGAAGGCAAATTGGTATCGATATTGAAATGCAAGGCTCCCATCGATTCCCATTGCTGAAAGTAATAGTTAATAGCACTTGAGGAAGGAACGAAAAAAAAGCAAACAGATAAAATGCCACGTGAGGTTGAACAATTGCAGTGGGAAATTTGTCCTTCCAAAAATAACGCGAAACCGATAATTATAAACGAAAGTGGGGTCCTCCCTCTTAGCGAGGCGGGCGCGTTAGGGGCGTGCGTGTCGTTGCGAGCTCACCGCGTGGAGCGAGCGAGCGAGCGAGCTGTGGTTGCCGCTGCCGACAGCCATGGGGAAATCAGTTATGAGGCCTGGGCTTGCCGGGACCATTACAGGTCTGACTGGTGTTTTTCCTCTGTAATGCAATTACCTGCTAGATATTGGAAAAATGGGGTGATTAATATCGCGCCCGTCCCAGCTCCCTGCAGCAGCTTAATGGACAAGGCGCACGCTGTTAGCCTGGGCTGACTGGAGATTGATGCCTTAATTACAAGGGGTACTGCCTTGCTGGCATGATTTACACTGCGCGCTATGTCCCGTTTTTAATCTTGTTTTCCCTGTGCTTGGGGGAGGTTTGTTTGCTTATAGCAAATTTGTCATGCGGCTGCAGGTCGTTGTATTCTCATCCGAATGACAAATGAGCGGTGGGTGGCAGGTCCTGCCTGGATAACCATCTCGGGGCCTGGCGATGCGTTGGCGCGCGCCTGCCGTTGTTTTTGCCTACTTTATAATCTATATATTTCCCGGCTACTTTGAGAAGAAGAAAAAAAAATGTATCGCTCGTTACTGCGAGAGTAATTCGATGCGAAGCGGCTGTCGGGGTGCGGGGGGCCTCGTCTTGTGGTGGTAATGCAGCTATGGGGGGGGGGGAGTGGTGTCCTAACACGTCAGCGGCCTCTGTCGAGATGGTTTACACGACACACTGTAAACATTAATTATATGCGCTACTCTCTTGGTCGTTTCCTCCTCCTCCTCCCACCGCAAATAAACGGGAGGCGACCAGGAGAGGAGGAATGCCCTTCTTCTCCCGATGGCTCACGACGCGCAATTTGTGGCAATTAGTCTGACCTCGTGACCCAGCAGCTGATTTGTTATTTGTCTTGTCAAATTAACGTCGCCGTTATGAAGTTCCTTTGATTACCGTTGCAAGACCCCGCGATTTCGCGCCGAGGTCGACGGGCCGGCTAATCGCGACCTGCTTTGCGTCTTGGGAGCAAGGCCCTGGAGGTTCTGGGTCGGTGTCGCTGCATTCGCTCTGCTCCGTGTATTCAACGGGGGGGGAGGAGGGGGAGGGCGCGTGCGATGGCCGGGAGATTCTCGTTTGTCGCGCGCCGCAGACCCGAACCCTTGCCGGCCGGCGCAGCGCGCGGAGCGTGGGTCTCTCTGAGCGCCGTCGCAAACGACGACTCCGAGTGATTGAACGCTAAATCACCGGCGTGGTATTTTATTCCGGCTGGGGACCCCGACCAGGATGCGTAGGCCACTCATCATTGTTTTGACGTCGGCAAATGATGCTTGAAATTTACCGCGCAATGTCTTATTAGGCTAAATATCTTTTGGCGCTGGCGATGCAAATTCTTCCCGTGAACGTATCCGAGTGAGGCCGCTCCGTCGCAAATTGCCCGGGCAAATGGGGCCTCGTATAATTCTCGGGTGATTTTTCTGAAATGTCGTAAGTGGCACCGTGGGTATCGTCTCCAGTAGAAATGCCTGCGCTAATTGTCGATAATGGCCGTGTAGCATCACCACGTTGCAGATGGGCTGTTTTTCGGGGGCGGCCTAATTTGATTTCCGAGATCTTTTGTTCGCTACGCGGGTGATTCGCCCTTAATGGTGCGAAAAAAGGACAATCCCGCAGAAACACCGGCAGCCGGATCCACGCGGTGAGAGAGATTTTTTTTTGTTTTCCCGGCATGGGTCTAGCTGCAATCTAATTTGCTGTGGGTTGTTGCTTGAGGGCTCGGGGTAATGCCCACACGTTGTGCTCTTCCCACACTGTCACGCTTATAGCGTTGGTGACAAAACAGCGCAAATGCCGTAACGAAAGCATTGACAACGTTAGCGTCTAATCGTGTAATGTGTACGTACTGAAAGCCAGGCTTTGTGTGACTGGTAATCAATTATGGCATTCTTTGAACCGTTTTCATAATGAGATGAAATGTCGGGTGCACTTATCAGGGACGTGGAGTGAGTTTGCGAGTCACGGCGTGCATGCCTCAGGACTCCCGTGCACAGGTAAACGATAATTGTATTGAGCAGCTGTCAATCATTCAATTAGGTGGAGTGGACACTGCAGGCTAATGACTGTGATAGTTGGGCAGACTCATTTTTTTCCTCCCCCTGTGATTAGGGACTGTGGCTTCTACCCTGAGTGAGATTGGATCCGTCATACTGTCAGTGACCCCCCCCACGTTGAAGCGAATGTCTCCGTTTTTTCCACAGCCTAGGCTCAGAATCCTGTCTGAACATTTCTTTCGCTGTATTTAATAAAAAATAGAACCAACTGGAACGGTCCAACTCTGACCAAATCATTCGGAAAGAGCTTGATCTCATCAGATCACAGAAGCCAAGCAGGGCTGAAACCAGGACAGTGCTTGGGTGGGCGGCCACCATGCACTAAACAGGGCAGTGGAAAAAATATATATTGTTGTACTGTACTGTGCTCACACATCTGTGCTCCCCGCCTGCACCCACCCGCACTGACCATCATGGTCAAATATGGTCAAACATCCCCCACGATCAACGCTGAGTGGGGTGGCCCTCATCCAGCAGCGGATGGACAAAAACGGGCTGTACCTGTACATAAAGGTCTGCTACTGTGTAGCTCCTCTGTATAATGGGGGGCGGTTGGGGGGGGCAGGACGGTGGGGGGGGGGGGAATGGGGGGGGCAGGGTGGTTTTGCCGGCTGACCTTCGTGCGGGGGTCGCTGTTGTTGTCCTCCTCTGGGATGTCGCGAAACTCGTAAAGATTTGCCCTCCGGCGGCTTTGACACATTGTCACAATCGCTACAATTCAACAGTCGATTAATTTTTGGTCATCTCCGTTTGCGCTCGTTTGCATCGCTCCCCCCCCCCCCCCCCAATTGAACGTCCACCCCTTGCGCTGTCCGTTCAGTTTTGTTTCTGCCGTGTTCGTTCACGAGCGTGTCAATTTGTGTAAAGCAGACCGTTGCCGCGGCAGTGGAAAGCGTTATCGTTTCGAGCATCGTCCCTGAGTTGTGGGGATGAGACCAGGCAGGCAGGTAATTGACACGACATTTCTCGCAATGATTGATTCGTACCGCCGGAACGATTAATCGTGACGAGCCTGGCGAGTGCGTGCGCCCCCCACCGCCCGCTGGTCGGCCCGCCTCGCCAGGTAAGTGGCCACGGCAGGGCCACAGCCGCGCCTCGGCTTTGCGGACCGTCGCTCAAATATAATTGCGCGCTCATGGCCAAGGACAGCCCACTCAAGTATTTATAAACGATTTACAGCAATTGTCTCTTAACTATAAGGGATTGCCCACTGCCAATTGAGTCCTGCAAACAGCCGGGCGCTGAGCGTTCACAGTTCGGTGCTGGTCGAATCGCATCTCCCGTCCTGCGTTGTTATGGTAAATTGCCTGTTTTGATTGAGCACAATTTTAATTGAGGGCATTTCGTGCAAACACATTTAAAAACATGTGTTTTTATACGTCACAAATCTGGCTGTCCGCCTGATGCTGCTCGTTGCAATTACTGGCGCAACATCGCGCACTCAGATTGTAAATGTTTTGGATTTGCTCTCCCAACACGCTGTACTGGTAACGAATTAGCACGTTCTGTTTACGTGACAAACCTTACTAATTGGCCGTTGCGGGTGGTGGTGGGTTTAACGACACATTTATATTTACGCGATCTAACCCAAAAAAACCGATATATACATTTAAACATCCGCGCATTGGCCAGAGCGGTGGCGCTGCGGTCAGCGGACTCGCGCTGCGACCCTGGCGGACTGAGATCGATTCCCGGCCACGGCGAGCGCGGGCAACAGGTGATGTTCAAAACCGCTCCACTCCTCTCCCCCCAGGTTCACCAACCCGCACTGACCAGCGCCGTGAAGTGTATCTAACAACAAGCCCGTGAGCGACGTGGGTGTGGTGGTGGGAGGCCTTTGTCCATCGGTCGATTGAGAATGGCTGGAGATTGTTGCTATTGTTGTTATTATTACTGTGCAGCGCATGCATAACAAACCGGTGAAGCCGCCACTGACTCGTGATGTGCAGACCCCCCACCCGTTGTTCTTGGTGGCAGCCTTCAGCCGACCTCCGCGTGCGGCTGTCGCGGCCGCGTTCCCGTTCCCGCGCCTGTCGGGTCGTGCCCGTTTCACGTGCCAGGGCCTTCACGGTCGGAGCGCCGACTCGACTTGCCACCCATCCCGGTCGTGTCTGGATCGATTTTTTTCTCGGCTGCTTAATAATGCGCCACTCACGGCAATCGTTTGGCTGGCTCCGTGGCTCCAGTGGAAACGCTTGCGCCCTCGATTGCTCACTCGCGCACCTTCTGTGTGTGGAGTTTCATGTTCATGTTCTCCTCCCTGTCTCTGCATGGATTTCCTCCCATCGCTGTTGACACACACACAATCGGTGTTGGCCAATCTTCTCATTGTAGCAGGACGCTCCTGCAAAAAAGGAAACTTCAGACTCGGTGTGGCTTTACTGGGGGTGAATAAGTCATCGTCAGAAGAATTGTTATCCACGCGTAATTCTCCCCTCTTTCAGTGCTGTGAGATATGTCTCCTCCCGTAATATGCCATGGTTTCGTTTTTGTACCTCAGAGGTGGAAACAGGGCGGGCGCTGCGGTGGGGCCTGCAGCACCAATGCCCCTTTGGGACAACCCAGGCCCACTCTGCCGAGCGGTGGAAGCACTCTTGCTGTCGTGGTGGCCCCCCACACAACAGCTCTGCTGCCCCCCCCCCATCCCTGTAAAAGAGCTGGAGCCGGCTGCTTCTGTCCGAGCTCGGCTCACGCAGCGTGCTCGCGAGCGTGCCGGGTTGAGGCCACATCACGGCTCTGTAGGTTCTCATTGAGCACGGAGTGGCACGGGGGAGCACGGGGCGATGCGTGGGAGCACGGAGCGGGAGCAGGGCCGCATGGTGCCCAGGCCGTACCCACTAAGACGAGGTCGACGGAAAACGAGCAGTAACGAGTTACCGCCCCGCCGCGCGACCTCCTCCAAGGTTGCCAGCGGAATCCCTGGAGAGTCTGAGAAGCAGAATATTGTCCCTGTCTTCCACAATGGTGATAAATACGCCCAATCTTTCTGCTCATCAGGAGGTTAATGGGGAGAATGGTAAATGATGCTTTGCACAAAGTATTTATTTGGTAATCACTTTATCTCTCTGAATCAATATGGCTTCACTCCAAAGCCGTGTACCCTTTTATCTTTTCTCAGCGAGTCATGTAAAGGCAAATTAATTGAAAAAAAGGCAATCAGGGCAGGCCATGCAAGTGGCCTAACATTTTTCTATCGCATTCATAACGTGGGAGTCGGTGCGCGTTGTCAGTTTTGCCGTCCTTGCCGAACTGTGGCCCGCGCTCTTTCACGGGGTATAAGTGACCTTGACCCGAGAAGAATGATTCACTTAAAACACAGAGCAGGCCCGTGTGTCGAGCACACACACACACACCAGCAAGGAACTCACAATGCAGTGAGGCAAAACAAAAGAAGCACAAGCAACGTTGTTATTGATCTAATACTGATGATGCGGTGTACGGCCGGTACACGGGAGGATCTGGTGCAGGCTTGATGCGGGCCTAGTGTGCTGATATTAAAGGGGCATTGAAAATTGTTGATACTCCGACTGATGCTCCTGCTGTTGTGGAGTGACTCATGCAGCCAGCTGTGGCTGCAGTGTATGGTGGTACATGTTGTTTATGTCGTTTATTGTGAAAATTCGGTCACGGTTCCTATGATCACTGTTACATTGCTTTTATGGCTTTTTTTTGGTGATTTCGAAAAGTTTTTTGGTTTGGCCATGTTTGTTTGTTGTAGTACGGAGTTAGACTGATGGCCTTAATCTAAGTTGTCTTGTGGTTGTAGTTGTTTGACTTGCAATCCACTGGGATTTTTGCACACAGCGTTGGTGTATGGCGCTTTTTCTGCAATATTTTGCTGTATTTTCTTGGATTTTCTGTTTGCACATAGTCACATAAGTCACTTTAAGATGTTTTCTTGTTCATGTTTTTGTTTTTTGTTTGTTGCAGTTGCACCCGATTCAAGAGCCGAATGGCTCACAGGGCTACACCAAATAAATGAAATTAAAAAAACTGGAAAACCACGCTTTGAGATACAAAAAAAACCCGAGACATGTTACTGGAAGAGGAATATCTCACAACGCCTTGAGAGAAGGTAACTCTGCATGTGTATGTATGTATGTTCGACTTCTTTAGCACCGTACGTAGCCAACCGTGCTAATTGGAGGTGCATGAGGACAACAAACTGAACACGAAAAAAATCAGTTCGAAAGAAATTCGTTGTTTTTTTAAACTGCAGCGCACTTATTATGCAACTGACAAAAGCCGAGACTTTTCGTGTCTCCGGAAGACTTAGAGACATCCCAGGATAGCGACCTCACAAGAGAGAGGACGGCCACCTTATCCGGTGCACAGGGAAGTTCTGGTACGGGCCCAGAGCCGTGGTCCCTGTGGTGGGGCTAGGGGCTGGGTACGCCGTGGTCTCTGTGGTGGGGCTAGGGGCTGGGTACGGCCGTGGTCTCTGTGGTGGGGCTAGGGGCTGGGTACGGCCGTGGTCTCTGTGGTGGGGCTAGGGGCTGGGTACGGCTGTGGTCTCTGTGGTGGGGCTAGGGGCTGGGTACGGCCGTGGTCTCTGTGGTGGGGCTAGGGGCTGGGTACGGCTGTGGTCTCTGTGGTGGGGCTAGGGGCTGGGTACGGCCGTGGTCTCTGTGGTGGGGCTAGGGGCTGGGTACGGCCGTGGTCTCTGTGGTGGGGCTAGGGGCTGGGTATGGCCGTGGTCTCTCTGGTGGGGCTAGGGGCTGGGTACGGCCGTGGTCTCTGTGGTGGGGCTAGGGGCTGGGTACGGCCGTGGTCTCTGTGGTGGGGCTAGGGGCTGGGTACGGCTGTGGTCTCTGTGGTGGGGCTAGGGGCTGGGTACGGCCGTGGTCTCTGTGGTGGGGCTAGGGGCTGGGTACGGCCGTGGTCTCTGTGGTGGGGCTAGGGGCTGGGTACGGCCGTGGTCTCTGTGGTGGGGCTAGGGGCTGGGTACCACCGTGGTCTCTGTGGTGGGGCTAGGGGCTGGGTATGGCTGTGGTCTCTGTGGTGGGGCTAGGGGCTGGGTACCACCGTGGTCTCTGTGGTGCAGCTGAGTTATTGGCTGGCGGGCGTCTCCAGCGGGTGATCCCGCCGGGACCATCCACGCGTGATCCGTCAGCAGCTCTGCTGTGTTTGCTGCGTACAAATCAAACGGCGAGTCCTGGCTCGTGTTTATTTCTTATTTAAGTAGCAGGTTTAGTTGATTGTGGTAATAAATGGGGGTTTCAATTTGGTTCACCGTCGTCACACACCGACGTTATAATTCATAACGAAGAGTTTATTGTGTGCTACACGTGACTGGAGTGACATGCTGGCTGTTATTTGAAATGGAATAGCTCCAAATGGTTGAACATTGTGAATATCCCAACACCGTGAAAATCGTACAAATGTATGTTTGAAAGTATTAATGTAAGATGTAAATAACGTGCATTGCTACCATGCGTCAAATTAAACTCTCAAAGTTTGAAATTTACGAAGTAATACGATAGGGTATCGCATATTTTAACATATATATTAACACCGAATGCAGAAAATCTGTTTTTGGTTGCAGTAAATAGCTTAAAGATGGCACCACGCTCACCGAGAGCTGCTGCTGCTGCCATGGGCCCATTGCCATCTGCGTTTGCTCTGCGTCTGCGCGTCGTGTGCCATGGGGGGCCGCATCTGAAACGGATCTCCGTGGTGCTTGCGCGACGCGGTGGTCGACGCTTGGTGCCGACGCGAGAGCCGGGGAGCCCTTCTTGCCGCTCGCCGGCGCTCCGAGTCGCGCGCGCCACGACGGGCAGCTGCTGACTATATTTACACCGGCTCTACTCTGCTCCGCTTCACTCTACCGGAGGTCTCCGCGCAGTTATACTCTCTAGTGCTACGTCCAGTTGTTTTTTTTATTATTATTTAAGGATGCCAAAGACGGAAATAGAGGGTCGGGAAAGTTCCAACGGAATGTTTCAATGGAGAGCGATTGATACACTTAAAGGCTTGCGGAATTATACTGGTAGGAACCTCCTGGTTACACCAGCCCACAGGGGATTATTGTGTCCGTCGTGCAGGGAGGGGCTGGGTGGGAAGGGAGGGGCTGGGTGGGGAGGGGAGGGGTTGGGAGGGGCTTGGTGGGGAGAATGGGGAGGGGCTGGGTGGGGAGGGTGGGGCTGGGTGGGGGGGTGGGAGGGGTGGGGCTGGGTGCCCTTATAATACTCAACGTTTAACCTACTCATGCCGGCTTGTGCCCGCCCTCACAGTCGGGCATATTTGCGGAATACACCACGCTGCCGTTGACCCTGGCCATTGACCGAGCAACCCAATGTTCCTACCAGCTCCCTCCGCAGGAATTTGTTTTGCATTCAACGCTACGTGTATGTACTTCCCCCCCACCACCCCGTTCCACAGGGAAGAATATAGTGTGTTGAACTTATTTTGCATCGTAAGTAGCCAACTGCTAATTGGAGGCGTGGGAGCTTTGGTTGCGCATGGGTCAGGAGTGCTCGCTTGGTAGCGTTGTGTGCGCGGTGTCAGGTTGAGCGCTCGGAGAGAAACGCTGAGGATTTTACCGTTGGAAGTCGGAGCTCTCGCCTCGCTCCGGGCTCTCGTTCATCCGCCTCACCGGCTGACGAATTCCTCGCGTGCGCCATCCGTGGAACGCGGCCACAATTTCACCCTCTGTGAGCCGAGCCACCACCAACACCACCACCATCAACACCACCAACACCACCACCAACACCACCTCCACGCAGCTCCCCTGTACTCCACGACACAGGGACACCTGTGGATGGATGACGCTGCTTTGAGGCCGAGCTGGTAGAGCGGCAATGTTTGGTTGATCTCTGTTGTTATTATTATTATTGTTGCAAGGCTCGTTTACCCCGGAAAGTCTGACATTAGTAACTTCTTTCGCAGCGTATGTAGCAAACCTTATTCATCGGAGGTGCGGGCGAAGGACAACAAACTAGACATAAAAATAATTAGTTTTAGATCAAGATTTTAAAGTGCAAAGCTCCAGTTACTTCCTAATTTCAGAAGAGCGTTCCAGATGGCCGCAGGAGCGCATCTGAAAGCGTGCGATGCAGTGACCGTCGTTGTTCGATGCTTAGCCAAAGGCTGCTGCGAGGATGACCGGAGTTTGCATGATGGTTTATCCTCCTTGACGAGATCAGCAAGGTATTGTGGTTCATTTGTGGCAAGCACTTTGTGTGTAGTGAGCGCGACCTTGTTATGAATTCGTTCGGCAACCATAAGCCAATGCAGCTTAGCGAGCGCTGGACGGACGCGGTTGGATCGTGCAGTATCCGTCACGACACTGAGTCTCAAAGACCATTGTTAAAGAGGTTCCTGCTCAGTTTTCGCGGTTGGGGGCGATATTGCCACTATGTGTAAACACAATCGAGTCACTTGCAGATACATTTTTCAACTTTGGGTTTTTTTTTGGCCAATACCAAGTGACATTGTGTGTGTGTTTGTTTTCGTTTTGGCTCGTTTACACGGGTGAACAGGTGTAACGCACGTGCCAGTGCACAAGGGGTTCCTTCGACTCCCGAGTCACGTGAGCACTGCACATGGCTCACTCAGAGTTGGAGGGGGGGGCAGCCACGATGCTCGCCGTTTTGTGTCTGCGATTGCAGAAGCCCGGGCACGGATTTCAAGGCACACCAATAAATTATTCCGTCGCCCACGCCTCTCGCCAAGTGCTGCCAGCTCTCTGTGGCTAATATTAGTTCTAGTTCGATATAAATTGAATTTTATTGTGGTTGGGAAATATAATTAAAGAGGAATGGGACTCCGAACTGGTTTTCGGTGCTTTCTAGCTCTCACTCTGACCGCTTGGAGTGCCATCGATTTATAACTGCTTATTCTGCTGACTTTAAATATTTCATTTCTCAAATCTAACCACGATTCTCGGTGTTGCTGAACTCAGACTGAAATCGTGTAAACAGCGACCATGCAAATTATTGGATGTACTCCGAAACTATAGACGCTGCTTTTCGTTTTTATCCAATTACTGACATCTCACAGTGGCGAGATGTTAGCTACCTCGCTGGCTATACAAGGAGGTCGTGTGTTCCCAACCCTGAAGTCTGCTGTATATTGCTCCTCCCCCCCTTTCTTACTTATATAACCTCTTACCACGGCAGCTCTCTCGCCCACTGCATTGGCATTGCTGCTACATTGGCTTTGTTGCTGCATTGGAATTATTGCTGCACTGGAATTGTTGCTGCATTGGCACTCGTGCACCGCCCATGCTCCTGGTGCTGTTGATACACTTGGGGGGCTACGCCCATCCCCAGACCTTTATAAACAGTTTGCCTTTAGAGGCTGACTCCTTTGCCTGATGACGATCGCTTGTGTTGTGATCGAAACGTTGTGATTTGTTTTATTTGATTTCTAACTACGTGACTTTACCGAAAGAACCAAAGAGTATGGATTCCTGCAGTCACGAAAGCTTCAAATCAAGATTGTATATTTGTAGTTTGCGTGTCTTTCTCTCTGCTCGTGGTCGCGTTGATTTTTCTCCGGGTCCTCCGGGTTTTCCCTCCGTATTTAGAAACGTGCGTTTAGAGTATTTTGCTGCTGTACATTTCCACGTGATAAGCTGCTTCGTTGAGCTGTCATTTGTGATAGCCAGGTCACTTCTGAAAAAGAGCTATAAAGGTCAGTGGGCCTTACCTGGTAAAATTAAAAAAAAGTTTTACCAGTAGTAGTTTAGAGGCATAACTCTGCAATTTTTTTTTTATTGAAATGGCTTTTTGGGCGTCTTCGTTGGAGTCGGGAGGCTTGGCTGCGTTTTGGAGTCTCAACGCCAAGAGTCTCTCCCCCAAATCTCAAAAATCCCTCGTGAACGGCGACTAAAGGCGCGGCCGAGATCGCGGCGTACTCTGCGCTCGTGAGCCAAAGCCCTCGACCGCTCGCGGGCGCTCGGCTGCGTCTCCGCCGGTGTCACTCAGAATGCGATCGCGGCCCGGCTTGGTATCAGCGGCGACGGGAGGGCTCCATCCATCACGCCGTTATTGGATAATGAATCACGCATACCCTTGAGATGGTGCCAATTAATGTGCGCTCGCGAGAGGCTCTCAGGAGCGCTGCGCTAAGAAACGACGGACGAGGCTCGGAGAAAAATAATCGCTCCGGCCGACGACGGCGCCGTCGAGCGCCGGGGGAGGGCCGTGAGCGCGGGGCATGGGCTCCCGTCGCGCGCGAAAGAGTTTGGGCCACCATACGGCTATCCCATCGTGCGTGGGCCCACGTGCCTGAGTTTGGACTTCCACGGGACCATGCATTCGCAAGAGCCGCTGTGCCATTCATCATAACCGGCCGCGATCTATCCACCGTCTCATTAATGCCTTCCCAAGGCCCCCGCCTTCTCTCACGATCCCGCGATGCAAAAATCCATCCAGCACCTGCTCACGAACTGATCTCATTGATTCCGTCTCCTCGGCGGACGTGCCCCTCGGACGCTTTGCGAAGCCCGCCGCTTTGTTATTATCGTCGAACGTCGTCCATCCTCGCTTCCTGCCGTGATGCATCAGGCCCAAGCCCACTTTTGCTTTACAGTTTTATGTTTCTAACCAGCGTGCGTTCTTTAATCCACGTGTTCCATTGCCTGTATCTAAATGTATTTCCAAGTATGCATCTTCATATTTTTTATCTCAACACGTTTTTCCTTCATGACCAATTTTTTATGAAAGTGTCTGTCTCGGTGGGTGGTAAGCACTTAATAAAATAACAAAGCATGCATTCACGTTTGAAGCAAAAAAAAGAAAGCGAAACCGTGAGAGCTCCATGACAATTTCGAGGAGTGAAAAATCACCTTTCTCTACTCCCGTCTGTGTGGCAAATTTACGGAGCGGCACAAGTAAGGATCGGAGAGCATTTGTTGTTTCCAGTGCCGACTTAAAAATTCGTATTTAACAATAAGCCACAAATTGGCTGTCAACAACCCAGCTCTACGAGGCTACATTATCGGAACGTTATGACCGCTCTTCACGAGCTCCAAACAGTTTTACATCTGGAAATTACGTCTCCGGCTTGCGGGGGCGAGTAATTACGGGCTTATTCACGGCGTCGTTTTCTCGGCAGCACCGTGTGGTAATTGCTAAACGCGTGGCCGCCCTGGCACCCATGGCCTTGTTAGCGCGAGCGTGAGATACCGCCCACCGCTGATGCTCCACAGACACCCGCACGTGCGCACTCTGCTGACATAAACCATTCTTAAATTGCTCTAAATTTCGTTAAAACATTACGGGACGGATGCATGTCGTTATTACTACTTGTGCTTAATGGTTGGTTGCGTGATTAGCGCCTGGCTCTGTTGGATGATTCCAGCTTGCGTGGATGAGGCTTCACACGAGCGCGCAGTGGTTGGCCGACGGACAAGCCTGGTCCTGCCATAGAATTGTGGAACGTTCAAAAACACTTATGTTCTTGACAATTTATGTGGTCGGGCCTGCAGAAATTAACAGCTGTGCTGCGGGGAATGGCATCGTCATGCTGACAGGTGACAGCCCTTGGTCTTGCAAAGGGCATTTTAGCCGAACATCTTCCAAAGCTGGCCGGTTTGGTAGCAAGATACGGGCTGCCCCCACACTATCCCCCACCACCAATGCGGCCGATTACGCGTGTCTGGGGTGGGAGAGATTGGCTCGCGCAAAAACGCCGGACAGCTGCCGATGCATCACGGGAAAACCTGAAACCAGGGAACGTGAACGATTAGCACGGGATGGCTGCGTAGAGTGCAAAAGAAGTTCAACATACATACGTAGGTACATACAACGTTCAGTACCATGCTCACTGGGAGCGCCACACCGGACATCAGGAGGGCGGCCGCGAGCGAAACGGAACGATCGTGGCAGGTGGGGGACACGAGAGATCCGCTACACGGCCACGCCATGGAGATACGGAGAGACACACCGAGATACGCAGAGATACCCAGAGAAAGAGACACATGGAGATACGATCACGGCAGCTTGAGGGCCATAGACATCTGCTCCATGGCCACACCGTGGGGATACTGAGAGACACAGAGATACACAGAGAGACACACAGAGATACAGAGAGAGACACAGAGATACAGAGAGACACACAGAGATACACAGAGAGACACAGAGATACAGAGAGAGACACAGAGATACACAGAGATACACAGAGAGACAGAAATACAGAGAGAGACACAGAGATACACAGAGAGACACAGATATACAGAGACACAGAGATACACAGAGAGAGACAGAGATACACAGAGAGACACAGAGATACGATCATGACAGGTTGAGGACCCTGGACGTCTGCAACGTGGCCACATCGCAGCTGTAAGTCACCTGACATCACAGGAAGAGCTTTCTGGCCGCAACGGAAACCGCTTTTAAAAAATCACCGACGGCTCCGCGACTTGGGAAATGAGGCCAACCCCGGGCTCGACACGATGACCCACGGCGACGTCGTCGCGACGGCTCGTCGACGTTTTGTCAAACGCCTCGCCGCCGGCGCCGGGAAAGATCTGCCGAGCTCTTATTCTTCTTCTTCTTCTTCCACGCGTTTGTCCCACGCATGTCGGGTCCGCTGTCTTTGCCAACCTCCTCCACGCTGCACTGTCCTGCGCCATCTCTCTTTCATCTCCTCGGGCCACCGTGTCCGATCGCACTACATCGCCCCCCCCCCTGCTTCTTCTTCTGCCTTCCTCTTGATCTCTTTCCTTCCACTTGCACCTTCTGACCCACGTCATTGTCCCGTCGTCTCGCAACATGACCAAACCACACCCACAGCCCTTTCCCTCCCATCTTCCCTCCGATTTCTACCACCTTGAGTCTTCCTCTCACCACTTAATTTCTCACCGTGCCCCTCCTTGTTAAACCCAACATCCACCGCAACATCCTCATCTCTAAATCGATCGTCTCGTCCGAATAACGGGGGGTGAGCGGCTGCTCACAGAGCCGACCTGCGGGAGTGGGGGCGACCCTAGCGGTGCGCTCACGCGCGCGGATGCCACGTGGCGTAGGCCAGAGAACACGTGTCGCTCTGCCGGCTTCTGGAGTGCCTCGCTACAGGCGCAGGCCACATCGCCACCAGGCGGCCCCCGCTGTGGTGGCAGGCACACCGAGCGGGAAGGAGACTCCGACCACACCGGGACCCAATAGTTTTGTTGCCGAAGTGCTTTTTGTGATTAGTTTCTTCTCCTTCCCCCCGCACCTCCGATTAGCACGGTTGGCTACGTACGGTGCGAAAGAAGTTCAACAAGCGTCCATACACGTACGTGCCCATTGTAGGCAGGGGAGAAGCCATGGCAGTCGGATGAATGCTGGGGGCACCTTGTGCACCCGCCGTGCTGCACAGTCACGTCGACACGCGCCACGTGCTCAGTGGGCCATTTGTCAACCCTCGCCGTGTGGGGTAGGGGGCTCCCCTTTGCACGTGACCCTGTGTATTATACCTGATCACGCTTCGCCGCTCCGGTCCGTGCTTGTTGGTGAAGGTGGGGGGCATAGACGTAGAGTGCACCAATGTACGTTTTGCTGCACCGTGCTCTGCTTCCCAAGGCATCGCCCTGCAGAACTAATGTGTGCTGAACTTCTTTCGCACCGTACGTAGTGGACCGTGCTCACGGCGACTTTGTGCGCGGAGGACACTCAAGCAAGCGCTGTCCAGGCTCAAACGTGCTCAGTTTCGGAGATCTGACGGCATCGGGGCGTGTTCCGGGGGGCGTGATTCGGTCATAAGCGCCCGCTACGAACGTGGCACCGGACCGCCGAAGGCGTTGGCTTGCGTCGGTGGGAGGCGTTTGGCGGTGGCGGCGGCTCCTCCGAGCCTTTTCAGCTCTGTGGGAGCGCTGCTCCAGCTGACCGAGTGGGCGTCTGACCGCGCGCGCCGAGTGCCGGAGAGGAACAACCCCCGGATGAGCCTGGGATGAGACTCGAGAGAGACCTCCCCTCCCTCGTGGGTGCCCCTGGCCGGTGCTCGCTTACAGCACTTGCCCCAACGGTCTGTGCAGGTTATACGGGGGATCTTTGCCTTTGTGGGGTTTTTTTTCGTGCGACGGGCGGCGAGGCGGGATGGGGACACCCAGGAGGAGGGGCTCGGCCGGGTGGGGCGCGACCCCAACCGAGTGGGGGAGCGCCTCTCTGCGGGAGTGCGTTGAAGGCTGGGGGTGGGGTGGGGGGGTTGAACCTCTTCGGGGCGTTTTGGAGAAACGGCGACTGACCGAACCCTGAAGCGGCGTCGTACCGCGTGGCCGTCGCGTGTCTCATGGGGGCGGCAGGAGATGCCTGGAGGTGGCCTAGGGTGGAGGGCGTTGGAGAGGTGTGGGTGGCATCGTCGGCTTTGGCCACGATCGCATCTTGATGGCCGTCTCGTCAAGGCCATAGGCAGGTTTCATCGAAGTTGCTCGAGAATGGTGCTTAGTCGTCCCTGTGCCACTGGCCCAAGGCCTTCGCTCCGAGGGTTTGTGGCGTCCCATGCGCGAAATGACCAAGCTGCCTGCGATTGGCGTTCGTCTTTTGCAAGGGAATTGTGAAAAAGTTCGGGAGAGCGAATGGCCTCTCTCTACCTTTTTCACAATTTCCTGAGCACGGGGGCCCAAAGTCCCGGAAACGCGAAGCTACAAATTGAAGTTTTCGGTGGCTCCTCACGCGCCGAGGGGGCGAACACAACGCGGGGCACGCCGAGCGGAGGGCGTCGCGAACCACGGCTGCCGCGCCGGTCACTCCATTCGGAGCGGATTGGCTCGTCGCCGCCCCGCTCCATGGCTCGCCCCCCGGGTGGAGGAACCTCGCTGCGATCGCTGGGTGGAGGTGAGGGGGAGGGGGGGCGCCCCCTCGACTGCCTCTGACTGATGACAGAACACGGCGATCATTACGCGCGGACCGGCAAGCCGGGCTCGCGCGCCTTGTGGGAGCCGTGAGATAGGCTTGATGGGCTGTCACACGCGTTGGCGGGGGTTTGAACTTCTCGGGCCGTGTAATCAGCCCTCGCGGGCGCCGTTAGCCTCGCCTTTGCGGGGATAACATCGGCCGTGCAGTCACAATGGATGTGGCGGCAAACATTGCCGAATGCCTTGGCGTGCAATAAACCGAGAGATTGAGCGTCCGGAAGCCGGCCTGGCTACCTTCGGCCGAGTCTGCTGCGTGTTCGCTCAAGTGCGTTTGGGTGCGTCTCGAAATTTGACCACCCCCCGCGCCCCCCCCCCCCCCTCAACACTCTGGCGTCTTCAAGGAGCGCGAGCTGTTGTGGTTCAGGTGGATCACTGGAGAAATGTGGGCCGAATGTGAATTCATGACACCGGACACCACGGCGATGATTTTTTAAATACAAAAATTGTTATACTGAGATTTATTTTTGCAAATTGCACATTTTTAGAACTTAATCTTTAACATAGAATGTGCATTATGGTCTCCTTAGCCAGGTTTTAAAGACTCAATGATAGGTTAGGACATTCTTATCTTTCTGAATTATTATGGATGTATAGACGAATTTAAGTCATGCTAAATTATTTAACGAGAAGAAGACCCTAACTGTCATTTCGCGAGGGACAGTGTCCCACTCCGTGCCATCATGGCTAATTTATTAAAGTGTTGCATAAAATATAACTCTGCTGCCTCGGTGCAAGAGGTCCCATTCAGTGTGCAGTGCACACTGTACAGCGATAACCTCAAGATGTCAAATTATCTCTGGATGTCATCATTTTTGTGGCCGTTCTTTATTTGGAAACACTGCGTGTGTCCCCGTGGTTATGAACTTGCATGACATACACAGTTCACACACGCGCGTGTCTATGGTAGGCGATGTGGGTGCGTGGACTGCCAGTTTTTCATACCACACACCACACTGCCAAAGCCAAACGTCCACACCACACCACACACTACACCACACCGTCCACCACACTACCCACCAACCACACCACTCACTATACCACACTATCCACCACACCACACACTACACCACACAACACCAACCACCACACCACACACTCCACCACGCGAACCACCACACCACCCATCACACCACACACACTACACCACACTACAGCAACCACCACACCACACACTCCACCACGCTAACCACCACACCACCCACCACACCACCCATCACACCACACACACCATCCACCACACTCCGCCCGCCACACTTGCACCACCCTTCACCACGCCGCTCAACTACGCTCACTCAGCTCACGTCACGTCGCCAGGGTATGCTCACTGCAGCGCTCCCGTTTAATTCCGTGCCCATTAATCATCGTCGCTTTGAAGTTTCCCGCCCTTTCTCCCCATGTTGGAGGCTTTTTTTTAATGCGTTTGTGCTTTTCCTGTCCATCACCGGGGAGTGAAATATGGGCGAACGGGGTCGAGTGGTTTTGGGTGAGCCTGGGCCTCTTCGTCGGCAGGGCCGGGCCCCCCGACAGCGGGGAAAGGGGCCACCGGGGCCCATCAAGGTGGGAGTTGGGACCCCGTTTGTTGGGAGGTGGCGTGCGACAGGGCCGTTCGAGATTCCGCCCTCTCTATTTAATTAAACAGCTGTGCGGTGGACACCTTTATGACCCCCATTTTTCCAAATGCTCTCCCCTCATTTACTAATTCGCGCAACGACACGCCAAAAAAAAAAATCACTTCACCTTAATTGAGTGCAATATCTTGATTAACGGCGATATCGCTACGCCGGCGAGAACTGCCTGCGATTGATGGAGTCAACAAAACAATCTCGCTTGGTCACGGCACCCACTGCCCAGTGGCTCCCGCCGCTGCTGCCACGTTAGGTCACGTGCGCACGCTCTGCACGTGCCCTCGTGCTCGCACGAGCACGTGCCGAGCCTGTGGCTCTTGAGAAGCCATCCGGGTCACGCGCTCGTTCATCGCAGTCGCTCGCTCGTTCGCGCTCAAGCGGCGACAAGTCGGCTCCTCGTCGCCCGTCCATCACCACTCCCTGCATCGCTCTTCCCGCAAAACTTCTACCAGAGTGACCGTTTCGTCTCGTCCACACTGCGTTCGGCAAGCCACGCTGCGGGTCGCGGGAGTACGCTCGCTCGCTCGCCACTCTGCAGCTTCTACCATTCCACTTTATTGTAATTGCCTCCCTATCGTCTCTTTTTATTGCACCTTCACTCGTGCTGGTTGTTGATGGCCGCTTGGCATTCCAGGCCAGTTTTTGGCGCCTTAGTGCTCAGACACTGCGGTCGAAAACAATTCGTTGAATCGACTTCAACAGTGAGAAATGTCGTGTACGCGCGTACATGCGTTGGACTTCTTTCACGCCGTACGTAGCCAACCGTGCTAATGGGAAGCGCGACTGAAGGACAACAATCTGACTGTGCCACGGGGTGGGGGTTTTGCCGTCCCGTCAGGCTGGAGCCCTTCACGTGACGTCGAGCCGCGGCGGCGGCGGCGGGCTCCGCTCGGGGGTGTGAGCATCGCGGCTCGCCGGCCTCGTGCTCGCCGGTATGCTTCGTGTTACCCGCACGTCAACAAAAGTGCTCCGTACGCGCAGCGTTTTAATCAGTGTAAGAGCACGCTAAGTGGAATGTAATCAATCGGGTGTATTTTTCACAAGTCCCGTCCGACAATGATGGGGTTTTTTAAAGTGTTTTCCACCCGTGCTTTAATTTATCCCTCCTGTTCAGTGGCGACGGCTGAAACAAATTGTGACACTCACCGCGTCCTCCACGTTTGGACCCTCAGGCAGACACCACAGGAGCGGGGGCAAGTTCCTCGGCGTGCGGGCGGCGATTCATCGATCAGGACGCTTTATTCCGCTCGTCATGAAAATTGACGCAATTCATAACGCGCGCGGTATCATTCGTGGACATATGTACGACCGTGACTCTGGGCCGTGAGGCCAGGCTCCGTGTTGCTCAATAGCCGGGGCGAAAGCGCCCGGGGTCCTCTAAGAGCCTCTCAAACCGTCAGCGCGGATTGAATGCCGCTGCCGCGAAGGTGCGGCGAGATTTCGCGCTGCGCGCGGGGGGGGGATGCCATGGGGAGAAACGCCGCCGCCTTGCACTGACGGCCCGGGGCCTTGGTGAGAGAGGAGGAGTAAGGGGGGGGGGCTGTGAGTCGCGCCGCCGCCGCCGCCGCCGCCTGGAGAGCTCCACCGCGAGCCGCAGTGCAGGGCCACAGGAGCGACGGTGCTCGTGAGACGTGCATCGCCTCGTACTTAGGGGAGCGGTGGCGCAGTGGTTAGCGCTACGCTGCGCCACAAACCCGGCGGCCCGAGTTCGATTCCCGCTCACGGCCACCAACACCAGTGACGAATATCTGAACTCATCCTGGGCCTCCTCTAGGTCGACTCGGTCTCACATGAGTACCTGGTGTGGCGTGTAAACATCGCAACTTGGGAGACAAAGGCGGCTGGGCATGGTGCAGCCCACCCACCCCCTCGTGCGCCGTGCCGGCCTTCATAGGTGCTCGCTAACAGGACTTGCCCCAACCATCTGTTCAGGCTATAGGGGAATACTTGTCTTTATCTTTGCATCGTCCTTATAAGAACCAATGATGTAGGATGAAAGTTGACTGAATATTTTACCTTTGGACCTATGACCGAATCACCCAGAATGCACGCAGTCACAGAAGCTAAGCAGCGTTGAGCCTGGACATCGTATGGATGGGCGACCACCGTGCGTTAAACCGTCCCTTGTGGGGCGTTGTTGTCAGCAGAGGGCCGTGCAATGAAATCCATCCCACCTTGCTCAGTCAGCTGTGCTCCCTCTCTTCACTCACTCACGCCGAGCGGCACGGTGAAGCATGGTCAAACAACCCCCACGATCTGCACGGCATGGAGGGTGCCTCGTTCAGCGGTGCAGAGACAAAATGACGTGCACGTTCGTGTACGGCGCAGACGAACGGAACGGATGTCCGCTGGCAAACGAGACGGTGTGTACAGAGGGGCGAGGCAGGAGAGACGAATTTAAAGCGGTTGCCGTGGGGAGCGCCAAGAGGTTGAATCGCGCTGGCGACAGCCGGTGTGGTGAGGCCTCCACCCTTCCCCTGCTGTTGCAGCAGGAGCAGCAGCAGCAGGAGCTGTAGCCGGGGCCTCGGTCTCGCGGCTGCGGCGCGATGGCGCCTGCTTCGCACGTTTCGCACGTGGCTCGTCATCAGCAGCGCGGAGGCAGCAGCCTCGCTGTGCCCAGCCACGGGGAGCGAGCGGGGTTACCCGCGGGCGAACCTTCGGCGGGCAGTGTCTGCGTGGCGTAGCCGACGAGGGGGGGGCTGATGCAGTGAACGGGGTGATTCACGTCTTGTGCAAACGGAATTACCTCCCAAGTCGCCGAGCTGTCAAGTGCTGGCAGCAGGATGTGGACTTCTCGAGTATATTCATCATCATCAATCTTTGTTGTGTAATTGTCACAGTCCTCATCAGCATGCCGCCAACGATGAGCCGCCTACTCGTGAACACAAAAAGGGCACAGCCCGTTCTCTGTTTCCACGACTTTACAGCTCTAAGTTTGCCGTCCGCGGGCGCAAAGGCCGCCTCCGCTTTGCCAAGTCACCGTCAGCGGCCCACGGCGGTGGCCAAGCGGAATCCCTGACGGGATCACACGGGCAGCGGGCGACGTGACGAACGTGCGGGAGTGCCGGCGGTCGTGTCATCCGCCAGACGTACGCGTCGTCCGCCCCGCAATCGTAGTCATACATCCGACGGTCGCGTCACCCGCTCGATGATAGCGTCGCCCGCGCGACGATCTTGTCGTCCGCCCCGCGGCCGCGTCACACACCACCACGTGTTGTCCGCCCGGCGATCACGCGCACGCTCCTACCGAACCGAGAGACATGGCACGGACGGATCATCTCTCCCGAGCGACGGCACGAGGGAGGGCGCTGGGAAGGGGGAGAGGGGGGGGGGCCGCTGAGCGGGCGCGCTGCGCGGAATCTCATCAGGCAAAAATGAGATTAATATCTCGAGCCTTGAGTTAATTATCCTTAAGGACGTTCGCTCTTATCGCGATAATTCATTTAGTGCGGCCTGTCCAGATATGTAAATGGATGTAATTTGTGAAATTTTTCAATTTACATTGAAAACAAACACAGGGAACCGAACAAATGACCTGGGCGCTGAGCGCTCCTAAATAACTACAGCTGTTGATGAAGTGAAATTCAAAATTAAACCGGCCCAACGTTGCCGCCCATAGATCTCAAGTGAGCTAATGTAAATGTATGAAAGGAGTCTCGGGGCTTTTGCTCGCGCAAAGTGAATAAGGTTTCCTGATGTTGAATCACCACTGGCGCTCCCAGACGAGGACTCTGCTTTGTCTCGGGGGGTGCCCTGCGCGCCCCCCCCCCCTCCCCGTGTCACCGTCACCTCCGACGCCTCCCCTGAGCAGTGTTTAACCCCCGAGCCCCCACAGCCTGCCGCTCTACTCCCGAGGGCGAGCACTCCGCAAAATTAATTTCACAGGCGGTGCCAGATGCACGGCGGCTCCTCGCCCCGCCGCACCGGCTGGGTCACGGAGCGTCTGTTCGCGAGACTCCGCAGAGCTTTCCGAGTACGCGTTCATTATTATTATTATTCGGTGGCAGCGTCGGTAACGCAGAGGTCTTAAGAGGAAAATAACATGGTAGGTCTGAATTTCCATGACCAGAAACTTCACCGGTTATAGTTTTCCTCGGAAGGCCGCGGTGTTATTGACGAACGCGCTCGAGTTTTATTAGTCCGGGCGTGCAGCTCAGTGCGACTGCTGCGGTGGATTTGCCCGTGTCTACGTGCACGTGTCTAAGTGCACGTGTCTACGTGCACGTGTCTACGTGTACGTGTCTACGTGTACGTGTCTACGTGGTGCACGTGTCTACGTGGTGCACGTATGCATGGGGAGCGGTGGCGCAGTGGCCAACGTGCCGCGCCAAGAACGTGGCGACCTGAGTTTGCTTTCCGACTCCGGTTAACATCAGTGGCGAGTGATATCTGATCTGTTCCTGGGCCTCCTCTCGGTCAAATCGGTCTTAAATTAGCACCTGTTGTGTGAAAATTACTGGGGGCACAAAAGAAGGCCGGGCATGATCCCAGCCGCACCACCGATCCCACGATGTCCTTAATAGGCGCTCACGAGCAGCGCATGTCCCAACAGCCGCACGGTGGCGAGATGTTAACTACCTCGCCCAGTATACAGGATGTCGTCGGTTCAATCCCGACCCTGGCACCTAGTATATTTGGAGTTTGCATGTTCTCCCCATGGTCGCGTGGATTTTTCTCCGGGTCCTCTGGTTCTTCCCTCCAACATTTATAAACATGCGTTTAGAGTATTTGGCTGCTATAAAACATTCCTGCGGAGGGAGCTGGTAGGAACGTTGGGTTGCTCGGTCAATGGCCAGGGCCAATGGCGGCGTGGTGTATTCCGCAAATATGGCTGACTGTGAGGGCGGGCACAAGCCGGCGTGAGTAGGTTAAACGTTGAGTTTTATAACGGCACCACGGGGTGACCAGCCCCTCCCCACCCAGCCCGACCCCTCCCACCCCCCACCCAGCCCCAACCTCCCCACCCTCCCCACCCAGCCCCTCCCCACCCTTCCCACCCAGCCCCTCCCCACCCTCCCCTCTCCACCCAGCCCCACCCATCCCATTTTTGGATGCACGACGGACGGACGGACACAATAATCCCCTGTGGGCTGGTGTAACCAGGTGGTTCCTACCAGTAATATCCACGTGATAAGCCACTTCATTGGGGGATGCTTTGTGACCAGGTCGCTTCCGAAGAAGAGCTGTATAGCTGAGTGGGGCTTTCCCTGCTGAAATACAAATAAACAAGTCTGTGCGGCAATAGGGGGGTCTGCGGACGAGTGCCTGCGCATCTCAATCACATATAGCGCTGGAATCTCGGTGTGTGGGCTGCATGCGTAAGTTCACGCTTCCAATGCGGTCCACACGAACTCACATCGCTCAGGCAGACGGGCGCGACCTGAATTCACCGGCCTCTCCCGGTCTCGGCTGACGCCGGTGCAGCTGGTCGAGAGAGCGCCGGGGCACCGGGAACACAGCGCGGCACTCGGCGGCCCGTGGCGACGTTGGCGACGCTCGCCGCTCGCCGCCTACCGAGACTCATCGTCCCGCGGGGGTTGGTGGCGTGGTGACGGCTTCTGGCGCGTCTGCGTGGGGTGCGGAGAGCGGGGTCTCCTCGCGCCCCCGAGTGTCGCGACTCACGGCTAGCATCTCGCGGGGGGGTCGCTGTCGTGTTCGCCGCCGCCAATGTCGAGACTTCGGAGGCAGCCGCCCCGCCTCCTCCTCCTCGTCCTCCACTCGTTTCGAGCCCTCCTCCTCATGCTGCCGAGGTGTGAGCTCTGCAAATCCCCCGAATGGTGTCGTTTTTAACGACGTGGTCGCTTCTTCGTCATTTCTTACAAACAAAAGAAAAAGTGTACGTCACGTTAATTAATTAAACGGCAGAGTAACCCTCTGCGCGCTCTAGGACCCGTGCCGTCGTTCGGCCAGAGGCACGTGGTGTCCGGGCTGTGTGGCCAGCGGCAGGGGCTGTCGTCGTCTTGCGCCGGGAATTTAATATTTGGGAGGCAGCTGGAATCCCCTCTGACGAGTGCTCAGGCAGAGGCTCGGAGCTGGGTGAACGGCACGGACGGCGCGCGTCGGGTTTCTTGTCCGCACGCTGCTGACGGAGGATTTTCGCCGTTCACTCAAGTGCATTACGCCTTCCCTTGCAATCCGCCTTGCACGTGGCAGAATTATACAATTTTTAATACTCCGCTTGGAGTTGTTAACCTTTTAAAATGTAGTTCACGTGATTTTTTTTGAGGCCGTGCGGATAAGTGGCGATGGTTAACTTCGTGATGAATGAATCTCATTTAATTAGTCTCGCCGCGCACGATAACAAATCGGACAAGCGGGTGTGTGATTTATTAAAATAATGAGCACGAGATGGCAGCGAGATTAAACAAATGTTCACCGAGTCTAAAGGGCAGCGGCGGGAACGACACCGGCGGGATCGGTGGGAACGAGCCCACGTGAACGCATCGCGAGGCGTCACCCTGGCCTCGGCGCCGGGAGGGCCTCTCAAGTCCGGCGCTGCGTGCGCTTTGGGCTCTCGGGGTGGGGTGGGGGCCTACGTGGGCCCCAGGAGCCAGGCGAGACCGAGCCCTCAGGGCCGCACGGTGTGGCCGAGAGCCCGAGCGTGTGGGAGAGAACGGTTCGTGGCTCGCACGGCTCTGGATGGCGTGGAGCGATGTCCGACGTTTCGCTCCGCTTGCCCGGGAGCTTCTTCGGTGTGCCGTGCCGAGAGCTATTCCGGCTAACCGAAGGATTTGCAGCAGCTGCGTGTAAGCGACACGCCGGACATTGCGCGGGGAGCCACGGGGCACAACCTCTGGCAAACGCATTGGAGAGGCGTTCGGCACAACCGTGTCAGCCTGCGGGGTGCAGTGGAGAGGCGCCCGTGTCTGCACCAGGCCACACAGAGGCTGCCGGCACGCTTTCTGCGATCGTGCGGAATTTGGTTGAAGGTCGCAAGTAGCCGGTGATGCTGGGGCTGAGCCCTCGCTGTGGGGTCATTGCTTGTTTACTAAAAATAAACCAACAAGAATGGGATATAGCGGTAATCAGTCTAACACGTAGTCTTAAGCTTTCGCAAACAATATTAGCCATAATGAAGTATTTTTTTTATGTTGGATTGCGTAAATATAAATTTGCCGTTAAACCCGCCACCACCCCACACAGCCAATTGGTCTGGTTTGTCACGTCAACAAAACGTGGCAATTAGTTACCTTTAATGAGCCAATTAGTTTGCGAAATGTCACAGTACTCGAATTGTAAATGTTGTGGGTTTACTCTCCAACGCACAAGCGGTGTGCTGAAGTAGTAACGAATCATCACGTTTTGTTTACGTGACAAACCTTACTACATCATGGGACCTCCTTTGCCAGTACCAACATATGAGAATAGGTTTTCCCCTTTTTTCTGGCAACAAACAGGTGTTAAGATGTTAGATCACAGATGATGTAGTTGCTCACCCCGAGCTCTCATTACTCTGAAAATGCATTGTCTTTGTGCTGTACGCCTTTTGGCGTCCTCTGGTCTAACATCGTTTTGAGACGAGGCTCAAAAGAAAGCTGTCTCTGGTGTGGACCAATCCGTTTCAAGGACAATGCAAATATTGTCAGAGTATGTTTTTTGTTTGCATTCTGACCACAAGCTTTGTGGTTAATGCAAACATGATTCCTTGTTAAAGGTTTCAGTTTGGTGTTTTAACATCTTAACACAGCTGTTTTGTTGCCAGAAAAAAGGTTGAAAACCTATTCTCAAACCTTACTAATTGACTGTGTCGGGTGGTTGACGGATTCAACGACACAAATTTATATTTACGCGATCTAACCCCAACTCCCCCCCCCCGCTTTATCATGGCTATCAGTAACCTGTAAACAAATTGCGTGGCGGTACGGCGATTCGATTGCGTGGTTTATTCAGAATGATTACACTGGTCAACAAAAAAAAACATTTTTTTCTGGCCTGGACTTTTGCAGCTGTTTTAGACTAATTTCAGGGTGCTGATTCCAAATCTAATCTCAGATTTGCTCTATCACATCATTTTTATGCTATCGGCATACCCCATTTTCATTGATTTTACCCGAAATTAACTCTGTCACTCATGATTGCAAGTTGTTGCGAGTCAGTGACTACTTTAGTGTTAAAATATGGTGCTGTATTTTTAGGATAGTGTGTTTATAATATAATTTTATGTAGATATCCACATTTATTTAATATTTTTCTTCTGCAGTTTTTATTGAAAATGCAATATTTGATATCTCAAAAACCTGATGTGATAGACAAACACTGATGCCAGATTTGGAATCAGCACCCCAAAATTACCATTAAACCGTCGGAATACCTTATGCCAGAAAAAGTGTGTTGACCAGTGAATTATCACTGCAGAACGCGCAGTAGAGGACGCGCCAAGAGGCGTTGGCGAGTGACTGCACTTCAGACGGCGCAGCGTGAGCAGCGTGCCCACACGCACCACACGGCCTGTAGGAACATCAGCAGGCGTGTGTGTGTGTGTGACAACAGATGGGCCCGCGCAAACATCGAACAGCATCCGTGCACTCCACGCGACCCTCCGTTCATCTCGCCGCAGTGTTCACAAGCAGCAGACGAGTTCACCAATCCCAGCATTGCGCGTTTACACCCCATAGTCCTTCCGAATTGTCTCGGCAACTCGGAGGGATGCCACGCAGAGAGATCCTCTTAACTCGAGCCTGGTCAGAAGAGCAATTGGCGATATCCAGGAAGTCCGCGTCTCTTTTAAGTTCCGTGGTACACAGTTCGGGGTGGTTGGGCAGGGTGCCAAGAGCGTGGTTTGTCGTAAGGCACTACCACTACCACTCGGGTAGAAGGTACGCCTATCCAGAATAATCCTATACTATTGTACCCCGTATTTCTTGTAATCTTATTAGCAGCCTATTTATATAGGCTGGACATGGTGTGCCAAATTATTCATTTCCAGGCTGTTTAGCGTTCCGAATTGTTTGGCTAAAATGTAGCGCCGGTTCTAACTCTCGTGTCTGCTGCTGCTGCTTCTGCTGCTGCTTCTGCTGCTACTCCTGTTGCTGCTATTGCTGCTCCCCTGCTCCTGCTACTCCTGTTGCTGCTCCTGCTGCTGCTGTTCCTGCTGCTCCCCTGCTGCTGCTACTCCTGTTGCTCCGGATGCTTCTGCTGCTACTCCTGTTGCTGCTATTGCTGCTCCCCTGCTCCTGCTGCTCATGCTGCTGCCCCTGCTGCTGTTGTTCCTGCTGCTGCTGCTCCTGCTGCTGCTCCTGCTGCTCCTGCTGCTGCTCATGCTGTTCCTGTTGCTGTTGTTCCCGCTGCTGCTGCTGCTGCTCCTACTGCTGCTCCTGCTTCTGCTGCGCCTTCCTGCTGCTGTCGTTGTGCCCTTACCGGTTTCGCGCACACGGAGACCTTTCCTCCTCCGGGTGAACGCGGATCACGCTCGTCCTAATTGCGTACCCGGTCGTACGCTATGGATTTACGCGCACTGACACGGCCACCCAAAGACCCGACAGCCAGTTCTCACATTGAATCAGTCAATTAGTGACAAAGTGGACCAATGGCATTAATGAGTGTGTGCGGGAACAGGACCCCCCCACCCTCCTCTCCGAGCACACGGCGCGCAAAGTGCGCGCTGTCCGCAGCAACGAGATAATGTCCATAACTGGCGGTCATTGTCCGTCGCGTGAGTTTGTTCGCACGCCGCTCGTTACCGACGCAAACGCAGGTGAAAATAAACCAAAAACTCAGCTGAAAAGAGTTTTTCGATTATATTTTACCAGGTGAGGCTCACTTTGGGCTATACCGTGCAGGGTTGTCTGTCAGAAGCTGTCACGAGCGATAGCTCAGCAAAGCGGCTCGTCACGTGGAAATGTATAGCGGCCGAATAGTTCGTCGATTCTAAATGTGTGTCGGGAAAAACCGAGAGGGCCCGGAGAACAGTGCACGCGGCCACCACAGGGAGAGAGAGAGAGAGACTTGACTTGTAAACAACTTTTATTGCCGCCAGCAGCAAAAGCACTGGAGGCGATTTCAATATGAAATACACAAAGTCACCAGCAAACAAAATAAAATAAACGCTACAAATCGACGCGCTGTGGCGCTGAAAGCACCGCGCACAATACAAAATAAAAGTCACGTGGTGGTGGTGGTCATCGCGCACGCCACGGTTACGAGCGAGCGCTTCAGAAGGTGAACATGAGGGTGCCATCCACGCTGGTGCAGAGGGCTTTTCCGGCTCCCCAGCGTTCGAAGAAGACGTGCACATCACCAACATGTGTGTGGTATGCGTGCTCCAGCCGGAGCCGCGCCTTAAGCAGGCCTCTGGACACTGGAAGCACAGAGAGAGAGAGAAACACGCAAACTCCAAATATACAGCAGCAGGCGTCAGGGTCGCGATCCAACCCACGGCCTCCTGCACACCAGGCGAGGGAGTGAACATCTCCCAGCCACCAGATGTGCCTGCACGTCACGGAGAGCGCGGTGCGGTGTCAACTCTCTCGCCACCCTCGGCGAGTTTCCTTGGCCTCTGCTATTTTTGTCCTCCTTCGTGGAGACAGCACAGCTGTTTTACATACTCTGGGTTTTTTTTACATCCCAATGTTTTATTGAAATTTCCTCCTGCAGTGAAGCGGCAGATGCAACTGATTAATTCTGAGGAAGTGTGCTTACTCTTGGGCAAACATCAGTCAGCAGTGGGTGTTGCTTAGTTGAAAGCCAATGTATGGGTCATTGGCATGATGATGATGATAACAATGATTATTTAGTCATCCTTCAAGAATCTCCAGTCTCAGGAATCATTATTTCCCAGTAAGATCCCTGAATCGCAAATGGTCGCTCGATTCCGTCATTTAAGGGACGCTTCGGCTCAGCGGCGCCGCGCGAGCGTCGAATTTGTGACCGCGAGCTGCCCCCGTGGCGTGCTGCGACAGGAGCCGGGTTCCTGTTGCTCGTGGTGGAGGCCGCCGCTCTCCACCACCGCCACGGCGTCCCGGGGTGGCCACGGCGCGCGTGGTCTCCGCGCCGTGCCGCGTGCGCGCCCGTAGCACGGTTTAGGCAGCAGCCCGAGGTCGATCCGCGTCCGTGCGGCACCGATCGAGGAGGCGTGACGCGCGCACGAGAGGTTCGCTCTTTCTACCTCCCGGGGGGGGGGGGGGGGGGGGGGGCTCGCCTGTCTCCTGGTGCCTGCGTAGCCCCCCACCATACCCCGGGGGCCCAACGCGCACGCAGCGCCGGACTTGAGAGGCCCGCCTGGCGCCTAGGCCAGGGTAGCGCCTCGCACTGTGTTCCCACCGATCCCGCCTGTGTCTTTCTCGCCGCTGCCCTTTACACTCGGTGAACATTTGATTATCACTGGTCAACAAAAAAAAAATTCTGGCCTGCATTTTTGCAGCTGTTTTAGACTAATTTCAGGGTGCTGATTCCAAATCTGATCTCAGATTTGGAATCAGCACCCCAAAATTACCTTAAAACCGTTGGAATACCTTATGCCAGAAAAAGTGTGTTGACCAGTGTTATTTTTGGGAAGCATTTAAAAAAATTGTATTTCGAGAACCCGGAGGACGGTGGGAACATCGCAAGGAGGGGAGGAACAAGGTGCAACGTAGAACGGGAGAGGACGTAATGCACCACCCTCGTAATTAGGGAACGAACAAGGGAATCCGGGCTCGCCACCCTAACGTGGTTGGGGTAATGATCGGGAGCAGAGTATTTAAAGGGGGGAGGGAGGAGAAATTAAAATCGGTCCACGAATCTTCGTGACATGACGCGTGTGCTCTGTGAGCGTGAGGACCGATTTTAATCGACGAACCGACGGATCATCGCCCAGAACTCAGCCTCATTCCGTCGCGCAATCGCAAACGTCACCGGGACGCGTTCCCGAAAAGCAGATTCGTCACTGCTTCTCACAGCCAGTGTTTTAATTACAAGCGCTCAACGTGAATTATTAAACGTCACAGCGCTGTTGAAAATGAGTACCGAAATTAGCAACGAAAACATCGAGCTCACGGCGGCGGCGGCAGCTACGGCAAAACAACATCCCGAGGGGCGAGCGGTCGCTCGCTCTGCCAGTGCGGGATCGGCAGCGACCCGGCTCCCGTGAGCGCCGCGGCCTCCGTGCGTCCGTGATGAATGCTGCGCGACACGGAGAGCCTCTTTATTAGGCGCGCTGACATTCGGTGGTGGGGGGGGGGGGGGAGTTGGGGGGGGGGGCAGCGGTGAGGGAGGTGCTGCCGCCGCTTCCGAGCTCGATTTGGCTCGTGGAAATGTCAAGTCGCCGTTTAGCCCCACTGCTCCCCCCCCCCCTCTGGCCGCTGGGCATGGCGAAGCATCGGCGCCCTCCATCCCCCATCTCCACCCACCCTCCCCCGGTCCACCTGGCAGCTGCCCACCAGCTCGCAGCGCTTAGCCCTCGAATGTTGCACGTGGGTTCATCTCGTACGGAGGATTTTAACCACCGACGGTTTTTGTTTTGTGCGCGGGCGCGCGCTGCGAGCGAGAGGCGCGACCCAAGACAAATTAAAATAAACGCCGCGGCGTGTTCAAGAGGCCAGCGCGTTGAAAATTGAGTTGTTTTTAGTTCGTTTGCCAGGGGTTGTGGGATGGAGGGAGGGACGGGAGTTAACCCCGAGTGCGAGCGAGATTGCTTCTAAGCGGCCTCTCCCCCGACCCCGCTCCTCGTGTGCTCTCCGTAACGCCCATGTCAGCGCTCGGCTGCGCGCATTGCGTCTTGCCGGTTTGGCGAACGCGCGCCTCCCCCCACTACACGTGAGGTCGGGGGGGGGTCGGGGACGTGCGGCCCCCTGTTATTCGTTGTTTTGAAAACATTCCTCTTGCGTGCAGGGCAGTTCTGGTTTCTGCTCCGATTGCCCTGTGCGGGGAGTTTTATGCCACGCGCTGCAGAGTTGGGGGGGTGGCCCAGGTGTGGGGGGGGTGTGTGGCTCAGGTGTGTGGGGGGCGTGGTCCAGGTGTGGGGGGGGCGTGGCCCAGGTGTGTGGGGGGCGTGGTCCAGGTGTGGGGGGGGGGGCGTGGCCCAGGTGTGTGGGGGGCGTGGCCCAGGTGTGTGGGGGGCGTGGTCCAGGTGGGGGGGGGGTGGCCCAGGTGTGGGGGGGGGGTGGCCCAGGTGTGGGGGGCGTGGTCCAGGTGTGTGGGGGGCGTGGTCCAGGTGTGGGGGGGGGTGACCGGGCCTGGCCCGGCGCAAGCCAGGAGCGGCCCGCCCACCTGCCCGCTGGTGTGCGTGATGGAGAGAGTCCGTGCGTGGTCGCTGGGGGGCTCACGATTGTTGTGGTTCAGGGCTGATTCAATAATCAGTTGTCTTGGTCTCTTTTTAAACGAAACTAGTTTGTTATGTTACCAGCTAAGGCCCCACTGAGCTATCGAGCTCTTTTTAAGAAGCGACCTGGCAACAGATGACAGTCCAATGAAGTGGTTTATCGCGTGGAAATGTATCGCAGCCAATTACTCTAAAACGCCATGTTTCTGACTGTGAAGGGAAACACTGGAGGACCCGGGGAAAAAAATCTACGCGACAAATTGGGAGAACACGCAAACTCCAAACATATAAGCGTCGGGGTGGGGATCGAACCCACGACCTCCTGTATACCACCATGGTGCAATCACCGGGTACCTGTACACGAGCTGATTCATCGCTCCATACCCTTGGTGGTTATAAAAAAACAAACTACTCTTCTTGTACGCGTGTTTCACGACATACATGGCGTGACCCGCAGGAATTGTTAATTGGCATCAACCGACTGGTTATGAACGCAGGAAGCATCGCAAGGCAAGAGCGCTCACGCCTGCCTGACCCCGTCTCTCCGTATCGAAACGGTTCCTCGCTGTCGCTCAGAGGGACTCCGTGACATCCCGCAAGACGTCCGGGCCACGCGATGTCCCGCGACGAAGTTGAGACACCACGCGAGCTGGGCCTCTCGCTCGCTCTTGGCAGGACCACAGTCGTCAGAACCCCGACCGCCCTGTCCCAAGCAACAACAGCACTGCGCAGTACCGCGGATGCGCTGCACAGTGTCTTCTTCTTCTTCTTCCTCTTCCGTCTCTGCCTCTTCTCCCCCCACTCCCCCCCCCCTAGCACAGATGCAGCGTTCTAAATCCGAACGTCGTTGGTGTTGTTGTGACTCATCTTCATCGTCGCCGTGGTGCGTGCTGGTGGCGGGCACCGCGGGTGCACGGGCACGGTGACACGGGGGCGCGTGTGTGTATGTGCATGTGTGTGTGCGTGTGTGTGTGCGCGTGTGCGTGTGTGCGTGTGTGTGTCTGTGTGTGTGTCTGTGTGTGTCTGCGTGTCTGCTTCGCTGGCAGTCGGGGCCGGGTATTTTGGTTGCTGCCGGTGCTTGGATGTCAGATCAGGCGTGGGTGCGTGGGTGCGTGCGTGGGTGCGTGGGTGGGTGCGTGCGTGTGCGCGCGCTTGCGTGGCGCGCATGTTAGTGCGGCGTGCCACTGTCAGCCTCGTTTATATTTAGCCTCCGATCTTTGTCGCACGCAGGGACTCCCTGCGCCTCGGCCCGGCGGCCCAGCGGTTGTGGCGTGAACGCGGCGCTGCGGCTCCTGCCACAACTCTCCGTCGTGCGGCGCAAGGGGTTAACGGTCTCGAGGCGAAGCTCGCTCCCTCGCTCGTGTTTGCTTCAACAAGGTGAGCTCCCAAATTCACATTTCGTGTAAAATCCCCCACCCGCACCCTCCTCGCCGCGCCGTTCTCCCTCGCACGTTGAAGTGGCGCGGGGCAGCGGAATGCTGATTGTGTAGTGCCTGCCTGCCTGTCTGTCTGCCTCTCGGAAAATAGAGAACGTTGACTCGTGCGTGGCCCGAGGTGCGACGAGGTGATTCGCAGCTCGCTGGGGCCTGAAACAACAAGACCACGTTTCTCCTCGTGTCCCCAATTTACTTCTGACAGTTAACACCGCATCATCGCATTTGCTTCGATGTATATAATTGAAACCCTTCGTGATATATCTGCAGTGTATTCTCTTTAGTTTTTCCTTCGCGGATATTTATTTTTTCACTGAGAGCTGGAAACCCACGCAGATGCGCGAGTGCTTCTTTTGCGAGGCCTGTGGGACCAACAGAGCTGCAGAAGCGCCGATATCTCTCTCTCTCTCTCCCCTCCCTCGTGACTCTGCCTTGCGCTCGCCAGCTGTGGCCCCGGCTCGGCTTCTCGTTTACTGGACATCTGTGAAAAAGAGCCTCGCGGCTCATCGGATTCCTCCAGGATAAATAAAAATGTTCTAATTCCGATTCTGATTTTCACCGCGGCGCCATCCACGACGCCCTCCGCGGACGCAGCGACCGCCGATCGGCGGCCAATGCCGCCGTCCTGGGCTGCCCGAGCGTGCGTTGAGTCCTCGGTCGCGGAGATCACGCGGGGCCGCACGCACGCACGTTGAACTTCGTTCGCACCGCACGTAGCCGGACCCGTGCTACTCGGAGGCACGGGGTAAGGAGTCGGTGGTGCCGCGGTCGGCCTGGTGGTGGCGGCGGCGGTGCGCTCGGTGCGTTTGTTGTTCCGTCGCGAGCGATGGGTGCTTTGGGGTCACGTCGTCGTCACCTCTCGTCGTTCGTAACGACTCGAGGGGCCTTCGCTTTGCGCTGCCTGTGGAGACAGATCAGCCCGGCCGGACGGAGGCGCGCCGCTGCCCCAAAAGGCGACAATCGTCGAGTGGATTTTCTCGGTCGTGAGCCGTGATCCTCGATTCACTGCGACGCGCGCGGGAGGGTTTTGCTCGAGAGGATCGGCGTTTGTCGAGATGTTCGTTTCAGATTTTTTTGTGTTGCTGCCGCAAGTCGCCTTGGTCGTCGTAAGCCGGCTTTGGCCGCGTGGGAGGGCCTCCGCCGCTCTCAACTCGTGAGCCCCCCTGTAGGCACATGCACGCACGCGTCCCGTTTGCCTGCCGTAGAGCAGCGCGTGACAGCGAGAGCTTCCCTTCCATGAGCAACCGAGGACGATTCCCCGTGCGTGCGTGCGCGCCTACACGCCCGCCCACGTGTGGTGCGGCGATTGTCAGCCCAGACTAAATACGAGCAGCAGCACCCGCGTGGCATTGGGGCGAAGGGGGGGGGGCACAGGAAGCCGGCCGCAGCTGCAGCACGAGAGTGCAGCGTCCGCTTTTCCCGCGGGAGCAGCTGCTTCTCATCGCGCTCATCGCCGCCCAGCCTTCCTCTTCCCGCTTTGCCATTCGCCGCCGCCGTGTTGAACGCCGCTCCCGCCGTGCGCGAGGGAAGATGATGGGGCATGTCTTTTTTTGTTCTCCCCTGCAGTTGTTGAAGGTTCAGCGGTCGAGCGAAAGATTCGCAATCGGAAGGTCGCGGGTTCAAATTCTGGTTGGGGGCATGACTCAGCCCATCACCCCTACGGGGTCAATAAAAAAAAAACTTTGCGGGGAAGTCATTGGTGGCTTGTCCAACGGATAGACTCACCCCCGCCACAGGAATGTGGACTTTCCACCGCTGGCTCGGGGGGCTGTAGACAGGAGACGAGTGCCGAACCCGGCGAGAGCGTCCGCTTCCGTGCGGGCGAAGCGTCGCCGACGCGAAAGCGGCGATTGGCGCGGTAACGCGACGCCGGTGATTCGTGACGGTGTTGCCGCCGCCGGCCCTGAGTCTTCGCCGCCGGCCCTGAGTCCTTGCCGCTGGGCCTGAGTCACCGGTGGTGGCCCTGAGTCCTTGCCGCTGGGCCTGAGTCACCGGTGGTGGCCCTGAGTCACCGGTGGTGGGCCTGAGTCACCGGTGGTGGGCCTGAGTCACCGCCGCTGGGCCTGAGTCACCGGTGGTGGGCCTGAGTCACCGGTGGTGGGCCTGAGTCACCGGTGGTGGCTCTAGTCACCGCCGCTGGGCCTGAATCACCGGTGGTGGCTCTGAGTCACCGGTGGTGGGCCTGAGACACCGGCGGTGGCCCTGAGTCACCGCCGCTGGGCCTGAGTCACCGGTGGTGGCTCTGAGTCACCGGTGGTGGGCCTGAGTCACCAGTGGTGGGCCTGAGTCACCAGTGGTGGCCCTGAGTCACCAGTGGTGGCCCTGAGTCACCGCCGCTGGGCCTGAGTCACTGCCGGTGGCCCTGAGCCACGCGCCGCAGAAGAGCGCGGCGCGTGGCGGTAAACATGGCGAGCGACGGGCCGCCGTGAGCCGCACCGCACGGAAACCAAATCCTGCTTCAAGGAGGGGACATACCAGACCAGGCCAACATTTATTTTGGTTGGGACTTGGCAGGTCGTTCTCGTTCCACAATAAAACGTCCCGTTTCGAGTTAGGAGCTGTGGGGTGGCGGTGCGTGAAAACAGCGTGCGTGAGTAGGTGAGTAGACCCGGTGGTGCAGCGTTCCACGAAACACAATGCATCGCGCCACGTTCCCATGGCGGGTGAACTTTTTTTTTTCAGAGGAAAACCGCGGTTAGCTTCCCCCTAGATGTAGTATTCGCGATGTGAACAAATGAGCGGTACCTAAAGCACGCCGGCGGTGATGGAAGACCCGGCCTGAATGGCACCTCCAGCCACAAAAGCGAAACCCCCAAAAAAATGTTGTTTTGATCCCTCGACTTGAGCCTGGCTACGCCGATGCGCGAACGCCGTTACCCGTTTGCCCTCGGACGTGCAAGGCAGTGCGTGATGCGAGTTGACGTCGCACGAGCGCAAAGGGTGCTCGTTAAATGCCGCGGATAGATTTACCGCCTTCCTGATGGGCACACGCGGAATGTGATGTGCCCCGGCAACATTCCCCCCGTGTCTCCTCTCGGCGGCGGCTCCCGTGTCGGCTCGCGGTTACTCAACGGCCTTGGCTCGTTGTGACGCGGCCGCTGTGACCGTGCGGCAGGGGCAAGCGCGGACGCCCGAGGATCGTCCCGGAGGAGGAGATTCCGCGCGAGGGATCGCCGCGCGTGCCCTCGCGCGTGAACCCAACGGGGAGCGGTGGGCATGCAGCCGGTCAGCGCGCTGCGCTACGAACCCGGCGGTCCGAGTTTTCGATTGCCGCTCACGGCCACCGCCAGCGACGGACATCTGAACCAGTCCTGGGCGTCTCCTCGGTCGACTCAGCCTTAAGTGAGTACTTGGCGCGATCTCTAAACTTTGTCACTCGGGAGTCAAAGACAGCCAAGGCGTGGTGCTGGCCATCCACCACCCCCTCTTTGTGCCGTGCCGGCCGTCACAGATGCTACTCGCTAACAGCACTTGCCCCAGCGGTCTGTTAAGGCTATACGGGGGATCTTTGTCTTTGAGCAACACTGCTGCCGCTGTCTCTGGGTTAATGGTGATTGATTCTAGATTTGAAGCTTTCGTGGCTGCAAGGATTCATACTCTCAGGTTTTTTCGGTAAAGTCACGTAGGTAAAAAATAAATAATAAGAAACATAATTGAAATAATAATATAAATAAAATAATAAATCACAATCACATAAATCACGTTATTTTATTTCTATTATTATTTCAATTATATTTATTATTATTTATGTTTTACCTACGTGACTTTACCGAGAAACCGAAGAGTATTAATGGTGATGGAGCACGGTGGAGTAGAACGCACTGCAAACGGTAACGTGGACTCGCAGTTGATGTGGAGCTCTTTGTCATGGTTAGATGCACTGCTGGTTGAAGGCCTCCCCATGGCGCGCGTCTCATCGCGGGGGGTTTGTTTGACCATACTTCACCACACTGGTTTAAGCGACGCGCGCCCACCCAGCTGACGTGAACCGTGGCCGGGAATCGAACTCGGTGAGCCCCAATTTTCGTCGAGCTCGGTGCGCGAATCACTGCACCGCCGCTGGTGAATCCGCGGGCTTGGGTCACCCCGTCTCGGCAGCAGGCATCACGCGGCTGCACCGATGCTGCTGCTCATGCGGGGTGTGCGTAGACACACACGCAGCCCGTGTACCCCCAGTAAGTCTAAGTACTTACGTCTAAGTGCAGTTCCCTCCCTGACTCCATCTCCCCCCCTGCCTCTTCCACCCCCACCCCCCTGCCTCGTCCTCTCCCTCCCTCCCTCCATCTCTCCCCCACCCCCCTCCGAAACCCGATCTCTGAGCTCCCCACCACCGGGTGGGAGGGTGGGAGGGAGGGTGGGAGGGAGGGCGATGCCCGCCTGGGTTGAGCAGGGCGGGGCCGGGGTGACCGGGTTCAGGGCCCCCGCCCCATCCGACCCCCCCCCCTCCACGTCACAAGCTCCGTGTGACCAAGGACCCGGGCTCTGAGCACCCCCCCCCCCATTCACCCCCCCCCCCCCCATTCACCCCCCCCCCCATTCACCCCCCCCCCCCATTCACCCCCCCCATTCACCCCCCCCCCATTCACCCCCCCCCCCATTCAACCCCCCCCCATTCACCCCCCCCATTCACCCCCCCCCATTCACCCCCCCCCTGGCATCTCCCAGCACGCTCGTAAAAGCTGCCAAAGGCCCCCCCCCTCCCCCCTTTTATAGGAGAAGGCAAATAAAACGGGTTTAGCTCCAAGTGATTGTTGACTAAGTCGCCCGTGTAAATCTGGGTTAAGAGTTAAAAGAAACAACCTTTATTTGTCTAGACCTTGTTGCATTCCTACGCGGCTGAAGGAGCGACGTTCTTTTGCTCGTTTCTCAATCCGCTTGCCCTGCTGTGAGGGTCGCGATAGCAGCGTGCGGAGGAGGTAAGGTCCAGACCCCCCTGTCCCTGGTGACAGACTACATCACGATACACTACGATACACTATACACTACACTACTACACACTACACTACTATACACTACACTATACACTACTATACACTACACTATACACTACACTATACACTACTATACAATACACTACACTATACACTACACTACTATACACTACACTATACACTACACTATACACTACACTATACACTACTATACAATACACTACACTATACACTACACTATACACTACACTATACACTACTATACACTACACTATACACTACACTATACACTACTATACAATACACTATATACTACACTATACACTACACTACTATACACTACACTATACACTACACTATACACTACACTACTATACACTACACTATACACTACACTATACACTACTATACAATACACTACACTATACACTACACTATACACTACACTATACACTACACTATACACTATACACTACACACTACACTATACACTACTATACAATACACTACACTATACACTACACTATACACTACACTACTATACAATACACTACACTATACACCAGAGGTGGGACAAAGTCATTGTTATGCAAGTCCAAGTCGAGTCGCAAGTCATCAAATTCATGACTCGAGTCTGACTCGAGTCCAAGTCACATGACTCGAGTCCACATCTCATAGGTGGGACAAAGTCATTGTTATGCAAGTCCAAGTCGAGTCGCAAGTCATCAAATTCATGACTCGAGTCTGACTCGAGTCCAAGTCACATGACTCGAGTCCACACCTCTGCTATACACTACACTATACACTACACTATACACTACACGGACTCTAGCTCTTCCTGGGGGATCTCCGGGCGTTCCCAGGCCAGCCGAGTGACGCAGCCCCCGCCCCCAGCGGGTCCTGGGCCAGCCCTGGGGGGGGGGGGGGGGCTCGCCCAGTGGAAGGGCTCTGCCCGGTCGAGTTCCAGTGGGAGTCTATTGCGGGGGAGGGGGGGTGGACAACCCTTACCAGGTACCCGAACCCACCTCGACCGGCTCCTTTTGTGTGTCGGTCTACTTGTTAAATCCCCCGTTGAGAGTGGGGTGTGTGTGTGGAGGGGGGTAGTGGAATGTGTTGTGCGGCTTCTCCAGGCGCGGCGCGCTGGGTAAGGGAATGGATGAATGGGCCCGCTAACACCGGCAGCTTATCTCGGACCTATTTACCTTTGTCGCCTTCACCACCAACCCCCCCTCGCCCCGCCGGCAAGTCTTCCTTGAACCTCGTGGCCTGGGTAAGCTGCCCGTCTGCGTCCTGACTTGATTTCATAATTTGAAAGAAAGTTGAGCAAACACGTGCTGGCAGAGGAGGGGGGGGGGTTGCGGGCGGCTCGCTGGCACGGGAGCAGGGGGGTGGTGTGGGAGGGGGTTGTGTGTGGGGGGGGGGTGCCGAGGTGGGTGGCAGCAGCTGCAGCGTGTGGGTGGTTGGAGGTGGGCAACGCCAGCGTGACCGCAACGCTGCGCTACGAAACCCGGGGATCCGAGTTCGATTCCCGCTCACGGCCAACGAGGCAGTGACGATTGTCTGTACCGGTCCCTGGGCCTCACCTAGGTCGACTCAGCCTCCAATGAGTACCTGGTGACGGTGTGCAGTAAACATCGCCACGAGGGAGACAAAGGCGGCCGGGCGTGGTACTGGCCACCCACCCCCTCCGTGTGCCGTGCCGGCCTTCATAGGTGATGCTCTCTAACAGCACTTGCCCCTACAGTCTGTTACAGGCTATACGGGGGATCTTTGTCTTTGCTGCTGCTGCTTCGGTGGTTGCGGATTGATTTGGCCAGGACGGGGCTGTGTGTCCGGACCAAACCTGACGGGCGGGAGACGTGTTTCAAAACAAGACCGTGACCTTAAACCACCTTCGGTCTCCTCCGTGACGGGGCCGCGACTTTGTGAGCGATTCACAGCAACAAGCGACGTTCACTCACCACCTCCCACTCCACCCCCTGCACCCCTGTGGAAATTAAAAGAGCTTCATAGCTCGTCGGATTCCCCCTGTATAAATAACTATTCTCATTCCGAAGCGGCGGTGACGGCGCCAAGTATCATGCCAGGTGCACATTGAGGCCACGCGAAGTGTCGAATGCCCGCTGGCAGGAGGGTTTCAGTCAGTTAACGCATGACACCAGACCCCAGGTGTCATCACGGGTCGACTGACCAGGGTGGAAACGCCCATGTAAGAGCGTGTGCTGGAAGCCCCCCCCCCCCCCGGAGAGAAGAGGCGCCTATGACGCATTCTGGCAAAACCCCAGAGCCAGACTCAATTCGCACCACACACACAAACACGCGCACGCAAAGATCCCCCGTGTAGCCTTAACAGACTGCCGGGGCAAGTGCTTTTCGCGAGCACATGTAAAGGCCGGCACGGCACACGAGAGGGGGGTGGATGGCATCGTGTACTTATTTGAGGCTGGGTCGACCTAGGGGAGGCCCAGGATAATCGTCACTGGTATTGGGGGGGCGTGAGCGGGAATCGAACTCGGGTCGCCGGGTTTTGTAGCGCGGCGTAGCGCTAACCCCAACGCTACCGCTCAGCCTGCACACAAAGACACGCAACCAGTACAGCGTGCTTCAAAAAAATGTTAACACATCTACGGGACTATCGTTATTAATTGAAAAAGAAACGGATAATAATAATACGCTGTAACACGATCACAAATGTATGTTAATAGCTTCAAAAAGTCAATGAGTCTCCACTTTTGCCAGTATCAAAATATTATAATAGAGGGTTTCCCCTTTTTTTCTGGCAACAAAACTTAAACGCCTTTTGGCCTCCTCTGGTCTAGCACCAATTGAGACAAGGCTCAAAAGAAAGCCGTCTCTGGTGTGGACCAATCAGTTTCAAGGACAATGCATATATTACCAGTGTGTTTTTTGTTTGCATTTTGACCACGAGTATTGTGGTTAATGCACACATGATTCCTTATAAAAGGTTTCAGTATTTTTCCAGAAAAAAGGGGTTAAAACCCTATTATTAGTCTCCACTGGTTCGCCATCGTCGCCAACGCACGCCTGGAATCTTCTCCAAGTGGTCTCCAGAACTCGGAGGCACAACATTTATTGGGGTGTTGTTGAAAATTCTCGGAAGTGTTAACATTTTTTCGAAGCACCCTGTACCGCTACCAGTGCCAGGGAGGGTTGAGTCACCCGGCACAGTCCGTGGTCATTTTAGTCTCGCCTGTATCTCGCCTCGGGCGAAGAAGGCTCACGAGGATTCTTTGCACACATCAAGGCAGGGCCCTTTTTTAAGAAGAGGAGCGCAATACAGCAGTGTGCAGCCACACAGCACACACACACACAGCAGGGGCAGCACACACACACAGCAGGGGCAGTACACCGCACATACACACAGCACAGGCAGTACACACAGCACACACACACAGCAGGAACAGCACACACACACAGCAGGGGCAGCACACAGCACACACACACAGCACACAGCACATACACACACAGCACACACACACAGCAGGGGCAGTACACACACACAGCAGGAGCAGTACACACAGCACACACACAGTACACACAGCACACAGCAGGGGCAGCACACACACACACAACAGGGGCAGTACACAGCACACACACACACACAGAGCACACACACAGCAGAGGCAGCACACAGCACACACACACACAGCAGAGGCAGCACACACACAGCAGAGGCAGTACACACAGCACACACACACAGCAGGGGCAGCACACAGCAGGGGCAGCACACACACAGCAGAGGCAGTACACACAGCACACACACACAGCAGAGGCAGCACACAGCACACACACACAGCAGGGGCAGCACACACACACAGCAGAGGCAGTACACACAGCACACACACACAGCAGAGGCAGCATACACATAGCAGGGGCACCACACACACAGCAGGGGCAGTACACAGCACACACACATAGCAGAGGCGTCATCACATTGGCGAGATGTTACCCAGCTCGCGTGGTACGCAGGAGTTTCGTGGGTTCGATCCCGTGCCTGACGCCTGCTGCTGCTGCTGTATATTTGGAGTTTGCGTGTCTCTCTGCCCGTGGTCGCGTGGATTTTTCTCCGGGTTTTCCGGGTTCCCCCTCCACGTGTAGAATCAACATCACGCGTCCAGAGTGTTTGTCTGCTGCTGTAAACGTCCACGCGGTGACGATGATGATGATGGCGATAAGCCAACTTCGTTGAGATCCTATCATTTGTGATAGCCAGGCCGCTCCTGGAAAAGAGCCGCATAGCTCAGTGGCAGACCTCACCCGGTAGAATAACAAGCAACACAACAGCCGAAATAGTTGAGCTCGTTTCATAGACACGCTAGTGGGGGCGGCCATGCAGGGCGGTCTCCCTGCCGCTTGCCCCCCACCATGCGGGGCCGTGCCCCCACCGCCTTCTGCCAGCCCCCCCCCAACCCACACAACCCTCAGATCGGCGGCGTTCAGAGCCGGGAGGATCTCAGAAGGGACATACAGACAACGTCGTCGTCGTCGTCGTCATCGTCGTCGTCGTTGTTGTTGTTGTTCACTGTCAATTCAATCAGAGCCCGAGGTGAACCGTCACTCGTGCTGCACCGTTGCAGACGTCTTGCGGGCACGGATCGCAACGTGTGTGTGTCATGTGTGTGTGTCATGTGTGTGTCATGTGTGTCGTGTGTGTGTGTCATGTGTATCGTGTGTGTGTGTCGTGTTGTCATGTGTGTGTGTCATGTGTGTGTCATGTGTGTCGCGTGTGTGTGTGTCATGTGTGTGTGTCATGTGTGTGTGTCATGTGTGTGTGTCATGTGTGTGTCATGTGTGTCGTGTGTGTGTGTCATGTGTATCGTGTGTGTGTGTCGTGTTGTCATGTGTGTGTCATGTGTGTGTGTCATGTGTGTCGTGTGTGTGTGTCGTGTGTGTGTCATGTGTGTGTGTCATGTGTGTCGTGTGTCGTGTTGTCATGTGTGTGTGTCTCGTGTGTATGTCATGTGTGTGTGTCATGTGTGTGTCATGTGTGTCGTGTGTGTGTCATGTGTATCGTGTGTGTGTGTCGTGTTGTCATGTGTGTGTGTCATGTGTGTGTCATGTGTGTGTGTCATGTGTGTCGTGTGTGTGTCGTGTGTGTGTGTCATGTGTGTGTGTCATGTGTGTCGTGTGTGTGTCTCGTGTGTGTGTGTCATGTGTGTCGTGTGTGTGTGTCGTGTGTGTGTGGCATGTGTGTCGTGTGTGTGTGTCATGTGTATCGTGTGTGTGTGTCGTCTCGTGTGTGTCATGTGTGTGTGTCATGTGTGTGTGTCATGTGTGTGTCATGTGTGTCGTGTGTGTGTGTCGTGTGTGTGTCATGTGTGTCATGTGTGTGTGTCGTGTGTGTGTCATGTGTGTCGTGTGTGTGTGTGCATTTAGTAGCGCCGCGCTACGAACCCGGCGACCCGATTTAGATTCCCGTTCACCGACAACATCAGTGACAGTGATCTTAACCTCTCCTGGGCCTCCCCCAGGTCGACTCGGCCTCAAATTAGTGCTTGGTGCGGTGTGTAAACATCGACACCAGGGAGACAAAGGCGGCCGGGCGTGGTTCTGGCCACCCACACCCTCGTGTGCAATTCTAGTCTTCATAGGTGCTCGCTAACCGCACTTGTCCCAACAGTCTGTCAAGGCTACACGGGGAATCTTTGTCTGTGTTTTGCGTATTTGGCATATCTGTGCTGTGCTCGTGATGTCTGTGTGTGTGCTGTGTTTATGTCGTGAGTGCGTGCCCCGTGTGTGTGTGTCCTGTGTGTGTGTCCTGTGTGTGTGCCCCGTGTGTGCGTGCCCCGTGTGTGTGTGTCCTGTGTGTGTGTCCTGTGTGTGTGTGTCCTGTGTGTGTGTCCTGTGTGTGTGTGTGCCCCGTGTGTGTGTGTCCTGTGTGTGTGTTATGTCCCGTGTGTGTGCCCCGTGTGTGTGTGTCCTGTGTGTGTGTCCTGTGTGTGTGTACCGCGTGTGTGTCCTGTGTGTGTGTGTTCCCCGTGTGTGTTTGTCTCGCGGGTTTCGCAATGCGGTATCGATCCGCGCGTCAGCACGACGGGGGGTTTGCGGAGGGGTGCCGAGTGAAGGTTGCGCCCGCGCGCTAATGCATCAAGGGTGACGCCGTGCAGCCGGCGTTATCAATATTAATATCGCGTGTGATGCAGCCAAAATCACACAACTCTCACGGCGGGTCTGTGTCCCCTTTACCCCATCCAAGACGCCACGTGAATGATGAATAAATAAGTGGCGGGTAACGGACGCTGGCTTGGCCAGTGTCCGGATTATCAGCTACACGTGTAGCAGCTACACGTGTAGCAGCTACACGTGTAGCAGCTACACGTGTAGCAGCTACACGTGTAGCAGCTACACGTGTAGCAGCTACACATGCAGTAGCTACGGGCCCCGCACTTTCAAGGGCCCCGCGCTAAATGCTTTCAAGCTATCAATTCCGGTTCAGTGATTCTGCACTTGCTCTATTACTATAGTACTATACCACCTTCGACTTTTATGAACGACTGGGTGTTTAAGGTTAGCGATTTGTCATATTATCTGGCTGTATAGCAAATGAAAAAATACAATTACTTTACTATGCAAGTAAAAAATGCATGTGTTTGAATATTTATGCGTGTTTTTATTGTATTTAGGGCCCATTTATAACATATGCTAGACGCCCCGCGCTAACTTAATCCGGCACTGGGATTGGCTGAGCAGTGCCCAAACTCGGCAAACCAGAGTTCAGTTCCCATCCAGGGCCAACACCAAGCTCACCGGTGAGTTCAACCCGGACCGGCCGGAGCGGTGAAGTTTGGTCAAACAATGTCCACGATCAAACACGGCATGGGGGGGGGGTAGGAGGCATTTGCCCATTAGTGGATTGACACAATGTTGTTGTTGTTACGTAACGCAGCGAAATGTGTTTGTAACTTGCTAATATTGAAACAGGGATCACGATGGGTCGCTTAGCTGATTGTTTATGGTGCCTAGCAGTTCTTAATTCATGATGTATGGTAGTTCACATACTTGGTAGTTCATTATGTCTGATAGCTCACCTAGCTGTTAGATCATTATTTCTGGTTATTCATCTTCCAGTTATTTCATGATGTTTGGTAGTTCATGATATCTGGTAGTTTATCTACGAACCCGACGACCCGAGTTCGATTCCCGCTCACGGCCAACACCAGTGACGATTATTGAGTAGCTGGTGCGGTATGATTTCCTGGTGCGGTGTGTAAACATCACCACGAGGGATACAAATGAGGTCGGGCGTGGTGCTGGCCACCCACCGCCTCGTGTACTGTCCTGGCCTTTATAGGTGCTCGCTCACAGCACTTGCCCCAACAGTCTGTGAAGGCTATACCGGGGATCTTTGATCTTTGTGTGCGCCCCCAGGGCTCTGCGTGCGTCCACGCCAGAGTGGGCGTCAGGTCACCCTCGACTCAGCGCGACGCTCCCAGGGTCCTCAGGGGCCTTTTCAGCGCGCGCAGAGAGACGAGAGCGGCGGCGACCTGGCGTCCTTCACGGCGAGCCGAGGTTATAGCGGGCGCTGTCGTGAGCGGCTAATCCTGCGGCCCGCTAAGAGGGTTAGACCGGTTGTCAATTAGCGCGGCGAACGGGGAACGAGTGCGTGGTGAGGATTGCATAGGCGGCGGGGGGAAGCTGTGTGTGTGGTGGGGGAGGGGGGTTCGCACAAAAGTATTTTTTGCTAAAGAGTTGTTTAATTAATCGTACCGGAATGCTGGCCAGAAATAAAATTGTAAAAAAAAAAAATTCGCCGCGAAAACGCCGAGATTGATTAATTCCCGAGAGGAGGATCGTTGTCGGATGAGAGAAAACTGGAGCCCTGCCACAGAGTGACAAATTATTGCCACGCTCGCAATAAAACCACGGCTTGATAAATGCGAATTTTATTCATGGCTGCGTGACGCTGCTGTAATTTCCTGATACAGTGCCCCATCCGTCTGGTTTCATAAGTAATATCTAAAATCTGCTCGCAACGGCGCGGCTCGGGGAAAAAAAGGTTGGATGAAAGTCAAACCGAAATAAACGTGAATGCTCCGCTCTTACAATCCCCCTCCGACCGGGCCTTGCTTCCCACGCACGTGCTGCGCCTTGTAGCGCTCCTCCTGGCACAGTCTTCTTTCGCATGCAGATTTTTAACGTCCTTTTTTTCATCTGGTGAGACATCTCGCTCGCGGGGCTCCGTTGGGACGCGCGTTGATTCTCGTGCGCGAGGTTCCGTTTGGCACGCGTGTTGGGTCTTGTGGACGAGTCTGCGTTGGTACGCATGTTGGTTCTTGCGGAAGAGGTTCCGTTTGGCACGCGTGTTGGTTCTTGCGGAAGAGGCGCTGTGCCCCGTTGATCAAGGACAGGGGGCTTCTCAGCGGTGTCAACGTCGCTCGCTCCGTCGCGGCGCCCAACGCCTCGCGTCCTCCAGGGCACCCGCGGAAGGGCGCGAGGATTGTTCTCAAGTTTGCCTTTGAAAATCACGAAACACGCTTTGACATCTTCCTGGTTTTCGTTTCTTCTCGTGCGTGCCTTTTTTTCACTTTCTGTATAAAACACACGTGCGCCCGTCATAACGCCGTTGCGCCGTGAGATGTAACATTCCTCCCCGGTTGTGCCGCTTATTTATTTATCCAGTTGACACTTCATTATTGATGTAATACAATTTATTTAGAACAAACGCGTGTAGCGCGTCTGGTGTGTGGAAGCACATCCAAGCCTCCTGCTCAGTAAACGCTCCGTGCCGTTTGTGGGATGACATTTGTCGGCATTTCCTCAACACAGGCAGGGAAACGCACGTTCAGAGTATTCCGCTGCTGCTGTAAATGTTCACGTGACGATGAGCCACTTCGTTGAGCTGTCATTTGTGATAGCCAGGACGCTGCTGAAAAAGAGCTCTCCAGCCTAGTGGGCCTTACCTGGCAAAATCAAAAACATTGTTGAGTTTCAGAGGCGAAAAGGGGCCACGGCCGTGCGTGGTGCTATCCCGTTGACGTGTAAACTTTGTGACATCTTTGCACCGGAGCCTCAGCTCCACAAACCTTCGCTCACCCTATCCACGACACTCAAGCCAATGCGGTGGCGTGTGGATACCTCGGCAGTGCCCACCGCCCCTGCCAGCGGAAGCGGCAGCATAAGCGCGCCCACGGCTCAGTGGCGTGGCGAGGTTGGCACGGGTGCCCCGGTGCAAGGGAAATTCAATCAACCCATCCCTCCGTCGAACTTCCCTCGTCTTTGTTAGCCCAGTGGTCAGGGCACCCCACCACCCCTCCTCGGTCCGTGGACGCCCCCCCGCACAATCGCACCGCATGCACGCCGCTCGATGACTCCGCCGGTGCTGGTGGCTCCGCGCGTGCCGTGAGCGACGTGCGGTGAAGAGCCACGGGCGACGCGGGCCGAGTTGAATCTCCGTTCGCCATGCGGTTCGCACGAGCGGGGAGTTCGCGTGCGCGGCAAACGCCAAACATTTCGCGCCTCGCCCGCGCCGTGTTCATTTCGCGACAGTGGTAGTTTACGTTGAACTGAGTCAACTTGTTGGCAGCTATAATTCCCATGTATTATCCGGGGTGTGTTCTTGGCGATACTGCATTTCTCGCTGTCCACTGTAATCTCGAACTGTAACCGCTCATTGTCAGTTTCTGCCACGTCCTAATTCCCTGCATTGCACATTCTGCGGATGATACCAACATTGCTTTCGCTACCATACACATCTTCAGCCGTATTTCGTGCCCCGTGAGCGTTCGACATTGCCGTGACGTTTACTCCCCAACTCTCTGGCTTAAGTAACATTTGTTTGGCAGCGGCGGGGGGGGGGGGGCGGTGACAATGTCACCTTGCGGATGTGTAATGTGCGAGGGTGGTGCACACCGCGGCCGGAGTGGATGGGACGTGAGAGGGAGAAGGGGGAGCTTTGGGACCCAACCGCCGCTCGGGATTTGCACCCGATCCTTCCAGTGCCGCACCGATGCGAGAGGCCACGGGGAGAGTGGATGAACGGGCCTCGCTCGCAGCGTGAGAGCGACGCGAGAGACGAACTCACCGCCCGGAGAGTGAGCACGCCCGTCGCCACGTCGGGGGTGAGGAACCGCTCGCTCCGCTGGCGTGATTTTACGAGAGAGACAGAGGGAGGGAGGAAGAGAGAGGGAGACATATTCTTTGGGTCTTTCGGTAAAGTCACGTAGATAGGTTCAAAGAAAATAAAAAATAACAACAAAAAACCGACGACGTTTCGATCGCAACACAAGCGTTCGTCATTAGGATCGAAACGTCGTAGTTCCTGATGACGAACGCTTGTGTTGCGATCGAAACGTCGTGTTGTTTTGTTATTTCCTTTGAGCCTATCGACGTGACTTTACCGAATGACCCAAAGAATATGAATTCCTGCAGTCACGAAAGCTTTTAAGTCAAGAGAGAGCGAGGGCGAGAGAGAGCGCTCGTTGCCAGTTTTCGCGTGCGCGTGCACTGCTGTGTGACCCGGCGCCCCGCAGGTGATGAGGGTGCCGGTCACCTGCTCGGAAGCTGTCCGATCTCCCCGCCTGATTCCCCCCCGAGTGGAGGTCAGCTCCGTATCTCATCACCCCGGGGCCCATTGCTACTCGAGCCCTCGTACCAGCATGCCGGCGTCCCCGTCGCGTGTCGCCTGCTCGTGCACTCGCGCGCGCGCGTGTGTGTTTGTGTGTTTGTTGCGTGATATAATAACCCGCCCCACTCCCCCAATCTTGCGATAACGCCGAACAAAAAGGTCTCTTGTTTAAGAGCGGAGAAGGGATAAGTGGCGGCGTGGTGTCAGACGCAGCAGGCACTGCACCTAACGCCCCCGTCACATCCCCCCCCAACCACCGCAACGTCGTCGCATTTTGCCCGATTGTGTTTCCGTTGTCAGTTCAAAGGTAGACGCCTACCCCCCGTACCCCCTACCCCCCCTCTACTCCTCCCATACCCCCCACAAGTCCCCTGCTGCTGTGAGGATGACATAAGGCGCTTGTTGTGATCGGCGCGTGCCCTCCAGATGCCCTGTTTCTCATCTGTCAGGGTAGCTCGTATAAATACGAGCGGACTTCCGAGTTAATCAAATGGCCCTAAACAAACTGGGCATCGAGGTATAACAGCCATTCGTGCAATGAGATATACGTAACAACTTTTACACCGTCGGATATAATCGCGGATGCAAATCGTTGTCTATTTGTCATTGGGAAGGCGATGCCCATGCGCTGCTGCTTTCAGTAACCTGGAATGGGCATCGTGCTGCGGGAATGCAATGCATTGTTGGCTAGGTACGGTGCGAAAGAAGTTCAACATGCTGCCGGCTCCGCGCGAGTTCGTTGCGGGGCGCCACGGTGGTGAGATGTTAACTCCCTCGCCTGGTCTGCAGGAGATCGTGGGTTCGATCCCGAACCTGACGCCTGCTGTATATTAGGAGTGTGCATGTCTCTCTCTCCGTGGTCGCGTGGATTTTTCTCCGGGTCTCCTGCGATTTCCCCCCCTCCATCCACATTTAGAAATCGACGGCACGCGTTCGGAGCATTCGGCTGCCGTAGATGTCCACGTGACAAGCCCCTTCGTTTGAGCTGTCATTTGCGATTGCCAGGTCGCTTCTGAACAAGAGCTATACAGCTCAGTGGTAGGCCTTACATGGCATAGCTAAAAATAGTTTTAGTTTTAATAGGTTATAGAACGCGGCCACACGGCGCTCACGAGCGCACATGCGCACTTGCGCGCCGTCGAAAGTGGTCGCTTCCAGCGCAGACAAGTATCCTAAGCAGAGGCAATTCATTTGGTGCCCCCTTTATTGTTTCGAGGCAATTGCAGGAAATCTTTAAATGTGGTGTGGTTGGAAGGGGTTATATAATGAACTCTTTATCATCGCCCCGTCAAATTTAATGCGTGAAAACCTTGAAACTGCAGTGCTCCAGATGATGAATTATTGAGCATTCTGGAATAGTGCATTGGCGTGCATTAATAATCATGCAGCTTTGGGAAGGGTCAGCGCGTGCGGGGGGACAAACGTTAAATACCTCGGCACAAAGCGCTCGGCGCTTAGGGGACGGTGTTTTACGACCGCGAGCTCAGCCAAGGCAGAGAGGCTCGCGGTTGCTACCACGCAGCCAGCGGCGGGGGGGGGCACGCGGCCACCCCGCGGGGGCCATGTGGCCGAGTGCAGCATCACCAGCAGCAGGAGCAGGTGGCGGCTCCCAGGGCAGGTAGAGGTGCAGCCCCCGCAATTGCTTCGCTCTCCGTGGCTGGCAGGGGAAGGCATTGGACTCGAGGGAAGTGCTCGAAAGAGCCCCCACCTCTCACCATTGAAAGTTGTTTTTTTGTCACTACCCCCTTCCACGCTGGTGGCCAAACGTGCGGGAAGTAGCAGCCACAGCTTTAACGTCACCGCACGCGATCTTACGATCTACTGACCGTGGCCGTGCCCATTTTATACTGCTGGGGGAGGACGGGGGACGAGAGGTGGGAGGATGAGGAGGAAGGGGGGGGTGTAAGAAAGTTGTTGTTTAGGGAATGGCGGCGTTTAAAAAACAAACCGGTTGCACGACACGAGGCGCGCGTACGCCGATGAGATCGTGGCGCTGGCGCACAGAGAGAGAGAGTGCGGGAGGAGGAGGAGGAGGCGGGCGGAGTGAGGTGGCCACGCCGCCGAGGGGTTAAGTGAGCACGCAGCGCGCAGCGCGCGTGCAGTGCGGGGGGAGAGAGGGAATTCCCGGGGCCGGGTGAGCGCGTCAGCGGGGGAGACCCTGGGCCACGAGAATGCGGTGTGGGTGGGTGGGTGTGGTGGTGGGGGGGGACACGGCCCCATTTATGAAGTCCATTAATTAAAGCGCGCGCACGCGCGCACGCCACGCGCTCGGCCCCCATCACCGGATTGTCCGCGCGCGTCCGTGCGCTGGCGACACCTCCGCGGGCCACACGTGGAGACGATTAATCAGGGCCGCCCTCCGTGGCCTTGAGGCTACTTACGGTCAAACGGCGCCGTTGGAAATGTTTTTTTTCCCGTATTGTTATTAAACAAAGGCGTTTCCACGCAGCCGATTCCCATGCCCCTTGGTGAATTGACAACACACGGCTCATCTAAATTGGAATTAATAACGGCAATCCCTTTCATAACGTTATCATTACAGTAAGTAACTAGCTGTACTACTCGGCTTCGCCCGGGACTTGTATCCACCACGCCCGGCCGCCTTTGTCTCCCCAGTGGCGATGTTAATATGCCACACCAGTTACTCGTTTTGAGGCTGAGTCCCTCCCTCACCGCTCTCCCTCCCTCACCGATCTCCCTCCCTCACCGCTCTCCCTCCCTCACCGCTCTCCCTCCCTCACCGCTCTCCCTCCCTCACGACTCTGTAGAGGACGTGAAACTTTGATGAATTTACCTCAGAGTTGCGTGGTGGGTGTCGAGGCCTAGCACCGTGCAGAGCCTCCGGCCTCGCCTGATTTTCCCACCCGGCTGACGCTGGGTACGGGTGCCGTCCCCCCCCCCCCCGCGCTACAATAATACTGTCTAATCGCTATAATTTTAGAATCTACCGACCCTATAATAGTAATTGCACACATTGTAGTGGGGGGGGAGTGAAGAGGACGTGAAACTTTGATGAATTTACGTCAGAGTCGCGTGTTAATGCGTGCGCCTATATTTAAGGGGAATTAAAAATGGCGTCCACCCCGCGCCGAAGGCGTCGCTACCCGTTGCCAGGGGCAACCGCCGTCCAATGAAAGCGGCGAAGGCGTGGCTACCCATTGCCAGGGGCAACCGCCGTCCAATGAAACTGCAGCCCGCGGCGAAGGCGTCGCTACCCGTTGCCAGGGGCAACCGCCGTCCAATGAAAGCGGCGAAGGCGTCGCTACCCGTTGCCAGGGGCAACCGCCGTCCAATGAAAGTGCGTATGGTCCGGCGACACACAGACAGACAGACAGATTCGCGATTTTATATATATAGATTACGCTTGGCATGCACTTGTAGTTCATTTCAATTTCATTCGCTTCATTTGAAACCAGAGTCCGGTTGAGACGAAATGAGTCTCTTGCAAGGAAGACTCCGTTCTCAATGAAATGCAGCGAATATGCGAACAGTCGCGACACCATCGGAACCATGGCAAGGGAAATGTTTCACATCCTTAGCAACGTTCAGAAAGCCCCCGTCCCGTTGCCTCGTTCACCACCAACCACGACCACGACGCTTTGCACCGCGTGAGTCACGCGGTGGTCACCACCCTCGTGACGTTGAGGGCCCTCGCCGCTTTCTCGCCTCTCGGTGTTCGCCCAGCGGCGGCGGCGGTGGCGCGAGGGACTCGGGCCTCCTGGCCGCTTCGCTGAGGAGGCCCACCACCACCACCACCAACCCACCACAACCCCACTACGCCACCGCCACCCCACCGCCACCACCACGCCACCACCCCCACCACCACCACCCCACCGCCATCCCACCACCACTACCACCCCACCGTCACCACCACCACCCCCCACCACCCCACCACCACCACCCCCCCACCACCGCCACCCCCCCACCACCACCCCCCACCCCCCCTACCACCACCACCCCCCCACCACCGCCACCCCCCCACCACCCCACCACCACCCCCCCCAACCCCCCTCACCGCCACCACCACCACACCACCACCACCCCACCGCCACCACCCCACCACCGCCACCCCCCCACCACCCCCCCACCACCGCCACCCCCCACCACCCCACCACCACCACCCCCCCCCACCACCACCCCCCCCCACCGCCACCCCCCAGGGCTGCCCGTGGGAGGAGGCTCCATGCTGAGTTCTCGTGTCAGCCGCCGCCGTCTGGAGCTGCCTGCCCCCTCTCCGGGTGGCCCCACGCAGCAGAGTTGGGGAGATAAAATCACGGCGGTTGTCCAGCCCGGTGTCTGGATGTTGTTGTGGGTTTTTTTTCCATCCTCCCAGAGAAAGATTTGTGGGCTGCGAATTACCGCAACGAGCGGTGACCTTGTGTGTAACAATTTAAATTTGACAGAACACATGTCAGCCTTACCATTGATTTCATATTTTCGAGGCATGACGGATTGTCCGTGGGTTCAGAAAGGATCTTTACTCTGCAGGCTCTCCGGCGCTGTAATGAACCTTCGGCTCTACATCGCGTTAATAGACCGTGGGTGTAGCGAGCAGTTTCTACAACACAAGATTCAAATAAAATGTAGATGATGGGATAATGAAAAAAAGGGACTGGGTTCTCAAGGGCATTGCTTTTCAATAAATGCCGCAATGACGTAGCATCGTTTTTGCCATCATTTGTTTCCCCTCCTCTCATTGCTGAGAAGTGTCCTTTTAGTAAATGTAAATAAATATTTTTTATGTTTTAATGCGCGTACCTGTATAGTATTGTAAGTGTCCAAAGTTCATTCGGGCGAAGTGGATGCGAGTTGAGAAACGCAACAGAGTTTGGGGGACGGGGAGTAGAACCTCTGGGGGAGTAGAGGCCCGGAGGAGACCCCTGCGTGGGCCAGAGAGCCAGTCCCTTGGACACGCCGACACCAACACCTTGCCATCGCATCGCCTACCCTCCCCCTGCCCCCTACACGCCGCAGAGTCACTCTCCTAGATTGCTGCCCCCCCCCCCACGTCGCCTGATCACATCCGCACAAATAAACCTTGAACCCCCCGCCCCGCCCCCACCGTGGGCGTGGGGCTGACCTGGTGGCAGGTCACAAACATTGACACAACACGAGTCAAACAGGGGGGGGGGGGTGGACACCCGCGCCCCCCCCCCCCCATTGTGTTCCCTCTGCGCGGTTATCGGAGGACCTCTTGCTGTATACATCGTGGCGTGTGTGCACAGTGGGGGGGGGGTCACGGGGGCAGGGGCCGCGGGGGGGGAGAGGTGGGGGGGAGGGGCGGGGGGATGGGCCGCGGGGGGAGGGGCCACGTGGGGGGGGGGGGCGTGGAGGGGGAGGGGCGGCGGGGGCTGCTCTCCACAGTTTACCGGGAGATTTACTTGGTGGCCTGGGATGACCGCACGCCCGCAAGCTATTGATTTGCAGGCGAGGCTGATGAAGGAAATTGGGGGATCCGTTAAAAAAATAAAGGGGGGGGGGGAAACTGAAATGGATTTTCCAAAAGGAGGACGGGAACGGCGTGGCACCTCGTGTTGTTCTCCTGATGGGAAACGGCAACGCCTCTTCGTGTGTTTATCATCACCCGGGCCCGCCTGTAGGGGCCCGACGCAGCCTCCTCCATCCAGCGACCCCGCCCGCCACAGACCCCCGTCAAGCTCCATCACCCCCCGCCCGCCATCCTCTGAGCGGCTCACCAACCCCCTCGTCTGGGTCGCCAACACCCCCCCCACCCACCACCTCGCAGCCTCCCTCCTCCCCCTCTCCTCCCTCCTCCTCCGTCTCCCCCAACCACTTTGCCCGAGCGCTCCCCTCCCCACCATCCCCTCCTCCTCCCTCCCTCCTCCGTCTCCCCCAACCACTTTGCCCGACCGCCCCCCCTCTCGCTCGCCCAGCGCTGCGGACCAATGGCATGGCGGCGGGGGGGGTCGTTATGGCTGCTGTGGCGAGCTACGCAGCGCGGGGCCAAGTGAGTGCTCGCTTGGCCGCTGTCCAGCTGCTGTGTCCGCACTTTAATTTAGTGTCCTGTTTACCGCCGCCGCCGCCGCAGCCGCCGCCGTGTTTGCTCAGTAATTACGGAGGTTCACGCGGGGTGCTCTCGATCTGCGGGCCGCGGCGGTGCAACTGGCCGGGTGCGCGGGTTCGTGCACGACGCAGCGAGGGATCCTGCGCGTCGTCCAGTGACGCCGAGGGTGAGTCGGTGTGTGGGGGGGGGGTTGGAACGCGGTCGTGGGCCGCCGAGGTCTCAGCGGCGGCGGGAGCGTCTCGGTTTGGGGTGGAGAGGTGGAAAGGGGACCGGGCGAGCTGGCTGGACGACGCTTGTTGTTTGTTTGCAGGCAGCCTGTCTGCCGAGTTGTTTGCTGAAGTGTATCGCCTAAATGAGTTGGGTTTTGTTGGCCCGTTTTTGCTGGATTTGCGTGTCAGAGGTGACTTTCGTTCGCCGTTGAGTTACCCCTCCCGGCGCCGTTGTGGGGCTCTCATCGTTCACGTGGGCTGACGAGAAGTCGTGAGGACGTTTTCGCTGCTTCAGCGGTCATCGATTGTCGATGGTACAGCGTTGCCTGTTCACGCCCATTGCTGCTGTCGTGCAAGCACTTTACCCCGCAGCATGGCATTGTCGGAAAATGTGCGATTACTTTCTGTTCGTAAATATTTGCGGTCATGGGTCTGATAATTGTGTTGTGACAGCGACGTCCTGCTTCGTTGATGATGCTGCAGAGTTATTTCACAGGAGGGGGGAGGGAGTCCAGGAGCTAGCGCCCCATTTTTAAATCCTTTATATTAAGTTCGCTTGCTTGCTTGCGTGCTTGCTTGCTTGCGTGCTTGCTTGCTTGCGTGCTTGCTTGCTTAGGACCGTGCAAATCTTTCGCTCGTTTTTTAACCCACTTCCCGTGATCCAATCGAGCTGACATTTTCCACACAGACTCGTTATGCCAGACAATGTTCGTGAAAAAAAATTCCCAAAATTTTACACTTTTTAGGCAAAAAAAATATTTTATATATATTCAAATAGAACTCATTCATCGCTTTGGCTGAACGTCACAGTATAAGAGCCCAGAGCGTAACCCCTCCACAGGCCGTGGCGGAGTAGCGCAGTTGGTAGCGCCCTCGCTTCCCATGCCAAAGGTCGCGGGATCGATCCCCGCGTCCTCCACAGGCGAATACATTTTTAAATCCTTTATATTAAGTTCGCTGCCACGCATATAAAGGATTTATAGTGAAAAACTTTGTTTTTACGGGTTATACTTATTCACACTGCCAAGGGGCAGTAAATGAAATTATCTTGGTTTATGGATTGATGCCTCAATTATTCTCGAATTGGAAAACAAAAATAACTGGCGTAGAGAATTACAGACTCACCTGCTCCCGATTACACTTAAATTGCTCATGAACTTCACTGGGAACAGAATAATGGGGAATCGAGAGGCCAAACCGTTCCATGGAAGCGAGCAGGGTTCAGCAAAGGTTGTTTTTTCCATCCCCATCGACGATATTCAAACTCTAAGAAACTCAGGAATATTAGAGTACTATGCCCTGGCCTTTGTGGATTCTATAAAAAGGCATTTGCCTCGGTGGATATGGGTACATCCTTCCAAGCTCTCACAAACTAAGCCCTAAATATAAAATTATAATAAAAAAATGTTTGCAGACTGAAGCAACTACAGTGAGCTTGCAGGAAGCGAGTAGGCTGATAAACATCAGAAGGGGAACCCCAAAAGTAAGACACGCTCTCTCCCCGTATTCATGGCGACCTTGGAAGATATATATTTGTTTTACCAGCATTTTAGCGGAGTCATTGAGGCATAGATGGAGGAAATATTAAGCACCTCCGAATGACCGATGATGCGTCACCGTAGCAAGCAATGAAAATGAATTGTGGGGTATTACTGAAGACCGTAACTTCATATCGAGCCTGCATTTGAGATAAATACGGACAAAGCAAAAGTCACGTCGGACAACGGGTTCGCTGAACAAATGAATGTATTTGTTGGAACGAGGCAACTGGAACACGCGTGGGAGGGTGAATCCCGTGAGCAATTGTTGAAGGGGGGAACAAGGGACACATTAATTCAATAAATACATTGCCAGAGAAGGTTGGAGTCCTTTTATTCGTGTAAAAATGTAACTTGGTAATGAAATGCAACGTAGCAATGTGCGTTAAGGAGACAGAGACATGCGCACTGGCATTTTACCTGCCAGTGCGCATGGATCATAAGCGCGCACATTGACAAACAAAACGCAAACAGAAACTGTAAAAAAACACACACAAAGAAGCGCGGATCGGTGGACGCTTTGTGAGTTCTCAGCGAGAGAAAGCAGAGCGCACGGATCTGAGAAAAGATGCAAATGACGCACCGAATATTAATCTTCAAGGAAATAAACGGGCTGGGCTAGGACAGCTCGCAAAGAAAGATCGCTCCGACATATTGCTAAGGGCAGACCGCGATGACAGATTGCAAGGGCATGTCGCGAGGACACATCGCTACATTCGCAAGGGCACTGACGGCGTGGCTGCCCAAGGATGGAACGCGCCCGACAGCACGCGCACCGTGGAGACGGAGCAGTGCACAGGAGCGAGATGGATCGCTGCATCGCCCGTCTATGAGGGGTGGCGACAAATTGGGGTGCCCTTCGGCTCGTAATGGATCGATCTTGCTTGATGGATGTACGTATGTGGAACTTTCTTTCGCACCGTACGTAGCCAACCGTGCTAATCGGAGGCGCGATGATGATGCTGGGGGTGTATGCTGTATCTGGTCAGATGGTTTGTGTATGGAGAAAAAGGCAATTCTATTTTCGAGCAGTTTTCGGAGTGTCGGGGGGGGCGTGGCGGAGGGGGGCACTCGCTTTCGTCGTAGCCTCACATACCGGCTTGCCCCCCCCCCTCATCTGTCAAAGCCGATTCCTATTTCAGCGTCTCTCCAGTCGATCGTCTGCCGCCTCTGTCGAGTGGCCCACGTGCCCACGCCCACACGCAACACAAACATCATCATCACCACGTCACCGCAATGAGCAACTTTATTTTGGCAAATGAGAAGCCAAAATGAGTCACCACCGCTGTGCGCTGAGTAATTAGCGGCTCGTTTCGAAATTTACATTCTGGAGGGGTTTTTTTATCGTTCACCGTTTCCCCCGTCGAGCCATCTGTAGGCCGTGCATGGAGAACCACGTGGACTTGAAGGGTGTCTTTGTGAGAGCCACTGCTGCGAGCGCCGTAGATCTTGCTCGTGTGACCGGGATGGGGGGGGGGCTTTCTTCACAATTCTGGCTAATCGCCTGATAACGCTAGTTGTTGCGATCACCAGCGAAACGTCAAGAGTAATTGTAAATGTTGTGGGCTTACTCTCCAACACACCGGTGCGCTGCGAAGCAGTAACTAATTGGCGCGTTTTGTTTACGTGACAAACCTCACCGAGTGGCCGTGTGGTGGGTTTAACGACGCATTTATATTTACGCGATCGAACCCAACAAGGCCGTAACGATATCGCTCCTGATCCGGAAAATGCCGATCGCCCGTGGAATCTGGAATTCTATGGCGTGCGCCTGTGGACCCGTCCGCTATAAACGGTTGTTTTTTTCTGCGAGCCTTATTCTTAGCCTCTTCAATTCAGCCAAGACACGATATACTTTGTACACGAGGCCCCAGAGACGCGCACCAGGGTACATGCCGTGTTCACGACCGCTTCGCCCCCGTAAACCCACGCGTGAGCTGGCGCGCGTGCCAGAGGTCCTTGTTTTGCAGACGAATCCTCAGGCACGCGCGTTGTTCAGATCCTCCGAGGTCCGCTCGTCCGTCGATCAGCGAAGGCCGTCAGGGAGGCTGGCAGCGGGGGTCTCGGCGCCGCCGCCGCCACCCCCCCCCCCGCGCTCGCTTCCGTAGCGCGGGGAACGCGTGCTCCACCGCGATGCGCGCCACGCGCGCCTGTGTGCTGCGTGTGTACGTGTGTGTGCCGCGTGTTTATGTGTATATCGTGTCGTGTGTGTGCTGCGTGTGTACGTGTGTGTGTGTGCCGCGTGTTTATGTGTATATCGTGTCGTGTGTGTATGTGCCGCGTGTGTGTGTGTGCCCTACGCAATACGACGCGACTTGACTGTTACACACGTTGCATGCCCTGTGCTTGCGTGCTTTCTGCACGTGTGTGTGCGCGCGCTGCAAGCGATGCCCTTTGCTGTGCGGTGCAGCGCGGTGCCGCGAGCACATCTTCGCCGTCCGCACGACACGTCTGCCTCGGTGCGAGTCGGCCCCGACGAGCTCGTTGCTGTGCACAGCGCTCGATGGATGTCCGCGTTCGGCGCGCCGAGCCGGCGGTCGTGGGAAGGGCTCTCTTGGCGCGCCCTCTTGGTGCGCCTCCGCCGCTCGTGCTCACGCGGTGGTGGCGCAGTGACGCCCATTCAGCGAGGCCGCGAGTTCCGTTGCCCGTACGTGGGTTCTTAAGTTCGGCAAAACAACAAAAAACGGATCGCAAAAGCACCCGCAGGGCTTTGCCGCGAGTATCCGCGCACCGTCGTGGCCACCTTCGGTAACTTTCTCAGGCCGACCTCCCACCCTCTGGCGAGCCCGCCCCGAAGTGACTTCGCAGCTCCGCGCGAGGTTTCGCTTCGCCGCGATGGAGCCATTATCCATTGTCCCGAGCTCTCACCCCCCCCCCCCCCCCGCTGTCTTTGCCTTCGCCAGCCGGGCTCGCAAGCGACTGATTATTTATTTATTTAACAACCTGTCCGCTCGATGGCCTCGTTCGGCCGACCTGCGCTGCTCGGTCGCACCTTGGAGGCCACTGAAACAGCAGAGCGTTGATGTCCGAGGGACCCCCCGTTTTTTTTGCATCTGGATCCAGGCGGCGCTGCCACTCGTAATAATAATTGTAAATAAATAAATGGTGCCCTACAAACGACGTGATCTTCTGTGATCTGCGCGCGGCGCGTCGTGCGTGAAGCTGATTTTGGGGTGGTGGTGGGGAGGTCATCTCAGTCAGTCGACCGTGGCACCTGCTGGGTCTGCCCCGTGACCTCCTGCAGGCGGGCGTTCGACACTTCACGTGGCCTCAAGGTGCACATGACCTGGCACAAGCGTCGTGGTGACGTCACCGCCACTTAGTGGCGAATGGCGGTTATTGTTGTTGTGGTAAGTGAAGCGTCTCCCGTAAGCTCCCGCGCCGCCCGTAGGAACCGCCCGGCGCTGCTGCATGGTGGCCCCTCTTGACCGCCACATCGGCGGCGGCGGCGTCGTCGCCACCACCGCGGGGATCCGCCCGTCGTGAGCGCGCGCGCTGTACAGTGGGGTGGTGTTCAGTCCCCGACGATGCTAATTTAATTGCTGTGAAATTGGACGCAGCACCGTGGGTTTTCCACCCCCCCCTCCTCCCCTCTAATTGTGACAGATGACACGGCAGCGCCGTCTGACGTTTCTTCCTCGCTTGCGCCGGGTGAAGGTTTCAGCAATCGCGGTGATGATGACCGACACGGCAATCGCGTTCCGTATGCTGAATGTGTGGTCCCACATCCCTGTGGTGTTTGAGGGGATGGTTCGGTGTGCCGCTTTGGTTATTCGCTTATTGATGTTTACAGTCAAGGCAGCGTCCATCTGCCCCACATTCTCATTGTCACGCTCCCGGCCGGTAGACGCTTCTTGACTTTGTTGACGATCTAAAAAAAAACCTGTATTATGCTTGTTGACGATGGTGATGAAAGTATCGGTCATCCGTTGTTTACAGTCTGAATTTGTTGGGCATCTGAAATTAAGCGCTCTGGCACTGGCTCTTCCACTGCTGAGGGATTTGCTGGTCGTGCTGTGTGCCCTATTCGTGTTATTTTCATTAATATTGTTAACACGCATTTTCACAAGGGAATCTAATATTATTTTTGTGCAAGGTGTTGCCAAGTTTGTTGTTGTTGCCAATTACTCAATCCCAATGGAGTAATTTTCCAGTAGTTATTCAGCATTGAAATGTATTGCCCAAGAGCAATGACATTACAAGAAACCAGAGAACCTGGAGGAAACCCACTTAGACCAAAGGGAGAACAAAGACGCTCCACACAGAGAGGCACCCGAGTCGGGAATGGAACCCAGGCAGATTCTTCCCGTGAGGCTCGAGGGTCACCACTGGGCGTTGCGTAAAAGGCGCCGCTGTCCTTGGGGGCTCGAACAGGGTCCGTCACAGCGCAGAGGCGCACCGCTCCCGGCCTCCGCGCGTCGGGCGTGGAAATCTCTGCAGGCCTCGCCGTGCCGTTACCCCCCGAGAGAGTCGCGTTGGTAGCGCGAGCCGCTGGGCACAGGTGGTGCGGACGTCTTCTCGTGGACTGAGGAGACCTGTCCGGTTGAGTGTGGCTGCGGTGTGAAGGGTAGCGGGGGCCCTGAGTGTTCGCCATGGCGGCCTCCCCCTACGTCGGATGGGGAGGGCGAATCGTTGAGTCAGCGGTTGACCTGGCTGGACGTGACCCAGGGCCGAAGCGAATCCCCTTAATGGTCAGGCGGCGCACGTAAGCGCGCGGAGTCGTATTTGCCAACCTCGCCAGACGTGACGTAGCGAACGCGTGTTCTGTACGAGATGTGAAACGCGATACACACACACACATCTGCGCGGGCCCGTGTCACCCCAACCTTCGGTGGCGGTGGCTTGCACTCGCCGCACGAATCTGCGCTGCCGGTTTTGTCTCATTGTGAACTTCCCATCCTGCGACGAATGGAGACGTTGATCGGTGGAGAAGCTCCGAGGTTTTAACGAGGTGGGCTCGCCGCTTGGCTCCCCGTCAGCACGAGGTGTCTGCGGTGGCCGCCTACTCGCCCTCTTCTTCCGAGGCTCTCGCTGCCCAGATTTGTGTCTCGCGCAGTTTGAGCACTGCCAGGCTCGGTAACTTTCCGTCAAAGCAGTTTTTTTACTTAACCACCATCAAGTGGATCTGAGTTAACTTTCATGGCCTGCCAGGACATTGTCTCGTGCTGTAAACATTGTCTGCGCGCTGTTGCAATGATTGTAAATGCTCAGTTGCTGTTTGCGCAACCAAAGGCGGCTGTGGCGGTTGCGGTGGTGGTGTTGTGGTTAGCGCACTGCTGCGCTACGAACCTGGTGACCCGGGTTCGGGTCCCACTCACGGCCAACACCAGTGACGATTATCTGACCGCTTCTGGGCCTCCCCTAGCTCAACTCAGCCTCAAATGAGTACCTGGTGCGGTGTATAAACATCGCCACAAGGGAGACAAAGGCGGCCGGGCGTGGTGCTGGCTACTCACCTCTTCGTGTGCCGCGCCGGCTTTCATAGGCACTGCTCGCTTACAGCACTTGCCCCAACAGTCTGTTAAGGCTATACGGGGGATCTTTGTCTTTTTCTTTGGTGGTGTAAAGGGAGATTCCTCCGCAGCGAGTCAAGGCTTTGCTCGTAAAATTGAGAGAGACGGCTCTGAATTGTCTGACAACAAACATTCAATTAACTCGTTAATGTTTGCTAATGAAGTGCCAATGTGGCACGTAACTGGGCGTCAAAGGATTCAAACGCTCGTATTGAAAGACCCAACAGGAGGCCAGACAAAGGAAAACCTTAAACATCTATTTTGATGGTGTAATTCATGGCATTTCAGCAGACAAATTAGCAAATACGTCATCACGATCGTGGGAATGCGCTTCTGATGTTAAATATCGGGAATTAAGATTTTATGATTTCCTGAGAGCTCCGAGACGACGCGTGCCATATGACGGTCTGCTTTGCGCATTAAGAGCGGCGGCTCGCTGCACCGGCGGAGGCTGACTGTCCGCACGGCCGCCCGGTCGGCCGCCACTCGGCCGGCCTGCGCGCCACTTCGGCACAGATGAGCGGCAGCGTCCGCACCGATGAATATGGAAACTTGCGTGTGGATCCCACCCGCCCGTAAACCCTGCATGCCAATTATGGGGCGTGATGATTGGAATGTGGGACGCGTCCCACCTGGCACAGGTACTGCCACTATGACTATTTTTTATTTGACCAGGTGAGGCCCACGGAGCCTGTATGAGCTCGTTTTCAGAAGCGGCCTGGCTATCACAAATGATAGTTGCATCTTCGATTTGCACGGTTGGCGACGTACAGTACGAAATAAGCCTAACATACATAATGTTCAACGAAGTGGTTTATCACGAGGAAATGTTATCGAAGCCAAATACTCTAAACGCGTGTGGATTCTAAATGTTGGGTGGGAAAAACGGAGGACCTGGAGAAAAATCCACGCGACGACGGGCAGAGAGACATGCAAACTCCAAATTTACAGCAGGCTTCAGGGTCAGGATCAAATCCAAGTCCTCCTGTAAACCAGGCGAGGTAGTTAACATCCTTGTTTGCTCTTCCTGTCATGTCACGAAATGCTCATTCAGCAGCACTCCTGTAGAGTCGCACTCCGCCCCGTGTTGGAGAATGGCACACGGAAAGAAGAGGTCACAGAGCCACTTCTGAAATCCCTGGCAGGGATCTCTTGTCGCCACGGGGGGCGCTGGCCTCTCCCGTACACGCTGCGAGAGAGACGTTTGTTGCGTGACAGCAAAAGCTACAAATTGTAATTCTCAGAGCTGGACTTCCTCGAAACTGATTGACAAACAAATTTTACAATAATTATTTGTGCACGCAAGTCACTCGTGCCTGGGGTTTAAATCATTCACTCACCACTCTTAGAACCCTGGTTTTAATCGCGGGTGGCGGCAAAGCATATTCAAACCCGTGTGTGTGTTGAACTTATTTCGCACCGCGGTACTGCACTGCAGCACTGGCCTCGTGTGTAGCTGCAAGCTCACAATACGGCAGCCAAGGAAATGGAGTCGGTGTCGTGCAAATGCTCCTCCGGCTTGGATTGCAAGGCCGTGGCCGCGAGTCTACGGGAATTGTCTCGCGTGAAAAAAACGCGAAACAACCGAGAAACGACTCCGCGGAGAGAGGGCCACGCGCAGCGTCCGCGGCGGTGCCCGGCAGCACGCAGCATGCAACACGCGTCGTCCAAGACGCGCCACCGGTGGCTTGCGATGTGACGAAACGCGATCATCTTGGCGTGTGTGCGCTGCAGGGGACACGGGTCGGAATGCCTTGCGCAGCTCTTGGGGTTTCTACTCCGTCTGCTGCCCTCCTCCTGTGGTTTCACTGCACGGCATTGACCGTCGTTTGATACAACTCAACTTTTAGTCTCTCGGCCAATTGGCTTGCCTCGCAAGCGCCAAGGTGCTCGGCATAATTTAGTTCTCCTGCGTTTCGTGCCTTCTTAATTCGGGCGTGAGGAACCCTTTACTTGCCGAGGGCCGAACAGGACTTTCGCGTAGCTAGTGGCGGGCCAATCGTTGTCACGCGCCTCGGTCGCTTCCTTTGCATGCGAGGAGAGAGAGGCCCTTGCAGTCGCAAACACAACCGGAGGGCAGCGCCAGGTCGAAAATAGTCTCGATGGGTGCAGGAAGGGTGCTTGAAGTGGCGGATAAATGTGAATTGTGAGCTGTTTCCGAGGACTGTAGTAGCGGTAGTGGTAGGCCTCGAGTGGCTGCGGGCCGTGGGGTCGTGTCGGGCCCACGGGCCGCAGGGACTCCACCGGCGCCTAAAATGTGTCATTTGAAACAGCGGCTGTGTTAGTTTCACCAATTGACAGGCACTCAACCGTGGATTTCATTGGGCGCGTTCGGAGAACGGGGTGAGCCATGAATGATTAATTCAGCGAAAATGCCCATTTCTGGCTCTCCGGATAGCACCGTGGACGTTCTCTATCGAGAGCGTGAATGCCCGCAGAACTTCCCCTTGCCACGCTTGCCCGCCCCACCGCACCGCTTCCGCCCGGCCTTGACTTGACCACGCCGACGCATTCTCCCCACGGGGCCATAGAGACGGCCCGTAAAACACCAAAGCTTGGCGGCGGCTTGAAAGCCTCCCTGCAAGTTCACGCTGAAAACGAGAGAAAAGCCACAAACTGGGAGGCGTCTGCAGTTTTAATTTGCCTCCGTTTGGCCAGTTGCCCGCAACCGAGCTCGCGGCCGCCTGACACGTAACCTGGCCGCGGTTGGTGCTCGAGTTGCTAAACATGAAGTGACCAACGCTGCGGCCCTCATTTTAATTCCCGGCACTGTTTACGCCATACCAGCGGTGTACGAAACACTCCCCCTGCCCCCCCACCCCAGAGGGCCGGCGGCGAGGTTGGCATAGGCCCCAGCACAAGAGATGAGATGGCGGGGGGTGGGGGTCCAGTTTCTACCCCCCTCTCCGCGCTCTTTGGTAGCCCGGTGCCTGGGCTCAAGTGCAGTTGCACCGCCTGCACCCTCCGGCAGCCACCGCCAATGTCTGCGGAGGTGCCGTGAGCCCAGTTGCGCACAGGATTGTAGGGATTTGAGAGTCGTGAGTTCCCAACGTGCACGACTCGATGCGTGTGGCCATGAGCGTCGGTGATCCACCGCTACCCTCCTCATGGTCACCGTTACAGGATCACCACTATTGTTATTATTTGTATGTTTCAGTTTTGGCGCTGTTTTATCTCCTTCCATGAAATGCAGTCGCTGAAATATGTATACAATGTTTGATTATTATACATATGTATGTATGTACGTACATATATTTATAGTGGGGAGCGGTAGTGCAGTGGTTAGCGCGCTACGCTACGAACCCGGCGACCCGAGTTCGAATTCCACTCACGGCCAATACAAGTGACGATTATCTGAACCGGTCCTGGGCCTCCCCTAGGTCGACTCAGCTTCAAACGAGTACCTGGTATGGTGTGTAAACATCGCCACCCCCTCGTGTGCTATGCCAGCCTTCATAGCTGCTCGCAAATAGCACTTACAGGCTATACGGGGGATCTTTGTACATATATATATAAACATACGTCACTGGCATGCATTGATTGTAGAGTTTAAACGTGTAAACATATTGCACAGTCTTGTATACAGTGGCATGACTGGGTGACCCAGACAGTAATTCTCTCTGAAAGTCAGCTGCGTGGAGCAAATATTCAGGCCCTCGCTTAGGCATAGCCCGAGTATTTTAGGCGACGTAAATGTTTGAGCTGATAAAACATTAATTCCTTTACTCTGCACTTCTGGGGCAGAGTCTAAAATCATCTCGGTCCCTTCGTCTCACTTGATGGAACAACTAGCAGAGTGTGGCGGGGCCTTCATCCAGCTGTGTTTTATCAAAGCGCTGTACTTTATTACACTATTAACGTATAACATGACAAATTCATGTATTCGTGCATAAGAGTACAGAAAAATAACAGATGAATACAATTGCATGTCCATTCATCAGCCTGCGACGGATGACCAGGTAACTGTATTCCACTGCTACTCCTCGGTGTGCGTGGCTCTTCTGGACAATCGCTGTCCAGCAAGCATTCGTTCGGCAGGAAACCCTGGACCAGTTTCAACTTTCTGAGTGCCACCAGCAGAGTTGTGGCCAGCCCCCAAAACGCACGCCGCTGGGCCCGCTGACGCTCGCAGGAAAGAGGACTGCTGCACAAACACCGCGGGGCCCCGATCCACGTCACAGGCTTGGCAGCGGAGCACTTGGCATCCAGGGCTCCTAGGAGGGTCGCGGCGTACAATAAACGCCGCCACCTTTTGAGGCTCGCGGTAGCTCTTGCGAGGGAATTGCGGTGTCCACTTTGGTGGAAGCGATTACGCGTGCAATGCTGCGTGGCGGGTTCACGCGCACCTCCGTTAGCATACGACACGAGGCACCGCGACAGCAGCCGGCAAAGAACAACCCGTTGGGGTACGGAGTCTGTACGTTGATCTCAAGCACTCGACCGAACGTCGTTGGCATAAAAGCTCACTCTTGAATCTAAAGCCTTAAACCATTGGCGAGCCTCTCATGGGCATCAACGAGGACCACTAGGGACAGACTTGACCCTGCCATGGGATTGTGGAATTTCCACCACTGGCTCGGCAGTAAACGAGGCCTATATATCCTCGTGCCACGGCAGATCTCTTGCCTGCTTCAGCAGTTTTTCTCGCTGTGGTTGTGCCACCTGATGACGATTGCTTGTGTTGCGATCGAACCGTCGTGATCTATTAGTTTTCTACCTACGTGACCTTACCGAAAGAACCAAAGAGTATAAATCAATTTGCCTTTTTTTATGAGCCCAATCACATTTAATGGTTAAAGTAGTCACCATTTCAGACTTGCTGATAATTATCATTTAACACGTGGGCTTTCACGGCCAATATTATTCGTAATAATAAATAAATTGGTGGAGGAACGTGACTGGAAACACAGATTTAAAGTCTGGAGCAATCCTTAAATTTGGACCGCGATCAAAGGATGAAACCGGGACAAGCAAGAGCAGCAGGTGGTGCTTTTTGAATTATTTTTTGCGAAAGATGACGCTAAAAGCAACATCCCAGTGGGCCCCAAGAGGACAGAGAACACGGAACTAGAGCTGGACAGTGCACAAATAAGTATGACAACACGCGTCACACTTACAACATACAGAGACGGATAGAGGAACACACGCGTCAGTGATGGAATTAAAATTCGAGCCGTGATCTTGGGTGTTAAGGAAAGTCAATGGGCTTGGGCAGGACACATGGCGAGAGTGGACAATGGCAGATGGACCAGACTTGACGACCGAATCACAGCCAACGCCCGAGAGCATCTCGGCGTCGAAAGACGGAGCGACGAGTATCATCCCGAGCGCAGGAGGGGATGCGGGCATGTGGGCATCGCACGACCACCAGTGATGTCGCACGAGCTAAGGGGGCGACCTTCAAGCGGAAGCGGAGAGAACGTGTCAACTGGTACTCTTTGGTTCTTTCGGTAAAGTCACGTCGTTAGAAATAAAATTAAACAAATCACGACGTTTCGATCGCAACACAAGCGGTCGTCTTCAGGCAAAGGAGTCAGCATCTAAAGCAAACTGTTTATAAAGGTCTGGGGATGGGCGTAGCCCCCCAAGTGTATCAACAGCACCAGGAGCACGGGCAGTGCACGAGTGCCAATGCAGCAGCAATGCCAATGCAGCAACAATGCCAATGCCAATACAGCAATATCAATGCAGCAGCAATGCCAAACGCTGGGGATGCGGGGGGAAATTAACTCGGAAAAATAGACTAGATATGATGGCTCGTAGTCTGTTAAAAGTTCTAACAGATGTGTGAAATCCCTCCCCGTAGAGGTGGTTCAATCTTGATTTGAAGCTTTCGTGACTGCAGGAATCCATACTCTTTGGTTCTTTCGGTAAAGTCACGTAGGTAGAAATTAAATTAAACAAATCACGACGTTTCGATCGCAACACAAGCGGTCGTCTACTGGTGATCGCGTCGGGTCCCGGCGGGAAGGGCCACGACCGTATTCCGCACACATTGCGCAGAAACGGGGCGAGCGGCTTGCCACGGGATTAGTTGGGGAGCTCCGGCGCGCTGTGCCTCGTGCTCTGGCTCAACGTGAGCCCAGAGGTCCCCGCGTGTCCGAGACCCGGCGGCAGAACTTCCGCTTCACTCGCCGCAGCTCCATGTAGCTCAGCCCTCGGCCACCGCCCCCCCCCGCTTCTCCTCGCACTCCCCCCGCGCTGTCACATCTTGCTGTAGCAACGGCGCGGGATGGCGCGCGATGACGTACGCGCATCGCTCCCTTGGGCGGACGCGGCGTGGGGTCTCGCCGCCACACGCCAGACTTTTCCCTCCCCCCCGCACCCCCCCCCCCTTTCTCCGCACGCACCCCCCCACCGCGCGCCGCTCCAAAGGGCCGTGAGACGATGGCTCGTCCCTCGACTTCCTCGCGGGCGCGTTGCTGCAGACAGCACGAATGGTGGCTGCCGCGCGGTGACTGTCGTGACTCGACGCGGCTCTCGCGGCTCGGCGCGCGCCCACGAAGAGGAGACCTCGGCCGTGGTCACGTTGTCCGCGAGCCGCAGCCACGCGGCAAGTCGACGTGTTTTGTCGATACAAATTCGGGCGAAAGTAAGAATTTCTGCGACTTGGGAGGGGGGTGGGGTGGGTCATGATTTGCTTGTCGTTTTCTTTCTTGATTTTCGGTCCGGTTCGATTGTACGGTTTTGTTGGCCTTCACGTAACGCGAGCACCAGATTACTTTTCACCGTAAATAAGCGGTCATCACACACGCAGTTCTATCGCGAGTGTGAGGATCGATTGTAATCGATGCATTGGTGCATGGTTACATGCCTAATAATGATAATGATAATGCAGTTTTATTCTCATTTTAGTGGCTAACAGTGTCATGCCCCAGGGAGCTCAGTTGCTAGTGTGTAGCGTACGTGGTGGCAGGATAGTTAAGCAGCTGACATCATTAAATATACAATTATGAAATGCAAAAAACTATTAAAATGATTGCACGCGCGAGGTGGGATGTTTAAAACCCCACTAGCCCCCCCCCCCCTGCTCGTCTCAGCAGGTCGCGTTCTTCGTCAAGGACGGCGGGCGGCACAAAAGCCGTCAGCCGCTGTGTCTGTGACGCTGCCCTTGTTGGCGCGCTCCGACGCCTCGTGATGCCCACGTGAGATTGCGACAGCGAGAAATCAAGAAAGGAGAGAAGAAAACAAAGCAGCGGTCAGGCTGCGTTGCACCCCTGCCTCCCGAGCCTCCCCGAGTGTCCGGGCCCAGGAGGGGGCGAGGACTTGGCCAGATGCCTGCAGCCCAGTGTGCTTCTTCTGCTGATGCCACCTCTCGCCGGCGTAACGTCGCACTCGTGGGCTCGTCGCCGGAATAATTCCGCCCCTCGAAGTCTGTCGCCGTGAGGCTGTGGCCGGCGGGCCGTGAGCGCGGCGCCTGCCTGAAGCTCGCTTTGCAGCGGCCTCGGCTTCTGCGCCCGCGCCTGCTGTTGCTCGATTGCGTTGGGTTTTTAGGCGGTCGGAAGTTTAAAAGTCTTGAGAGCGTGAATGTTCGACGAGAGGGTGAGGTGGGTTCCTCGTGCCGTGGGCCCGGCTTCTGCTATCGTTCCGCGTCACTGACCGCTCACTCGCTTGCGGTGAGCCAGCCGCTTGGACGGATGGGAAGTGAAGAATCATCGAGAGAGAGAGAGAAGGAGCGGCGTGAGATGGGGGCCGGGGGGGGGGGTGGTGGGGGCGACTGCGGTGGCAACTGCGGTGGCAACGCGGGCAGCCCGCGACGCGGCGGACACGGGCACGCCGGTGACGTCGACCGCCAGCCTGGGCAGCTGCGCGGCTTCCGCTGCAGCTTGAGTACGTCCGACGAAACCTACATCCATTCAATTAAACCTCAGCTTGTTGTCCTTCCCCCGCACCTCCGATTAGCACGGTTGCCTGCGTACGGTGCAAAATAAATTCAACTACTGCCAGGCTTTCCAGGGTAAACAAGCCTAACAACAATATTAAATTCAACACGTCCACATATATGAACAGACCGCATTTTGTTTGTGTTGTCAGAAATGTGTAAACTGAGGACAACAAACTAAACACCAAAAGCAGTTCTCAAGAAATTAGTTTTCAATCGAGACGATGTAAAAGTGCACAGCTCCGGTGAATGCCGAGTATCGGAAGGAAGAGCATTCCAGACGGCTGCAGAAGTTGATTGGACAAAACATCCTTATTGCTTTTTTTTTGTTTCCCCCTGTGTAAATGGTCGTTTTACAAAAAAGCGACTCCAGTATTGTGCTTCTGTAGTCCTGTTTAATGGCCTTATCGAGCACGTGTTTCTTTAAAACATGCTTTTGCTGTTAAAAAAAAAACATTACAAAAACAAGTTTCTCAATTTCCAGAAACTGTGAACGCTCGCCAGGAAGGCGTCCCGCGGCAGTTGGGGCGCAGCCCGGCGCCGAGCACAGCTGCGTTCGAAGCCGTCACCGTTCCCATGATCGCAACCCTCGCCTCTTCGCGAGCGCAAGGGGTAATTATAGATGCAGCTGCGGAGCGGTGCCGTGCCGCAGCTGCGGCGAGGGCAAGCGGCACGACGGCGCCGGGGGAAGGCAACGGGGTTTTGCAATCGCCGTCGCTTCGCTTGTCTCCACGGCGCCGCGCGGGTTTGGTGAGCCGAGCTCTTTGTACGTGCAAATATGCTGAGCTTCTTTCGCACCGTACGTAGCCAGCCGTGCTACTCGGAGGTGTGGGGGAAGGACTACAAAGCAAACAAAAGCGAACGCCCAATTTAACTTAACAACGTCGCTACAAAAGCAAGGGCCCTTCACGTGCCACACAGCCACCGGCACCGATTTCTTTGTGTCCCGACGTTTTCTCATTTCAATCGCGTTTTTATCTCCGTCTCGTGTCGCGGCCGTGTGTGCGTACGTATGTTGAACTTCTTTCGCACCGTACGTCGCCAGCCGTGCTAATCGGAGATGCGTGCAGGGGACGGACAACAAACTAAACACAAAAAAGCAGTTATAATTTTTTTTTTTTAAATCGAGATGGTTTAAAAGTGCATAACTCCAGTGGCTTCCTAATATCGGAAGGGAGAGCGTTCCAGACGGCCACAGAAGCGCATGAGGTTAGAGGATTCCTCACTCTGCTGTCCACCGACGGTCGAGACGGGACCCGTTACGGCGCCCACGCCAATGCCAGCCGGCGCACAGCGCTCTGCTTGTTCTGCAACGCTTCTGAGTCGGTTGCTGTCTTTGGTTTTTATTTTCACGCGCGAGAAAGAAAATCGAAAACCTCTCCGAAAAGCGAAATCCCTCCGCGCCTCGGCGTTGTTGTCCCGTACCGCTTGCGGACACGCTGCTCGTTCCGTTTTTTTTTTGCGCGATACTGCAAATGTTGCCTGGCAGCAGACAAACTTCCTGAAAGTCAGCGGTGACATCGTTCACATTGGGGAACAGAATTGTGCCGTTGTTAGACATCCATTACCGTATTTCACTTCTCGTCTGACTGTGACCAAATGTGTAACCATCGGTTAGAGATGACGTGCCTACATATCTACTACTGCCCCTATTCATGCCCATTTTGGCCTGCTATTAATAATATTCACAATGATCTGTTATCGATGCAGTGGCCTCCTCTACGCCACAGGGAGGACACGGCCAGTGGCAGCTCTCCGTCACTCAGCACCTGGCCCGCAAACGAGCATCGTGTCTGCCAGTAGGGAGCGATGATTTCGCGACGTGTAAATTCCAACAGAGCAGTTTGGCAACCTTCGGAGTTTGCAAATGTTGTACCCTGACGCCAGCACGCAGCAAGCCCGTGACGGTGTCCGGGGGTGTTCAGTGGGGGGGGGGGGGGCACTGGCCGGGATGAGGCCCACGGGCCGAGTTTCCAACGTTTGAAGCCAAACGGTTGGGGAAACGTCGACGATGAATACACAGCATTCATCACGTTTTGTTTTGCATTCTTCAGGCTAGACAACCGCGTGTACAGTTTGTTTGCATAATTGACCGTCTGGTTTGCAGGCGGTGAACTGTTTCAGTCGCTTGCCGCTTGCAGCTGTGTTGGAGCAAAAACCTCCACCAGGGAGTAACAAAATGAATCTGCGCTACGGAGGAACACCCAGTTGAAAATATCAACTTACAAAACACGACTTTTCGTCAAGCTAGAATTATTGGTTCACTGAATCATTAATTGTCTCTGGTTGTCAAAAAGATGCAGCGTCGTCCCGCAAATGTCTGCCTCGAGAGTTCCCGCCGCGTGCGCCTCACGGCACCGAGAGCCCCGGGTTCGGCGGCGAGCGTCGACGCGGGCACCGCATTGTGCCGATGCCGACGACGCCGCCGGATGAAGGCCTCCCAATCGCCGTGCGGCACGTGGCGCGGTCAATTTGACCGTACTTCGCCACGCTGTTCAGCGCGGGCTGGTAAGAGAGGCGGGGGAGCTGAGAAGTACAACGCGAGAACTATATCATTTTTGTTATCCTCACTGACATCTGCCGTTAACAAAAATCCCCCCCACGGTAGCCTGCGACACCTGGGCACGGTGGCCTCCCGTCCACGGATTATCCAACGCTCGCCTCCGAGACGCGACGCAACCCGGGCAGCACTTCGGGCTCTTTGGGCACCGGGCCCCATAACGTCGCCCCCCCCCCCCTCGCCCCCCCCCCCCCCCGCTTTATTTAGCACCATCGTCTGTCGCTGCCGTCCTAGAGTCTCCATGTGGAACCCAGAGGGGATTACGCCCCCACCTCATACCCCCTCCCCCCGCCCCATCTTTACCCCACTTATTAAGGCGCTCGAAAATGGATGGCAAGACCACGGCAGTAAATGCGTCTTAGTGAAGATAAACATTCGTAACAAGATAATCGAGCTAAGCATTTGTAAAACCTCACGCAAGCCGCGTTCCTAACGCTGTTCATTTTGCTCGTTGCAATTAAATCGGCTTTCCGGTCGGTACGTTTATAGCCGTTTCAGGAATCTCATTTGTGAAACAGGAGCGAAAGAGTGTGCACAATGGCCAAGCTGATGTCCGAGAGAGGTTCGCTAAATCGCATTATCGCGTTATTACTGCAGGGCGATTACTGCGTACAGCATGGGGCCTCGTGCATTTCAAGCAGCGACGGTAATGTGGGCCGTGTTATGTATTACATCTGCCTGCCAAATGTGTATCGTTGTTGTCACAGTAAGGACTGTCACCTTCAACCGGTGCTGTTTGGTCATATGGATGGTATCCCCTGTGCACCGGTGGCATTTTTGACGTCTGCTTGTCGGTTAGGACCATGACAGGACTTCCGATATACACAGTGGACGAGTTATTTTTTAAAAAGTTGGTTACCCTGCCACTTGCCCTCCAGCCCGCACAAATCTGAAATATCATCGCCCCTTGAACTGTGCCGCCCGCCGCCGGAGCCTGAGACTACGAATGACGCGGTGCCACTTATGAAGCAGATGGCACAATCATTAAATCATGTCCCGGGGCCTGCTGGGCCCGGGTTGAGCGGGGGGTGTTTCTCATCCGCATTACCGCGCGAAAAGTGAACCTGATCGTCTGCCTGCGATGGCGCAAATCCCTGACAAGGTCTGCCGTGCTCGCCACGCACGTTTCGGGATCGCGACGGCTGCGCCCGTCCCTGGATGCCGTCGTGCTCATCTGCCCACGGCCGCTCCGTGACCAGCGCAGTGCGGCACGTCGTCACCGACTCCGCGCAGTCCACCTTACACAACCCCCCGCCGCCCCTCCGCACCGCGGGCGAAGCAAAGTGGAGTGGACACCGTCATGTATGTGGGGGAGGGCGGCAGTTAAATACGCCGGCACGGGTTTCGTGAAAATAAAACAGCGCCCAAATATTTTTTTAGCCGCTGTTAAAGTAGGAGTATATGTGTGTGTGTTTGTGTGTGTTGAACTTCTTTCGCACCGGATGTAGCCAACCATGCTAATCGGAGGTGCGCGGGAAGGACGACAAACTTAAACGCAAAAAGCAGTTCTCAAGAATTGAGATTTAAAAGTGCATAGCTCCCAGTGGCTTGCTAATATCCAAAGGGAGAGCGTTCCGGACGGGCGTAGAAGCGCGTCTGAAAGCGCCGCGGTGCGGTGGCCGTCTTTGTTCGGTGGCTTAGCCAAAAGCCGCTGCTGGGAGGATGACCACCGGACTTCGCGTGATGATGGTTTATGCTCCTTGCCGAGATCAGCAAAGTGTTGTGTTGAATATGTGGCAAGCACTTTGGCAAGACACTGTACTGTAGTATACACTATAATGTTAAAATTACAACTTAAATGCCTAAAAAATGATGCGCAGATTTATATCGGCCTGTAAATTAATCTGGCCACGTGGTGGGCAGTGAAGCCAATTCCGTTGTTGTTCTGTACTGTCTATGTATCCAGCCTTCACCAATCAGCACTGACACAAAGTGGAGAAGTATGGTTAAAAAAAACAATTGGATCAGGTGTGGGGTTGTCCAAGCCAGCAGTGGATTGACACAAGTGCTGTTATACTATATTCAGGTGACCTTGAATTGTGACAATTCATCAACACACACACAAAATAGTAAACATTTAAGTAATATTGGATGTTTGTTTGAGTCAGCCACCCTAACCAGGATTTGAACTCGCGAGCTAACGATTGCGAGCCGCTCGCTCTCGCTCTGAGCCACCTGGCCTCGCTCGATACGACCGTACTCGAGGTGCGTGCTTACACGCGTGTTTGCGTGCGGAAGTGCGCTGGCAAACTCCGCCCGCGCTCTCAAGCGAGCTCCGATGCGCGCGGCAGACGCGAGGAATGCGCTGGCTTCTCCCTCCGCCGAGTTGCCAAAACGAAGTCTGAACTGGGCCTGGCAGCGACTCGCGCGTTTCTCTCCCGCCCGCCGCCCGCGGGGATCGTCGAGAGGTTGAGGTGACCCGAGCGAGCGGCGTGCCCGGTCCCCGAGGGCTCGAGAGTCGCTTCGCAGCGGCCACACGTCACCGTCGCCGACGCCGCCGCCGCCGCCCTCCCGTCGCCACTCACTCATTTGTTTGTTTGTTTGATCTTTCGCTCGCTCGCTCCACGCACCGGCGGAACGGTGCGCCGTTTTCAGCTCGAGAAAGCAGTGGCGGCGTCACAGAAAACTGACGAAAGATGCCACAGAAATCCTGGAGAGTGCCCGGTGCAACTGTGCTGCGCGGCCGTAGCCGAACCTGAGAGCGCGGTGCGACCGCCCTGGCCGAGCAATGTGACGGGAGCAGCGAAGGCGGCGTGTGCACGTTTCTCCGTGTTTCATTGCAGTCACGAACAGAGAGTGAGTCAGGTTTTATAGTTTGCAAACCGTAAAAATGAAAACGACTTGCAGAGGAATAATTGGTGAAATGTGCATTGTCAATTGGTTGCTTTGATGAGACATAATTATTTTGATCAGACACCATAATTATGAAGCAGTTTCATTGTAATTTTATATTTCATGTGGTGTAGCAGTGGCAGAGCGGTTCACGCACAGCACTACGAACCCGACAACCCGAGTTCGATTCCCACCCGCGGCTAACATTATACGAACCTGTCCCAGGTTCCCTCTTCACGAACCCCCACGCTGACCAGCGTGGTCAAATGTTGGTCAATCATCCCCCATGACTGGTATGGTGTCGGGAGGCCGTGATCGAGCAGTGGCTTGGCATACGGCTGTAAAATACTTTTTTTGTAACAATTATTCGTATTCCATATCGCTCTCGACCGCATCCTTCCTAGCTCTCTCACAAACACACGCTCTCGGTCCCAGCGCGATCTTTCCTGGTGACGATGAATGATTAGGTCCGTTCCTTGCCGGCTGCGTGGGCTCCCACTCATTTATTTACGCGTGGAGGTGTTTATGATTTTTTCATGTGCAAGCCACCGCCAGGGTGCACGGCTGAGCTGTGGCTTCGTGATTCCAGGTGACAGCGGCTTCCCAGGGAGGACCGCACGGGCGCGGTGGTATCTCATTGGAAGAGTTTTTAACCGCGCGTGGGCAAGTCATGCCCATTTTTACGTGCCGCCCTGATGAGGTCCATGGAGGCGAGCGATTTTAAGCGACCGATTTTTACCCAACAAACGTTTTGATTCCAACAAAACCAAGTAATCCCTCATGAAACGCGACTAAATAATTCAAAGTCACACGAAAGACTGGCTTATCGGGGCCATATTTTCACCTCCGCGGGAGGTTTATGTTTTTATAAATGCACGCGATCGCACTCACTCATTTACGCACACGCACCAGGCATTAATTCACAAAACGTGCGCAGACATGCTCGCGTGCGTGCGCGGAGAAACTCGTGACCGCATTTTTTTTACGGATGATTTCAAAATTGTCAACTGCTATCCGATACCCATGCCATCGGATACGAAGCGACGGTACGCGGCAGTCGGAATCCAACGTGGCTCTTGCTTGCGCCACGCTGGCTTTTACAGGCGGAGTTCCCGTAAGTACATGCGCCCTTAGTAGAAGTCCTTGCTTGCTCAGGCTTTGTGGTTCGAATGCTTAAATCATGAATGTTGCCACGTCCTGTGCGCCTCACCGCTGCGCAAGGGTCTGTGGCTCTCTCTGAGCCCAGCAAATCTTTTGCCGAATACGTTAATCACGGTGGCCTTCCAATGCCGTAAATCAAAACGAAATGGGTTAATTCCGCCCGCCGTGCCCTCTCCAAACTAATCACAAAGCCTTAGCTCCACAATCCCTCCCCGACCGCGGCCACCCGTGGGCACGGAACAGCGCCGGGGGCCGTGCTGCCGTCGCGAGTCAACGGACACGGATCGCCCGCCGTCGCGTGTCGTTCGCTTTGTGCGCTACATCACTTTGTTGATGTAATTGGAGGTTGTTGGAGGTTGTTGGGGGCTTGGGGGGGGATGGGGACGGGAGGTTGGCAGGGAGCCCCGAGGCCCCCCCTGCCTGTCGGCACCACCACCACCACCACCAGGGCCATGCCGTGCCGGGCCGCCCCGCTGAGCCGCGCGCTCGCGCAGCCGACGGCACCACTTTTGTCCCGCCGTTTGTTTTCGATTCCACCGTGACGAGGGGGGGGGGGGTGCGAGCTGTCGATTTCTCGCGCTCGACGGCGGCGGTGGCCTTGCGAATCACTGAGCGAAGGTTGCGGTGGAGTCGGGCGTAAACGTGAGCCAGATGGCGGATCGTGAAAGGGCACATCTGCCCAGCAACTCTGAAAGCGTGAGCGCCGTTTGAGAACTGATTAAGCGCCGATCCGGTCGCGCCATGCCGACTGAGTTCGAGTGCCCGGTGTACACACTGCGTCGCCGTCAGCATTGGCCTGCGTTTGGAGAAGTCGATGGTGGTTGGAGGATGGGTTGAAATGTAACTCTACAGAAATAGTGTCCGATAAATATGTAAATTAACACTGGACTTGTGCCGTTTTCTGAGGAGAATTAGAGTGGTTTTAACGATTCTGGATATAATTTTATTAGTTTTCCAACAGGTGCTAATATTTTATTTTGAGTGATTGTAACTTGGTTATTGAAGAATTCTCGACTACCACGTTTAGTTTGTCCGCTAAGGTTAGTGTTAAACCATCGTGCTCGTTTGAGTTTAAAGGCTTCGATGAACTGGCAGATGTCCCTGACCGACGTACGTCACTGCTGCCACCCCGGTATTTTCTATTTACACTTCCACGTCGGTTGTCTAGGGAGCTGATGAAACAGAGCGCAACGGTTTCATGCTCCGACATTGGGGACGTGCCCTGAAACAGGCGCTCGCCGGGCGGGCGGTCGGTCTTGCGTGACTAGTGGCGCAAGTGGCGCTTCATTGGCCGAGAGTGATTTTGGCTACAGTGGTGGAAAGTTTTTGTTCATGATGTCTGTGTCTCTTTCCTGCCAATTCTATCCCGATTGCGTTCTGAGACGAAGAATTCACGCGGAACTCTCGCAGGGCGTTGTTTGGGAGAACGGCCCGCAGAGGCGGATATCGTGGAACTACGTGTTGAGATCCCTCCGGGTGACCTCTGGTCCACGCAGGAGTAGGCAGCACTCTCTCACCCACACCGAGGGAGTTAATGTTCGTCATGTGATCGTCAAACCGATGCGCGTTTAATTCTCAGAGCCGGAAGTTGGCCACGTTGATTGTGGAAACCAAATTAAACGTGATGGCATTTTTTGTGCACTCAAGTCGGTGACCAAGCCGAGATGATGGAATCGCTACACTTGGGAACTTCGGTGTGAGCACAGGCGGTTTTGAAGCCTGGGTTTGAACGCTCGATCTTAGTTTTGCCAACTCGGTGCTCCGACCTCCGACGTGGTAAACATAACAGGAGGGGCAACATGAGAACCCAAACAGTTCCTCCCTTGCTGGTCCCACGCCTGGGCTGTGGTTCCCGAGTGCTCAGACGTGCGTCTTTAAAGTAATGATTGAAAGGGTCATCACGGCACTAGCGATGGCACTCCGGCGCCGCTTGCATCAATGTTTACGTATTGGCAGTGCAGAGGTGTCTCTGCAGCACTCTGATGGAGTACCGAACCGTCGTAAATAAAAAATATACAACAAAGCTGTACTGATGAATCGTTGTAACGTCACGGCGACAGCAAGCCCGACCATGATTTTCCAGTGTACGTTTTAAGATTGCTGTGAAGGAAACTCCACAGCAGCCCAGGACGCACGGCCGAGGTGTGAATCTACAACTCAAGAGCGGATTCCTCTAAGCCGTCTCACTGTGCCGGGGGTGTATGTCTTGCTCGTCTGTAAAGTGGTGGACATTTGAAGGGGTGCCATGGTGGAAAGATGTTAACTACCTTGTCCGGTATACAGGAGGTCGTGGGTTCGATCACGACCGTGACGCCTGCTGTATATTTGGTGTTTGCGTGTTCTCTCCGTGATCGCGTGGATTTGTATCCGGGTCCTCTGGCTTTTACCTCCACATTTAGTAACATGCTTTTGCAGTATTTGCCTGCTGTGACTTACATTTCTACGTGATAAGCCACTTTGGTGAGCTATCATTTGTGGCCAGCTTCGCTCCTGAAAAAGAGCCGTATAGCTCGGTGGGCCTTGCCTGGTAAAATACAAAAAGAAAGATTAGCTTCGTAATTTATAGAGTGAAATGCTCAGCCTTAGCCAGAGCCGTTTGTCCTTAACAGCCCTGGCACAGCCTGGTGATCGTTGCATTCGTTCACACGACCTCCGTGGGCAAACAGTTTCGACCTCAAAGGCTCCCGGCCCGATTGAGCCCAGCGCGTCGTTTCGCGTGTCCCTCTGTCCGCGTGTCCCGAGCACCGCCCCCCGCGGAGGTGCCCCCAGGGCCTTCCTCGCGTGTCGTCAATATGCACATTGGCACCAGGCCACTCGGGGCTGCGCCCATTCCGTCGCAAAGTTGCGGGTCTGGCCTTCCCCGGACAATCGCAGGGGGAATGCCACCCGATCCTCGTGACGCCGCCAGGCTGTTGGCGGATTTCTCGTTTGTGCGTTCGGGCGGCTCGCGGTGCCGTTGCGTGGAAATGAGCAGCTCGCAGCAGCCCCGCAAATTCCTTCGGATGAAAACTGCGCGCGATGAGAGGCAGGGTTGTTCCTCGTTCAGAGCGGTTATTGCCGGATCTAGTTATGTTCCTAAACGAAGCTGAAAAGTTAACAATTTTCAACTGCGGTACAAGCCCATTTTGTTGTCAAAACGGGTTAACGCTTGAACATCAGCCATGGCGTGGATCGTGTTTGACGTCCAAAAAAGCATTGATGAGCAGTTTGCGCTGCGTCAGCATTTCACTGCCACACACACACACACAGAGGCACTTCTATTTCCGGAATTAAACGTTTGCAAAATGTACCTCCTACGACGTTTTTATTCTCTCTCATATATATATGAAATTGAAAGGGTTTAATTAAGATCTCGAAAAAGTAAACGCGGGGGAACGAGAAGCGATTTTGCAGATTAAAACGGCTTGCGTAACACGAGACACGGCTCCCGACCGGTTCGAGGTCACGGGACCCGGGGAGGTCGCCAGGAGGATTATGGGAAGTCACCTCCTGGCGACGGGCGGCTAATCCGCTCAGCAGCCGGTGCCATCGTACATGCTGCTTACAAACAACAACAACAACAGAACCCCTTACCAATATTTCTCTCTTGAAGTGGCGACTCGTTGTTGCCAGGCCACCCTTTGCCAAAAGAGCAATGCCGTTGCGTGAGTCCCAGTGGGATTATTTCATCTCCCGGTTGAGCAGAGGATAGAACCAAAGACGCGGTGCGCGTTCAGGTATTTGGTTATTGGAGTAATTTGTTTTGCTCAATCAAAGGGTTTAACTTTGATTGTGCGATAGTCCACGCTGACTGCCATAGACTCATCATCATCATTATTTATATTTTTAATAGTAGTCAATGGTAGACCAGAGTAGGCAAGTGATGGGTAGTCACAGCCACAACGAGAAGGACGGTGGTGGATGTGGTGTGCTGGGTGCAGAAATACTTTATGGGTCACCAATCCCGGACAGACCCAGGTAAGAGCCCATGGAGGCCACACAAATCGATTTCGCAAGGGGGATACAGTGGCAAGGACAGTAATTACAAAACAGACAAATATTACATTAAATCACGTAAAGCTGGGTTTCAAATAGAAAAAGGCAATGACCATAAAGATGAACAAAATACAGTAGCCACAAATATAGAATAATCAATATCGGTCACGCGGTAAAAGCAACGATCGGAAGCAACTGCACGTGGTTGTGCGTAGCTGTAGGGCATTGCCTTGAACGCCGCTGTGCTGCTCAGGAGTTTGAGATCGGGAGTTGCTGCTGGGGCTGGTTTATTGGCTGGAGGCCGCGCTCTGGCAGGTGTGAGCGTGCGAGCGAGAGGGCTCTGTTTAACACTGCGGCTTTATCGACCAATATTATCAGTGATAAAAGGTTGTTTGAGTTAGATGACGTAAATATAAACGTGTCGTTAACCTACCGCCACCTGACACAGCCAATTAGTAAGGTTTGTCATGTAAACAAAACGTGCCAATTAGTTACTACTTCAGCACACCGCTTGTGTGTTGGAGAGTAAACCCGCAGCATTTACAATTTGAGAGGGCTCTGCTCACTTTTGGGCTGTTCGTGAAGTTCCGAGGCATGCTGCTGCGGGGCTGACGGCACGAAGCTGATTTGTGCTGTGACCGTGAGCTCGAGAAACATTGGGGGGCGGGGTGGGGGGGGTGCCCGGGGTGCGTGCGTTGAGAAGTCCGGGTCGGGGCGCTGCCAACAGAAGGCACGAGCGCGCCCCAGCTCGGCCCCGCCGCTTTGCCACCCTGCCGACGGACCGAGTCGGCGCCGCCGCCGCCGCCATCTGCAAGGGGGAGAAACGTCGCCAAATTTGAAGAGGATTCTGGCAGAAGGGGATATATGGTCTCGCCGCGACATGGGAGGATACCTTTCGAACGTTGGATTGGAGATATGGAGAGGCGTACGTGGACACTAACCATCTCCGCTATGCTGACGAGAGTCGCCACATTAACCCAGGTCACCCTGGAAAAATTGGAAATGCTTCACGCGTCACTATAAGTGTATTTAATCTCTTGGTTAAAACTTAAGGAAACCATAACAATTATATCAACCCTTGGAAATTTACCGCAGGAAACCGAAGAACTTGTCAAAAGACGGCTGCAGATTCGAACTATGAATGAATAAATACATAAGAACAAAAGTAAGGTTGGTCAACTATGGATGATTCACCGCAGGATTGTGCCCCAAACACTGGTGCGCACGCTCATTAATTTCATTAACCTTAGCTCGGAGTTTGAAACCCGAGGCATTTCCCTTGTATTGTGTAATAACGAGGCATATTTACAGGGTGTTTAAATTAGATGGACCCGATTTGAAATCGCTATATCTCTGCAACCACGAACCGCCCATGAATGAAACTCTTACCACTTGAAAGGGCGGGGCATAGAGAGAGGGCGGGGCATAGAGAGGGCGGGGCATAGAGTTTCAAATGATTACCGCTAGATGCCTCTCCCAGCGCACAAACAGCCCCTAGCCTCAGTGATTCGCAAGATGGTGACCCCGCAACACAAGGAGTTTTGCGTTCTGCAGTTCAGCAAGACTGAATCCGTAATTGCGGTGCAGCGTGCCCTTCAACGGCGTTTTGGCATTGATCCGTCAATGTCAAAGAGCATTTGTCGTTGGTACCGACAATTTGAGGAAACAGGCTGTTTATGTAAGGGGAAGAGCACAGGGCGACCACGCACCTCATAGGAAAACGTGAGAAGAGAGGCGTTTGGGACGAATTCAACTATCGTCTCGATGTTGTCCGTACAGCAGGTGGAGGGCACATAGAGCATTTATACAATGGTTAATAAAACTTGATAACTCATTAAACCGTTTGTAACTTTTTGTGTAAGTGTAACATGTTGCCATCGTAAAATATACTGCTTCGAAATTGGTTCCATCTTTTTCAAACAACCTGTAAATGTACATAGCTTGGATATGGCCTTTCTTTTATTTTTTCCTGCCTCGCGTAACTCTTCCAGTGTAGTTCACCGCGTGACGTCAAAGCGAATTGTTAATTTTGCTGACAAGGTTCAGCTTCTTTGTGTGTATTTCACATTGCAGCTTCAATGCAAGTTTCTAATGTTGTGGGTTAATAAATAAAGAACATTCCACGATAGAGGTCACGTGAACTGGCCAGGCGGCTCAGCGGCAGAGCAAGCGCCACGCAGTTGGAAGGTTTGCGAGCTCACAACCCGGTTGGGGGGTTGACTCAGCCCAGTGCCCCCTCCGTGGTTGATAAAATTAGTACCGCTTTGTGGCAAAGTCAACAGTCGTTGTCCTATGGATAGACTATCCCCCGCGTTAGTAATGTGGAATTTCTACCACTGGATTTTATTATTTCCCTTCTACGTGACTTTACCGAAAGAACCAAGAATATTCCACCACTGGCTTATGGATTTGTACCAGCCCATTGCCCCATTTGAGTTATAAATGACGTTTACTTTGAGTGGACAGGTGCTTAGTGTTTATATAAGATAAAGGACACAACAGATTAACTACCCTGGAGCCACGCTATTGAATATCTTTTAGTTATTTTTTTTTTTAGCTCTCATATGAGCCGCAGCTTACAGCTCGGAGCTTAAACTAGTGGAGTGGACTCTTCGTTGTATCGGTGATGGGGGCTCCTGCTTCTCCATTTTGAAAATGGGTTATTTCTACCTTAACCCGATGTCTGAACGTCGCAAACGCTGCTGGAGCACGTGCCTGTCATCGTTGTTGCACTGCGTAGGCATATTATGTGTGGCCACCGAGCAAATGCTCAAATCACTGGCTCGTCACAAACGCTCGGCAAAATCCGAACGCGCTGTTCCTCATGGATTCACAAAAGCCCAGCGGTTGTATTTTTATTATATATTTAGCCACTCTTTCATGCAACGCAAATATATTAAGAACCTCGAATAAAATGACAGCGGCGGTTTTAAGCTGAATTTTTTTTAAGACGGCCGTTATTATAAATGCACGTTGCACCCTGAATGGAGAGAATGCATTGCCAGCTTCTCGAATCTGTGATTTCCGTAACAATCTGACAGTCCATTGCTGCACCGATTCAATTCGATCGCTATGAGCACGCGGTGGTTATACGGCAAAATCCCCGTCGTGGGATGCGTTCCTGAAAGGTGCGACGACGAATATCGAAACGACGTCAATCGAAACGATTTCGTGGGCAGGAGTTGGTGGAGGCGATGGCCGAGAGGCGACGGATAACGAGAAAGGAGGGACGATGCTGCCAGTGACGTGAGTGTGGGGTTGGGGCGACGCAAATCTGGTAGCGGTGTTCGTAGTGACGTATTTGCGAAACGACGTGAAAGGGGAAGTCGTAAATCGGGGTGTATCTGTACCGTGCTTTGATTCGGACAGATTGTCTATGAATGGTTTGCATGGTCCCTCTGCATGCCCCCCCCCTCGTCAAAATTATTTAAACCGCAAAGGGGTGGGGGGGGTGGGTTGAAATTGCCATGTTCCTATAGCTAGAATTTCCGCCACCTGTCCCCGGTGAAACAATTACAGACACGAAGTGAAGTGCGCTGCATTTTCTCGGTTTCACGAGCATCCGTTGCGCCGGCGACTAGAGGCGGCTCTGAAGAGGTGCTGTAGCTTCCTGGTCAGCTACCACGTCAACCCCAATTCCCCCAATGTAAAATCATTGGCTTTCCTAGAAAGCGCTCAGCCAAAATCAGAAATGCCGTGGGTACGAGTACTTTACACGGGTTTCCCTCTTCTCCGAGCCTCGACGTTAAAAATAAATTTGTTGTGTCCGAGCTCGCAGCAGGGGATAAGAGGACAGGGCAGTGCTCTTCACTAATTTTCAGAGAGGTTGGCCACTTTCGCCGATAAGACACCGTCAGTGTGAGGGCCGCCGCACATTTGAAACCCACCGTTGCGATTGACAGCAGCACGATGACGATGGGGGGTGGTGTTTTTACATCTTGTGTGGTGTCAGGGTCTGCACGTCAGGGGCCGCACTAAAGGCCACCAGGGGCCCGCCGGTGGCGCCTGACGGGCCTTGCAATGGAGACCAACAGGGACAGAGGCCACGGAGGTGAAACGAGCACGGCCGAGCGAGGGCTCTCGTTTCCCATCGTGGCCACGGCTCCACCTGTCCGCTGTTCCATTTAAAGTCGGCAGCGAGGCGCCGCGCAAAAGCAAAGTGAATCCGCCCCGCATTCGTCAGCAGCAGCAGCGCACGCAAGCGGCGGTGACTGACAGCTTGTAATTGGAAACTCGTGGAAATGTGTGAATTATTCACTCAAACTTAATTGGCTGCAGTTGACCCCGCAGGGCGTTGTCTAAAGCTCACACTGGCTCGTTCTGCTCTTTCACATCTGTGATTATATAGATGAAGGACTCTCACGACGCGCGGCTCGTACAGATAGAAGTGCGTGGGGCCCACGCCCGATGGTTTGTGAGCTGTCTCGGGGGGGGGGGGGCCGCGACGGGGGGGGGGGGCTCGCGGCTGCCGCGCCCACGGTTCGCCCATGACACAGGATATCTCCTCCGCTGGCGGAATCCCTCCGCCCTTAAACGTTTGGCTGTGACGGGAGACAAAGGCTGAGGTGTCTTCTTTTTAAGTCGTCATTTGCGTGTGCACGTGTACAGCCCCCCCAATCCACTGCTGGATGATGGCTTTGCCGCACCGTGCGGATTGTGGGGGGTTGTTTGGCCACGTTGCACCACGCTGGTCAGTGTGGGTTGGTGAAGGCAGAGGGAGCGCAGTTGTGGGAGCATGGGAGTGCAGTACAACGATGGATTTTTTGCTGCACTGCCCTCGTTACCCCGAAGCAGCCTACAGCACTCGTTATCAGAATCTGAATATTTATTGCTGAGGAATCCGATGAGCTGTAAAGCTCTTTTTAACAGACGTCCAGTAGGGGCTGGTAAGAACGTTACAACAACAAACAGTACAACAACACGATAGTGGTACAAGACGGTTAAACAAATCATCCAAACACAAACAAAGTAAACTAAACCAACCCCATCCTACCAAAGCCCACTGAGGTATTCACTTATTTTCAAAAGTGACCTGGCCACAAATGGTAGCTCGACAAAGTGGCTTATCACGTGGACATTTATAGCAGCAAATTAATCCAAATGATCTAAATAGTCTAAACGCATGTTTCTAAATGCGGAGGTTAAAACCGCTCGGGCACTATTAAGGCGCAGTCCTGCTTACATTTCGAAATCCGTTGAGATCTGACTAGATTTGAAGTTTTCGTGACTGCAAGGATCCATACTCTTTGGTTATTTCGGTAAAGTCACGTAGGTGAAAAAGTAATAAAAGAAAAAAGTTAATTTTATTAAAATGTGTTTATTTTAATTTTTAATTTTATTATTTTTATTTTATTACTTTTTCACCTACGTGACTTTACCGAAAGAACCAAAGAGTCAGTCAGCCCGCCACAAGGGTGCTGTTCCCCACCACACCACGTAACGCACTGCGTTTTGTTTTGCGACTTGCAACCTGGTGCACTGGACAGCGGTGGTGCGGTTCTAAAGGGAAAGCAGATGTTCTGTGAAGGCCGCTTCGTCGCTTTTTTGGAGCGCGCTTGCACTTTAAGATGCGTTGCCACTGCGGCTTTTCCTGCGTTGTGAGTGTTGACCTAAGATGACGGTCGTGACGATGACGAAGACGACGATGTGAAGGACCAAATATGCAAGCGCGAACTTCTGGCTTGTACATGGGAACGACGACGAGGAGGGTGATGACGACGGTTGTAGAATTAACAAACTGAATGTTAGAATTCTAGATTTGAAGCTTTCATGACTGCAAGGAATCATCTTCTTAGGTTTTTTTTTCACGTGACTTTACCGAAAAAACCTAAGAAGATGAATGTTAGAACTTTAGTTTTTTTTCTTCCCCCCCTTGAGGTTACGATATTGTGACCTTGTTGGTCGCAGCGACGATCGTTAGTGCTAGTGAGCGATGTCACGACAACACGGGGCCTGGGCGGCCCGAGAGAAAACGCCCGCGAAGGCGCAAGTCGCGCGGGCCCTGTTCCCACGCGGTACCCACGCGGTGACTTCACGGGGCCTGGCCCCTTGGCGAGCGGACGGGATCTGGGCGTCGGCGTGCGCATTCGTCTTGGACGTGCGGGCCACAGGGCTCTCCGTCCCCGTGTGCGCGTTATGTGTCTCGGGGGGCAGGGAGGCGGCACTGGTTACAGCCAGGATGTCAATCAATCAATGCGCGGGCGCCAGTTGAAAAGGCACTCATTGCGTTGACTGCAATTGAAAGCTTTGGGGGCAGATATGTGTGAGACTTCCAAAACCCGCTGGGCTGCTGGGCTGCGAGGTGGCCAGGAGTAGGCAGCAGAGCAGGTTGGTTACAAAAAAAACTCCTCTGTAGGCCTGCTCACGTTCTAATTATTTAAACTATTTTAATTTTACCAGGTAAGGCCCACTGAGCTATATAGCTCTTTTTCAGAAGTGGCTTATCACGTGGAAAATTATAGCAGCCAAATACTCTAAACGCACGTTTCTAAATGTGTAGGCAAGAACCTGGAGAAAAAACCCACGTGACAACGGGGAGAACATGCAGACTCTAAATATACAGGCGTTATCAGGATTGGGATCGAACGCACGACCTCCTGTATACCAGACGAGGCAGTTAACAGCTTGCCACTGTGGCGCCCCAATCATCCCCTTGTCCGGTCGGTGGCATTTCTCTGGTTGTCCCGGTTCTTACCAGCACGCAAAACAATTCTTAAAAAGGAATCGGTAAAAGGTCTCGATGGAGGGCCCTCCTAAGAAGAGGCCTGACCGCCCCCCCCCCCCCAGCGAGGCTTTCCTCAATGAATGACACGGTTATCTTTACGATTGCTTGCCGTCTCTCATGGGGAAATTTATTTCTTTGGCAATGTGCTGAAAGTTCTGTCTGTCCATCGCAGACAATGTCTGCCCCTATGAATATCTCCGTTTTGCTGTCTTCCGCCGTGTCTCTGCGCCTCAGCGGCACGTGTCCTCAAAGCGGCGCGTCCAAACTGAGCGGAGAGACGCCGGGGACACAGAAATAAACGTTAGGAGAGTCGCAGAGAGACATGTGCGGAGACGTGGATGTGGAGAGAGACACTGAGAGAGGCAAGAGGCTTGGGAGAGTCATACAGTGACTGCTGCGCTGTAGTGATGCCCCTGCGTTGAGTAGGCGGTGGTTGACAGCCGGTGATGCAGATTTCTCACTTTTTGGAAGGAGCCTTCCAAAAATACAGCCAAGCAGAGCGAACCGCGATGGAATAGCGTGCGAGCTCTGGCAAATTACTCATTAATGATGCGAGCCATTCCAGGATTTTATGTCGGAGTAATTTGTTAAGGGGGACAGCTACATTGCACCCCCCCCACCTTAGGAAGAACGGCCCCTTACAGCCCTGGCAGCGCGTATGTGCGTATGTGACCGACATAATTAAATCTCGGCCGCGTGTCTCGGGGATTTGTAGGTGAAGCGGGTTGAGTGCATTATTTATTGTGCTTATTTGGCGGTGGCGGCGGTGGCGGCGGCGCGGGAGGCCAGCGCTCCGGCTGCTCCCATGGGCGCGCGGTGTGGGGGGTACAGTGCGCACAGTCTCGCTGGCCGTGCCTGCCCAGGCCAAGTCATCATTTGTCAGCTGATGAGGCAGGCGGCCCCCCACCCCCCACCGCCCCAACACACACACACCCACCCAAGGCAGCCCTCGGTCCGGCCCCACGCGCTCGCTGACTGCTTGTGTGCTCCGTGCGCTCAACGCCGAGCGTGGCAGTGGCAGGGAGAAATGTGCAGGGGGGCTCTTGCCGAATGCGTGACCGGGATCGCCGCGGGGGGGGGGAGACCTGCGTTGGGCACGTGACGAGCAGCAGAGCGCCGCGGAGGCGAGGTGTTAACTACCTCGCCGGGTATGCCGGAGGTCGTGGGTTCGATCCCAAATCTGACGCCTGCGTTTTTGGAGTTCGCGTGTCACCGTGGTCGCACGGGTTTTTATCCGGGTCCTCCGGTTTTTCCCCCACCACATCTATGAACATGCGTTCAAAGTATTTGGCTGCTCCTGTAAATTTCCACACGAGGATCAGCCACGTGGTTGAGCTATCATTTGTGAGAGCCAGGTCGCTTCTGAAAAAGTGCCACGTAGCTCAGTGGGCCTTACCTGGTGAAATAGCAAATAGATCATAGTTCACGGCCATGGCAAGAGGAGTACTGAATGTGGCGTGCTAGGTGCTGAAATATATTTTGAAAAATGTAATCCTTGGGTACGTTACCATGTGTGTGCAAAGAGGACGTGGTCTTTAGCAGTGTTGTTTCCAGGACCGCACACCGGCACGGGACGTGGAACCTTGTTTTCAGTGGCCATTAAGCGTGATCAATGCATAAGTAAATAAGTGCAATCACAAATGCATTTGCGCCGAGCTGGATAAATAGAAGTCAGTGCTCCGCTTGTTAGACCCAAATGTGAAGGCAGAGGAATACTAACTAACAACCTGCGGGACGCTGGGGAGCGGTGGCGCAGTGGTTAGGCACTGCGCTGCGACGCACGGGTGACCTGCACTGCATTTGATATCCCGCTCACAGCCGACGCCAAGTGGTGAACGTCTGACCCGGTCTCGGGCCTCACCTCCCTTAGGTCAACCCGGCAAAAAACGGGTACCGAGTGCGCAATGTCAACATCAGCGCTGGGGAAATAAAGTTGGCTGGGATTGACGCCACTCCTGCCGCCTCACTCGCTGTGCCCGGCCTTAATAGGTGCTCGCTGAATAATGTTTTACCCCCAATGACCGGGGTGGGTGGATCTTTGCGCAGCACAAGTGGTTTGTTGAGCCACTGGGATGTTGGCGAATGTGTGCGGCTGGCAATGTGTGTCCAGCCTCAAGTCACAGCAGCAGCAGCAGTTGCTGGGAGCCTGGGCTGTGGAATGCTGCAGCACACTGTGATGTGTTGGGGGGGGGGGGTTGTGAGTGCATGCTTGTGGATGAGTGTGTGTGTGTGCGCGTGTCTTGGTGTGTGTGTGTCTTGGTTGTGGGGAGCGGTAGTGTAGTGGTTAGTGCTACAAACCTGGCGACCCGAGTTCAGTTTCCGCTCACGGCCAACATCAGCGACGATTATTTGAGCCGGTCTTGGGCCTCCCCTAGGTCGACTCAGCCTCAAATGAGTACCTGGTGTGGTGTGTAAACATCGCCACTGGGGAGACAAAGGTGGCCGGGCGTGGTGCTGGCCAGTCACCCCTCGTTTTCCATGCCGGCCTTCATAGGTGCTCACTAACAGCACTTGCTTCAACAGTCTGTTCAGGCTATCTGGGGGATCTTTATATGTGTGCGTGTCTCCGCATGTGCGTGTAGTGCTCGATATTGCTGCTTGAGTGTCACGTGTATGGATGGGCCGCTGTATTTACACCGCTTGCAAACAACAGCGCAGTCGTTCGTGCTGTGGAGGGAAACCGCGCCTGGACGTATGGCAGCCACCTTTGCTTTGTTTATGTTGGATCGCGTGTTTTTTTTCCCTCCCCTTCAGTTTGTTGTGATTGCCTAATAGAGTTGCGGTGGTTCACGGAAACATTTGCAAAGTTGGGGGTCTTTCCCTGGCGGCGGTTATTGATCGATTCGGTTTGCCGCGCATGCGCAAGCCACTGACGCGCATTAAGAATATTGTTGAGAGCTCCGCTGTTTCACCCCGAGACGCTCCTCTCATCATCCATGGCTGTACCTCGAATAGAGAAGTCGGCGTGCTTGAGAGGCAAGGAGACGCCGCTAGGCGAACGACAGCCGAGGAAGAAAATCGTGGAACACTGGTCTGTCCTCCCCATGGCGCCGTGTTTTCATCACGCCAGTTGGATATAACGCGATTGAGTGAACACAACTAGTATAGGAATGAGGGTTTGCAGCAAGGCCGCAATTATAATATATATTGGGGGGGACACATCGCCCACAATATTCAAATATGCTCAAAATGTCCCCCCCCCCATATATTGCTATAAAATAGATTTCTGTTTATATGCCATTACTTACAATGAAACAAGAAAAGGTAAAAAAAGAAAAAACAGAGTAATGGAATACAATACACTATTAGATAGTATTGTAAAAAAATAATTAAAAGTCCATCCTGTGTGTTAGTGAATTTTTTAATATTTTAGGCAGGAAATTCGTTTTCAAATTTGGTCCCCCCCAAATGTTGACTCTGGCTACGGCCTTGGCTTGCAGTGATGTTGAAATCAGCGCGTTGCATAGCTAGGCTCTTGAATCGCGTGCCCATGAGGGATGGTGTTGGTTTGCGGAGGCCTTTACCCAGCAGTGGTGACATCACGACTGATGACAGTGACCCAATTAATGATGGGACCGTACATATTTCACCTCCGACGAGCACGGTTGGCTACGGACGGTGCAAAAGAAGTTCAACGTACAAACGTTGCAGACAGGATGCACAGAGATTCACAACACGAGCATCTGGTGCTCAGAGATCAATGTGAAGTCTTGCTCAGTAGGCAGTGCCTCATCTCCTGTTTGCAGCTCCGAGACAGTTTTGGAAATACCACATTGCTATGGTGGGGGCGAGTTTATCCATGGGACAGCCACTTTTGAATTCCCTACAAAGTGGTACTATTTTATCGACCTCGGAGGAATGATGGGCAGAGTCATCCCCGAACAAGGATCTAAACTGAAACTAAACTTTATTTGACCAGGTAAGGCCCACTGGGGCTATATAGCTCTTTTTCAGAAGCGACCTGGCCGCATATGGCAGCTCAAGGAAGTGGTTTATTACGTGGAAATTCATAGCTGCCAAATATTCTACACACATGTTTCTAAATGTTGAGGGAAGCACCGGAGGACCCGGAGAAAAATTCCACACGACCACGGGGAGAACATGCAAACTCCAAATATACAGCGGGCGTCATGGTCGGTATGGAACCCGCGACCTCCTGTATACCAGGCGAGACAGTTAACATCTCGTCACCGTGGCGTCCCGTCTGAGCTGGCAACTATACGAAACCCGCTTTGGTGTAAATGCTTTGAGCCACTGGGCCGGCTGAGCAGCGCCCGCCGCCGCTCGGGAGATGGAATCGTCGTTGATCTAGTCACGTGTCGACCGCGGCGCCCGCAGCCTGAGGAGCCGTGACGCTCCAGCAAATTTTTTTAAGCGTTCTGTTAGCATTAAGCACCAATGCAGACCGTGCAAACATATTTCTCTTTTACATGGCTGCGCACTTGTGAGCGTGCACATACAGCACAACGGAACTCCTGTTGGGCGGCAAAGTAATCTGCTTAGGGGCTTGAGAGATTGTCAAGTGGGCGAGACAATATTATCTGGGCTTAAAAAGTGAAACATGTTTCAGTCTGAATAAACAAACCCACCAGATAAAAAAAACACACTCGGGGGTGCATTTATCACCATACTTTATTGCCCCTTTAGATCTTCAAAGCTAAACACGTCTCAGTAATGAAAGGTGTACGAATTTGCTCACCGTTTTTCAAACGCTTTACCCTTTTGTCAATGTTCTTCCACCCCCCCCCCCCCGTTGAGTCCGTTGTGTGCCGTCATCACAGCGACATGTGCATCATCCCCGTGGTCATTTTCTCTGCCGTTTATTGTTATCCGTGCGTTTTGCGTTGTCGTGTAAATGCTCGGGTGAAATGTAGCAGAAGCCCCCGTGTTTGTTTGCGAGCACGGCCCGGCTCTCCTTCTTGTGGGACTTGTAGGCCTTGCAGGGCCAGTCCCTCTCATGCATTTTTGAAAAGGAAATTACCACTCAAAAGCTTATTCAATTTTTAAAAAAAATTCTCAAGGATTTTTCCACGTCTAGGGAACACGAAACTTCAGGATGTCAGTGTCCACGTCTTCCCTAGCAATGGCACATCCTTGCGAGTCCCTCTCATTCCATGTCACCTCCCGCCCCGCAGCACACTGGCTTTGCATGGCACCGCAGCATTCTGACCCACTCTCCAAGCGGCAGCATCTCTGCTGAACCCTCCATGCCCTGTGACACCACCCCAATGGACACCATTTCATTTCTCTTAGTTTGTAAGTTGGACCGGGTGTACGGTGGCGGGTATGTGTCCGTTTGAACTATATTAGGGCGACTGACCTTTGGATTCTTTATCTCCCGCAGGTACTGATCTGTGCAGAGTCTGTGGGCCGGGAGCTCCTATCACGGCGTCCAAAGGGCGGGGAGCGTGACGCCTAATTGAACTTCAATCCGCGGCTCTGCGCCATGACTGCATCTACATCAGCCGATCGCACCGAGCGTAAAAACTGAGATGTACTGCAGAGGCTCCAGGGGAGGCGGCTCGAACTGAGACCAAAAGCACTTCGGAATGCTGCGCGGCAGTCGACCGTGCGAGCCAGAGTGGAACACATCTGCACTGCGGCCTCGCTGATATTCGATACCACCGAGGAACTGTCCACTGTACTTTTTTTACTTTACTTTACGAGCCCCCGTTTTGACAAAGTGCAGAGACCGCCGTGTCACCGTGCGGCTGTCGTGGACTTTGCCCCGCGGAGGCGGGAGGCTGGACGGAGGAGGGCGGCGCTGTTCTGGATCCGCGGAGTCTGCTAGCGCCGAGCGGCGGCCCCGTCGGGCGGCCGGCATGGCGTCCAGCAGCAGCACGTGCTCCACCCCGAGCCCCAAGGGCCACCTGCCGGCCTACGCCGCCGGCGCCTACCCCTTCCTCTTCTCGGGGTCCGGCGGTGGGGCCATGTCGCCGCAGAGGCTGGGCGGCCTTCACCCACTGCACCAGATGTCCGTCAGTGGCTACAGCACGCCGTCTCCGGCAAGTGAGTGCTCCCGCCCCCCCCGGGATCCGTCCGCTGGGTTTGGCACCGTGCGTTTTTGATCGCCGTCCTAACGTGCCGCTCGGTGCTCCGTGCCTCGGTTGCTTCGAGTGCTCGCTCAGAAAAGGTTACTCTGGGGCAACGGGCACGCCGTGGTCTATTTGCACATCTGCCGACTTCTCGAAGATTATTGATTTTCCATTTCCCACGCTGCGGGCAAAAAGCACCGCATTGCCAAAAGTGGCGCACGCGCGCGCGCGTGTTGAATTGCTGTGGAAATCGTACGCGCCGCTTGCGGGAGGATTTTGTGAGACCTGGGCTTTTGCCGTGAATTTTTTTTCTGACAAAAATGTCATCGAGGGGCTAGAGATGGGGATGGGCCGAGGCGCGGCGTCGGTGAGTGAAAGCAGCGCCGCTGCTGCCCCCGCTGCTGCTGTAGGCATGCGCGCTCCCAGCCTAGCATGGGAGGCAGCGAGCATGGATAATGTGGAGATTACATGCGGCGGCTCTCTTTTACTCTTCATCTGTCCGCAGCTGCCTGCCGTCGTCGGTGCGTGCGCTGCGATCGTGTATTTAAACGAATGCGAGCTTAAGAGTCATGAGCCTCAATTTCCCGCGGCATTATGGGCGAGCTGTGAGAATAAAACAAAATCAAAGTGCACATTCGTGCGTGGCAAAACAAAAATAAAATAAACCTTACAGGACGTGCGGCGCATTACTGTAACGATTATTGAGATTGAAGGGACCATTGCGGGCCAGTCGACATGAACAAAAATTGTGGCGGTAATGTTGATCTTTATGCACAGCAGAATCGCGTTCCCAGTAAGGGATATTAAGGGATTGAATCATGCAGCACTTGAGTGGCTGCCGTGCATGGGTGTAAATTAATTCCTTGTCAGTTTGATCCCAACGCAGAAGCCCTCGGATAACCCAGCGCAGCTGCGCCAGCGTGTTTGAGAATGCCTCCTTAATTGAAATGTGACGCCGTCACGTCAGTCATCTGCGCGTAGCCTTTGGGCCTCTGTTATCGTTAGGTTCAACCAGTTTTCGCCTGCGAAAGCACCATCGTCGTGACACTTGAAGGAGCTATTTGCATACCTTGGGCACACACATGCGCGGGGCGTTGCGACCGCGTGACCTGCTGGCATGCGCGATCCCAAAGCGCCAGGCGCTGGTGCATTGGGCCCTTGTTACGCACAAAGTGCTTGCCACGAATGAACCACGATGCCTTGCTGACTCTCGGTAAGGAGCATAAATTATCACGCAAAATCTGGTCATCCTCGCAGCAGCTTTTGGCTAGCCATCAAACAAAGACGGTTGCTGCATCGCGCGTTTCCAGACGCGCTTCTGCGGCCGTCTGGAACACTCTTCCTTCCGATATGAGGAAGCCAACGGAGCTGTGCACTTTTAAATCTAAATTGAAAACTAATTTCTTTAGAACTGGTTTTTGTATTTAGTTTGTTGTCCTTTCCCTGCACCTCTGATTAGCGCACTCAACATTACGTAACGGCCGCAACGCGATACGGAGATAAAAATCGAGATTAAAATGAGAAAACTTCGGGACCCAAAAATAAAATCTATGTCGGTGGTTGTGTTACAGAAGACGTTAACGCGCCACCACGAGAGCCCTCGCGGCACGTGAAGGGCCCTTTGTTGTCGTCGCGACGTTGAATTGGCGTCGTTTTCTCTTTTCGTCGCCGTGTAATGCACGAGCGTGAATGCAAGTGCGGAGACCCGTAAATTAAGTTATCCGTTAAGTAGTCAGGAGGATTAAGCCGTTCACGGGTTGCTGCTCTAACTCCACCAGCGCAGGCAGTGAGGCTCGCACGAACCCATCTGGCGATTTCATAACGCGTACTTCATTTCCCTTGCGAAGATTTCCAAATAATAAGCAAGTAAGTAATAGAGAATAAATGTATAGACGTCTCGTCGCACTCCGCGGAATTGCCGAGCGGAGCACGCTGAGTTTTCCCCATTAACGAGCGTCGCAGCACGGAGCGTGAGCGATGCTTTTGGCGCGCCGCTATTTAAGTGGACACCAGGGCCTTACTTGAACCGCCGCTCGCTTCGAGAATGTGACCCGGTCTTCTTTCGCTAACCTCGGATGACTCGGGAGCGTCCGGCGCTGCCACACGGCGCCGGCGTTGCGCGGAGCCACGCGGCTCCCTGACCCCGCTGGGCCCGCGCACGCGTTGGCAACGCCGCGTGCCGCGGACGCCACGGCTAACTGGCTGTAAACGCTGGAGCCTTTGCCACAAATGCACTACGCTGGAGCCGGCCGCCGTGCGAGACCTCCGCCTCGGACGATCGGCTGCGCCACGCGGTGGGGAGCGGGGGGGTGAGTGGTTGGGTGAGCGGAGGGCGGGGGGCGGGTGGGGGCCGCGGGGCGCATCCGCCGGCCACGCGGTTAATGGATGCGGCTTGGCTCGGCGAGGTTTGCATCCGACATTGGCCCGGGGCTTGTGGGAATAGAGACATTAAGAGTTTTCACTTCTGTGCCACAACTCCCCCGGCTGCTGCTCGAAAAGCGAAAAACTAAAAAAATCCTCAAGAGAAAGGCGGGGGGGGGGGGCTGTTGTGGCGACTGCAGGGTTCGCTGGGCCGGGTGGGTCCTTGAAGGCCGGAGCTTGGCGAGTGCGAAGCCTCATTGGTATTCCCCGTGGCGTCCTTCACTTGGCAGCGAAGTCCCATTAGACTGGTCTGGACATGCAGCCCCGCAGCCGCGTGACTCCTCTCGGCTCAGCTCGGTAGCCACGGGCCTATATTTAGAACAAATTAATGAAAGCGATCGAACCATAAAAAAGTAATGGTAATGAAGTTAGTTGTTAATGTTCTGCGTAAGGTGTTAATCTTCCCATTTTGACAACCTGAGAAAGGCTGTTGAAGTCCTTTCTGGGCACTGCTGCGTGTTGAGCAATGCATTTGTGAACTTGCTGATAACAGAATGTTATCTTCAGGTTAATAAATAGAGGGCTGGTGATTGCTGTGACACCTGGCATTTTTACCTCTGGGCTGATTCCACTTTCTGGGTTCCAGCATCATCACCCCTTTCTAGAAGCCAACATAAGACACTCTTATCGATGAAATTTATGATTTGGTAATGTCGTGCACAGTTGGCCCAAACAACTGAAAGCCATTATAGAAATTTTACATCCAGGCATTGCCACAAGCAGCGAAACCCTACACACAACAAGCACACTTTACGCGCTCCTTGACATCGTGTACCGTTCGCTAGTAATATTTAAAGGACTTAAGCACCCTCAACTCCTTTCAATTAAGGGCTTTAAATGATTAGGAGGAGGCACAGGAGAACTGGAACCGTTGTGGAATGTAGGTCACGGGGTTTCTGCCAGGACGCTGACTCCTAAGTCATTCCAGATGGTTTAAAATTCCTCCGGGAAGCAAAGCACTTTTATTTATTTACTCGTGCGCGTTTGCGTGACAGACGCTTACATGCGTGCCAGCTTTCACGAGAGAACTTCGCTAGCGGAGGATCCCGCACTGGGCGCCCTCTCGGTGAGCCTCGATCGCGGCGCCATTAGCGAACCACGTCAGTGACTGCTTACGTGCACATGTCAGTGACTGCACGGGTGCATTTGTGTGGGCGCGAGTGACCGTGTTGGTGGCTGTGTCAGTTGACGCGATGAGAAGAACATCCCATCGGCGGACTGCGTTTGTGCATAGCTCCTCTGTTCGTGACTGACTCTGTTAATGACTGTGCTAGTGGCCTCAATAGATCCTCGCTTAGTGACCCCCGCGTTAGCGCCTCCGTTACACTCTGTGGCGTTAGCAACCACGTTAGCGCTTATAAACTACGCTTGAGGACGGTGTTGAGTGCAGGTTGATGAAAGGGGCTCCGTGACCCGCACGGCGGTGAGGGAGACCTTCATCCAGCAATGATTGACTAAGGCCTCTACTTCCACGACTGCTGCTGGGAACGAAAGCGGAGAGTCTTTTTTCGTACGGCTGATGTAGATGCAGAACAACAACTGCCATTTCACATTACAGGAAACTTTGAGGAACTCCAAGGCACATCGCAGCACCGTTAAACTTCCTGGCACAGCAGCCAGTTGTTTTTTAAACTTTCTTTCCGAACTTGGAGATGATAAGGGAAAATTGTAAATAACAGATACAAGCTTGGTGCTTAAAACAAATGTGCAGCATTGGAGCGCCTGCCTGCAGTGGCACCGCATCGATCGAGCAAGCAGACCAAATTGCCGCCGATAAACTATAAACAGCAAATAACAATGCGATTGAGGGCATCTGCCAAGAAGCTAGAGAGCGGTCAATTTTGGTGAATCTCATACGTGTGTTTGCCCGCCCTGTTTATTCTCTCAAGGCTGTGTTTTCACACCGCTTTGAAATGTCTGCTCAGGGCATGGCACTGACAAAAAACTTACGGACCGCTGGAAAAGCCACCGCACGTCATTTTGAAAGCGTAAATATATATATACAATAGTTCCTTGGTTAACAGTTACATCGGTCAAGGGTTTTTCGGTTAAAGTTTAACGCCTCCCATCGGGCCCCATGGTTTCGACTGACGTTAACATTTTTATTCGCGGTACGTTTGCGTTATGCACGCGGGTGCCGATTTCGGCCAATCCGAGCGGTCGTACGTTTGTGCCGAGCCATCCCCTCAGCCAATCAGTGATGCCCATTTATGAGCGTTTAGACCTCCAACTGGCTTTGTTTACATTATAACGTTTTCTGTTTTGGCAGTGGAAATAGCTCTTTTGCAGACTCAGTGGTTTATTTATTTATTTTTGAACTTATAAGTGAATTCGACGAACAGTTGTTTCGGTTAACCGGAGTTTTTGTCAAATGGATTAAAAACGTTAACCGAATTTTACTCGCTTGTGCTCGAGCCCTCGTGTCGCGAGATTAGTCACCCATTCGGATCACTCACAGAGCAGTGCAACCCGAAACAAAATACTTTCAACGTTTGTTACGTTAAAGCTAAGGAAGCCAACAACGTATACAAACAGTAATCCCAGACAGAAAAATACATAAACAGTGCGAATGAGAAGGCAAAACAAAACAATAATCTCTTGAAAACATTTTTTCCCCCATATTAGGAAAATTTGTAGACTTTGGTGACTTGCTTACATGTCCATGCAACGCACGTTAATATACAACTCGTATGTTATCGTGCATCGCCCATCTCGGACGCGGGGAGCTTGGAATTGTCATTCGTGGTAATTAAGCGATCGAGTCAATTGGGCCTTGGCGCAAGGTTGCGATGCCCCTTGGATCAACGTTAATGCCAGGAAGCGCGCGGCTCGTGTGCCAATTCTGCTAAACATTACCCGTCCGGAGGACGACGTCGCGTCTCCCCCCCCCCCCCGAGCGCGTTACGACTGCCAGTCGCTTTGATCCTCAGCCTCCAGCCCGTGCTGCACGTTGAGTTTCCACGTCGCAGACATGCCCGCTGCGTGCGATAAATACTCTTTAAAAAAGCTGAACATAAGCAAGTTGGGTAACGCGAGGTGGCCGGGGGGTTCAGGGGTCAGAGCGCTGAAGAACTGACACCCTGGTTTCAAATTCGGGCAGCCGTCTCTGATTAAACGGGCCTCTCGTGTGCGGTGAGTCGATCCATTCCATCGTTCATAAATGTGTAATGCAGACAATTTGAACTTTAAAAGGGCATCTATGTGACCTTTCTTGCCATACTGACAAAAAACGACCCGTAGATATAACTGCTCAAATCGAGTTATGAATACTTTGATATCTTCTTGGTTCTTTCGGTAAAGTCACGTAGAAGGGAAATAAAACATAATAAATTGTATTTTATTATGTTGTATTTTTATTATTGTATTATTTCCCTTCTACATGACTTTACTGAAAGAACCAAGAAGATGAATCCCTGCAGTCACGAAAGCTTTAAATCGAAAAGTACTTTGATACTTGTATTGCCTGGACTGTTTGCCTTTTGGCGTTCTCTGGCCTAACACTGGTGAGACTAGACCACAATGAAGGCTGTCTCTGGTGTAGGCCAATCAGTTTCAAAGAGAATGCTTGTATAATTATCAGAGCATGTTTTTTGCATGTCTTTCCACAAGTGCATGTGCTTAATGCAGACCTGATGCTTTGCAATAGGTTTCTATTTGGTGTTTGAACATCTTAACACCTCCTGTTTTATCGCCAGAAAGGGAAAAAAATATTTTTTTTTCATCGTCTTAAAAAGGACATTCATGCAGACATGGGAGAAGACTGAGGAAAGAGCAGAGAGTCTTCAGATTTGCACGGAAGGACGGCACTGATGCTGCGCAGTGCAGAACAGATTGAATGCCAGTTGTCACCAAGGACTGACATCGAGACGGATGGATTGGTTTGCGATTAAACAAGGCTGTTCGTGTGTTATAAGTTGATTTTATCAGGCCGGTCACCAATGACTGCACTAAAAGAAAATATCTCATTACGTTTGGTTCTGTACTTAATTTGGCAAAAGTCTAGCTCCGGCACTTAAAGTATTGGTTTGACATTCATGCAACGAACATTGCTCTCATACGGCAGGCTGGGGTGGAATTCTAATAGCACAATTGGAATAAAACTGTGGGGAAAATTACATTTTATTTTTTATTACTTGGAAGCACTCGCCTGAGCTCACGTGCTGCTAACTGCCATCCTATCTGCACCTCCAATTAGCATGGTTGGCTACGTACGGTTTTGAAGAAGTTCAACGTCCTATCACTGATCTCCTCAGTGACAGAGCACTGTGCTCCAGCCTGGTCCAGGAGCGAGTATAATTGAATAACGCAATGCGCGTCATAACTGGAACTCTGAAGCCGACACCAATTCCCTGGCTCCCTCTTCTGGTTAACATTCTGCCACCAAATATCCGCAGAGACGTGCAAACTGCAAGGAAGCGTGCCTCTTCCGTTGCCCATGCTAACTGACTACCCGCCAAATCAAGGCCTCATCGATATCCCTCGCCGCCAACTCGACTCCCGATCCCCCTTCTCGGATCGTGCATTCACCGTCCTAGAATCCCGCCCGGATCCGCGAGAACGCTGGCAAACCGCGTGGAATGACACGGATACTCAGAGACCCAAACGTTGCACCTCCTGGCTTTGGCATTCCTCGAAGACACCAGCGCCCCATCGACTGCATCAAAACATCGACAGACCCGACGCACCGCATCTCCTTCGTGATTGGAGAATTAACGACAAGCCACAGTCTTGCAATCGCGGCCATGCAACCCAAGCTAGGCACCGTACAGTAAAACCCCGGATCGCGAGTAACTTGGTCTGCGAGTGTTTTGCAAGACGAGCAATTTTTTAATATAAATATTAATTTGATAAACGAGCGAAGTCTTGCAATACGAGAAGTACATGTATACGCTTTGTCTGCCGAGCGTCACGTGATCACAACTAATATACGAGTGCTTTGATATACGAGTGCTTTGGATTACAAACACGTTTCCGGAACGAATTATGCTTGCAATCCAAGGAGTCTGCGCTCCTTCAGCAAAACTCCACAAACTCCCTCGTGAAGCCTTCTCGTGGCAAGCAGACCTCGGCATTGGCAGCGAGCCCTCTGAAAGCATTGCCATCGTTGGCAAGGATAGAACAGGACGGCACTGCGATTCTGAGCAGAGAGTTGTCACTGGTGGGGAAGAACTCTCCTGTACCGGAGGCTGTCGAACAAGAGGCTGCTCGGGTCAGGCCCACGCTCAATGTTTGTCACGGGTCACATTGACAGACAGGGCAAGAACGTGACACGGCCGTGCCGCACGCCTCTGACACGGAACAATCGCGGGAGGGGCGAGGTGAGGGCGGGACGGGGGGGGGGGACACCTCGACGGCGTCGTCTCCCGCTCGCTCGGGGAAGAGTGGCAGCGGCAGATGCGAGTCGCCGGGTGGCGGCGGCGGCCTTGCTCCGTGCCCTCCCCCGCCCGCCCGCCCCCGCCGCCCCCGCCTGGTGCCGGGCCAAGGGAGACGAGGGGTGCCCGTGTCACCGTGCCCACCGACACGTGCGGAGTCCATCTACGGGCCCATGCGTTCGTAACGCACCGGCGGCGTCTTGACGGCCGGTGACAAGAACCGGCTTGTTTGTCGTTTTGTGAGTACAAGGCAGGCTGTTTCGTTGCCCGTGAGCCAAATGAATATTTTAAATGAGGCGATGTTTGCTGGTACGATACGTCTACAACTGCCTTTACCCTCGTGAGCGTGAAGAAGAAGACGACGATGACGACCTAAGAAGAACGACCGGCGCTGTGCAGCGTCTCAAGCCCCTGAGTGGCTTTGTTGAGCAGCACGCAGCTGAAGTGCCACTCTGCACGCGATTGAGAGCGTAGCCGCCCGTGCCGCACCACACAGCTGCGGCGGGGCCGGTGAGGGCCCGAGCCGGGCACTCCGGAAAACACGATTTCCAATTTTTGGTTGTTTAAAAAAAACAACAACAGCGAGCATCATGAACGCGCTCTCCCCTTTTCCGGTAAACAGCGCCCATTAAATGTTTTGAGGGAAATGAGTTCCCAGGCTGCTTCATGGTTCACAAAAGGCTTCTCTGGCTTGGCTGGGACAATTTTACTGGGGGGGGGGGGGTGGGAGTTGCTCCACAATGGAAGCAGACGCAGATAAATCTGGGCCATTCATCACAGATGGATTGTGTCTGAATTTGGTGAGAATGCGGCATCCTTCATCGGCGAGCAGAGTCCGCTCCATTGTTGTGCACAGACACGAACGTGAATGGGGAAAGTTACACATTAACTGCAGCCTTCCTTGATCACAGGCACAATTTCCCGGTGCTTTGGCTTTTTTTTTGTTCCGGCGGATTTGTCAGAGGAATGTCTGAAAATCTCAGCGTCTCCAAGACTTGCAGACGGTTTTAGCTGCGCTGATGCGCCCAGCATTAAACGATCAGTCCATGAGAACATGTGGTCAATCAAAATGTGCGCGCGCCACTTTTGAAGCTTAATCTCTACTTCTTAGCGAGCTATTTCCCTTTATCCCTCGATTGCGATGATATAAATGGTTAGACTGGCACTGGTGTCCACAAAGGGCTGGGGAATAAAGAGTGCGATGCATTCCCAGAAATACGCAATTGTCTTGTAGATGCGTTGTCCCCAACAAGTCTGAAACCTCATAATAATTTATAGTTTCTCTTTACATTCATGGCTATATAGCACTGCAGCTACGTCACTGCCACTCATGACCTTAACTTTAGAGTCTTGAGTCTTGTTTCTCTTTAATGGGCGGCAGGGTTGAGCGTTGGTAACACTTGTGCCTCACAGCAAATAGGACCTGGGTTCGATTCCCGACTCACATGTTTTTCTGTGCCGAGTTTTGTACATTTCTCCCCTGTTCTTCGTGGCTTTGCTCCAGGTTCTTTGGACTCGTCCCATACAACGTATGGGGTGAAAACAATACTGCGTAATAAAACCCACAATTATTTTACTAGTTAAGGCCCGCTGAGCTGTGGAGCTCTTTTTTAGAAGTGACCTGGCCGCAAATAATAGCTCAATTAAGTGGCTTGTTGTGGGGGCATTTATGGCAGCGAAATACTCTAAATGCATGTTTCTAATGTGGAGGGAAAAACCGGAGGACCCAGAGGAAAAAACACGCGACCACGGGGAGAGAGACACGCAAACTCCAAATATACAGCAGGCTTCAGGGTTGGGATCGAACCCACGACCTCTGTATACCAGGCGAGGTAGTTAACATCTAGCCACCGTGGCGGGCCAATGCAACTGGTAAGTAGCCAAACACCCAAATGCTGACACATTTCCTGAAAATAGCTCGATTGGCATTTCACACACGGTAGCAGCAGCAATATTGCCCACGCCTGTGAAAACCTGGCCAGGACCCTTCTTGAAAAAAAGAGTCTTGAGACTCGGTGAGGCTTTCCTGGGTAAAATAAGCGGAATAATACAATGAACAAAAAGCTTTGAACATGTGACAGAGAGTGTGGGGGGCCTCCCCCCCACAGCCTCGGCGTGGTGCTGTAAGTCTAGAGGCGCTTGTTGGTGGTTGCGTCGCTTACAATAACCACATCCACTGGGAGGGAGACATGGAGCCTCACACGTCACCGTCCTTGTGACCTCTCGTAACCGCCGATGTTTCTGCGATGAGTAACGGCGAGAGAGGCAAACATCCGCCGTGCATGCAGTGCTCTAGCCACACGTAAGCATGCCACACACACACACACGCCACATCCGTTACGCGTTGGTACGTGTGTGGTGGGGCTGGTTGTCAAAACGTTATGAGAATGGACATTTAAGTGTGAATGTGTGCACAGATTTGTATCATCGCGCTCGACATTTTTACAGCTTCAGAGACAGGGAGCAGAGAGGAAACGGTTGCCATTCTGCAGCGCACAGGCCCCACGAGCCATGGTTTTGAGATGAGCTTCTGCGGCCGTCTGGAACGCTCCTCCCGACAAGAGGAAGCCCCTGGGAGCTATGTACTTAAACCATCTCGGATTGAAAACTCATTTCTTTCCAACTGCCTTTTGCGTGTCAGTTTGTTGTCCATCCCCAGCACCTCCCATGAGCACGGTTAGCTACGTACAGTGCGAAAGAAGTTCATCCACACACATTAGTTTCGGCGGCACACCATCCAGCCGAGCCAGTTTCTCTCTACAAATCAATGCCGTGGGAATAGAATGACCGAGAGGGCGCGTATATCATACCCCCACCTCCTCCCCGCGGTGTTTACGCGAGAAGCGGTTTGCTTGAAAATATACTTTAGTCGTTTTTTTGTTGTTGTTCAAGGTTACGTGCCAGGGCTGTCACCGTGTCACCGTGAAGGAGGCCTCGTTCTCCTGTTTTTACTCATCACTCAGAATCTGGCCTTCATGCGGCTGCAACCAATGGCCGTGGTAGCTTTGACCTACTTTAAACACGTGGAATATTAACCTCGCCGCCGCTGTAACGTCACCGTGTTTACTTAGCTGCTGCGTGCTCTGCAGCCGCGCATCGTGTTCCGAGGTGGAGCATGAATAACGCATGTCCCGGTGGTGCGGCACGCACGATATTTGTCAATGGAATCTTACCCCCCCCTCCCCTTCTATCCGCGCGCATTTGTCTCATAACTGGATCAGTCTAGTGGGTTTCTTCGTGAGAGCACGCTCGCTCGCTCCTTTTTTGTGTAATATTAGCGATTGCTGGAATGGGTTGCGTCTGGGAGGATGTTTTGATACTGCATGCTGGTCAGGGTCCTGCAGCGCCAAAGCACGCGTTGGGAGAGTGAGAGTGCAAGCTAAGCCAAACGTTACTTCTAGATTTGAAGTTTTCGTGACTGCAAGGATCCATACTCTTTGGTTCTTTCGGTAAAGTCACGTAGATGAACAAGAAAATAACTAAATTAAATCACGACGTTTCGGAGGCAACACAAGCTTCCGTCATCAGGTGGAACAGCCACAGCAAAATGACTGTAGTGATTTAATTTAGTTATTTTCATTTTATTATATTTTTTTATTATTAAAATAAAAATCTACGTGACTTTACCGAAAGAACCCAAACGTTGTCCGGGCTTGGTCTGGACCTAGTCCCTGGTGGTTTGAGAAAGGCTTTTTATCCTCCCTGGTGTCCCCAAAGGCTTTTGTGGACATGTCAAGGGATCTGTCCCGGACTCGAACTCGTAATGTGGGCAAAGGGGCGTGGGGGGCTACCTGAGTAGCGGGGTGGGTGCTGGTAGATGAATAGGCGGGGGCCTGTGGGCAGTGGGTGAAGCCAATGGTCAAGTGGGCGTGGATATGTAAAAGTAGGCGTGGCTGGCGGAGGGGTGGGAGGGGCCGCCAGTTTTCTATGTGTCCCTGTTGAGCCTCCCATCAATGAAATAGCTACAGGTGTGAGAGTGGAGGTGCAAGCAGGTATCTCAACAGCTACCATCCATACCTGTCCCCTGAATGCTGTTCAGACCCTCAACTCTGGCCATGGAAGTTGGGGGAGGGGCGGGCGGGAGGGGCTGAGCCCACGGGGCCACTTAGCTTACGGAGTATGGTCACCCACACCCGGGTACTGATGCTGTTTCTAGGCCGTTCCTGAGGCAACCGAGGCCTGGTTAGAGCGGTGGCCATGGCAATGAGGCATCTGTTCTCACACGATGACGCACCAAGATGTTATCGTCTAAAGCTCCGGCGTGTGACAGCAACGTGCAACATTCTCACGGTGCGATTGGACCTTGAAAGTGAAGTCTATTCAGGCCCAGCATTTGTCAGAATACAGTAGGGTACGGTGTCTATGCTTTCACTGGTGCACAGCCTGTGATACTAGTTAGCTATGAGATGAAACCGCAGAACCCGGAGGAAACCCGTATAGAAGAGGAGGAGAACATACAAGCTTCACACAGAGAGGTGCCGCGGTGATGAGATGTTAACTACCTCGCCTGGTATGAAGGAGGCCGTGGGTTCGATCCTGACCCTGACGCCTGCTGTATATTTGGAGTTTGCGTGTCTCTCTCTCCATGTACGCGTGGATTTTTCTCCGGGTCCTCCGGTTTTTCCCTCCACGTTTAGAAACTTTGCATTCGGTGTATTTGGCTGCTATAAATTGCCACACTTTGTTGAGCTATCATTTGTGACCAGGTCACTCTAAAAAGAGCTGTATCGTTCAGTGGGCCTTATTTGGTAAAGCAAAAAAATTGTTTAATGATCATATTTACATTTGAATTCATTCATCACGCCACGAATATTGATCGTCAAATGTGCGGCAGGCAAAAAATGTTAATTACTATTCAACATTTGTTATTTCTAATTTCCCTCGGATTAAGCAAAGTATTTAAAAGCACACAGAATGTGCTGCCTCACGCTTGGGTGAGCGTTGGAGCCGCCCCGTGCGGCCCCCGACGCACGTGTTCGTTCAGGTTGCACAGAGACGCGTGTTCGTTCAGGTTGCACCGAGACGCGTGTTCGTTCAGGTTGCACCGAGAAGCGTGTTCGTTCAGGTTGCACAGAGACTCTTGTTCGTTCAGGTTGCACAGAGACGCGTGTTCGTTCAGGTTGCACAGAGACACGTGTTCGTTCAGGTTGCACAGAGACGCGTGTTCGTTCAGGTTGCACAGAGACGCGTGTTCGTTCAGGTTGCACCGAGACGCGTGTTCGTTCAGGTTGCACCGAGACGCGTGTTCGTTCAGGTTGCACAGAGACGCGTGTTCGTTCAGGTTGCACCGAGACGCGTGTTCGTTCAGGTTGCACAGAGACACGTGTTCGTTCAGGTTTGCACCGCGGCGTTTGTTCGGCCGTCTGGTCGCTCCCAAGTGCCGGGTAGCGAAACGTCGGACCTCGCGCCGAACAACACGCAGCGGACCTGACGGCAACAACATTGGCGAGTTCTCCGTTTGCCTCTCTCGGCACTCTGCCGTTGGGAGATTAGAGATTGTTGGCACCGCAGTTTGGGTCACCGTGCCCCGCGCCAGGGCACGGCGGGGGGTCGGGGGTCGGCTTGCCGCGAGCCAAGCGGACCCCCCCCCCCCCCTCTGTCACCCAGCGTGCTGGTGGTGTAATCCATCTGAGTGTGGGGTTTGTTTGGTCTTGTTTTACATTCTTCAGTTGCCGGAGAGCAGTAACGGGCGGCGGAGAGAAAGGGGGTGCGCTGCTGCTGCTGCGTCTGTGTTGGTTCTCGGAGGGCAATGCCCTGTGCGTGCGCGTGTCTGTGCGATGTTTGCGTGCGGAGTTGTGCGGCAGCAAGCCGGTCTGCCCCGCCGCATTACGAACCCGGTGACCCCGTTTCATTTCGCCACCGCAGCTAGCAGCTAACGTTATTGGCGATATCTGAGCCATTGCCAGGACTTCCCCCTAGCTTGATTGAGTACGTGCTGTGGTGAGTAAACATGGGCACTGGGGAGATTAAGGCGGCCAGGGTCTGTTCCTGGCCGCCACCACTCCATTGCATGCTGTGCCAGTCTAAATGCCCATCGACAGCCCTTGCCCTAACAGTCTTTGAGGCTACACAGCGGAGAGAGACTTTGTGTTGCGGCTAAGTGATGCACCGGGTCGCGATGTTTCTTTGCGTGAACTGAGAACGCGTTAATGTGGGCTCGCATCTGCATGAACTTAAAAAAAAGACAAACCCAGGAAGTTTTAATTTAAAGCTTTCGTGACTGCAGGGATTCATATTCTTGGTGCTTTCGGTAAAGTCACGTAGAAGGGAAATAATAAAATAAAATAAACATAATAAACCCAGGAGGATTACCCTTTTATTTTCGGCAGCAAAAAATTTCATTGACGAATATTTAACGGGTGGCACATATGAGAAGGCTGCGGCCAGCGCGCGGGGATGTGCACGCCGCGAGCCTCTCGCTCGCTGCGCTTTTGTTTCCGACTTCGCGGCTCAACGATCCCGCCTCCTCCCCCCCGTTGCCGTTCCTTGATGCTCGTCCTGGGAATTCGGGGGGTGCCTGGTCCCATCACCCCTGACCGATCGCTCTCACTGTACGCATTAGCACCGAGCGGCATTCCCGCTTCCTGCCTGCGGCTCTGTGGTCCCCCCCACCACCCCCCCACCCACTACCCCCCCCCCCAGCTCGCGCTACCGAAACCTCCCCGGGAGACGCGGAGAGCGCTGTGGCCGCACGGGGCCGCACGGCACGGCGGCGTTCGCTGCGCACGGCACGCGCGCGCGTGCGTGCGTGCGTGAAATGCGACACTTGACGAGCCTCGCTGACCCAGTGCGAGGATAAACGGCGAGGGTCGAGGCTTGGTATCCGCTCGGAGCGAGACGCGCGCCTCGCTCCGTCTCGCTGGGGAGCCGCTCGACACGAGCGAGCGTCCAATGCCTTGCTCGTGGCGACATCGTCGTCGCCGTCGGCCGTGTTCGATCCACTGCTGGATGAAGGCCTCCCCGAAGCCGCCGCCGTCTGGCGCGGTTGTAACGTTGTATCTTAGCTGCGGGAGTTCGTGTGTCAACTGAAGATCGGAGAACAGAGCTTTATATATTGACAAAAACCCATTGTTATACTATATATATATTCTTTTATGCATTAGGTGCTGCTATTATATTCGATCTCTGCTGGCAAAGTGTGGTTGGCTTGGTCCCTGGTGCAAGCATTGAAATGGGGCCCCCTCTCTTACCCAGCATCTGGGCCTCTCTGGCCCATGGGCCCTAGCGCAGTTGCACCGCCTGCACCCCAAATAGTTACGCCACCGTATATATCTGTACAGCATGGGGAATTATAGCTGCTGCAATTTATTCTGAACATCAGAACTATGTGCACTGTGTGGGTGTGTACAGCTATACACTGTGCATATCATGTGCTGTGATTGTGTGTGGTTGTGTGGTCTGTTATGTGGGGGAGCGGTAGTGTGGTGGTTAGTGTGCTGTGCTTTGAACCTCGCTCACAGCCACGAATATTTGACTCATCCTGGGCCTCTCCTAGGTCGACTCGGCCTCAAATGAGTACCTGTTGCGGTGTGTAAATTTCGCCACTCGGGAGACAAAGGCGCATCATGTGCTCTGATTGTGTGTGGCTGTGTGGTGATGTACCTCGCGAACTCGCCACGTGTGTGTGTGTCTGTGTGTCTGTGTGTGTCTATGCGTGCGTGCGTGGCTGTGTTGTGTGCCCCGCTGACTGCTCGCGACGTGCGTGCACACGGCTGGGCGCGATCGCGGTGAGCGCGGTGGGCCGAGAGCCACGAGCGGTTTGAGGCCCTCAAAACGGATCTTATTTGCTTTCGTAAGAAAAGAGCCTTTTCAGTCGCAGCCAAAACTAACGCGGGTTCACACTGAAGTTCTCCAAATTGTGTTTGAAAGCCTCGATATGCATTGCATCAAAAACATTACTGGACTCTATTCTGCTGGAAGATCCAAAGAGTGGGTGATGGGATTATCAACACATTTTTTGTTCGGATCGCGTTTCCTTTTCCGGTTTGCAGCCATGAGCACGTGTGCGGCACACACGTGCGGTCATTTGTGAACTCTGCAAGCCCGGCTTCTCGGAGGCGGTGAGCGGCGAGGCATCGCGCTCGGAACGTGGCGGCGGCGGCTGCTGCTGATGCCACCCCTAATTGAGAAGTAAAATTCCTCGGCTTGGAGAAGTGGATCTCGCTCGAGTGCCGGGCCGTCCTCTGGGACGTTGCCGTTTTTTTGTCGAGGCGCGTTTTTGTTTTGTTTTGCCGGAGTGTCGGTTCGTCGCGAGGCTTTGTCGGAGCCCCAGGGTTCACAGAAAAGGAAAGAGAGGGAGAGAGAGAGAGGAGCCTTTTGTCGGACAAACGTCGCACGGGAGTCCTGCTGATGCCGGGCACCCGGCAGACAAAGGCCCGCGATGTTGAATGACACGGTCCTTTCACCGCTCGCCCTCCATCCCCCGTGATGAACTAACAATGTGTGCTCTTCTGTCCCTCCGTGCTCGCTGCTGCTGCTGCTGCAGCCTCACGTGCTCTCTCCCTGGGTAATCTAGCCGGACCAATTCCCCTCAATTCCATTTGAAACTCGGCCGACAACGCTGATTTTAAAAACCACATGTTGTTTGCGGTTGTTTCACGAAAGGAATGCGCCAAACTAATTAAAGATTCATATTCTTGGTTCTTTCGGTAAAGTCACGTGACTTTACCGAAATAACCAAGAATATCAATCCCTGCAGTCACGAAAGCTTTAAATCGAAATTTAATTAAAGATTAATCGAACAGGGCTTTTCATCTTTGCATTGCATCGCGTTGCAGAGTTTGGAGCCTCTATAAGCGATACAAATTTTAATCTATGAAGCGAGACTGCAATTTAAATCTGCAAAACATCAAGTTTGATAATAATGAAAAAAATAGAAAAATAAAGTTAAAGTAAGCAAACGTCTCTTTACTTACCTCATAGTTCAATAAGCACTAATTGGAATAATTTGAAAGTTAATCATAGGGAATAATGCACGAAGCGATCGTTTGCCGGCACAAAGCGGTGTAATCTCTTACTCTTAGAGTCTCCGAGCAGCCATTCAAGGCACAATTGTTCGGGGTGAAGCTATCCCCGGTGTTATGAATGGTTCCTAAAGCGCGCAGTTTCTCGAGCACACCCGCACCCTCAAGTTTAAAACAAAAAAGGAGGGCGCCCCTTCTCTCCCCCCCCCCCCGCAAAAAAGGGGAGGCTTTGATTTTGTTGCGTCGCGCACACCCTGCCATCTTGCGCTGTCACTCCCGAGGGGTCAGTGGGAGGTTGCAGTCTCCACTTAGGGTTCACCCAGAGTTCAGCCGCATACATTAGGTGATGCGGCGTCTTTCACTGGGAGGGCTCCGTGCGCGGTGGTGGGGGTGATGGTAGGGGGGCCTCGCGTTCACAATGCGGCACCGACCATTTGGCCCGGGAGAGCAGGGAGAGGAGTTTTAACTTCGGAGGCCGGAATCCGCGTCTCACGCTGCTGCTGGCCCGTGGAAGGGACGCGCGCCCCGACCCAGACGGCGCGTGTGCACGAGCGGGCTCGTCCGAGAGGCGCTGCTCGCCTGCGCGTGGGACGGCCGGCTTCAGGGAGGCCGGCTCGGAGAAGTTGCCGGGACGCGGCGGCCCTGCGCCACGAATGCCGGCCGTCGCGGCGGGGAGCGGCGGTCGTTTGGATCGATGACGAAGCTTTCGTTTCTGCTCAACGGGCGTCGTTGACGTGAGCTGCCGGGGAGCACGCAGCAAAACCGGGGAAACCGGCGGCGCGCACGACGTCGCGGCTGCGAAGGGTCTTAGGTCGGGCGGCGGTGGTTTCCGCTCGTGGTGGTGGTGGTGGTGGTGCGCTTGGACACGGCTGCGTAAGAGACCCTTGCTTGGGCAGCTCTGACGCAATGGGGGAAATTATTCACCCGCGGCGGCGATGGTGCGGCCTGCGTTAGGTGAACTCGGTCCCACTTGGCTCCGCGAACGCGACTGGCGGAGGGGGCCGTGGACGTCGTGACGGGGCGTCGGGGGCGAAGTCCAAAACAACAGAGTGACCGGGGGTAGGAAAGAAATCCGCCGAGCTACCAGAAGAGCGGGCGCTGGCGGAGTGGGACGCGGCGCTGAACGATGTACGACTGTATGGTGGAGGCGTTGGCGATGAGTCCGCGGCGCTACCACAACGTGTGCGTGGGGAGCCCCTCCTCCTGCATGCTGCACGACAAGAGCCTCTCCCCGGGCTGCTACGGCACGGGGAGCCTCACGCCGTCCGACTGGAGCCAACACAACAGCACGCCGTGTACGTCCCCTCCTCGGCGTGTCGCGAGCGACCACGGTCGGCACCGCTCTTAGTGACGTCGGTTGTTTAATCGCGAGAGTCGTCGGTGAGTCCCTGGACTCATTTTAACTTTTTATTTTATTTTTCCAGGCAAGGCCCGCTGAGCTATATAGCTTGTTTTTCAGAAGCGACCTGGTCACGAATGATAGCTAAACGAAGTGGCCTATTGCGCATGTTGATTCTAAATGCGGAGGGAAAATCCGGAGGACCCGGAGAAAAATCCACACGACCACGGGAGAGATATGCATACTCCGAATATGCAGCAGGCGTTAGGGTCAGGATCGAATCCACGACCTCCTGTATACCAGGCTAGGTAGTTAACATCTGCGAGACGTTAACTACAGCAGGGTCGTGCTTTGGGCTGCTTGGCCCGTGCTGTTCGTGAGTGGCTCGTGCGCTGGCTCTGCTCTTGCTTTGGTGAACGTGCCGAGGGCATAGCTGTGCCCGTGTTGGTGCGCGGGTGTGCGTGCGTTCCAACGATATTCGGCAACTTGTTATCAGCGATGGCGTCGTTGAAATTTTTTCTATTAACGCGAGCGCGTCGTGTGCGTTTTAAAGGAAGGGCGAGAGGGCGAGTCACACATCAGATGTGTGACATCAGATGTGTGACTCGCGCCACCGCGCCTCCAGCAATGCAAGCAGCAGCAGTGCGTGAGCAGCCCTCGAGGTGGATTTTCCAGGCTTATTTCACGGTGCTTGCGATTGCCCGCGACGATGGCCGCGGCAGTAGGCGCGCAGCGGTGAACGTGTCGCGCAAAGGGCCGCCACCGCTGAATAGTAATAAGACTCTAATACCGCGCGTTGTGCGCAAGCCATCGCCGAGCCCGCACGGATCCTTCTGTGCTGTTAGGGACGTGCTGGAGGCTCTGGCGACTGAAGCTTTTGTGCTTAAGCCGTGATAATGAGGAGGTTTTAGAAGGTTTGACAGGTCACCATACACGCTTAGCCCGGGGTAGGGCTTTAATGTGGCGTGCGGGTGACACCCGTCTCGGGATTAATTAGGGGCTGCGCTTTAATATACGAGGGATCCCATTAAAGCACGTCTCTCGCGTTTGACGTATTTTTTGTCATGCCCAAATTACCCGGCCGCGGTAAGTGATGTATCCATGGCGATTAAAATGGGTGGGGGGGGGGGTGCTCTTAAATTCATTGCTTCACCGCCCTCACTCTCGGTGTGTACCAAGGACAAAGTGGATTAATTAATAAATCTCAACGTGGTGAACGCTGCACGTAGAGTTGCTCCCGTTGGCGATGGATATGAGGGGGGGGGGGCTGAGACAGATTTTTTTTTACATTTGTACCGCGGACATTGCGTCCGGCAGTTTGCGCAAAGATAAACGTGGATTGGCAATGCAGAAGGAGCGATGGCTGACAACGTCGTTGACTTGGCTGACGTCAGCCACGTTTCGATCCACCGCTGGACGAAGGCCTCCCTCAATCCGCACCCGGACACGCAACGGTGGCAATGTCGTCGCTCCATCTCCATGGTGAACGAGCCCCTTGGGCGGCCGACAGAGCGGCTGAATCACAGCGCAGAATGATGTTGTGCATCAGCAATTGTATTTTTTCCCAATTTGCCGTTTTGCTTGGTAAACTTGTTTTTTTATTAGTTTGGCAAAAATCTAACTGAGCCGTGTTGAGTGGAGTCATGTGAAAGTTTAACTCGCAATTTGAATTTAAGTGCGACTGTTATTTCTGAGGCGCTGCACAAGCTGAGAGGAGGGTGCGCGTAATGAGATCACGGGCCAAGAAGAGTACTTCAATTTTTAAGGGGAAGTTCACGGAGGAAAAGAGAACTTGTCTGCTCAGGCACGAGCGAGCGCCGTCACGAGGTACACAGCGTGGTACGAGTTGGGGGGGGGGCGTGGGGGGGGGGTGGTGATGCCAGCTGGTCGCGTTGCGCCGTTGGCGCTCGCTGTCACAAGCGGCGCTCACAGAGCATGCCGGCGCAGGGGCAGCTGATGAGCCGAGTCCGCGTCTCCGGCTCCCACTGGCCGGCCGCCGTCGGGTTTGAACCGACGTGGTAACGACCCCCGTCGGGCAGACCCCCCACCCCCCGCACACAGAGGCGCGGTATTGTGAGCCGAATGTTGCGTGGCACGGAGATGATCGGCGAGCCCCACGCGCCGTGACATTTCGGGCCCGTGTCCACGCCAGGGCCCGACAGAACCCGCGTCTGTAATCGCGGGAGCTTGATCTGGCGTTTAGCAAGCATCTCCGCCGTCAGTAATTGTGCGCGGTCCTTTGCGGTTATACTTTTTTGAGAGACCGCGCCCCGACAGCTCAGATGAAAGCGGTGGCAGTTCCGGGGGGGCTGCTAATCAAGTGGCGGTGCCAACCGAGTTGGGTGTATCAGCTGGTGCCCAGCACTTGCCGCCGGATGCTGTAGCGATAGCCGAGCGACGAATCGCAGGTGGCACCGGGAACCCCCACGTGGAAAGGCGTCGCTACGAAGCCTCCCCTCGGCTTCGGCTCTCACTCGAATCAGCTGAAGTCGGTGTTTCAGAGCAGATGCGAAGGCTTTAGTCGTTTTTCAAACCCCCACAAAGGCTACGCCCCCCCCCCGCCGCCACAGCGAATGTCTCGTGGCTCTGAGATGAGAAGAACAACAACGAGAGGCTGAGAACTTCATTTCTCTGAGCGAGCCGTCGCACGGCTCCCATGCCCGCTGTGCGCCTTTCACTTTTGCCGTCTAATGCAACGCCTAGCGCCATTACTCCGCACGGAGCGCCATTAGAGGCCGGGGAAACGCAAATGAGTTTTGGCGTGTTCCATCGGAGCGCGCGCATTGATAGTGAAGCGTGTAAATGCGCGTCACGCTGCTCGCTGTTACCGTGTGGTGCGCGGAGGGGCGGTGGTGGGTGTGGGGGTTGTGTCTGTGAGTTAAGGAGAATATCCCGGCTTCACGTTCGCAACGCGCTGAAGAAGAGATGAAAGTCTTCATCTTTGGTGATGAAGTGTGATTTGTGTCGTGACGCGTGCACTCTCCTGTCAGTCCGCGGCTGGATGAGGGCCTCCTCGCGTCGTGCGGGTTATTTGGCCGCACTTCGCCACGCTGGGTCAGTGCCGGTTGGTGTAGGTGGGTGGCATAGAAGCACAGCACAACAATGGATTTTTATGCACTGCCCTGGGATGTTTCACAGCGTAGCCCCGCAACCTATGACAGACAGTCGGTGAGCGGTGGTTGCCAATCCAAGCAACTGTCCAGGTTCAAAAGCCTGCTTAGCTTCTGAGATCCGACGCGATCGGTGGGAAAATTCACGCCGTGCCTTGATCTGCTCACTCCTACACGCGGGTGAGGCCACAGCGGCACCCCGCGTGCCAGAGGGCACTGCCGAGTCGGCGGTAACCGGGGTTCGTCGTGAGCAAGGGGAAGGACAATCGCGACTCTAAAACTAAACGATTTTTGTTTCACCAGGTAAGGCCCGCTGAGCTTTAGAGCTTATTTTTCAGAAGCGACCTGGCTATCACAAATGATAGCTCAACGAAGCGGCTTATCGTGCGGTAATGTATAGCGGCCAAATACTCGTTAAACACACGTTGATTTTTAATTGTGGAGGGAAAAACCGGAGGGCCCGGAGAAGAATCCACGCGATCACGGGGAGAACATCCAGACCCCAAATATACAGCAGCAGGCATCGGGCTCGGGATCAAACCCACGACCTCCTGTATACCAGGCGAGGCAGTTAACACATCCTAGCCACCGTGGTGACTCGTTCTGCCCTCGACGTCCCCCATCAGCTGTGGTCGCGGGTTCATCGAGTCGTGGACGATTTTGCGCCTTGTTATGGTGATGTTTCGTACCGCGTGCTTGTCTGGGGTCACGGCTTTTACGGAGCATTGGTGGGGGCGGGGCGGGCTGAGTGGGCGCATTGTTCGCTGGCGCAGGGAGGTGGTGTGCACTTTGCAGGGTAGAGGGGCGAGCTCGCCTTTGGCTCCTTCGCACGCAGTCGCGATCAATAGCGACACTCCCCTTTAGTCCTGAACTACCCTTCAACGTGAGACTCGCGCCATTCACAGAAACGAGGTCAATACATGGATGGATGAATCGGGTAATGCCGCGTAAGAAACATCGAAGAACCTGACAGTTAAACTTAGCGTTTTTTAAAAGTAGGCTTGTGCACTCGTGCGCTCTGCTTGTGGGTACATTGTAGGGCAGAACGATTAATTGATTTCAAATCGAAATCGCAATTTGAAACAATGCGATTAGCAAATCGCAAAGGCTGCGATTTTTTTGCGATTTGAAAAGTCCTCGATTACTTTCTTGTTGGAATTGTTTTATTTGTTATTATTATAACTTGATTGATTTAACCTAACAATTGTTTTACGTTTGATTGTTCTATTTCAATTAAAACATTTTTATAAGTACATGTTGGAAGGAATTCATATATTTTAAGTTCTCATCCTTGCGTTAGAATATATAGAGCAGATCATATTTTGATGGTATCATGTGGCAATGCTCCATTACGTGTTTTAAATCTATTACACAGTGAATATTGAACTGGAGCTTGACTTAAAAAAAATGTAATCGCAAATCAAATCGCAATCGTAATATCTGTCAGAAAAAAAATCGCAATTAGATATTTTCCCAAAATCGTTCAGCCCCAGTACATTGTACGCATTCGCGACAAATGTTCATTGAGAATAAAAGCCAGCCAAAGACGTGATTCATGCCCAGCTTTGCATTAATAACGTACGGCGAATGGCGAGGGCGTTCGAATTGAGTGCACTCACGGATGAGCGATTCGGTGACTCCCGCTCTCCGCGGGCTCTGCCCGATTCGTCGATGTCTACGAAGCCACTGATCATCGAGCTCTGGGAGGAAGGAGGCGGCGGGGGGTTGGTGCCAACCGCGATAATTGCGCGTTGCCACCCACACCGCTCAACCGCGGAAACTTGGATAACGCAACCGGCGTAGCCGACCTCCGTGGTGTTCCTGCGTTCGCGCGAGGAGTGTCCATCGTAGGGTACGATGGACGGACGCGTTGTGGGAGGGTGGCATGAGGAGAGATATGAGGTCACATGTTGGGCACGCGTGGGCACAGGAATGTGGAAGACGTGGGGTGGTGGGGGGGTGTGTGGGTCGTGCAGGTTGTCGTGGTGACACGGGAGCACGGGGAGTGCACAGGCAGAGGGGGGGGGCCTGTTCAGTCTCCCGGGCATGCCAATCGCAGCTCTTGTTGTTTAAATTGATGGGGGGGGGGGTCTTGATGGACTGTTCTCTTCAAGCCCGACGTGTTTACACAAGCACCGTGGGAGCTCTGTGAAAGCAGGCGTTGTCGTGGAGCATTGTGGGTTACCCGCGGTGGTGAGATGTTAGCTACCTCGCCTGGTCAACAGGAGGTCGTGGCTTTCCATCCCGATCCTGTGACGCCTGCTGCTGTATATTTCGAGTTTGCGTGTCTCTCATCCCGTGGTCGCGTGGATTTTTCTCCGAGTCCTCCGGTTTCCCCCTCCACGTTTATGAACACGCGTGCTTAGAGTATTTGGCTGCTGTAAATGTCCACGCGATAAGCCACTCCGTTGAGCCGAGCCATCATTTGTGATAGCAAGGTCGCTTCTGAAAAATAGCCATGTGGCTCAGTGGACCTTACCTGTTGAAACAAAAAAACGTTAAAAGTTAACTCAATCTCATTCCTTTCCGCGTTTCCCCGCGACTTTATGTATTAGTTTGTTACCTTCCAGCCATTTGGGCCCCTCGACCCGACATGAACCAGCAGCGTTTACTTGGCTGATGTCTAAACTCTGAAGCGGCTTTGTTCTGCCGGGGTGGGTTCGGCAGTCATGGCAGTGAGGCGCGCTGAGCATCAACAACAACAACTACTGCTGCTGCTGCTGATGATGATGGCTTGTGTTGTGGTGACTTGGGAGTTTGTTGGGAAATGTGCAGCTGAGGTGTTCGTTGTTGTTGAGGTGTTTGTTGTTGTTGTTGAGGTGTTTGTTGTTGTTGTTGAGGTGTTTGTTGTTGTTGAGGTGTTTGTCGTTGTTGTTGAGGTGTTTGTTGTTGTTGATGTGTTTGTTGTTGTTGTTGAGGTGTTTGTTGTTGTTGTTGAGGTGTTTGTTGTTGTTGAGGTGTTTGTTATTGTTGTTGAGGTGTTTGTTGTTGTTGTTGAGGTGTTTGTTGTTGTTGAGGTGTTTGTTATTGTTGTTGAGGTGTTTGTTGTTGTTGTTGTTGAGGTGTTTGTTGTTGTTGAGGTGTTTGTTATTGTTGTTGAGGTGTTTGTTGTTGTTGTTGAGGTGTTTGTTGTTGTTGAGGTGTTTATTGTTGTTGAGGTGTTTGTTATTGTTGAGGTGTTTGTTATTGTTGTTGAGGTGTTTGTTGTTGTTGTTGTTGAGGTGTTTGTTGTTGTTGAGGTGTTTGTTATTGTTGAGGTGTTTGTTGTTGTTGAGGTGTTTGTTGTTGTTGTTGAGGTGTTTGTTGTTGTTGAGGTGTTTGTTATTGTTGTTGAGGTGTTTGTTGAGGTATTTGTTGTTGTTGAGGTGTTTGTTGTTGTTGAGGTGTTTGTTGTTGTTGTTGAGGTGTTTGTTGTTGTTGATGTGTTTGTTGTTGTTGAGGTGTTTGTTGTTGTTGTTGAGGTGTTTGTTGTTGTTGAGGTGTTTGTTATTGTTGTTGAGGTGTTTGTTGTTGTTGTTGAGGTGTTTGTTGTTGTTGAGGTGTTTATTGTTGTTGAGGTGTTTGTTATTGTTGAGGTGTTTGTTATTGTTGTTGAGGTGTTTGTTGTTGTTGTTGAGGTGTTTGTTGTTGTTGAGGTGTTTGTTATTGTTGAGGTGTTTGTTGTTGTTGAGGTGTTTGTTGTTGTTGTTGAGGTGTTTGTTGTTGTTGAGGTGTTTGTTATTGTTGTTGAGGTGTTTGTTGAGGTATTTGTTGTTGTTGAGGTGTTTGTTGTTGTTGAGGTGTTTGTTGTTGTTGTTGAGGTGTTTGTTGTTGTTGAGGTGTTTGTTATTGTTGTTGAGGTGTTTGTTGTTGTTGTTGAGGAGTTTGTTGTTGTTGAGGTGTTTGTTATTGTTGAGGTGTTTTTTGAGGTATTCGTTGTTGTTGAGGTGTTTGTTGAGGTGTTTGTTGTTGTTGATGTGTTTGTTGTTTTTGAGGTGTTTGTTGTTGTTGAGGTGTTTGTTGTTGTTGTTGAGGTGTTTGTTGTTGTTGAGGTGTTTGTTTGAGGTTTGCGTTGTTGTTTAGGTATTCGTTGTTGTTGTTCAGGTGGTTGTTGAGGTTTTTTTCTGGGTGGTGGAGGATTACGCCAAATTTATACTTACGCGATCTAACCGAAAAACCTTTATAATGAATAATACTGTTTTTGTGCAAGTTGTTTATTGCTGTGACTCACAGTGTCGGGGGTGAGTTTGAGACCCAGCCTCAGGATGCCTCCCCCCCATGGCTCTTTGTTCCATCGCCCGCAGTGAATCAGAATCTTTATTTAGACTGGAGGAATCTGATGAGCTGTGAAGCTCTTTTTCCAACAGATGCCCAGTGGTCAAACGTCGCCCTCCCCCCCTTTCAGCACTCCAGCCTCTCACACTTGACGCAAACGTGGGCACGCTCATCGCGAATCGGGGAGGTCGCTCACCCGACACAGCCACTTAAAGCAAAGTCACAATCGAGCCGTACAACACAGAGCAGCAAATGGATTACCTCCAATATAGTTTCAAGAGTAGATGGAACATGTGCGATACTGCTGTCGGCAGCGGTGCACAAAGAACAAATAGCCCAAAAAAGCCACGAAAGCATTCGTCAATAGCGCTGCCAAAAAGAGTACGTTCCTATGTATTCATCATGGACGTTATAATGGTCGAGATCCATCTCTGCCTGCTATCATGCCAGGACCATCGCCCAAAAAGTCACCGATTGTTTCTACGTTGTTCTTCCTTGTTGGCGGTGGTGGTGTGTTATTGACGACTTTTGTAGAGTCAGTATTTTCAAGCGGTGTTCTGCAGCACTTGACAACACACGGATGGCGCTGTGCCTTCGACTGTTTGGCGGAGATTTTAGCGATGAGCTCACTGCCAACCCAAATCAGCAGAGCGGTCGAAATTCAGCCGAGCGGAAAGTCTTGCTCCCCCCCCTCCCATCTCTCTCCCTGGCCGATCCGTGCTGCGGGGGAAGTGTGGTGGGATCTGAATATCACTCGGCAGAAGCCCAGCTTTCACCCCCCCCCCCGTGCAGTCTCCGCGCGATGTTCTGCCAAATGGGTGAAGGTCCGCAGCCTCTTTGGCAGAGACTCGGTGCAATGCGGCCGTGCATTAAACTACTATTGAAACAGATTTTAGTTTTGATCATTGGTTTTTTACCTTTTTATCTGGCAACAAAACTGACACCTTTTTTTTTGCAAGGAGTCATGTTTGCATTGACCACAATACCTGCGGTCAGAATGCAAACAAAAAACACAACTCTGATAATGTATCGTTAGGCTCTAAGAAAAGCTGTCTTGGGTGTGGACCAATCGATTTCAAGGACAGTGCATACATTATCAGAGTTGTGTTTTTTGTTTGCATTCTGACCGCAGGTATTGTGGTCAAGGCAAACATGACTCCTTGTAAAAAAAGGTGTCAGTTTTGTTGCCAGATATAAGGGTAAAAAAACAATTATCATATTTTGCTACTGGCAAAGGAGGTTCCAATGGTGTAAGAGATTTTAGTTTTGTTTACCAGGCAAGGCCCGCTGAGCTTTATCGCTCGTTTTCGGAAAGCGACGTGGCCATTGCAAGTGAGAGCGCAACGAAGTGGCTTATTGCGTGGAAATTTATTGCAGCCAAATACTCTTTAAGCGCACGTTGATTCTAAATGTGGAGGGGAAAACCCAGAGGACCCGGAGAGAAATCTACGGCGACCACTGGGAGAGAGACACCGCAAATTCCAAATATACAGCAGGCGTCGGAGTTGGGAACCTGCGACCTCCTGCTCTTTTTACTGCAGTTGAGGCTGAGTCGGCCCAAGGGCCCGAATCGTCAAACGGCCATCAACAAATGGCAATCTCAAAGTTGGAAAGATAAAGCGTATTACACGTTTCTTGATTTGAGCAAGGTTATTGCAAGAGCTTGGAGAAAGAGGCGATGGGAGGGCATTCAAAAGTGGGAGCCGTGCGAGGGAAGAAGCCGTGAAAGAGAAGTGAGGTGACCTGGAGTGTGGGGGTTTAGTGAGTATGTGGGTGGGCGGGTGAGTGCGTGGGTGAGTGCTGAATGAGTGAGTCAGTGAGTGTGGGGAGCAGTAATGTAGCGGTTAGCGCGCTGCGCACACACACACGGATGCATACACACACTCACAGATGCATGCACACGAACGCTCGTATACACACAGATGCACACTTACATATGACTTCTCACGCACAAAGATGCACACCCACACAGAGACACACAAAGACAAAGATCTCCTGTATAACCTTAATAGATTGTTGGGGCAAGTGCTGTTAGCGAGCAAGGCTGGCAAGGTACACGAGGGAGTAGGTGGCCAGCACCACGCCGGGCCGCCTTTGTTTCCCGATTGGCGACGTTTACGCACCGCACCAGGTACTCATTTGAGGCTGAGTCGACCTAGGGGAGGCCCAGGACCAGTTCAGATAATCGTTACTGGTGTTGGCCGTGAGCAGGAATCGAAGCTTCTGACTGAGACAAAGACCCCCCGTATAGCCTTAACAGACTCTAGGGGCAAGTGCTGTTAGCGAGCACTGAGACACACACAGACACGCACACACGCACGCACGGGCGGATGCTTCTGGCACATGTCACATGTCAGAACGCCTCGCCCAAGTGTGTGCTGCTGAATACCGATGCAGGGACAGCCCTGCAGGTCTCTCGCAGCACAGGGAGCAGGCATCTTGCCAGAGATTCATCTGTGAAGGACCCCCAGCTGTGCCCCGACCACATGCTGCTGCTGCCGCTGCCGCCGCTGCCGCTGCTGCTCAAAAGTGGAGGGGTCTCCGACATTCCCGTGCCAAATCACCAAGGGAGTCAGATTTCTGCAGATAATCTGCCTGCACGGGCTGAGCTCACAGCAGGGATAATGAAGACCAGCGCAAGATCCAATCCTCCTCAGTGTCTCCCTTATTACTACTCTGCTTAAGCGTGGGAGCCGGTTATTATGTTCATATGTAAACATTAGATTCCTTTTGGCAGTCTAAGCCTGTAACTCTGCTTAAGTCCTATAAATATATATTTGTATGACTTGTGGGGTTTGGCAAGAATCTCGGCAGCCAGTTCCCAGCATCTGACCCTTGTAATTAGTCATTGTGCGCGTGCATTGTGGCGTTGAGTGCACCATCAATTGGCCGATTGTGGCGCACAGTGGATGTTCACGGTGACGTCGTTCAGCTGGAGCGATCACTGCCGCCGCCGCCATCAACGCCTGGTATGCAGGAAGTTGTGGGTTCGATCCCCGAGTTTGGATGTTCTCGGTCACGTGGAGTTTTCTCCGGGTCCTCCTGTTTTTCCCTCCACGTGTGTTTAGAGTATTCGGCTGCTAGAAATTTCCACGTGATAAGCCGCCTCGCTGGGATATTATTTGTGGCCTGGTGGTTTCTGAAAAAGAGCTATATAGCTCGGCGGGCCTTATCTAGTAAAGTAAAAGATAGTTTAATAGTTTAGTTTCATGATGATGCATGTGGGATCCAGAGGAAGTGGCTTCCATTGACCACTGTTTTCTGTGAGAATTCCATGGAGAACTGCCCATGCCTGCCATCCAGACGTGGCAACAATTAAGACCGAGTTCGTAGATCTGCCATGGCTATAAGAGGCGGAGAGGTGGGACGGAGGCACTCCGCTACAAACACGGTCACCTGGGTTCGATTCCCAGCTGTGGGTAGCAAGTGGGAGCGGAACCGGTCCTGCACGTTCACCTTCGTGACTGACACGGCATGAGGAGACCTTCATCCAGCTCTGGATTAACAAATGCCTCTAAATTCATATCAGAATGTAGGAGCACTGTCTCCAATGGAAAGTAAAGACACAAGCCAATGTGGCCTTGCAACCCAAAGTAGGGACCACGTAGTAAACCACTTTGGTCTACGCTCCTTCAGCGGAGGAGGAGGAGGAGCATCACAATTACACAAACTCTCTCCAGAAGCCCTCTCGTCCGTCGCTGGAAGACCTCGAAATTGGCGTTTAGCGGCCGAACATATTCCTGCCTTCACGCGCAAGAATAGAATACAAACCACTCTGTGAGAATTAGCCTCCTCTGCGTAGGTTGATTCCGGTGGCTCTGCGCGTTGTTCGGCACGACGTTCGACGCTTCTCCTTCAGCTGCCGGCACGTGGAGCGCGAAGCGTCGGGACATCGCGCAAAAACGACACGCGGTGCAGTCCCGCAAATCGGTCTCTGCACCTTTAACGTGGGGAGGAGGGGGGGGTTGGTCATCGCCAGATTAGCGCCTCGGGCTCGCGACTGTCGCGGACACGTGGAGCGTGCCCGCAATCCGGGTGTTGGGGAGGCCCTTACCACGGCCGCCACGTCTCAACATCCGTGCCACGGCCCCCTCCCTGAGCGCCGCTGGGAGCATCTTGCACCGGCGGGGGGCCGATGAAACGTTGCCCACACGGCGCTTGCGCTGCAGCCGTAGCCCGGAGACGAAATCTTTCAGCGCCGCTTCATGCGCAAGGCTGAAGTTTGCTGGGCACAGAGGGCCCACCGTCCTATCCCCCACGCAGGCAGCGATGACGACAATGGAGCCAAGCAGTGAAAGATGTTCATTATTCATAACAAGAATAGACTCTCTTTGAATAATAAGAATAATATTATTATACACAGCGGAAAATATTTGCCGGATTATCGAGCCAGAGTTTCCAAAATTAAAATAGCGTGCCTCTGTTGTTGGGGGTTCCTGTGTGAGCAGGTGCATTGTGGGTGTTGTAGTTTGTGGCAATGGGTTTGCGGCTCGGTGGGGGCAGTAATCCATTTGTTTATTTTCGCAGCGTGCAGCGGCTTCCTTGCCCATTCAATGGGAAGCTCATAGTCGCGGTGCCAAACGTAAGCACGAGCCATTTCAGGATGTTTTGTACATTTTCAATCAAACCGAAGCTTTACAAAAATATATATATCGGGCGTTGTTGTAAGTAGAAACACGTACAACGCAGATCCCAGCACAATTGCTTTGCTGTTATAACGCCGTCAGAATCGGAATCATTGTTTCCGCCATTTGCACAAAAAACAAGTTATTTTGGAGCTGCAATAGCATCGATGTGGCAGTTGTATTTATTCACAAGGAACGACTATTGATCGAGCGTGCCCAAGTGTGTTATACGAGCCCTTTTATGTCCTTGAGGCTCACATGAAAGTCTCGATCGCGGCATCAACAGAACCGCTGAATCCGCCGCAGCAGAGCGAGCTGTGAATTCCCGCAGCTGGCACACCGCGATGGTGTTTTTAACCCCGTGCGGTGCCCCCTTTCACCCCCCCCCCCCCCCGACGCCTACGCGCCGCCCTTCGCCCGAGTGGCCTAAGTGGCACGCTTGTCACGGGCCCTGGCGGCGAGGAACGAAGTGGGGCCTCCTGTCACAATTTCCCCCGAACCCCCTCTTTGTGGCTGCCTTCGCCACCCGCGCACTACTCGATAGCCGCGCGCGCTGCTCCACCTCCCGCACGAACCTTCGCTCTGCGCGGCCGGGCATTGGCATAGGTTCGGCTCCCGTTGAGCGACGGTGAGATCTCACCTCGGTGGCGCAGCGCGCGAGACCCGCGTTGGCCAAATAATTAAACCGCTAGATTTGGCAGCTACGCGAGGCGGTGGGTTCCGCCGCTGAGCGCGTTTATTCGTGCGGTTGTCACTGTGCTGGCGGGCAGTCGGAGATAATTAAAATCGCAACACAAAGCGTCGTAATTTTTGGAATTATTTGTATGAAAATAAAATTCTTCCACCACGAGGGAGAAGAGGCCTGTGGTCGGCGGGGGGGGCAGGAGGGCTCTCGGGAGATGTCAGTGAATCGTTGCTGGCACCAGTTCCCGTGCTCTCATTGTTCTGCCCAAATAATGGATGTTGTGTTTGCCCTAGATACGGCTGTTTATACGCATGTTTGTTTGCAGGCTCCGTGTGCGCATGTGTGTTTGTATATTTGGGTGTCAGTTTGTTTGTCTGCCTGTCCGTTTGTTAGTCGTCTCGCCCCTCCTTAATAAATCTGTCTGTCGTTGTATTTGTTTGCCTGCATATGTACATGTCTGTTGTTTGCCTTCATCCTGGCCTGCATCTCGATTTGTCTCTCTGTCCGTTGTGGATGGGCTGCCCGTGCGTATCTTTGACTGTCTGTCCATCTGCCGATCTCCGTTCCGTGGCCCGGTCTGTCGATGGTTACCCTGCCACCGCTGCGCAAATCCCGGTCGTAGCGAGCGCTGATGCCCCGCCGCCCCCACTCCGTGCCTCTGTGCCCCCCCCCACCCCCACCACCTTGCAGCCGTGGAAAGCCAGAGCAGCGGCTCGGAGGAGATCATCCCGAGCCCCCCGTCGCCGCTGCCGCCCCCGCGCGTCTACAAGCCATGCTTCGTGTGCCAGGACAAGTCGTCGGGCTACCACTACGGCGTGAGCTCATGCGAGGGATGCAAGGTACCGTGGGGCGCCCGTCTCGTGGCTCGCCCGTACGGCGCGTGCGTGCGGGTGGCTCTGGCTGCTGGGGGGGATGCGGTGGGCGTAACTGGTTTTGTAGAGAGAAAGAGTTGGTCGTAGGCGGATGGAAATGAAGACGTTTGCTGCCGTAATGTTAATTGAACGATTGCATGTATCTCGTGTGTTGAGACGCCGCGTGCGCCACCGCCGCGTGTGCCACCCTAATGCGTGCCACGCCCGAGTGTTCCACCCCCGCGTGCAGCACCGCCGCGTGCACCACCCTAATGCGTGCCACGCCCGAGTGTGCCGAGCTGCTTTGCGGCTGCTTGAGTGCGCCGCCGTCGTCCCGGGGCGTGCGTCAGCGCTTGCCCCATGACCGTCCCTTTGCCTGCGCCCCCAGCCACCTCTAGCTGCCTCTGTTTTGAACGAAATGGGATTGTGCTGTGGCCATGCTTTAGGAAGGAAACGGTTAACCTGCGGGAAAGCGCACTGAAAAGATGCCGTAAATCTGCACTTCTGGTCCATAAACGTTATTTATAGTCGTGCCAGCTCACGCCCATCCCTTTCCTACCAGGATTCCTAGGATTTAACGCCAAGGCTCCCAACACAACAAACGACAACGGGCGTCAATCGCGCTCGGGAGCGCGAACGCACGCTCGCTCGTTTATTTATTTAGCTCGCGGAAACCCCATTGCGTGCCGATCGGCGAGCCACAGGTGAGCGTCGTTCTCTTTTGAGGTTGAACGCTCGGCCGAGCCGAGCTTTCTGACGCCGCATTACGCCGAGTTCTCAGGCCGATGACTGACAGCGAAACAAAAAAAACTTTCACTTCCCCCCCACCCCCCTCGTTGTGATGGCACGAACGCACCGTGTCGCGTTATGTAATTCTGTTTTCGAGAGTGAGAATGCCTTCCTGCCTCCCCGCGCTGATCCGGTGGGAATCGAGGGGGGGGGGGGGGAGACGCTGGTGCCGCGCCAACCACGCAATTGCGCTCCTCCAGCAGCACCAGCGTCGGCGCCTTAACAATGGTGGGGGGGGTGCTGGGGGGGGGGGGGTGCTGGGGGGGGGGGGGGTGCTGGGGGGGGGGGGTGCTGGGGGGGGGGGGGTGCTGTGGGGGGGCTGCTCACCTCCTGCCGGGCCGGATCGCGACCCCCATCCTGGTGGGGGAGGGGGGATTTAGAGGCAGTAATGACAAGAATCGTCGTCGGTGCAGTTGGTATTCGCACCATTCTTACAGCACAAAGGCTCTCAGGAAGGCCGCTGTGGTTGACAGACGGATATAGTCCACCAGCAAGGGGCGATGTCGCAGTGGGGCTTTACCAGATTAATACATTCGTGAACGATTTTTCGTTAATCTCGAGATTTTGGACCGCGACGCCGGCACGTGAAGCCGACTCGTCCTCGGACACCGTCACGGGATCTTTAAACTCCCCAAACGCGTTGCAGACGGACCACGCGCGCTGTTTGTTGCGCTACACCCGGGATGAACCGGGGTCGGCCGCTGAACCCGCGAACCTCCGCAACGCGAACGGGCGGCGAACGCGCTACCGCCAGGGACGCCGAATCACCCACCGCCCCAAATAAATCGGGCAACCGGGCCGGCGGCGGCGTCGGTGGTGGCGTCAGCGTCGTCAGCTCAGCCTGACCTTGGCGCGTGTGCTGCCGTGTCCCCCCGTGCGGTCCCCCACCTCGCCCTCCCACCCTCCCCCCCCCCCCCCGCAGGGCTTCTTCCGACGCAGCATCCAGAAGAACATGGTGTACACCTGCCCTCGCGACAAGGGCTGCGTGATCAACAAGGTGACGCGCAACCGCTGCCAGTACTGCCGCCTGCAGAAGTGCTTCGAGGTCGGCATGTCCAAGGAGTGTAAGTCCGCACAGGCGCGTTGCTTGGCGCTTGAGCAAGCCTGCTGGATGGGGTGCCTTTCCACGCAGCGCGGGGGACACAAAGGGTTATCTGGCCGTACTCTGCCACCCTAATCAGACTGGGTAGATGAAGGCGAAGGGGCGTGGATGTGAGAGCGTCGAGGGAGAATACAACGACGGATTTTTGGGGCACTGCCCTCCGCTGAGGACAACGTAGCCCCGCAGCAGCGTTTAACACCTGATGTGGTGGTCACCCATCCAAGCACTATCGTGGGAATTGGAAGTAGGTGGGGAATTCCGACGTGTGCCCCATGTGTCGCCCCCTTGAGTTGTCAAGCTATCGGATGTTTACTGACAAAATTAATCCCGCCGGTCTTGGGAATCGGTTAAAACCACGGCTGAATCTCTGGCCGGGTTCGAGTGGAGTTGCTCCCAGGCGGAGCCGCGTAGGCCGCGCAATTCCGGACGGACGTGCGGGTTCGTCACAGCAAAGGTTCGGGGTTTTCCCGGCCGATTACCGAGTCCCCCGTCCGCAGCGTGTCGTCTTCTCAGCCCGTGTCCCCCGGGTGCAGCTATCGCGGGGCAGGTGCGGCCTCGACTCCCAGCGGGTGCAGTCATGGAATGAACTCCGCTGACCACACACAGAGCGGGGGGGATGGGGGGAAAGGTTTTTGCCGGACGCTTTGGCGCTTGGCGTCGCCGTCGCCGCCGTTGGTTATTCACCCCGCTGACCCGTGCAGGATGCAACCCCCGTGGCGCTGCCGCCTCCCTCCGCAACAAGCCCGCACGCGTCGGCGCAAGGCGCCGCGCTCGGTGCCCGTCCTGTTCTGCCGGTCTATAAATACGGGGGGGGGGGGGGGGATGTGTTGACGTGCAATTATCCACGTGGGGATTATTTGTAGATTGAAATGTGAAGGATTTCCCACTTGAGAAAGACGAGGCCGCCGAATGTTCCTGCGGCGAGCAATGTGGGCCAGTCGGGTTCGTTGGCTGCGTTTCTACATAAAACAGCATCTAGAGAGGGATTCAAAAACCAACTAAACAGGGTTTAACTGGATCATGCAGCAGGGAGCCTCGCTTTTAGTTCCACGAGGGCCGACTGCAGACGCATGACGCTTATATTTCACATTTTATATGTGCGTTGCACATTAAACTGCGAAAGCACTGGGTATGACAAGCCAGAGCACCCGGAAACGAGATGCGGTGAATGGTCCGAGGGTTAAGATATCCAGTGCAGTTTTATGGGTTTGGCCAGCAGGCCATGTGGTAAATGCTTGCAGTGACAGCGATGGAATCTTGCGTGTTTATAAACGAGCGTCGTTGGCTCTCACCGTGCAAGGATACGACGGGAAGTGACTTTGCCATAATTGTGCCGATGCCGTTTTACTGCTTCGCAAAGGGCCCTGTAGGAGATAGCATTTCAAGCAAAAACAAAGAAACGCATTTTATCGGTTTCTTCGCCACCGCGATAGTTTTGAACTCCCTTTTATCTCCACGACGCCACTCAGCAGTGACTCACGGGGGCAAGGACCTCAGCGATCAGCCGCGGGGGCCGAGGCCGCGGGCCTCAGCCGTATTTAACTCGTGCCTCATCCTACGTTTCACACGAGCAAAACGTAGGACGAGCCGACGACATTCTATCGCGATGAATGACGCTCCTCTGTCTTCCTCCCGGCAGCCGTGCGGAACGACCGGAACAAGAAGAAGAAGGATGTGGCCAAGCAGGAGCCCTCGGAGACCCTGGCCATGCCGGCCGAGATGGAAGTCCTCATCGAGAAGGTCCACAAGGCCCACCAGGAGACCTTCCCGTCGCTCTACCAGCTGGGGAAGTACACCATGGTGAGTCGGGCGACGTGTGCGCCGGGGACCGAGAGGTTCGCGCGTGTGCCCGGCAGGCGCTGCGGTGTGCGTGCGCGCGAGTGAGGCCGCGGCGTGGCGAGTGATGCGGTCCCCGTTCCCCCGGTGCTGTCGCTCGACTCGGCCGCGTTCGGGCTGATTTATTGCCACATGCTTCAGACCCCAGGTTTTGCTGTAGATACGGATCAGGCATTATTATCGCGAGGGGGGTGTTCTGGAGAGCGTAATGTCCGTGCCCTCGGCGCGCCTGTGCCTGCTGTGGCCGGGTACGACCGCTCGGGCCGCGCCTCCTCCCGTGAGTGTTGCGCGTGGGCGGTGGGGGGAGACGTCTTCGCGGCGGGTGCCAGGGTGGCGCTTGGTCCCTGTGCGTGAGCCACGGCGCCGCTCTTGGGTCGTGCGCCGCGTCGACTTGATGCTCGTTCTAGAAGCCGCCCCTCCCTGCTGATGAATTCCAATCTGGGATGTGAATTGTCATTTGATGGGGAAAAAAATAGGGCACTTGTCTGCAGCGAGAATTATATTGAGTCAGAATAACACATCCAAACTTCGTGGCCAGCAGACTTGGCATCTCGCTCCTGGACATACTGCGCTGCTGCCATGAGCGAGTATATAATAGCGGAACACGCTTATTTCAAACTTATTTATTCACGTGTTTATTTCGAGTAGCGCTCGCCAGGGCCGTCCATAGGGGGGTGGGGGTGGCGAGTGTGGGGCCCGGGACAACTCGCACACAATGTGCGCCCCCGCCCCCCCGACACCTTCAAACTAAAACGGAACTATGACATCTGACACCGGTGACGTCGAAGCGCGGGGGCCCCCCCAAAGCTCGGGGCCTGGGGCGTTCGCCCCGATTCGCCGCGTGTACCCTAGGGGACGGCTCTGGCTGGCACTAGCGTCCGTGTGGGTGACCTGCGCTGAGGTCAGCAGTGGCCCCGCCACTTGCGGCGGAGCGACGGAGCGGTGTGGCGTCCAGTGGCCTTGCATCCACTGCTGGCTCGCGAGCCTCTCACCCCCCTCCCCGTGTCCCCGACGTTGGGTCCCACGGAAGTAAATCCATTGGCCGCTGGTTTCTCGGCGTGTTACAGTAAAGTATCAACTTCGTGGCTCAGGATTTGTATCTCGTCGGTGTGGCACCAAAGTCAGTTGTAATGGTAATTAGTCGTGACAGAAAGCAGGTGAGCAGAATGCAGATGTGAAACCTGAACTGCTCGCCAGTCATAGCGGCAGCGTGGCGCAGGAGGTAGCACTGGTGCCTCACGGCAAGGAGCACCCCGGTTCACTTCGCGTTGAGGGCGCCTTTCTGCGTGGAGTTTGTGTGGAGTTTGTGTATTCTCCTACTGCTCTGTGTGGGTTTCCTCCGGGTTCTTCGGTTTCATCTCATAGCTAAAAAGAAAATACCCCACGCAACTTAACCGGTGTTGACTAAGAACATCCCCAATGCCGGAAGATTGCACTGCAAATGACTCAATTGGGATTACAGCACAACAGCAACATCGCCCCCTGCTGCGAAAACCCTCTAGGGTCCTCCCTGACAACAAAGAGTCCTTGTACGTAAGTCGAGCTCCTTTCGCACCCATATGTAGCCAGCCCTGCTAATCGGAGACTTGGTGAGGCTTTCATCGGTAAATCAGCGTAGTTGTAGTAATTACGCATTTCAGTTGGCGGTCGACATTCGAAGTGGACTGCGACCTTCTCAGGAATGACGCCGCCCCCCGTGGTCGCCCCCCCCCTACCGTGATCAAACAAATCACTCGAGACGCCGGAGTCTGGCAGCAGCAAGAGCGGTTCATGCGAACGCTGTCGCAAGTAGGTCGCACGTTTGGCGCGACGGCCCTTCGCCGGCTACGCGTCACGAACGGAGAGCGGCAAAGATACAGCTGCACATCCACCAGCACGGAGCACGTGCGCCCGGCACGACGTTTCTGCTGCCCGCAAGCAACGGTCACCAATGCCGAGCGCATCCGCCAGCGCCCTGGTCTCGACATCCACGGCCTTCGCCCAACGCAGGATCACGGCCGACGGGGGTGGGCGGGGGTTGCTCGTTAACCGTGCGCATGACGGATGCACGGCTTCCTCCGGGGGGGGTGGGTCAGGAGCCCCCCCCCTAAATCATCCGGCGCTCGCTCGTCGCCTGCGGCGAAAACCACAATGGCGTACGTCGGCAGCGCCACCTCACCACTGATCCTGCGGCCCTGCTCACGCAACCGCCGGGAGAAGAGCCTCCAATGGAGGAGCTCCTCAAGAGGGTATTTGGCCTACTCTTCTACACTGGCCAAAACGTCATGGAAGGGCTGGGACTACCCACACTTTACCCCACTATGCGCTGATGTGCCCGTGTGCACCCCACCCCCTGCCCCCCCCCCCCACCCGCTGGGTGCACAGAGGCGTGGGAGATTGATCCAGCAACCTCTGGATTGCAAGTCCCCAGCAGCCTCCCCACCCTTTGTCTGTAATACATGGGGTTGCGAACACCATGCTAACATTCCACGGTTGTGTTTCATTGAGCACTTTATAGGTATTCTTGGTTTTTACAGTTAAGTCACGTACAAGGGAAATAATGAAATAATAAAAATTAAACAATAACATTCTCACGACGTTTCATTATTTCCCTTCTACGTGACTTTACAGAAAGAACCAAGAATATGAATCCCTGCAGTCACGAAAGCTTAAAATCGAAATTTAACCACTTGATAGAAGTTGAACAATTTTATTTTCCCAGGTTAGGTCCACTGAGCTACATATCTCTTTTCAGAAGCGACCTGGCCACAAATGACAGTTCAACAAATTGGCTTATCGCGTGGAAATGTATAGCAGTCAAATACTCCAAAAGCATGTTTCTAAATCTGAAAGGGAAAAACCAGAGGACCCGGAGAAAATCCACGCCACCACGGGGAGAACATGCAAACTCCACATATACAGGTGTCGGGGTTGGGATCGAACCCACGACCTCCTGCATACCAGGCGAGGTAGTGAACATCTCGCCACCGCGGCACCTTTCTGTGTGAAGTTTGTATGTTCTCCTCCTCTTCTGTATGGGTTCCCTCCAGGTTCTCCGGTTTTCATCCCATAGATAAAAAAAAACACTCAGCGTAAACCGCGTAACGTAAGCTGTGTAAACAGCGCGTGCTTGTTTCCTCGCGATGGCCACAGAGGGGATCATCGGCCGTGCACTCTGGGCCCTTTCCACCCAGAGGCGAGCAGGCGAGCGATTCGTATTTGAAAGTCAGCCGAAAGATTTCACTCCAAGGAGAGAAAAAAAAAACACACACACTTCAAGATAAAATTAATTGTCAAAGAGTGATATTAAAAGTGCTCTCATGTCCTCTAAATTTGCTCCATCAATGGGAATCTTTAAAGTATAAATGCCAGCGCTTCCTTTGAACTGTCAATGCGTATTGATTGGGCCTTCTGACCTACATACAGCCGCCGCCGTTTGAAGCGCCGGGCCAGTGCCCTTGAAGCCGCCCAGTGTCTGGGTGTCTGGCCTCCGCGGCTATAAATGCCGAGGGTCGGTGGCGGCCGCGGGTCGCGTGCGAGCCTGGCGCTGACCTGGTGACATGTGAATCACAATTCCTCTGAGCGCTTTTTTCAAAGCCCGACGTTTACTGCTACCACGGCGCATTCCGAGGTACACAAGGGATTCGAGACAGGCCTTTTAACATTTATAGCGTCATTTATTTCCATAAATTGAGGGGGGGGGGGGTGATGGTGGCTTGTAAAATTTCCGGGATTGCAGCATCCCCGAGCAAAGAGTTGTTTGGCGTGCTCGTATAACAACGGGAAGGTCTGCGCGTTTGCACAAGCCCCGCTTGTCATTTCTCCACTCGTGATTTTGATTTATCTCTGTCGGTTCTTAAAATAGAGAGATGAGGAGCCATTGCGGCTCTGTGCTCGTAATGTGAGCGGCAGGCCTTAGTTGCGCTTGCACGAGCACCCTGGCGCATTCGCTGCGTGTGCCGCATCCCGGGCCTTCCTCCCAAGTGCTGACTACGATGCCGGATATTTACGCAGCAAAGCACCGCCAAGTCTCGAGAGAATTTTTTTTTTTTACGTCAGTCCCGCTTACATGCTCGCAGAGTGTTTCGCCAAATTCCATTCAATCGTGAGAAAAGGCAGGAATGCTAAAAGCTCCGCACGGATAGATGAAAAAAAATCCATCGCTCTACTACCATCGCCTGGCCACCTTGCAGCCGAAGCTGCTGTATTGCCAGGCGGACTACTCGCCAAGCTCAGACCCTCGCGTCTCAGATGCGACGAGGCCGGCTGCGCTCAGGGCGATGTAGCTGCAGGCTCATTTCTGCGGCGACGATCGCTGCCGAAGGGCAAAAGCCACGCGCACCGGTGCGCGTGGCTGTGTTGTGATTCGCGACGAGCAACACTTGCGGCCATGCGTTTTCCCAAACGGAACGCACGCGAATCGGTCGCGTTAATCGTCTCGCGAACAATAACAAGAATGATGATGACTGCGCGGAGCCGGTCTGTGGCGCCAGCTGCCTGCGCGTCTCCGGCCGCGGTCGCGGCAGCGCCGTCACCGCCGATCTCGGGCGATCGGGCGATAGCCGGCGGCGGCCGCCCTCCTTGACATTTCCTCGCAGGTCGCGGCGCCGTCGCGCACGTCCACGCGACGCTGAGTGCGCTGTCTCCCAATCCCGTGGCTTTGAAAAGGTCACCGGATCGCAGTGGCAAACGCGGGAGCTGGCGGACGTAGGTGGGGAGAGAGTGAGTGGGGAGAGAGTGAGTGGGGAGAGAGTGAGTGGGGAGAGAGTGAGTGGGGAGAGAGTGAGTGGGGAGAGAGTGAGTGGGGAGAGAGTGAGTGGGGAGAGAGTGAGTGGGGAGGCGGGGGAGCAGCCGCTAGCGACGGACGTGCATCGCGTGCAGCACGCACACCGTTCGCCACGTGCAGGACGCGCAACCAGACACCCGCACCACTTGCACACATCACGCACACACGGCGCGCACTACATACAGAAAAGACGAAAATCTTCGCTATAGCTTTAACAGACTGTTGTAGCAAGGGCTGGTTAGAGAGCATCTATGAAGGCCGGCACGGTACACGAGGGGGTGGGTGGCTGGCACCATGCCCGACCACCTTTTTCTTCCCAGTGGCGATATTTACACACAGCACCGGGTACTAATTTCAGGCTGAGTTGACCTAGGGTTATTCCCAGGACCGGTTCAGATAATCGTCACTGGTGTTGGCCGTGAGCGGGAATCGAAACCCGGGTCGCCGGCTTCATAACGCAGCGTAGCGCTAACTGCTACGCCCCCCCCCCGACCCACCCATGTACCCACGTACATCATACACAACAACAACAACCGCCATTCACCACTTAGTGGCGGTGAAGTCACCATGACGCATGTGCCAGGCTATGTGCACCTTGAGGCCACGCGAAGTGTCGAACGCCCGCCGGCAGGAGGTCACGGGGCAGACCCAGATGCCACGGGTCGACTGACTGAGATGACCGAGATGACTGGCTGATGCACCACCTGTGCCCCCTACTGTGCCAACTTGCTGTGCTTTAGCCACCCGGCGCTCCGCTCGTTGTTGTGAGCGTCGCTCCTCCGCCCTCCGTTGTTGTTGGAGGACGACTGCCTCCAACTGCGCAAGAGCACACACGCCGCATTCGTACCGCGCGCGAGCGCACGACAGACGCCCCACGCTGCCAGGTGGCCGGTCGAAGGGATTCCGTGTCCGGGTGCGCGCCGGTGCCGAGGTTGTTTTCTCTGCGCGCGGACGTGCGAGTGCACAAACAAGGGATGGCCACCGCCACCAGACAGCCAGCCAGCGTGGAGTGTTCGTCCGCCCAAGAGGAGAGAGTTAATACATCGGGAGTTGCTGGTGAGACTTCACGGAGGTACCTCTGGGGCTTTGTGGAAGATGCAGCACTTTAAGTGGTGGCATTGTTGTGGCGTGCGTCTCAAAAGCAGAGAAAGCTTTTAAAAGCTCTAACGCTCTGAAATTCAATCATTCACGGTTGATGTTTATATAAAATAAGGGGGAAAAAAATCGCCGTTTGAAAATTAAAGGTAGTGGTTTCGATCGCAGCCTGTCGCATCATAAATCATCATCGTCAGCCATGGCCACTCCACTGCTGGATGAAGGCCTTCGCAAGCGGGCGCCAACTTTCATGATCCTGCGATTCTACGAGCGAATCTAAATTCGTTGTACACACACGGTGTCATTTGCAAGAGGCGCGACAGGTCACATTTTTTTGCGGAGTGCTTTATCTCTCTGTGACGAGTACGCTTCGGCAGTCCCGCTTCCCAGAGATTCACGTTTTTTTTTCGGCCTATTTTCCGAGGCAAGTAATAAACGCGGAGCGACAGATGCGACGACCCGCCCCCACCCCCCCAAGGGCTGGCACACGGAGGATGTGTCTCCTATTTTTATTGAGGAACAACTCCGGTGCCCCTGGGACAAACCAAATAAACCCGTTTGAAGTTTGTGCTGAAAGTGTTGCACTCCCACGCGTAATGCAGCCTTAACGGGGGGAGGGTGGGGGGGGGCGTGTGCATTGGCAACATTTTCATCGCGATAAGGAAATCGCTCTGAACATTCTGACGCGGCTTCACAGGGCTGACGTTTATCTGGAATGGCTGGTGCCACTTTTCGGACAACTCGCTCTTCGTGGGGGCGAAGTGTTTGCGCGAGGTGTCCCTCGGTAACCGAGAATTAGCGGCGGCCTCGCTCGGCGGAGCGTTGCGAAAAGGAGTCCCGATGGGAGCGACGGGCGGAAAAAAAAAATATAGGGAAAAGTTTCGAGTAAAACAATGCCTTGCTTTCGTATTGATTTCAACGAAGCCGTCGGGACATGGGGGGGTGAGAAGTTTGACTTTGCTCGATGCCTTTGTGTTGTACATTAAGGCCACACTTTGCATAAATCGATCGACAAGGTCATTTAGTGGCAGCATCTTGAGTCCTTCTCACGAGAGGGCCGCGGCGTCCGCGTTGTTCTTAAGCCGGCGAGCGCACGGGGACCTTCCGTGGAGGTGGCATGGCAGGGTGTCGTTATATTGCTCCCCTCGGACACCCGCGTTAGGCCGAAAAATTGCACATTAACCCTTTTGCCTTCCGAGACTTTTGCAAGTTGCAGGGAAGATCCCGTTCACCACTGAATGTTGGAATGCGCAAGCGATTCGCGTTCATTTTATTTTGAGAGGCGTAGTAGCGCCCTTCTTCTTAATGGCATTGTACTCATCGCAGAGAACTGTAGTGACACGACCGCACTCTTATGATTTTATTTTACTTTTTCTCCAGCTTTCTGTTCCAATGACATACACTTACGTCATGGGAATGGAATGACATACACTGATGGGAAAGGGTGAAGCAGAATGACCAACCGTGAGTTGAAATGTGTAGCTTATGTTGCGTAAACTTTCGGCCTTTGAATGTTGGTGCGGGTGGAGGGTGTTAGGAATTTCATGGTAAAATAGTATGCCTGTTACGATGCATTCATTCGTGTGTGTCAGAATCAAGTTTATATTTTTTATCTGCACTTGATAAAGTAACCCTGTGGGCTCTAAAGTGGTGCCATGGTGATGAGATGTTAACTACCTCGGAGGTCATGAGTTTGATTCCGACCCTGACGCCTGTACATTTGGAGTTTGTGTTTTCCCCGTGGTCGCGTGGATTTTTCTCCCGGGTCCTCCGGTTTTTCCTTCCACATTTTTTTTTTAATCAACATTCATGTTAGAGTATTTGGCTGCTATAAATTTCCACGCGATAAGCCACTTCATTGACCTTCTCAATGTGGCTTACCTGGTAAAACAGACAAAGAGTAACCAATAGTAAATAGTAGGCGCTGCATTTGTAGCATTGCAAAAAAAAACAAGATTCTTGAATCAGATCTGAACCCCCGTATCTTGGCAGTTCATTGAATCACCAGGGGATGAATTGTTCCATCGTTCCAGGAAACTGTAAGCAACTTGGCAGTTCAACATTAAACCACGCGCAAGGCAAGTGTCGGAGATTAAATCAGGAAGAGGAGGTTGCAATGGGCGTGATGCAGATGCAGGACGGAGGAGGACAGGTTACCCAGGCCGGCATTGCAGTGACACCCAGAGGTCGGCAGATGGTGAGACAGACCTTGGTGGCTGAACGTCGAATGCATTACAACCGAGTGATATATCAGAAGTAAAGCGATGGCACAGCCTGGTGGCATCAGCAGCATTGTTCGTGGTGACCTCTTGTACGTATCTAAGTACGTTGAGCTTTTTTTGCACCGTACATAGCCAACCGTGCTAATCGGCGGCGCTGGGGGGGAAGGACAAACTTGAGTCGGTTCTTTCCCCGAGTCCTTCACTAGCGGTCTGAGTCTCTCGCGAGTGCTGAGCGAGGGGCTTGAGTGTCGTCGCCCACCCGCCGCCCGCTGACCGCTGACGTCGTGGCGTCCGCAGAACTCGAGCGCCGACCACCGTGTGCAGCTGGACCTGGGCCTGTGGGACAAGTTCAGCGAGCTGGCCACCAAGTGCATCATCAAGATCGTGGAGTTCGCCAAGCGCCTGCCCGGGTTCGTCAACCTCTCCATCGCTGACCAGATCACGCTGCTGAAGGCCGCCTGCCTCGACATCCTGGTGAGAGCGCCACGGGCGATGGTGGCGGCACTGCCGCCGCGGCCGTGCAGCTTTGCACTCGGCACTCTCTCGTGTTTGCTAACTAACTGTTAACAACTATTTTTTTTATTTCAACCAGGTAAGGCCCACTGAGCTATGTAGCTCTTTTTCAGCAGCGACCTGGCTACAAACGAAGTGGCTTATCGTGTGATATTTACAGCAGCCAAATACTCTTAAACTCGTGTTTTTAAATGTGGGGGGATAAGCCGGGGGACCTGGATAAAAATCCACGCGACCACGGGGAGAGCATGCAAACTTCAAATACACAGGCATCAGGGTTGGGATTGAACCCACGACCTCCTGTATACCAGGCGAGTTAGTTAACATCTCACCACTGTGGCGTTGCTGATGATATCGTCACCATGACAACATGAGGAAATTATATAAGAAACATAAATAAAGAAGGATTTATTAAGTTAGGCTCAAGGTGAACATTATCAAAACGAAATTAGCGTACAAATAAATACTGTAGAAAATGTTTTGAAAGAAAGCTCGTGGTCAATGTGTCCGAGTCCGTGTGTATGTCTACAGCAGTTATTGAAAGTGAATTGGGATTAAAATAACAATAATGATACGGCAGACGAGAGCAGGTTGACATTTTCAGAAATCTGAAGCTACTAATGTTAATGCAACGTGCCAATGCGCCTAGAGGATTGACCTGCTGTGGAATATGGACCGGAAACGTGGAAAATGCAACAAAAATCGTAAAATTGTGCAGAGAAGCATGATTATCGTCAGCCAAGGCGGCCGTGTCTCATAGGCGCACACAAGGCAGCTTAATGCTCTAACCCTGCTGCCCATCGCCTCGACCCCCACCGACATCCTCTCCATTAGAACATAACCACGACTTCAGCTGCAACCCCCCTCTTGAGCTTTTAACCTTTGTCCATCTCCCGTACCTCCTCGTGGCATCCAAAGAACTTCCGTGGAGCTGGCTGGAGCGTATTCTCTCGGGAGATCGGGGGGTGGGTTTGGTGCGGGCGTAGGTGCCTCCTGGTTTTTCACGATTTTCCCTTTTTCCCCGCTTTGTTTTTTTTTGCTGAAGGGGGCAGGAATCCGAAGGAAGGGGGGGAACTGCAAACGATTGCCTACCCTGCCGCGAGAGAGGGAGAGAGGTTCTTTTGCGGTCACAGTGCCAATTGTGCTCTGGGGTTTGTCTTGCCGAGTTCACTGCCTTGAGCGGTTCAACGCCACCGTTTCTCCTCGTTTACGAATCCAAATAATTGGAGAAGAGATGTCGGCAAACGGCGTTTCACGCCAAAATGTTCCAATTAAAATGTTTTTCGAGGCGCGTAAAAAAAAAAAACCTTAATCAACGTTAAATTAAAAACGACAAGGGGCAAGCGACGAGGGGTTTCGGCGCCGCCAAGCACTTCAACAAAGCCGCGTGCGTCGTGGCAGGCAGATCACCGCGGCGGACGGGTCGCTCCTTCGTTGTGTCCCTCGGCATGAGGAGTGACAGTCCCGTAATGCCACACGGCTGTCGTCCGTGTGTCGCCCTCGGACAGACCTTAATTTTAATGAGCTTTTTTTTTTTTTTTCCAACGTAGCGCAAGGCCGCGGCGGCTGCGAAACACTGAAGGGCAGCTTTGAAGTGAGGCCTAGCTATAACATTCTGTCAGGGGCCTGACCTTGCCTTGGCCTTGACTCAAAGAGATCTCTTCACCGCCCGTGATGGATTGGATAACTTAAAACAGTGCGTGGCTGACAGCCCATCTGTCTGCCTTTAAATATCGAGCGATCTGGCAGTCAATTCATCTTACTCGTTTTGGGGAGATTGGACGCTGCTGGTGTTTATGGGGCGAGAGGACCTGTGTTGAGTTGATGTGTCAGTGGCTCCGGATTATTATTAACACTGAAGGAAGGTAAAGTGGGAATGCAAACTCGGAAATATGCGTCGTAGAAAAGCCACAACAAAGGTGAAGGCAACTTTGCCGCACCGCCAAACACCACCATCTCTGTTTTCCACATCGGCTCGGTTTCAATTGCACTGAACCGTTGCTTGTGTCCTGATTTACTCCGCGCATGGGCACTGCGGCCCAGTTTTCAGTTTCCAATAGCGCTCGCAGTGTTCTGTATCATCAGTTATCCAATACGATGTGTCTCCTCTGCAGCGCCTTGCTTGTTGTCTGCTTATTAAATAGATGTCTTTCTGCCCAGGGCATAGCATCCATATTCGTCCTTGAATGACACGTTGGGCCAAACTAGTCTGTTAAATTATGATTTCCGTTGCTTTATTTCGTTGCAATGTTTTTTAAAAATTTAATTTGATCTCTTACTCATCCTTCTCTTCACAATCTTTATCAATAAATACCAATTATTTTTTAGTTGAATCTAAATGTCGTTTTTGCGCTCAAAATACACCACTGCGTTTAGGCTTACTGTGCTTTGTATTTTAAGAAAATTGGGAAAATCCATATTCAGTTTATCACCCAAAGAAAATCAACATATCTATTTTATTTTGACTAAATATGGGTGATTTCTTTGGCTTTATTTTTCAATTAAAGTGAATTCCTCCATTATGCTTAGGCTCACACTGCTGTATATTGAAGGGATTTGGAAAATTCCACATTAAAAGTCTCACGCAAAATAAATCGACATACTAACCTACGTCGATTTTAGCCAAAATGGCCCAATTATTGAACGTTATTTTTTTTTTATTAAAAAGCGAATTCCTCCATTGCGTTGTCTTAACGTGCTATATACAGAATCAGAGTAAATTGGAAAATTCCACGTGAAAATTTTCACCCCAAAAAAAATCGACAGACTAAATATAAACCATTTATGACTAAAAATTGACTGCTGTATTTTACATAAATTCCTCTGTGCTGTTTAAGAGTTAATAATAATACATTACACTAGTCCCTCGGTTAATAGTGACAGTTGTAAACGGTTTTTCGGTTATCGTTTAACGTTAACATTTTGATTAACGGGATTGTTACATTATGCACGCGGGCGTCAATTTCGGCCAATCCGAGTGCTCGTAAGTGGGGCTGAGCCATGCCCTCAGCCAATCAGCGACGCCCATTTATTATCGTTTAGAGCTCGACTGGCTTTGTTTACATTGTCACGTTTTCTGTTTTGGCAGTGGAAACAGTTCTCAACTTATAAGTGAAATCGATTAACAGTTATGTTGGTCCACAGTAGTTTTTGGGGGAACGGATTGAAAACGTTAAACGAGGGGCTACTGTATTAATGTAGAGTACCTTGCTTTGAAAAATCACAAAGCGCTCTTCACGTGAAGAGTCGAGTTTCCGTAAATGAATAAACGACATTGCACCGAGCCCAGCGATGGCGTAGGACGTTAAGCTTTCAGTCACGGCTTAAAATCATCGGCGTCGTCCGAGTCGCGGACACGGCTGGGGTGGCGGGCCTTGTCGAAAGGTTGGGGGGGCCAGCGAACGATGGAGGCCGCCGGTGCCTCCACCATGCCAGTGTCCGGTTAACACTTTCCCTCGTTACTCATCTTCATATTACGGTTGATTTACCTTCAAGTGCGTTTTGTCCTTCCGCGCGAGGATGAGGAGTTCAACAACAACAAAAACAGCAAACGATTCACCTTTCCAAAGTGCACGTTTAAAAAATGGGTTTATTGAGACCGGCTCAGCGAGAAAGGTTACTGCGTGAATACGGGAGAATTCTTAACAATGTATCTTTTAACCGAAATAATTGTTAATCGATTAAGAGATTGAGGATTTGCAGGCCGCGTCATCCATGGCGGTGAGCGCGTCAGCGAGCCAGCGCCACGCTCGCCGCTGACCCTAACAAGTTCATAAACTCTTCGCCTTGGTGGCAGCACTCTCTGGCTTTTGTCTGGATGAAGAGCAATTTCTAGGTCTGCCCTCAGATAAGTTAGCGGGAAGAAGGCTTCAGTTTGCTCTACGGTGGGTTGCTTCAATGCCTCCGTTGAAATATCGGAGTTCCCAGCGGTTCACTGCTCTCCAGGTCGTGCAATCCGATCGGCGTTTCCACAATTTCATGCCGAAAATATGAATATCCGTTTACGAACTTGGATCTGCCGTGAAATGTGCCGATTCGATTCAGCGTGAACCGTTGATTCTTGAGGTACTTTAAACCCGGATGTTCTTTAGTGGCAACACTGCAGCCAAGTGTGTCTGTCTCTCTCTCTCCGCCTTGGCATCCGTCCCCCCCCAGATCCTGCGGATCTGCACGCGCTACACCCCGGAGCAGGACACGATGACGTTCTCAGACGGCCTGACGCTTAACCGCACGCAGATGCACAACGCGGGCTTCGGGCCGCTCACCGACCTCGTGTTCACCTTTGCCAACCAGCTGCTGCCCCTGAGTGTGGACGACACGGAGGCTGGCCTGCTCGCCGCCATCTGCCTCATCTCTGGAGGTGCCGGCAGACCCTGGCCACAGCGTGGCCTTTCGTGCAGTGTAGCCGTTCCCGCTCATGGCAACCAACACCAGTGCCGATTATTCGAACCGGTCCTGGGCCTCCCCTAGGTCGACTCAGCCTCAAATGAGTACCTGGTGCAGTGTGTGTAAACATCGCCACTGGGGATACAAAGGCAACCGGGCGTGGTGCTGGCTCGTGTGCCATGCCGGCCTTCATAGGTGCTTGCGAACAGCACTTGCCCTAACAGTCCGTTAAGGCTATTCGGTGGATCTTTGTGTGTGACCTTACATGCGTGCGCAAGTGTACAGTATGTGCATGCATGGGGAGTATCGTAGTTGGCGCACTGTCCTATGAACCCGGTGACCCCAGTTTGATTCCCTTTCACAGCCAAAATCGGTGACAGATATCTGAAACTGGATCAGGGCCTCTCCCTAGGTCGATTGGGTCTTAAATGAACACCTAGCACACATTAATTATCAGCACTGGGGAGACAAAGGCGGCTAGACGTGGCGCTGGCCACCCACCCACTCATGTGCTGTGTCAGCCTTAATCGGTGCTCGATAAAAGCACTTGGGAAAGGGTGGCGCAGCGGTAAGCGGACTGCGCTATGAACCAGGCGACCGGAGTTCGATTCCTACTCACAGCCAACATCGGTGACGAATATCTGAACCGGTCCTGGGCCTCCCCTAGGTCGTCTCGGCCTCAAATGAGCACCTGGTTAAGTGTGTAAACATCGCCACTTGGGAGACGAAGGCGGCCCGGGCGTGGTGCTAGCCACCCACCCGCTTGTGTGCCGTGCTGGCCTGGATGGGTGCTCGCTGACAGCACTTGCCCCAACAGTCTGTTAATGCTATATGGGGGATCTTTGTCTTTTGTGCGCGCAGACCGGCAGGACCTGGAGGAGCCAGAGAAGGTGGAGCGGCTACAGGAGCCGCTGCTGGAAGCCATGAAGGTGTACGTGCGCCGGCGGCGACCCGACAAGCCACACATGTTCCCCAAGCTCCTCATGAAGATCACCGACCTACGCGGCATCAGTGCCAAGGGTGAGCTCGCCGTCACAAAGCGGCACGGCCACCACCGGCTGAGCAGGTGGAAGTTCGGTCCGTAGAACTGGTGTTGTGTCAAACACTCCTTCAGTTATGGTTCAAGTGTGAGCCATCTTGAAATGGTCAAACCTAAGAGAAATATCAGTTTGAGCATTTGATACAAATGGCCACAGGATTTTGCCATCTTCGGCCATGCCATAGCCCCGCTTAGTGTGAGCTGTCAACCTGTTCCGATGACCCAGAAAAAAAACTAAAATTAATTAACTCTATCGATATCGAGGCTCCCACAAGGCCATGCGGGAGGGCGTGTGGCAGTTTGGTGTTTGCTGTTAGAGTGCGGTCGTGTCGTTACAGTTCTTTGCGGTGATTACAATGTCTTTTAAAACAATGGCACTAAGCCTAAATAAAACGAATGCTAACCGCTTGGGCGTTCTGTGATTCAGCGGTGAACGGCACACCCACCCTGCAACTCGCAGATGTCTCGGAACGGTCGTAATGCACAACAGGGGTGGTCCTATGCCCACATGCTGCGCAAAGTTGCCGCGGCGCCACAGGCATCATCACCCCCCCCCCACCCCCAACGTCGCTATCCATCCGAACCGCCCGTTGCGCCCGCTCTCTCGCTTGTGCCCCGGCAGGTACGGAGCGGGTGATCACGCTGAAGATGGAGATTCCGGGCTCCATGCCTCCCCTCATCCAGGAGATGCTGGAAAATTCGTACGGCTCGGAGGCGGGGTGCACGACCAGCGGAAGCTCGAGCCCCGGCACACCCGAGGCCACGCCGCCCACGGCCGGCACGCCCGAGCCGGCGCACGTCGCGCCGCACGGGAAAGGACTGGCGCTCGCGCAGAAGACAAGCTCCAAGATCTCGCAGACCCCTCCCGTGGCCGGCAACTGATGCTCCGCGCGACGGTGAAGAGCCACAAGCAATTGGACTCGTGCAGGAAGTTGACCTTTCTGTCGCACGCGAGCGAAACTTTTCAAGGTCGATTCAAAAGGAGAGGAAAAAAAAGCGTTGTTTTATAAGACTGTTAATTGTTTGAGCCAACGGCTCCATATAATTAAGAACGTTTTACGAGTGTGAACTTTTTCAAAATCCCGTCATTAAAAAAACGGGTTCATCGTTGGGATTTTGGCCACTGGGAGATGCGTTGCAGAAGACTGCTCCAGGAAGTGTTTTCCAGCAATGTAAATGTGCACATGAAGGTGATGTTTGTACTGTTGCTCAATTTCACATCTTGCAGCAGCAGCAAACGTGTGGAGCCAATTCAGTTGTCACATTGGAAAGATTTAGTGAGAATGGTTGAATATCCCAAGTTTGAACACATGAAGAAATTACAAGCATTCTTTTTTTAATGAAAAGCACTGCTTTAGTTAAACAATTGTTTTCTAATGCCTTCTGAAGTTCAGTTAATAGTGCATTTGTTTTAATAAATAATACATCTGGGCAATTGGTTGACCAATGTCTTTTCTTCAATGTATTTTTCAAGTATCACTAAAGGTGCAATGTTTATTGTGGATTAACACAAATTGGCCGCAAATGACAAGTCTGGGATTACATCATTTACACCGGACATAATAGGTAGACAAGATAAGGCGTAATTATTTTGTATGAAAACCAGATTAGTTTGGGAGGTCTGAATGCGAGTTCACAGGAGGATGTGAAAACGCCCTCTGGGTCTTTCCCACCCACACAGGCAAGAGCTTTGTCAACACCAGCATTTATAGAGTATTACATTCAGCTATGAGTGCGAGAAGCAAAGTTAGGTTGAGCCGAAACATTACTGCAGTTTTAGAGGGCTGCTTGTTCATGTTCCGACGGTAAATAAATGAAAGTAATAATTTTTTTGTTTCCAAAACACAAGTCACTTTAATATTTTTGTACCGATTTTGAAAAATGAAAAAAAAAATATCAAATGAAATGTTTCGCAAACTACTGTTTTATTGAATCTTTCAGATGTCTTGTATCTATGAGTTGTACTTTTAAAAAGGTTGGGGGGGGGGGGTGGAAATGTCATTTTGTGATGTTTTATGCCTTCCTTCAGGTCGTGAAGGACGGAGGGATGTCTAAGATCATTGTAACGACTGTTGCCATGGGACTGTAACATATTTGCCTTTTCAAGTATTCACGAGCACGTCATGTAGGTCTTACGCTGACGAGTAGTCTTAATTTAATGAATAATTTGCAAGTATTTTGAGCACATGTATTTTACTACACTGAAGGATTTTGTGGAAAAGTTTAAATTAGCCACTTTTCTACTTCCTCACATTAAATTGTAATCATGAATCCTAAAAACTTTGTAACCGACTTCCCCCATTTTTTGTTTTAATACGCCAAGGCATTTCACTACCGTATGTTTACACTCGTCACAAGCAGGGTTTTGAAAAGAATCGTTCACCATTTTATGCAAACCCTCACTTCATAGATGAATGTTGTGAAAGGGGTTGCGTGGAGCATTGTTTTGTATGTTGTCAAGCCCTCTGATTCAGTAGGCCGCTGTCACCACGTGTATTCTCATATTTGCTGAAAACATGTAAACTGCCATAACAGAATTAGGATTTTTTGGTTTGTAGATTTGAGTCACTTGTGGTGATTTGTATATACTTTAGCTAAGTCCCGAAGTTCAGATGAAACATTGCAACTTTTCTCAACCTATCAACAGAAAAATAAAGTATATTTATCTTAATGTACTTCAAGAAATGTTATGGTTGGTCATTACAGAACATTTGGAACACTGGTTGACTGAATTAATGAGTTACTTATCTGGTGCTTAACTTGAGCATGCTAATCCACCTTATTCATTGTAATATGAAATTTACTTGAGTATTTTTAAGATTAAAATGTAAATTTTGGCCAAATCTGACTTTCAAATAAGTATTGTTATCCAAGTTATATTTAATAAACAGCACATGTATGTGACATGATTGCAACCTGGAAAATAATTGAAGGTCATAATTTCGTAAAAATCTATGGGAACTATTACTTATGATTTCATTTTAACATATTACGATTAATGATAAAAAAGGTGTAATCTGGCCCCCATACTTGCAGCCAACATGGCCAGGTGCAAAGTCACTCATCCAGCACACAATAATGTAGACAATAAAAACGTGTTTATTTTTCAAAAAGTAAAAGTTATAAAGAGTAACAACTTAAAAAGTTTGCTGGAGAAAAGACTGAGACACAAACTGAGAGAACAACATCTCAAGGAGTAGTGAAGAAAGGTTTACAGAATGGAAGACTTGCAAGAATGATGTTTTTCAGTCACAATATACAGGCATGTCAAGAGGGGTGGGGAGGTGGGGGAAAGAGGTGGGTTGTGGGGGAGAGGTGGGTGGGGGGGGTAGAGGTGGGGGCACATTCATTGGCACCTCCGATTATCACGGTTGGCTATGTACAGTGTGAAAGACGTTCAACATACATCTGCAAGCACTGGTTTTTCATGTGTGTGGTAAGTGTTAAATTTTGTTTTATTACTTCACTTAAAATTTTTCATTTGCTTTTCTCACGTTAAAAAAAGGTGTTCAAGAGTAAAATATGAAGGGGATTGAACCGCAAGTCTGCTTTTAACGTGGGAGTCGATGGGAAAACCATGAGTTTTCGTTTAACGAGCAACTTTCGTGAACCGCATCTTGCTTGCTCAGCGAAACCAGCCTGTGAGCAACCTCACCTTTAATACTAGATTTAAAAAATGTCACTTCAATTGACGCAAATTTATAGAAAGTTTTTCCTGCTACTAACCATTACATTTGTACGTACATACACACACATCTATATAAAATTCTGCTTTTTGACATCCGGAGCAACAGAAGTAAAGTGAGCGCCCACTTGCGGCCTCAGAAGTCCGACTGGGGGTCAGACTCGTCATCGGAGAAGTTGTACTTGACGGCCTTCTTGGCACGAGCAGCTCGGGGCCCCCTTTGTACAGGGCTGCTGTTATCCAGCAGCACGTCGTCATCGAGTGTGAAACTTTCATCCACCCCCACCTTCTTCTGCAGCAAAACAAGAAACAAACAAACAAACCCACAAAGCGTAAGCGTTGTAGAAAAAAATGATCACCGGCCAACCTACAGATTGCACAACCCCAATTCGGCACCATCCTATTTTAATATTCACTTCAACAAACAACAGTTTGGGCCAGAGGTAACACACCTGTTGAGCTGTGGACCTTTGCTTGACTCGTTCAGGGCTGCTGTCTGAATCGTCAATGACCTTTCGCTTCTTTGCACCACCTATTGGTTTCAAACACAAGCAATGTTAATCGATACGATGAATAACATTGTAATAAAAAAAACATCATGGAAAATGTAAGACTTCAAACTTCCAGACATCCTTACATGAAAAACAAGTCCTTTCAAACCAAAAGGTCACATGTTTACAATGCACTAATTTCAGGAGTCGGTGACGGCATACATTTTCAAATTGGGAAATCTCAGTTGTTTTTTTTGGCGACAATATTAATTTTGAACAGGCCTCTTTCATATACATTAAAGTGTATTGAGGATGTCAGTTGGACATATGGTGCCATCTTGTGCAGAACATTCACAATTTTCATGCAATGACTGCAAAATCAATTCCATTTATGTAACAACACCCAACTGACTTTCAATGTCGCATTGGTACAAAGTGTCCGCTAATGCTGCCGCTGTTAAATTCTTCATGCATGCAAAACCGAAGTCATTGAGTGGCCACATAATTAATGGGCTGCACATATTAGGCCCACGGTTTACCTGCCACGGCTGCTTTGGATGTTTTTGCAAGATCATCCTCCAAGCTGGAAAAGCCACTTGCTTTAGGTTTGGCTTTTGCTTTGGACATAACAGCCAGGATGGTCGGTTGCTTGGCGTCACCTGGCACACAGCAACCGATGGTAAGCTTGGCTTCAGAAAACATGGACAGATTTAACTTAACACGTAGGCCTTATGCGACCAACATCCATTAGGTTTTTTTGGGTTAGATTGTACTCGAATTGTAAATGTTGTGGGTTTACTCTCCAACACACCGGTGTGCTAATCCAGTAACGAATTGGCACGTTTACATGACAAACCTTACTAAATTGGTTGTCGGGTGGTGGCAGGTTTAAGGACATTCATATATTACTCGATCTAACCCAAAAAAACCTTTTATGGATAAAGTTAACTCTTCAATTCGTCTGTTTTGTGAATAAAATTACAAAATTGCCATGTTATACTTAGACAACATACAGAACCAAATAATATTAGGAATGTGTCATTAAAAGAAAGTAAGAATAGAACGATACCTTTTTTGGCAGTGGTCTTAGAGCCCTTACTAGTGGTGGCCTTGCTAGCGGGCTTTGCTTTCACTGCCGCTTTGGTGATCTTAATCAGGTCCTCATCCTCAGAATCCAGGAGCATGTCGACTGCAAGCAAATACAATCATCATTCAGGAGACATCGTGACTAAACATTTTTATTTGTTGGTTTCAGTGTCCGCAGGTGTCAACCGATTCACCAAGTTGTCAATCTCCATTTGCGTGACTGATTCCCAATAGTGAATAATTATGCCAAAATGCTGTCACATTAACATGCTGCATGAACAGCTTACACTCCACGATACACCTATACACATTACAAGGCATTAATAGAAAACATTCAGTATTCATATCAAACATCACTCACTGGATTCAATGTCTTTCTTTGTGGCAGGTTTGGAGTTTGTGTCGTTCGGCTTGCAGTCCTTAGATTTCTCTGTCACTTTCTTTTGTCTGCTGTTTTTTTGCAAACAGACATACCACCTTGTTAGCACCTAGAGTCCAGTGAACACCACTATATGCTGGATTCAATTTAAAATGTCATCTCAGCACCAACCCTCAAGCCGAGCAGTCAGCATATAGATCGCCGCCGAACACAACAATACATTACTAACAATGTAAATTGGTACAATGGTAAAGCTTTCTTTTTGAAACCATTAAATAGATGACACCGGTATAGTCTAAATTGTTTTGCATTGAAATAGACCATATATAAAACAAGGTCCTTTCCTATATTAATCTGGCAGTTCAGCATTTAATTTAAGCACGCTTATGCTGATTGTCAAAACTGGTCCAGGGTTTTCTTTCATGAAACCAATGCTGATAAAAAAAAGTGTGCTCCAAGGCCATGTGGCCAGTGGGATGCATTAAAAGTATTTTTATATTTTTGTTGGTCCAGTATTCCACTATGTTGGATTGCATAGCTACATTCAGACATTTTCTAAAGCATTTTGCAATTAGTAACCGGAATTTAATTAGCCATGTGTGGTGGTTTTCAAAATCAGAATCTTTATTTAGACTGGAGGAAAACGATGAGCCAAAGCTCTTTTTCACAGATGTCCAGCGAGAGGTGGGAAAACACGTTACAACAAACAATACAAGAACACGATAGGAGTGCAAAGTATAGGAAAGGTAAACAAATCGCCTAAAAATGTACACAAAACTAAAATGTGGCCGTGTTTTAAAGCAAATCAAGCCCAGATTGTGGTGCGAGGACTGGGCGTGAGCTTGCATGAGGTGAGGGGGGTTGTGCTCACCTTGGCGCCGGCAAGGCCCGCTTAATGGACAGAAACGCGTCCTCACTGTCGCTGCTGTTGTCCATGCCGTGGCACGACGTTGGCTTTTGCGGGTTCACAGTCTGCCCCACCTCTTCATCTGTGCTGTCATACGTAAACTTTTGTGCGGCTACACAGGAACAAAAAGGTTACATTACAGACCAGACAAAAATTATTTCCCTGCTGTACTTGTGCTTTTTTTTCTCAGTCATAGATTATTGTGTGGTGGCAGCGATGTGTGCTCATTTACACATATAAATCACCCAGGAATGTCTGTCCTTAACGCTCGTGACGTCACTCCACGTCGACCAGCCCCTCTCATTAATAATCATGAACAGGCTACGTCCTCCACATGTTCCCCCCCTCATTAATAATCATGAGCATGTGACGTCACTTCACATGGAGCACCCTCCTCCCTCATTAATAATCATTTACAGGTGACGTCCTCCAAATGCCCCCGCCCCATTCAAAATAATTAGCGGCTGACGTCACTCCACATGGGGGGGGGGCCCGAGGCGCCTCCTCCCCCCTCCTCGGCATCAACTCACAACCCTCACTACTACGAAGGCAGAACCCTCACGTCACGCGATCTCCGTAACGCTATTGAGACATAAAAGTAAAAAGATCGTCATGATGAATAAGGGATTATAACCTTAAAATGAAATAGGTCTGTCACCGCGCGCCTACAAATTGCAACACGCATTCATGCAATGAATATCACGTTGCGGTCTGCTTTTCTCTTGTAAGTTTCAGACATACTGCAATTCACCTGTCCTTCGAAGGGCAAGTGTCTAGTTTACACATACAGTCATACCTCGGTATATGACCGCTTTGGAATACGTCGAATTTGGTATACGTCGTGTTTTGACGAGAGAAAAATTGTCTTGGGATACGACGTCTTGCTTGGGATACGACGCGCTTGCTAGAACTTTTATGGGTCGGGATGAGTCACCGCGTACCCGCGTCTACCCCGTTCACGACTGAAACAAAGCGCCGCTCCTCAGTCTGCCTGTACAGTAGATCTCGTTCAGTGCACAACCCTTGCTATAACTGTGAATGTTCACATCTCCTCCTCCTCCCCTTCCTCACCACCATCCTCGTAGGCTATCAACTCCTCTCATCAAGGTAAAGTGATGTTTAATTTTATTTCAATTTATTTATGCATTTATTTTAATTAATGTATGCATTTCAGTAATAAGTAGTGTCTAAATTATGTCATACAACCCCATTAATGTGTAATATGCCATATAAAATATCATTTCTTATACTCTGGAACGGATTATTTCCTTTCCCTTTATTTATTATGGGAAAAATTCGTTTTGTATATGTAATTTTCGGTATAAGTCCTACTACCTTCTGGAACGAATTAACGACGTATACCGAGGTACCACTGTATATGGCTTTTTAATTTGACACCTAACTGCAGACAAAACATAGAAAAGGCAACACAGCCTCAAGGTTTACAACCTATGCATGTGAAGATGGAATGTTCTCCTTTTCAACATGAGTTTTCCTCTGGTCACTTCAGTTTCCCATTTGCAAAAAAAATTAAAGTCCAAAATCCTAAATCAGGACTTCACTAGAAATTCTTCATGCTCCATGAGGCTTTTATAAGTCAAATTATAATTGTTTATTATTATAGACTTTTTTTAAAGGTCACAGTAACTCTAGTTTCACACAACCATTGCTTACCAGCAGCACGCTTGGACCTGGCATCTCTGGAGGGCACCTTAATGTCCTCAGAAGACAGATTGCTCAGATCAAGTTCCGAATCGGATTCAGACCATGGATTTTTCTTGGTCTCCTTTTTGACTGTTGGCTTGAAGGACAGTGTTGTTTGCTTCTTCCCATCTGTGGACAGCAGTTAACTTAGTACCGCCAAACACATTGTATATTAAGTAACAATTAGAATTCTCTGGACTTTAAAAAGTGATTTCTAGGACTTATTTACTTATGCATTAAAATCTTGGCTTAATTACTGGCTGCTTGCGATGGTCACGAGTGGATCACCAACCTGTTTCCTTTGGTTTCTTTGTCACACGTTTTGTGAGATTAGAGCCCTCATCGGGAGAGATTGACGGCAGCTCATTTCCATCCTCATCATACATTATTTCTGCGGGCCCGTCGCGATCAGTCTGGAGCACAAAACAAGATCCCCCAAGTATAACCTTAACAGACTGTTGGATCAAGTACTGTTAAGCGAGTAGTACACCTATGAAGGCTGGCACGGCACGAGGGGGTGGGTCGCCAACACCACACCCAATCGCATGTCTTTCTAGTGGCGACGTTTACACACTGCACCAGGTACTTGAGGCCGAGTCGACCTAGGGGAGGCCCAGGACCGGTTCAGATAATCGTCACTGGTGTTGACCGTGGATGAGAATCGAACCCGGGTCATCGGGTTTCACAGCACCGCATGGTAACCATTGCACTACTGCTCCCCATTAAGCACACAAAGACCCACATGTAGCTTTAACAGACTGTTGGGGCAAGTGATGTTAGAGAGCACCTATGAAGCCCGGAACAGTACACTAGGGGGTGGCCAGCACCACGCCCGACCACCTTTGTCTCCCTAATGGCGATGTTTACACACAGCACGATGTACTCATTTGAGGCCGAGTCGATCTAGGGGAGGCCTAGGACCGGTTCAGATAATCGTCCAGGTGTTGGCTGCGAGCGAGAATCAGTCTCGGGGCCCCGGGTTCGTAGCCCAGCGCGCTAACCGCTACGGCTCCCACACAATCACACTCTAACACACATTTGGTGTCTGCTCCTCTTCTAAGTTTATTCTTCCACCAACTTTGCCTTTTGAATGGACCCCTCACCTTAATTTTTTTGCGAGCGACCTTCATGGCAGCAGTGATGACTGGCACGATACGTCGACCGTGTGGTGAGGGCACCACCTCCGCCTTCAAAGTCAGGCTCTTGGCGCCCGCTTTCTTTGGGCCACCTTTACCCCTGACCATGATATCAGCAACATCATCCTTGTGCTGTTGGGCCTCCACACGCTGACAGAGCATTTGGGATGGGTAACTCAGTAGCTGCACGTGTCAGAAGTCATATTCCACAGCTTCTACCCATCTATGCATATATGTGCCACTGTTACCTGCGGTGTTCCGCTGAAATACCAGTGCTGTCCATTTTATTGCCATTGTAACTGGACATAATGTGTCCAAGTTGTGTATTGCAGGACAATTAAAAAACAATTATATCACTGCACATCTACACATACAAATGTGGTGTCGTTTGATAGTAACAAAAATGTAAACTAAAAAACCAAGTTTAAATCAATATGAGCACCAATAATCTGATGCGCACCAATAATCCCAAGTATATCATTCTGTGTCCGACACACCTAGTGAACCAAGTTATAATGCAGTGCAATGCTTGCTGCCAAAATAAAATGTGGGTTCTTGACAAGAAAAGTTTGATCACTTACATCCAGCTCCTCCACAAATACTGCCAAATCGTCCTTCCACAGATCACATGGTGATTTGGACTTCACATTCTCCAGCTCTTGAATCTGTCAAAAAAAGTGTGCAGATTTTAACAATGGAAATGGCTTCTGTTAGTGCTGTTAAGTTGCTAATTGTTCTAATAATCAAAGGAAAATGCTGATGATCATTTCAATAACCACTACACACCTTCAAATCCCTCTGCCGCAACAGTTCGTCCTTGCGCTCCTTGGTCAGACACCAGAGCGCCATGTTGAGGATGTAGTTATAGTCAGGTCCAGATGACGGAGCTGACGACTCTTCTCCACCGTCGTTGTCCTCTTGACTGTTTGGCTCTTCTTCAAGATTTGACTGCAAAAGATAAAATTGTTGTCAGCCAATTCCAATTGCTCATATTACATTTTGCAAACATTATGCGGAATGTAAACAGGCACTGTATGAGTAAATTGAAACATAAGCCCCCTTTGCTCACCTTCATTTGAGCCTCCTTCCAGGCACGGATGGGATCAGAATCATACCCTCGGGCTTCCAGCAACCGAATCAGCTCCTTCTTTGGTTTATTCTCTGCAGGTGTCAAGTGTTAATGATCAGTGTTTTTCGGTGTTTATTATGCATGTGGTCAAGTCATTAAGCACTACCACCTGCTGTGAACCCTTACAAATGCGAAAAAAACCAAGATTCACAATTACAGAGCATTGGCAGAGTGGTGCAGTCAAACTTAGCAGAGGCAGCACTGACCGATGACCACCGTTCCCTCGATCTTCTCGAGGATGAAGCGTGCCTGGTTGCTCAGTTTGGCCGACTCTGCTCCCAGAATACCATTGAGCCACTCCTTGCGCAAGCTGTAGTACTTGAGACGCACCTCATAGAACTCGCGCAGGATATCGGAAATGGACTCGTACTTCTTCAAGCAACCAAGGTGGTCAAAAAGCACCTGCGCATTCAAAAGCACAACCATCGAGTAAGGTCAACCAACATGTCTTCTCCATTGCCTTGAAAGTGAGAACCTGAGCAATGTGGTGAATGCGTGGCATCAGACAGTACCATTGAATTGCAGGTGAGTGGCGCTTGTAGCTTGAACACTTTGTGCAAGCCCGCTGCTTCTGCCTCCAACAGCTTCTCCCGGCTGATCTTGATAATGAAGCGCACTGTGGTGTCCGTGTGGTACTCCTTGTAGTCCGTGATGAGCGGCGTAGTCTTGTCTGTGCCAGAGAGCATGGGTTCCAGCACCGATTCCTTATACGTCTGCCAGGGGAGAGAAATACGTGGTCTTATAATTGACTTCTCCAAGAAGTGCCCGGCACAATGGTTAGGCATATGCACATATGATAAAAACATATTAAAGCAGGAAGATAAATATTGAGTATTGCATAGATATTTTATGTTACCATATTAATACTTGATACACTGTTCCAGTATTGCTCACCTGAGTCCAAGTGCGTACAGGCAGCTCCGAGATCTCAATGGTCTCACTGTCCAGGATGGAAATTTCACCGCTCAACATGAACTGGTTGGGACCCAGCTCATCGATGGACCCCTTGAAATTTTTGTACCATGGCAGCTGCACTCCACATAGCCAAACACAAGGCAGTTTCAGTTATGCTGCAACATTTACACCGGCTTCATCTTTATTACACAGTGTAAACACCTAATATCCTGCTTCTTCACAAGGCCATGAATAAAGCGCAAAATACTGGGTAAATGGCTGGAGTTTCTTCAGCCTATAAATCACTCTGGCAATCGTTTTCAGGGCCACCTTTCCTACAGAAAGATTGGTTAGGGTGCCACACTCACCATAGGAAGAGGCTCTTCTCCATCAAGCAAGCGGCGGATGTTGTTGATGATCTCACGTGGGTTATGGTTGGGGATTCTGGAGGCCCAACCTGTGCCAATGCCATCAGAACCGTTCACCAGCACCAAGGGGATGATTGGACAGTACCACTCGGGCTCCACCCGCTGGTTGTCATCCCACAGGAACTTGAGCAGGTTATCGTCCACGGGTGGAAACAGCAGACGAGCGACCGTGCTGGAAAGCAACACAGGCACTGGTTAAGGACTATGCCAATGGGGTTTGAAATGATTGCTGAGACCCTCGCCTGTGATGGCTAGTGACGTGGCGACATATGGTAGCCCACCTGATCATGGTGAAGATGTATCGAGGGCTGGCGGCATCTTTGCCGCCATTTAGCCGGGTTCCAAATTGGCCGATGGGCTGCAGGACATTGATGTTGTTGCTGCCAACAAAGTTCTGGGCCAAGCTGACGATAGTCATCATGAGCGATTGCTGCAACACAAAAACAAATTGTTACATTTACATTCACAACAATGCAGTGTCAAGATGCGAGCATGACGCAAAAGGTGGTGGCGAGTCACAAACCTCGCCATGGTGGTAAGCAGACATCTCAGCCACTGAACCTGCCAGCTGGGCGACCTTCACCTCCCGCTTGTCATTCCTTTTAAAGCACGTGAACAGTACTTTCCTCTGCCCAGGCTTAAAACCTATGACAGTACATAAAGGTCATTCAAGGATGTGCCTTAAAAGTGTTACATTTACTGAAATCACTTCATAATCTTACCTATAAACTTTATTTTTTGTCTGTCTCTGTCTGTGCACACCTATCCTAGCAACGCTTTTAGCTGACAAACTGTTGGGTTAACGTTTTAACAAAGTACACAGATACAATACACTAAAGGCCCTGGACGAAAACGCTATTTGTTTTTGCCCTTGGTCAAATGTAAACTAATAAAATCACACTTTATAACAATTTATTATTACGCTGATCGCGGCGCCAAAACACGCATCTGCGCATGCGCGGAAACGCTGACTCGCGGTTGCCCCTAGCAATGCACGAGCTTGCGGCAACGGGAGCTTTTACTTCACGTTAAAAATGCGAAAAAGAAAAAAATCAAGCACTGTTACTGCTGCACAACCACACGCTGCGGTAGATCCTGAACAGTGTGATGTCCTCTTCTCTCCCCCTCACCCTAATGTGTGCAGTTACCTACTGTAGCATCGGTAGATCCAATCTGAACAATCCGTAGATACTACTATAGTTAGTAGAAGCTACTGTTGAGTAAGTAGATACTAGTCAGTCGACACGTCTGTAGAGTCAGATACTGCTATGGAGTCAGCAGATACTTCTATAGTCAGCAAGATACTACTATAGAGTCAGTAGGTAAAAGTGTACTCAGTAGATACTACTGTACAGTGAGTAGACAACAACTAGTCGGCAGATACTACTATAGTCAGTAGATACTATTTGTAGAGCCAGATACTACTATAGTCATGAGACACGACTTACTATTGTATGTAGGGTGTGTCAGTATATAAATCTACAAAATAAAAATTGGCTGGGGGGGTAAAAAAAAAAGTTGGAGGGGGGTCAACAATTTTTGGAAACCTTTTAGAACAACTAATTACCCCCCCCCCGCGACTTTCTATTACTTTTTGATTTAGGACTTCTGCAAGCCTCTTTTTTTATTTTGTTGATGGACAAATGGAAGACACGTTTTGAAATATATTTTTCCCCCGGGCAAAGCCAGGTACTTCCTACTAGTTTAGGATCACATGTAATTTTAATGAAACAAAGAAACTGTTCCACAGAACCTAATTCAAAGAGCTAATAATGGGTGCAGACAAAACACTCACCATCAACAAGAGAAGGGATTGAGCGCTCATTGTCCGAGTTCGAAAAGAGGATCAGCTCCTTGTTGATAAAGTCGTTGTACGTCAGGTGAGCAGTTTGTTTCCCGTAAAGGAAAGACTGAAAAAACAAACAAACAGTTTATAATTGCTGGACCTGAACATTAGCGTCATTTAGCAACAAGCATTCACGCACAGTGGCAAGGTGTATGATTTTGAGGCTTTGGCAGCCGAGTCTGGTACCTCGGGGAGCCCTTGTTCCCGTCGCTGCCGACGGTCCACCATCCAGTTCGTCAGCCACTCCTTGCGGTCCTCAATCTTCTTCCGGCTAAAGGCCTACAAATGCATATCAGATATGTTCATGTTAACACCCTTACTGCTTGGACATCAGAATACAGAAGAGCAAATCACATTTAAATGTCAAAGATGCCAAATTTGTTTACGACGTATACACACTTGACCATGTATTCAAGTGCAATTTATTACAACAGCTGCCATTGGGACAACGGCAGGACACCTACCAGGGTAATCGCATTATCATCCTCGGGGCCAGTGTAGCGGAATTCGATGCGATGGCGTTTCATGTCCGCAAAGTACTCTTTGGCCTCCTTGGATGTACTGGTCCCCAGACCTGGTATGTCGAAAAGAAAGCTAAACATCAACATTTGCAATGGTAGGTTTAAAGACATAAAGCAAAATAGAACGTCTAACTTAGGTAGATCGTGCATGCACAACAAATGTACATTGAACTGTGAAGCTTACTTTAATGAGCTATGCTACCAAGGACAAACCTTTGTAGTACTTTATTTTCCAGGTTTTGTAATTGCTTGTCTCATTCTTCCATTCATCGAACTCGGGCAGGCTGTAGAATGGCAACTCTTGCTTGTTTTTGGACACCTGGTCACAACAATGAAAGCAGGGGTTTGTAGGAAACTTGATTTTTTTTGCAAAGGTGAAGTCTGTTTGCAGTGGGGTGTAACAATACCACCGCCTGGTGTGCATCATCAGTAGGATAAGGTAATGTCACCATCTCACCTTGACGATAGGGGTGATGAACTCTTCCAAGAAACGATGTTGAAGCAAGGATGGCCAGTTGTGGTGAATGAAGTTGATGACAAGCCCTTTAATGTGAGAGCCATCCTGATCCTAAACACACAAAGGCAATGCACAAAAACTACAGCAATGCCTCCACAGTAGCAGGCTTCTGCAAAACAATCTTAGTGCCAAGAACTCTCATTACCTGATCTGTCATGATCATGATCTTGCCATAGCGGAGAGTCTTGAGCGATTCAGGATCGTCATACTTTTTCTTGTACTGCAGTCCTACGATCTTGATCAGGTTGTTGATTTCTGCGTTCTCCATGATCTGCCGAGCGACAAAAAGGTTACTTCATTTACGATATTTGTTTACACATTTCAATGTTTTGTCCTTGACACATTGCACCTTCGATGATGTAAATGAGAACCCCAAGTTTCCGTGTGGCGAGTCAATAACCTGCTTGTAAGAAGCCTCTCGCACGTTGAGCATTTTCCCACGGAGAGGGAAGATTCCATAGTGGTCACGCCCCACAACACCCAGCCCAGAGACCGCTAGGGTCTTGGCCGAGTCTCCCTCCGTCAAAATGAGGGTGCACCTCTGGGAGTTTTTTCCACCTGTGATGAAAGAAGTTCAGTTCACTCAAAATGCGGCCAAGTACAGATGCAAGCAGTACTGTGTGGTGGCATTTAAGGCTTGTGCATACCTGCATCATTGGCATCATCCAGCTTGGGAATTCCCCGCAACTTAGACATCTTCTTGGAAGAACAATTTTGGTTCAGCTGAGACTGTGCTTTGAACTTCACCCAGTTCAAAATGCTTTCAACAATCCCACAGCCCATTGCCTGCAACAAGATGTGAGAAATCAATGGGTGAATTCAACTGAAGATTTTTTTTTTAGAACAGCAGTTTATGTTTGTAAATGTTATTACATCATATCCAATCATGTTCACATATTGGCAAATATATCAATGGCCTACATATGACTGAAAAAAAGAGCCTAAAAAGGGAATAAAAATGTTATATATGTGAGAAATTTATCAACCAACAAAGCACAAATCTGCCAAGTCTACACCACTTCGCTTACCGACTTGATGAACTTTTCGGAGAGGGAACAGGTAGAACCAAACTTCTTGTGCTGCAAGGTCATGTTTTCCTTCGTCTGGGAGTCAAACGTGGGGTTCTCCACCAAACAGTTCACGAATATCCACATGTGGTTCTTGACCTAAAAGACACATACAACTCAATATTGTTTTAATTTGTTTGATATCATCGGGCCCTTTAAGTTATTTCATGTAACATGTATGTTGTATGCTGGTGTTTGAAACATTCCTCTTTTTGCACAATGGTATGCTGCTTTTCATATTCCAATGCATGTTTTAAAAAGCACTCCAAACCTGCTCTCACTCGCCCCCATCCATCACTTTGATCCTGTTCTACCTTCAATAATTCCATCAAATAGTCAACATTTGATTATCCGGAATAATGTGGGGGGGGGTATCTTGGATAAACCAAAAAGTGTAACTTAAGCTATTAAACATTTATGATGTACCTACATAGAATAGAGGATGCAGAATAAGCCATCCGTTTTAATGGTTTAAAGTAATCAGATTATTGCATACATATTTACAACCACATAGGCAGTCACTTCCATCTTAAAAGTGTTATATGTGCTTTACCAATAAACAACCTCCTTTTTGCCACTTTTATGCTCCCATTGCTTGTTATGACACCTTCAATAATCATGGTCTTTCAATGTATCCCTCAGGGTTATATAGAGTTGTGTATTTGTGGAATTTTCTTGGATTTTCACATCTGTCCTTTTTTCAACATGCTTTTTTGTGGTTTCAGATAATCGTATAAGTGGACAATGACAAAAGAAAACGAAATAAGACCTGAAGAACACAGAAGGAAGCGTGGGGAGAAGCATGTTGGGAATTACATTCAGAGATAGGAAAACGTACAAGAGGACAAACACTAATTAAAAAAGCAAAAAAAAAGTAGCAATGCATCTAAGATGGATGAATAAAATTAGCCCATGTATGGGACATGTCAGCAGTAGATTGAACATGGCTTATGATGTTAAATCTTGTGAGACATTCATTCCAAATGAGATAAGAAATATTTTTTATGTCAACCAATTACCTGGAAAGGCTTCACAGCAATGCCAGCCTTGTTTTTCTTCTTCACCGTCTCAATGAGCTTGCTTGTCACCTGATCCACTACATAGTCCACATGTCGTCCACCCTACACATATAAAGGACATAAAATTTGACTCATCAAATGATTGCCTTCTTACCCCAATAACTGCATCAAAATCGGAATGGCGAGCATGCGTGCTTCCCAGTCAACATAAGCACATATACAGTGGTTGGCTTGCGACCTACGTACCTTGGTGGTGGCAATGCTGTTGACGAAGCTGACCTGCTGGAAACCCTTTTCACTTATGCAGAGGCACACCTCCCAGCGGTTACTCACAACCTCATGCACCACCTGTAGTGGCATTCCTGATTCATCCACACGGTCCTTTAGGTACAAGTCCACGTATTTCCTGAAGCCAGTGAGCTGAGGAAGAAGGGGTGGGGGTGATGTCATTTACTGTGATGCTCAAAAAAAAATTAACTGTCAGCCCTGTATTGTATTTGACAAATATTTAGTAATTTAGACAACACAATAGCCTCAATGAGCCAGAACTAGACCCATGATTGAGCATGGCCCCAGGATAGTAAATGTAATTCAGAGTTTCTTACAGGCAATTTCTGGCCATTGAGGAAAACCTTGACCCCTTTGCAGATCCCAGCTATATCGTAGGCACGCCGCGTCATGATTGCAATGATGTCCTTGTCCAGTATGGTCATGTTGAACTTGGTTAGGTCTGGTTGGAAGGTGATACATGTGAAGTCTTCTCCACTGCTGGGCTTGATCACAGAGTCGCATTCCTTTGACATGTTATTCATCCATTTCTGTGAAAACAACATTTTGTTAAAATTAAATTGAATAGAAAATGCTGAAGAGAAATTAACTGTTTTTTTTGTGCAAACATTAACATGGGTCTAAGCAGTGTGCATCCAAATCAAACTGGCCACAAATCCACCATGTGTGTAATTTATTGAGCCATCCCATCAGGCAATATTTAAGCAGAATAATTAAGACTGTAAATTGAAAGGCTGCCAATGCCTTGTCTGTAATGGGGTTTATTTGATCACACGTCACAACGATGGTCATTGTGGGTTGAAAACGGGAGTACAGGACTGGTTCAGATATCACTTGCCACTAATATTAGCCATGGCCAGGAAAGACTCGGGTTGCTGGGTTCATTGAGCAGTGTGCGAACCACTGCACCTGGAATGTGTATCACTACAATGAGTAACCTCCTCACTGTTATTGTACTTTTTGTATCCGCGTTTGGTACCTGTTTAAACCTCTTTTTAGATTCACTGCACGATGTCTCTACAGTAAATTGAGTGCTGAAGATGTTGCACAATTTTGCTCCGTAACCATTTCGCCCACCTGAAAAGAAAGGAAACATTGTTACCGTTAGTTTTTTTCACAAGTTGTGCTTTAATAACTTTCTAAGCACATTCCACAGCATAGACAGTGAATGGATGTCACCTACGTTTAACGTGCAGTATTTTTCTGACTAAGTGTTGCCATTCCTCACCGGTATCTTGATAAACACAATCAAGCCATACCTGTGACCTTCTTTTCATCATCGTCGTAATTGCTTGAGGTGAGCAGCTGTCCGAAGATCAACGCAGGCACGTACATCTTCTCCACCTTGTGTTCCACCACCGGGATTCCCTTTCCATTGTTCCACACACTGATTTTGTTGTTTTCCCTGCACGCCACCCACATACACAAGTACAGTAAAACCTCGGAGATCAGACGCACCAGAAGAACTCGAACAATTCGGTGTTCGAACAATATTTCCAAACATTTTTTGCCCCGGAAACCGAACAAAATTCGGAGGTCTAACGAGCAATGGCGACTTGAAAGAACCTGTACGACTAAGACGTGAATGGCCAGCGTGGATGACGCTTGCCCACACAAAGGTTTTACCTCCTCCTCACCACCTTCCACTCAAGCCATCAACTCTCCTTACTACAGGTAAAGTGAAGTTCAATGTTCATTTATTCCATTTATTTGTTTCTTGTTTTTTTGTATGATTTTATGCATGTAATTACTGTAAACTTCGTGTAAAAATGCTTTATAATGAGAGATTTCTTGTGTCTGGAACCAATTAATGTAATTTACATTAATTCTTATGGGGAAAATTAATTCGGTGTTCGAACAAATCAGTGTTCGCATGGCCTTCTGGAACGAATTAAGTTTGATCTCCGGGGTACCACTGTACAACCATTTGCACATTTTCAGTGCACCTACTGCAAGAATATAAAATGTATACACTTGAAATAACTTACGGGTCAATGATGACTTTAATACATGTCATGTTTGGGTCCCTTTGCTTATTGTCTGCGGCATTTACTGTGAAACAAAAAGTTTTCATTACAAAAAGGTTTCAGAACACACGATTTAAAACCATATAAAAAGTGCAGTGTATTGCATAAAAAAACAATATCCCAGCATACCAAGGATCTCATCAAAAATCTTGAACAACCCAGGCACAAACGTGACATCCCTGCAGTTAATGCCGATTTCCTCATCAAACACCCACATGTTCTGCAATGGGTGAAACACAAACACGCACAGATGTTAACAAAGACCCCGCAGCTGTGAAGAAAGCACAGCCATTGGTAACATAGGTTTTTTGGGTTAGATCGCGTAAATATAAATGGCTGTCACCTGATGAAGCTAGTTGTAATTACTGGCGAAACGTCGTACTCGGATTGTAAATGTTGTGGCTTGGCTCTCCAACACACCGGTGTGCTGTACTAGTGACGAATTGTCATGTTCTGTTTACATGACAACCCTTACTAGCTGGCTGTGTCCGGGTGGTGGCGGGTTTAAACGACACATTTATATAATTACGCGATCTAACCCAAAAACACATCTATTATGGTATGTTCTGTTTACATGACAAACCTTACTAATTGGCTGTGTTGGGTGGTGGCAGGTTTAAAGGCACATTCATATTTACGCAATCTAACCCAAATAAAACCTATATTATGGATATTGGTCACGAAAGCCTACGTGTTAAACAACCATCGGTGTTGACGGGCAGCTGCATCAAGGCACCTGGGTGACGGGCTCCACCGAGCCGATATAGGTGTCTGGCCGGAGCAAGATGTGCTCCAGTTGGGTCTTCTTCTGGTAGATCCTCTCCACCGACAGGCGATTCGATTTGGCATCATCCTTGACGTTGAGTAGATTTTTCTGAAGATAAAAAAAAAGTGTACCCCCACCAGCCACTTTGTTATTTCTCCCACATCAGGCAACAAAAGTCATCAGAATGCTCTTGATTTGTTGAAACATTGAGCATATTATTATTTGGTAATTCTGTGTTGGCGCAGAATATATCTATACTACATGGTTCATATGTCAAACTCTGTACATCCCAAACGCCGGGTCGGAGGAAAAGACGCGTAAAACCAACAATGCTTCTCTTGCCGAGGACATTACAAAGAAAAATTGCCACATTTCACAATTAATAACACTTTGGCCTGGAAATGTAAAAGAACATAACGTCCAATTCAACAATCCAATGGGCACCAAAACCCTCCGGAGAAGTGACTTGCAATGTATTGGTAGAATCTGAAGAAGATTTCGCAATTAATTCATATTTAAAGCCGATGCTCCTGTAAAAAAAATTGGTGCCAATTCCCAACAAATGCACTGCACTCGATAACATTATCAGACGTGCACTCATAAATTGGACTGCTGAGAAACGTTGCAAAGTTCTATCATGATATACGCAAATTGCTACATTGTGTACAATACGGTGTTAGTCAAATGGAAATTAGTTCGTAAATATTTTTCTGCGTTAACCGTGTTAAGTTCAGTCGCTGTGTTACGTGTCAAGTTTGCATATCGCCATAAGTGTTGCCCAATTGAATGAACTGCAATAAATGCAGTTGTGCAAATATGTGATGTAATTAAAGCTGCAGTATTAGCCATCAACGTCGGCCGCGACCTATAGTTTTTGCAGTCATTATAAATCGCATAATGGCGTTACCAATATCCCACAAGGTCACAACGTACACCGCAGGAGTTTATACCCCGCGTCTTGTACAATAGGCGGCCTGTGCTTGGAAGATGGACCATTTCCAAAAACGTCTATTAAAAATGTTTATGGAATTGTTATTTATTAATGTTGTTTGAGCAAACATGGACTTTGCTGATCCACCACGCAGCCCACCGTTTTCTATACGGTACTGCACGGTCCATAATCAGTCCCAATGGTGTACACGATTTGGATTATCTCGTCCGAATGCACCACTTAAGATTTAGTTTTTTCTGCAAATAACATCGCTCAGCAAAAGATTTCCAAAATTCTTAACAAGCACAAGATCCAGGTCCGATTCAATACAGTATACAAAATCCGTGATCTGATCCCATCCGTAAAGGATGCCATTCCTGATTTACAGTACCCTGGTGTCTACAAACTAAGTTGCATTTGTGGCGATTGTTATATTGGAGAAACGAAACGACCGCATTCGCTAGCACAAGTCAAATTTGAAACACGGTAGGACGAATTCTTCTGCCGTGGCTGACCACAACAACGCTGTGGGTTCTCATGATATTGTTTTCTCCGACACCAAAGTTCTCTGCAAGCTGTCGGGATACCACCAAAGATTTGTCTATGAAGCCATCCAGATATACAAACATAGACATAACTTCAACCGAGGAGATGGATTCAAATTGAGCAATCATTGGAAGGATGTTATTAACCAAGTTAAACTTTAGCTGCCTTAAAGTTTATATTCATATCCGCATCTCCAGTTTTTTTTTACTCCCAGCCCTGCTCACTCCAATCACTTGGAAATTTGCCGCCAAGTGTTTCGAGATTTGAACTCCATGCCCGCCTCCCAGGCCACGCCCCGCCCCCACACTCACCCCGCAGCTATATAATCCCTCTAGATTTGAAGCTTTCGTGACTGCAAGGATTCATACTCTTAGGTTTTGCGGTAAACTCACGTAGGTAAAAAATAAATACATTTATTTTTCTTTTTCTTCTACGTGACTTTACCGAAAAAACCAAAGAGTATATAATCTCTCGTCACAGGCATACTTCAGCGATAGTTACTCTTTGGTTTTTTCGGTAAAGTCACGTAGGTAAAACAATCAATAAAATAATTGTTTTATTATGAATGAATCCTTGCAGTCACCAAAACTTCTAATCTAGAATTCAAATCTAGAATTCAGCGATAGTTGTTTTGCTGTTTGGCCCCACCTGCAGACGGACCGCTTGTATTGCGCCCGAAACGTCGTGATTTAATTTAGTTGTTTTGCATTTTTATTTATTTTATTTTCACCTACGTGACTTTACCGATAAAAAAACGAAGTATGGATCTTTGCAGTCACCAAAACTTCAAATCTAGAATCGAGCAATTTACAATGTTGTGGTTTTGCTTTTTCACTCGTACGTATAACCGAGTTATCACGCGGGTAAACAAAACAAAGGTGACGAGTGAACGTCGTTGATTACACGATGTAACACGATTTTTGTTCCTGGGTAGTGTTATTTTCGAATTGCTTATGCCTCAAAAGTATAGAAATTGCCTCTTATTCCCCACAAACTTTGCTTTTGTGACCAGGCCTTTATGTGAAGGAATGACACAAACGCACACCACGTTTTCTCATTGAAAATAGGTACATTTCAAAACATCACTGTCCTGGTCACAAAAGCAAAGTTTGTGGGTAATAATAGCCACTTTCTGTACTTTTGAGGCATACGTAATTAGAAAATAACCCTTACTACCCATGAACAAAATTTGTTTTTGCTACAGTTGCTATTCACAGGTAAAACACAAATAAACGTAGACATCTGAATGTGACGCCGCTGCGACTGGTTAGAAGAAACATTCGCATGGTTCACTTAAGGTGGTGGTGCTCATTTGCATTGAGTTGATTGCAGATTGTATAAAAATGGTACGTCCTATAATAAAGGGTAATTACTCGAAACGTCGTCTAGTATATAAGTTCATTTTAAGGCCATACCGTGTCACTATTGACGCCTTTGTATTACACATTAAATCAAATAATCTTATTACACCACAGCGCGCACAGTATTGCCGTCATCCCTAACCCGATGTAAACTTTACTGAACGCAGCGAACGCTACAACGACGGCAAGCCACCAACCATCATCATCTTAACGAGGGCCCTGCGGCCTTCAAGCCCGAGCTAAAGTCGCGCGCGCCGACTGTAAACTACCCCAACAATCTCTCACCTTCAGCGGAGGACCATGCAGAACGCTCATCGCCATCTCAAAACAACGCTTGTTGTAGCACAACAATTGCGAGTTAACAACAAGGACGGAATCGCGCTCTGCTGCGTCTCGCACCGACCACACTGCTCGTTCGCGCGCGAACGTCGCTTGGGAGCCGTTGAACGCCGCGCGATTCAAAATTTTTAGTTTTTTGCTTCAAACTGCTCGAGGGCCAATCAACGCGCGCGGAGCGGCGTCACGTGGGGTAGTCCTGTGGGGCGGTTGGAGATGGGTGACGTCATGTCCAGGGAGGAGGCGGGGTCTCTCTAACTCCTCAGCAACTGGTTGGGTTGGAGATTGATGACGTAATGTATGGGGGGGAGGTGCTTTCCCCAGCAACTGGTGGATTTGAAATGAATGACGTCACGTCTACGGGGGGGGGGCGGGTGTAAGGGGGCGGGGGGTCTCTCTCCCCAGCATCTTGTCGGTTAGAGATGGATGACGTAGGGTCCAAAGGGGGCGGGGGTGTAAGGGGGCGGGAGGATCTCTTTTTCCAGCAACTGGTGGTTTGAATATGAATGACGTCATGTCTACGGAGGGGAGGCCGGAGGGTCTAAGGGAGTGGGGGGTCTCTCTCTCTCCCCAGCAACTGGTGGGTTGGAGATGGATGACGTCATGTATGGGGGGTGGGTGCTTTCCCCAACTGGTGAATTTCAGTTGAATGACGTCACGTGTGCGGGGGGGGGGTGTGTAAGGGAGCGGGGGTCTCTCTCCCCAGCATCTGGTCGGTTGGAGATGGATGACGTCATATCTCCTAGATAAATCCGATGAGCTATGAAGCTCTTTTTCACATATTTTCTTAAAATATATATTTTACAATGCTACGAATACAGCACCTACTATTTACGATTCCTTTTTATTTTATCAGGTAAGGCCCACCACTGAGCTATATAGCTCTTTTTCAGAAGCGACCTGGCTATCAGAAATGATAGATCAACCAGGGGAATAACACGTGGGATGGGTGTGAAAGCTACAATAGCAAACAATACATCAAAAAACCCATAGGAGTGCAAAGTATAGAAAAGGTAAGCAAATCACCATTGATAAATAAAACATACAGGAAATATATCATCCTCATCCACTGCTGGATGTCACAGACGCGGTGGCGTCATTCTCAAGAGATGGCCACTGTGTGACCCGCGTCTTCATGGCCCAATTCTCAAATGTGAAAATGCGACTCTTTATGAGCAGGGTCCCGTCCAACTTCTCGCAGTAGGGGTTAATGCTGCTCCAATCAGAGCCGGCCCAGCCACTAAGCGACCCTTGCAATTGCAAAGGGCCCCGTGGCCAGCAGAGGGCCCCCTAGAGTCACTGCTAGCGAGTAGGTGAAAAAATCATACATCAAAGGGGCCTCCAACCAAATTTTGCTTAGGGCCCCCAAAGGTCTAGGGCCGGTTCTGGCTCCAATGTGCCTCTCCAACTATCCAGTGCAGTTTTTTTCATCAACATTGGGGTATTTGGCTAACACCAGTTACGTTGTTATGTGTTTAGCTATGGGAGGAAACCAGAGAGCCAGGAGAAAACCCATACAGAACAGGGAGACGGGGGAGGAACACACCAACTCCACACAGAGTCGGGAATCGAATCCAGCACCCTTCTCGCTGTGAGGCGGGAGCAAGCGTCACCATTGCACCACCTCCCTACCGCCAAAACCAGATTCTCCCTTCTCCCTTCGGTGCCACGGTGGCTAGGAGACGTTAACGACCTCGCCTGGTACACGGGAGGTCGTCGGTTCCATCCTCGACCCGAACGCCTGCTGTATATTTCGAGTTTGCGTGCCTCTCTTCCCGTGGTCGCGTGGATTTGTCTCCGGGTCCTCGGGGTTTTGCTTCCACATTTAGAATCAACATCGGCGTGTTTTAGAGTATTTGGCTGCTTTACATTTGTACGTGATAAGCCACTTCGTTGAGCTATGATTTGTGGCCAGGCCGCTTCTGAAAAATAAGTTAATAGCGCAGTGAGCCTTACTTGGTGAAATAAAAAATAGTTTCTTTTTAAGTTTTTCGGCTCGAATTGCCCCTAAGGCTGCTTGCACTCCACCGCCTGGCCACACTCGGAAACGACTCATTCGGCATCCACAGGCACAACACAACGCCGAGGGTTCAAACAGAATCGGAATTCATAATAGAGCTTTTTTTTGGGTTAGATCGCGTAAATATATAAATGTGTCGTTAAACCCGCCACCACCCGACGCAGAATCAGAATATGTATTCATACTGGAGGAATCCGATTATCTATACTGTACATGTATTTTTTCAGATGTCCAGGAGGGGTGGGTCAGAACTTTACAACAATAAACAATACAAAAACACGAGAGAAGTGAAAAGTATAGGAAAGGTAAACAAATCACTTAAAATATACACAAATGAAACTAAATAATTTGTGTTATCTCACCAGGTAAAGCGCACTGAGCTATTGGCTTTTTTTTCAGACGCGACATGGCCACAAATAATAACTTTACGAAGTGGCTTATCACGTGTAACTTTATAGCAGCAAAATAATCGAAATGTTCTAAATGTCTCCACATATAAACAACAGAAATATATTTGAGTCTCATCAGCCTATTTTATTTCCGTACACGTTTCATCAAGCAGCAGTTGTTTAAGCAAACCAAACTCTCGATCGGTGTTTCAACATTGTGCAGTCCCTCCAGAAAAACGCAGAGTTTTTTGGTGATTGTTGCGGGCAAAAATCGTTGATTATGCGGCACGTTTTCTTAAAAAATGCGATGGAATATGCGGGATATTTATGCAATTTTATGCGATTAAATTGCGGGAACTTGCAAAAATTGCGGGAACTTGCAAAAACTGCGGTTTGATGAAAAAGAGAAAAAAAAGTGATTCCCCCAACACCCTATTCACTAGGCTACTACTTTAATGTAAAGAGTCATTTCTTATTACTTCCTATGTGTGTGTGTATTACACACACACACACAAAGTCCAGTGTAACCTACAGAAAACTGCTGTATAAAACTGAATCATTTACAGTAAGCCTTTCACAGAACAGTAGTGTTTCTGCAAATAAAACATAATTCTTTCATGCCAAAATCAATCATCTTGCATGGGAAATTACACTACTGTTATTCTATCTAACCCTAACGTTAACTTACATCCACACACAACATACTTGGAAATCTCATTCACACACACCTCTCTCTGTTTCAATTTAACTATCAGCCTTTTCATAATTTTACAAGCTTTAATCTAATAGGCTACTGACCTTGATTCTTTCAGCCCTAGCAACTGTTTTGGAAGTTGACGCCTCGGTGTAGGTGAGCTGCTTCATCTTGGCTGATTCCGCTGCTGCTTTAACCATCCTCGAATGTTTGTCGGTTGCAAAGTGACTGTCCAGCGTCGACTTCCGCCTGTGGTCCAACACGCAGTTGCACGGAGTGCAAAATAATTTGCCCCCACTGTCATGTAATACACTGGGAAACTGCTTTGCGCGGTCTTTTGCGCTTATGTTTGTTGGCAATGAGAAAGATTTGCGGGCTTCATCATGGTTTCATTGGCATCGCGGGGTTTGCAGCTTTTCAATGATGTCGCGTAATGAGTGACGTCACTTCATAACGTTCCCATGGCAACAGGGGAAATGGCTGCGCTTGTGTGAAGTAAACGCAACATTTTTCAACTTTCTGCTAAGATATATGTGACTTTTTGCAACGAAAATGCGGGGATTATGAAATCATGCAAGCCCGCATATTTTGCGCGCGGAAATCTGCAATTTATGCGGCGAAAGTGCGGCGTATTTGAAAAAACGCGCCCCCCGCATAAATATGCGGACTTTGGCTGATTTTGCATGGAATCATGCGATCGCATAATCGCGTTTTTCTGGAGGGACTGATTGTGAGTTTCAACAGCAGTCAGCTTTTGTGAAACAATTCTGGTTGATGATAAACATGAGTGGGACAGATAGGTTGACACGCGTGTTGCTCCCCAACTCGCAGTAATTCCTGAGAAGGTTGGGGTCTCATCGATAAGGGACACAAGGTAATGGCTATGGCATGATGTTTGTTGCTATTTTAAATAAATTAGATTTTCAGCAATATATTTACGAAATTAAACTTTTAGTTTACCAGGAAAAACCCACTGAGCCTATAAAGCTCTTTTTCAGAAACGACCTCGCAACAAATAACAGCCCAACGAAGCAGCAAAATTGTTACGTGGAAATTTATAGCCGGCAAATATCCTCTTAAAGCGTGTTTCTAAATGTGGAGGGAAAACCGGAAGATCTGGAGAAAAATATACGCCACCACGGGGAGAACATGCAAACTCCAAATATACAGGTGCCAGATTCGGGGTCGAACCTACGACCTCCTGCATTCCAGACGAGGTGGTCAACGCCTCACCACCACGGCACCCCTTTAATGAACTCATTGAGCATATCCTCAATTATCGGCAACACATTTAATAACGCATTCAATGTGTTGTCAATTCATTGATGATATCTTGAATAAGCGTGTGAAATATATTGGCCAAAACTACATGTATAACATGTAAGACAGGGCAACGAATATCATGCACAGTACTCTTTGGTTCTTTCGGTAAAGTCACGTGGGTATAAAATAAAATAAATTAAATCACGACGTTTCGGGCGCAACACAAGCGGATGCAACACAAACGGATGCTTGTGTTGCGCCCGAAACGTCGTGATTTAATTTAATTTAATTTATTTTCTACCTACGTGACTTTACCGAAAGAACCAAAGAGTATGGATCCCTGCAGTCACGAAAACTTCAAATCTAGATTGATCATGCTCGGTATTTAGCTGCAATGCATCCCACACACTATCCAACCAGACTTGAACACTTAAAATATCTCGTCGATTCAGCAGGCACGAACAGTTGAAAATAGACAACTTACTGCGGCATATGTGTATGTGTTTGGCAATGGAACATGTTTAATACCTCTTGATGTGACGATTTCATATATTTTAGATGTTGTCGATAATTGAGGATACATTCAATAAGTTAATTGGTTTTTTACCCTTCTATCTGGCAACAAAACTGACACCTTTTTACAAGGAGTCATGTTTGCATAGACCGCAATACCTGCAGTCATAAATACAAACAAAAGACATAACTCTGATAATGTGCACTGTCCTTGAAGTTGATTGGTCCACACCCGAGACAGCTTTCCTTAGAGCCTAGTCTCACATGGGTTGGACCAGAAGACGCCGAAAGGCGCACAACTCAAAGACAATGCACCATCAGAGTATGAGAGCTCGGGGCAAGCATCTACACTATTGGAACCTCATTTGCCAGTAAAAATATGATAATTGGTTTTTTACCCTTCTATCTGGCAACAAAACTGACACCTTTTTACAAGGAGTCATGTTTGCATAGACCGCAATACCTGCAGTCATAAATACAAACAAAAGACATAACTCTGATAATGTGCACTGTCCTTGAAGTTGATTGGTCCACACCCGAGACAGCTTTCCTTAGAGCCTAGTCTCACATGGGTTGGACCAGAAGACGCCGAAAGGCGCACAACTCAAAGACAATGCACCATCAGAGTATGAGAGCTCGGGGCAAGCATCTACACTATGGGAACCTCATTTGCCAGTAAAAATATGATAATTGGTTTTTTACCCTTCTATCTGGCAACAAAACTGACACCTTTTTACAAGGAGTCATGTTTGCATAGACCGCAATACCTGCAGTCATAAATACAAACAAAAGACATAACTCTGATAATGTGCACTGTCCTTGAAGTTGATTGGTCCACACCCGAGACAGCTTTCCTTAGAGCCTAGTCTCACATGGGTTGGACCAGAAGACGCCGAAAGGCGCACAACTCAAAGACAATGCACCATCAGAGTATGAGAGCTCGGGGCAAGCATCTACACTATGGGAACCTCATTTGCCAGTAAAAATATGATAATTGGTTTTTTACCCTTCTATCTGGCAACAAAACTGACACCTTTTTACAAGGAGTCATGTTTGCATAGACCGCAATACCTGCAGTCATAAATACAAACAAAAGACATAACTCTGATAATGTGCACTGTCCTTGAAGTTGATTGGTCCACACCCGAGACAGCTTTCCTTAGAGCCTAGTCTCACATGGGTTGGACCAGAAGACGCCGAAAGGCGCACAACTCAAAGACAATGCACCATCAGAGTATGAGAGCTCGGGGCAAGCATCTACACTATGGGAACCTCATTTGCCAGTAAAAATATGATAATTGGTTTTTTACCCTTCTATCTGGCAACAAAACTGACACCTTTTTACAAGGAGTCATGTTTGCATAGACCGCAATACCTGCAGTCATAAATACAAACAAAAGACATAACTCTGATAATGTGCACTGTCCTTGAAGTTGATTGGTCCACACCCGAGACAGCTTTCCTTAGAGCCTAGTCTCACATGGGTTGGACCAGAAGACGCCGAAAGGCGCACAACTCAAAGACAATGCACCATCAGAGTATGAGAGCTCGGGGCAAGCATCTACACTATTGGAACCTCATTTGCCAGTAAAAATATGATAATTGGTTTTTTACCCTTCTATCTGGCAACAAAACTGACACCTTTTTACAAGGAGTCATGTTTGCATAGACCGCAATACCTGCAGTCATAAATACAAACAAAAGACATAACTCTGATAATGTGCACTGTCCTTGAAGTTGATTGGTCCACACCCGAGACAGCTTTCCTTAGAGCCTAGTCTCACATGGGTTGGACCAGAAGACGCCGAAAGGCGCACAACTCAAAGACAATGCACCATCAGAGTATGAGAGCTCGGGGCAAGCATCTACACTATTGGAACCTCATTTGCCAGTAAAAATATGATAATTGGTTTTTTACCCTTCTATCTGGCAACAAAACTGACACCTTTTTACAAGGAGTCATGTTTGCATAGACCGCAATACCTGCAGTCATAAATACAAACAAAAGACATAACTCTGATAATGTGCACTGTCCTTGAAGTTGATTGGTCCACACCCGAGACAGCTTTCCTTAGAGCCTAGTCTCACATGGGTTGGACCAGAAGACGCCGAAAGGCGCACAACTCAAAGACAATGCACCATCAGAGTATGAGAGCTCGGGGCAAGCATCTACACTATGGGAACCTCATTTGCCAGTAAAAATATGATAATTGTTTTTTTACCCTTCTATCTGGCAACAAAACTGACACCTTTTTACAAGGAGTCATGTTTGCATAGACCGCAATACCTGCAGTCATAAATACAAACAAAAGACATAACTCTGATAATGTGCACTGTCCTTGAAGTTGATTGGTCCACACCCGAGACAGCTTTCCTTAGAGCCTAGTCTCACATGGGTTGGACCAGAAGACGCCGAAAGGCGCAAAGCTGTCTCGGGTGTGGACCAATCAACTTCAAGGACAGTGCACATTATCAGAGTTATGTCTTTTGTTTGTATTTATGACTGCAGGTATTGCGGTCTATGCAAACATGACTCCTTGTAAAAAGGTGTCAGTTTTGTTGCCAGATAGAAGGGTAAAAAACCAATTATCATATTTTTACTGGCAAATGAGGTTCCCATAGTGTAGATGCTTGCCCCGAGCTCTCATACTCTGATGGTGCATTGTCTTTGAGTTGTGCGCCTTTCGGCGTCTTCTGGTCCAACCCATGTGAGACTAGGCTCTAAGGAAAGCTGTCTCGGGTGTGGACCAATCAACTTCAAGGACAGTGCACATTATCAGAGTTATGTCTTTTGTTTGTATTTATGACTGCAGGTATTGCGGTCTATGCAAACATGACTCCTTGTAAAAAGGTGTCAGTTTTGTTGCCAGATAGAAGGGTAAAAAACCAATTATCATATTTTTACTGGCAAATGAGGTTCCCATAGTGTAGATGCTTGCCCCGAGCTCTCATACTCTGATGGTGCATTGTCTTTGAGTTGTGCGCCTTTCGGCGTCTTCTGGTCCAACCCATGTGAGACTAGGCTCTAAGGAAAGCTGTCTCGGGTGTGGACCAATCAACTTCAAGGACAGTGCACATTATCAGAGTTATGTCTTTTGTTTGTATTTATGACTGCAGGTATTGCGGTCTATGCAAACATGACTCCTTGTAAAAAGGTGTCAGTTTTGTTGCCAGATAGAAGGGTAAAAAACCAATTATCATATTTTTACTGGCAAATGAGGTTCCCATAGTGTAGATTCAATAAGTTATTTAATATGTTGTCGATTGAGGATATACTAACTACGTCGATACAATATTTTGGCGAAAATCAATAATTTTTCAGACGTCAAACATCATGCAATAATATTCTTGTTTTTTTCGGTAAAGTCACGTAGATAGAAAAACAAAAATCCAACTTAAAATAAAAACCCACGACGTTTCGATGGCAACATAAGCTTTTAATTTGTATACACTATTTGTTTTCTATCTACGTGACTTTACCGAAAGAACCAAGAATATGAATTCCTGCAGCCACGAAAGTTTTAAGTCTAAATCATGCGATAAGTTGGCTTCATTATCTGGCTGTTTTCTGTCAGCAGATGGAGCCCTTGCTAAAGACAAACATGGAGTGGTTTAGCTCATGCATTCGAATGTTTCCAATATAGTCTGACAAGCAGTGTTTTCAGAGCGAGGCCACCTATCTTTGTTGGTGACACGGCATATATCGTAACAACAAACAGCTTCATGTAAATTTAACACGTAGGCTTTCGCAACCAATGATATTCATAATTTAGATCGCGTAAACATAAATGCGTCGTTAAACCCGCCACCTCCCGACAGCCAACAAAACAAGCCAATTCTAAACATCCCAGAACTCTGGCTGTCGCCTGATGATGATAGTTATAAATACTGGCGAAACGTCGAACTCGAATTGTAAATGTTGTGGGTTTACTCTCCAACACACCGGTGTGCTGTACGAGTAACGGATTGTCACGTTCTCTTTACGTGACAACCCTTACTAATTAGCTACGTCGGGTGGTGGCGGATTTAACGACACATTTATATTTACGCAATCTAACCCAAAAACCTCTATTATGGAGCTATGTATAATTTTTTTTTATCAACTCCCCAATGCATTTCGCCATTCTCTCAGGGTGTCCATTGGCCATTTCGAACTGACAAGCATGGCACATTGTGGCTGCAACAACTTTGTTAGGAATCAGAACGTTTCCGTAATACCCGGTGTGCGTTCCTAAAAGGTGCGACGACGGATATCGATAAGGGTAGGAGGTGGTGGAGACGAAGGCTGAGAGGCGACGGATGACGAGAAAGGACGGACGATGCTGCCAGCGTCGTGAGTGTGGGTTGAAGCGACGCAAATCAGGTCGTGGTGTTAATAAAGTGATGACGTGTTTGCGAAATGACGTAAATTGGGGAGGCGTAAATCGGGGCATTGCTGTATTATGTTGATCGCTACAAAGTATGACCTGTGTTTTGATTTAGTGTGCTGATCTTAAAGGTGCATTGAAAAATTATAATACTCCGATTGATGCTCCTGCTGTTGTGGAGTGGCTCATGCAGCCAGCTATGGCTGCAGGGTTTTGGTAGTACATGTTTATGCCATTTATTGTGAAAATTCCGTCACAGTTCCTATGATTGCTTTTTCATTGCTTTCATGGCTTTATTTTGGTGATTTCGAAAAGTGTATTGGTTTAGCCATGTTTGTTTGTTGTAGTACAGAGTTAGACTGATGGCCTTAATCTAAGTTGTTTTATGGTTGTTGTTGTTTGACTTGCATCCCACTGGGATTTTTGCACACAGCGTTGGTGTACGGTGTTTTTTTCTGCAACATTTTGCTGTCTTTTGTTGGATTCTCTGTTTGCACTTAGTCACATATTCACTTTAAGATGTTTTTTGTTCATGTTTTTGTTTTTTGTTTGTTGCGGTTGCACCCGATTCAAGAGCCGAATGGCTCACAGGGCTATACCTAATACATGAACTTGAACTTGAATGTCTTCTTACATCCAGCATCGCGATTTGGCAGAATAGTGAAGCAGTCCACCTGCTTCCGGTCTTAAATAGAGCAAGATGACGTCATCACTGGTCTCCCACCACCAAACGTTCCTTTTTGCTGAACACTGAAAAAGCAAATAGCAAAATAAAACCCAAGGTATTCCACCAAGAACTCATCCTTGCTTTTTCCTACCTCGGCCATCAATTGTTATCTTTCACACCTGTAGCCATCATGTTTGCTCCTATTTCTGAGGTGTGCACAGCTGCCTAAACATCCTTCCCGATAATTATCTCCTAACCCCTTTCCCACACTTCATCCATGCTGTTTTCTTTAGAACGCTAACTACTCGTCCTGTCTGCATGAAGTTGACGGCGAATGTCTGCCAAGTAAATGTTTGGGTGTGCATTGTCTTCATCGCTCCTTTATGGAACGACAAATGGCCTGCCATTCTTCGCCTGCTGCAGTCTGTTGATGCCTATCGCGCAACACGATTGGGCCAACTTGATCAGGAGAGAATGTGTGTGAGTGTTAAGAACGATAATATGCTGGAGCCCTGATGGAAGTTCTCATGCTCCACTGCACGCAGGAATCCCCGCAGGTTAAATTTTTGTAAATTAATAGCCCGCATCAATTTGTAGTGTTTTTTATAATTAAGAAACACAAACTTCATACGCAGACTTGTTGGTCAAATATACATCTATTTATATATTGATCTAAACTATTAAACAAAAAACTACTTCAAAAGTAGTACAGGAGCTGCAGAATATTTACTTCAGGAGTCTCGTAAGGACTTATTGGACGCAATTATCTCCTGTGGCTTCACTTAACCACATTTCTTCTTCTTTTCACATGTCTCCAAGGCTCGTGACCTTCCTTTATGTCCCACGACCAACCTTCACCTTCCGTAACAAAGGACGATGACCACAAAGTTGGGGGTCAGCGTGGTCCGCCTCGCCCCGAGGCAAAATGCTCGTGGAGAAATCACGCCCCGACCTGTTGTCAGTGCGGAGGTGTCAGAGGTTAGGTGAGCAGGTTGAATGGCACGGCCTCTGTCGAGGAACACAATTGAAGCCGCGTGTTTGGTTCATGTAAGACCCAACAGGGTGTGGGGACCTAACAACTTAACAAGGCAAAAAAGCAGGCAATAAGTGGAGTCGTATTACCTGTCCATTCCTCTTAGCGTGTATGCCACGATCACTATTCAAGCCAAACTTGAGCCTTCTAAGTAAACAAGCTGACCCATACACCTACACACACACACACATGACAATGTGTATATATGCTTCTTCGAAACATATGTTAAAGTAATAATAGTGGCAATTGTGGTAGATACAATGCGAGTGGGCGCATGGGATTTCTAAGCATTTGTGAGAAAATCCATTCAGGAAAAGTGGATAAAGTGTCATAGACAACGGAAATCAGCGAAATGAAAGAGCCGCACGTCACCCACAATGCATTGTCTCCGAGAGGCATCAAATCACGGGCCCTTGTTCTTTATTTACCCCTAATGCGTCCCCCATCCCCCACCCATTGTCATGCATTCTGTGAAAACCCAACAGGTTCAACTGCATGTGTCAGCTTTGTGGATATTACGAGAGCCGCCGAGGGTGTGGTTAGTGCACCAATCCTTTTGGTTTCTGACACACACACACACACTGACACACACACTGACACACACACGCACGCGCGCGCGGCACAGCGGCGTTCAAAGTGGGGGATCTGCTCGAGGAAAACACCTGGGCTGGAGCCACTCCTCGGTGCAAGATGACCCCCCTATCTCCCCCCCCGCCCGTTCTCTTCGTAAAATGTTGAACTCCACCCTTTCAGTAATACCTGGGTCTGCCTCCCGAGCGAGCCCATTTTTAAAACGCGCAGCAGCAATTACTTTAAATTGCGTCGCTCTTACGCGAGACGGAGGAGAAGATGCGCGCGGTGCTTATGAAGAAAATAAACCACACCGATCTTCAAGATTGTTATTTATTTGGAAGTTGGAAAAGGCTCGGGCGCACGACGAGACGATGTATAATAAGCAGGTATATATCAGCAGCTGAGAGGGGAGACTGGTGACGCAACTCCCACAGAGAACGGTCCACCCAGATATTAAATATCGGCCACCCCTACACACACACCTGTGTTTATTCGCTTTCATACACGACATTGGTTACAAGCACGAGATCAAAGCTTTACAGAGTTCCATCGCTTTTGGAAATACCCCTGTGAAGGCACCCGAAAGCACGGGAGGGGGAGGGCAGGGCTTTGTGGAGGGGAAAAAAAGGCACAATCAAAGAAAACGAATAAGGGGGGAAAACGGGGAGCCTTTGGAGACCTTTTTTTGTTGTTGTGAAGAAAAGGTACAAAGTTCTGTTTAAAAAAAAAACCGCACATCTAAAGGTTACACAGTAAAGAGGATTACACAATCACTTTACTTATGACAGGATTATTGATTACTCAATGATCCTGGTCACAAAACACTCCCGTAAATATACACAGAGTGCCGTGTTATTGCAACGTGGTTGAGGACCTTAATGGACGAAGATCTACAGAAGTCTATACGGCGCGATAAACCTCGACAAAGCCCAGTCGCTTGTGCCCACAATTACACGCGCGTTTCGTCCGAGGCTTTGCATCGATAACTATTCATTTATTTGTCCAAGAGAGCCTCACTGAATCTCCGGTTTTTTTTACCCCCTTCATGACTCTTCTTTACCCTGACATGTTTGGATAATTCAGCGGACGAGTTGTTTAGCTTGCCGGGATGAAAACCGGAGGCACTTGCATCAGACCCCTGCTACAGCGCACGTGAGGAGGCTCCACAAAGCAAAATTCCATCTCCTGGGCAACCTTTCAACCGCCCCCCCCCCCTCTTCTCGTCCAACACATGGCGGAGAACGTGGTTGGTCACCCATCCGAGTACTAGCCAGGCTCAAGGCTGCATACGCTCTGGAGGTCTGATGAGATTTTTGGTTCGTTCAAAGTGATTTGTGCAGTGCCGGATTATCTGAGTAGCAAAGGCAGCAATATGCTACGGGCCCCGCACTTTCAAGGGCTCCGCGCTAAATGCTTTCAAGCGATTAATTCCGGTTCAGTGATTCTGCACTTGCTCTATTAATATAGTACTATACCGCCTTCAACTTTTATGAACGTCTGGGTGTTTAAGGTTAGTGATTTGTCGTATTATCTGGCTGTATAGCAAATGAATAAAACAATTACTTTACGATGCAAGTTAAAAATGTGTTTTAATATTAATGTTTAATTATTTATGACCCCTTTATAACATCTGCAACAGGCCCCGCACTAACTTAATCCGGCACTGGATTTCGGGCATAGGCCATTGATGCATCGGCCTCCTAAGCCTGATAGATCACTCCAGTGTCGTTCAGAAATGCGTTTGTAAAACAAAGTTAACAGCCGTGTCGTCGTGTGTAATAATCGCATCGTATTAATAACACCACTCAGTGGAAAGTAACGCGACCGTGCACTTTGCTGAATCGAGTGATACCTTCTACGTATGTAAAACCCGTTGTGATGTTGATTACATGGACATCATTATTGTCTCGAAGATCATTGAACTACAACGTTGCACGTGGATGTGTGCCGGGCTCAAAGTCACACGGGACACCCTTGAACAGCGTGTTGTATATTATTGGTTCTTTCGGTAAAGTCACGTAGAAGGGAAATAATAAAATAATACAAATACGTGACTTTACCGAAAGAACCAAGAATATGAATCCCTGCCGTCACGAAAGCTTTAAATAAAAACGTATTGTATATTGCTCTTATACACTGTAACAACAAACCGTGTGGGACATTCTTAAAAAAAGAAATAATAATAAGATACAGTTATTTAAAGTAAAGTTGTACATTACATGTATTTAATACGACATGCCCTTTAACAACAACATAAACGCATACCGGGGACTCACGCATGATTGTTAAAGGGCTGTAATTACCCTGCCTTCATGTGAAGCTTCGTGACTTCATAGGCAAACAGAGCCGTGCCCTTGCTCTCGCAACAGCTCATTACGTAACCTCTGCTTGTCAAGAAATGTATTTTATTGCTGCAGACGACGTAACTAAGGTGACAAGGCATTAACAAACACGAGTATTTTACGTATTTTTCTTTTAAGAAGTTTCAGTTTTGTATGCAGGTCGTAGCAATCTTTTTTTGTGTATGAAAGAACGGGGCTGAACACTGTTTTTTTCTTTCTAAAACTATGCGAGGGCACATGCACACCTGAGTGGAACTGACACCAAAGCAGAGGGAGAGAGAGATGGCAATGCTTTGTCGCTTTTATTGTGCGTGTTGCCATAGGAGATGCTGACTTTTGAGTTTATCTGAAGACCAGCAACAGCGACAAGAAAAAAAGGTGACCATTTGGACAGCACCTAAGATTAAAATACAATTTAAAAAAAAAGTAGAAAAGACTGGGTTTTCTTTTTTCTCCCATCAGATATCCTTGGAACAACCTTACTCGAATATCAGGAGCCTCGAGAAAAATAAAACAAAACCCGCGAACGCGAATAGAAGAGAAGAAAAAACACGAGAACGGCCCACATCAGCCGTGGCAATCTGCGATGATGGGGTTGTCTCCGTGTGGAAATAGACACAACCGCCACGCTGTTATTTTTGAAAACATCGCCGCCGCAGCGCCGCACGTTCGGTCCTGCTGCTGCTGTTGCTGCTGCTGCTGCTGCCGCTGCTGCTGTTGCCGCTGCTGCTGTTGCCGCTGCTGCTGTTGCCGCTGCTGCTGTTGCTGCTGCTGCTGACGGTCTGCGGCCTCTGCAGAGAGCCGTGAGAATGTATAGAGTTACAAAATCGACGCGCGCGCGAGATCTTCCCCCCCAACAAAAACACGTATAAGAGCGTTACGCAATTATGATGGGGTGGGGGGGGGTGCCGCTTGCTTTTGATGCCCTCACAGCTCTATTAGCGATGATCAATGGTCATCGTATTAATGCCGGAAGGTGAATGCTTTTTTTTTTTATAGAAGGCTGTAGGGCCACATGTGACGACGAGCATGTGTGCTATGCAACATTTCCAGCTGAGAATGCTTTTTGCTCCAGCAGGCAAGTAAATAACAAACGCTTAGGCATCATGCAAAATTGTCAACGTCGAATTTGTGCAATTGATGTTATTAATTTGCCCATGTTGGCACTTGGGGAGGGGGTGGGGGGTAATACCTATACCAAGTATACTGCTGAATGAAGAGGATGTTTCACACCGTGTGTGGCTGTCTGCGGCTCCAGCAAGGACCCTGCAAGGCTCACACCGCCCTGTGATTTCATGTTGATGGCTGTCATTTTTCAAACTTTGCCACGCATTTAGTTTATTAAAATCTGCATCTTTCTAACAGAATAAAGAACACGGGAAACACAATTACCTGAGCTACAATACACAACAGACAAACATGAACAGTATTGTTGTTCTTGTCATTCAATGATGACATTCTACAATGGTTTACAATTGTAACCTTAAATCTTCGCCTGGACATCTATTTAAAAATAAAATAACTGTACAGGTAATCGGATTCCTCCAGTATAAATAGATATTCTGATATTCTGATTCTTCGCCACATGGTGAGTTTGTGACACGCTGTAATCGTGAGATTATCACTCGTGCCAAGACTCGCCAGTTTGGCAGTGTTGTGCCCGTTCGTGCGAGAATGTTTTTTGTTACACACTTCTCATCATAAATAACGATCAAAGAATGCAGCGGAGGGCAGCGGTAGAAATGTCAGAGACAGCATCCCAGAGTTGGCAAAGACAAAATCCCAGGCAAAGCAAGCAGGGGAGGGCAGTGGAAGAAATGGCAGAGACAGCATCCCAGAGCGCCGAGAACACTGGGAACGAGCGACAGAAGAGAAGAAAAAATTGGAAATTAATGGAGGAGACCTCTGTTCACCAGTAGGAATTCACAGGCTGACAACATCAAAAATAATAACAACAACAACAACAACATTGTTGTTGTTTTTAGAATGAGGCTTTGAGCACAGGAAGGAGCGAAGCAGTCCCGTGAGCAGAGCTCCGCTCGGCATTCACCCTCAAGATGTTTGTCCACAACCATTACCTAGCCTTCTCTACAACCCACCGGAGTCTCCACCCTCGCCGTCTCCACAGCCCCTGTGAAGGGCCTCAAGGGACCACATGGAAACCGGCCTGTCTCTGCCGTGAAAATGATGAGAACTGGCTGCACCTGTTCTGCACCACGCAGACCTATTGGCTGTATAGCTAAACAATTTCACACTCACTGTAACTTATGGGTTACACGGTCGATCAGCATTTGAAGGTGACAGGCTATAGCAAATGATATGTAAAATCTGAAACAGGTGGTCGTTAAATTGTTACGGAGCACGGTGATTGGCGTACTATACATTGCCGGAAAGTCATTGGTTGAGGCTCGATAAAAAGTGCTAAAATATCTAGCCACGTGATCACCAGAACAGCAACATCTGTCACGAAACATCAACTATTCCCCAATCAGTGGCAGAGTGATCACCGTGGCGGTTGTGCCAAGCTAGGTGCAGGTGCACTCTAAGACCCACCAGACTGGGGTGACTGGCAGATGCCCTCTCCAGTGCATTTCCCACACACACAAACACACCCTCAGTCGTGCACATGCACACAAACAAACAGGCAGGTAATGCATGACTGCACACAATTGTTATTTATGACACTTGGTAGGAAAAAAGACAGTATTTGTTTAGTAAAGATATGTAAAAAAAAATCAGATTAAAAGGATGTTTGCTTCTTCGGAGGACGTCATAACAAAGCGGGCACACTGTGACCCTAAGCTAAGCAACGTCAAAACGGCGCTGCCAAACGGAGCGATTTTTTAATCGACGGATGAGCAAACTGATGCTCAAATGTGCGGCGGCGTTTTGGGAATGAGGGACAGCGCATTGCAGCTGGGCCAGGGTTGTTACGCACGCACGCGGAGAAGTTACGGCCAGGGCCAGGGTCACGCGGTGTCCGCCTGAGGTTACGCGGCCACGAGTTACATTTTGAAAAATGTTACTCTCAAAATAAGCGGCCCTTATTTTGGCTGCACACATCGGAGCGTCACGGACACTGCTAAACGATGGCGATAGTTTCAGTGGCGGCGCATCAAACACCCCACAACCCCGGGACGGCCACCCCCACGGTCCATCATGTATGTCACCTGCATGTGCCGTGGCAGTCCCTATGACCCCCCCCCCCTTCCTCCACCCCCCCCCCCCCCAACAATAGGGCTGTGGAAGCACAGAGCTTTGGTGAAATTTGTTAAGAGGGATTTGCTGGAATTTGTGCAGATCGCGTCTCCAGGTTTAGCTCCCACTTGCACACCATTCGCGATACCATTCAAAGCAAGGTGCACTTTGTGTACAGATCTAAAGGTGCGGCGATATCGCCGAGCGCCGAGCATTGCCATTAAAACACCCGTGACGCGAGCGCTGCACTCTGTGAATGGGTGTACGCTTTGCCTGTGAGAGCGTCGCAAGCCCGGCTATCCAGCGTTCTCTGCGCGGCGACACGTCTGGGTTAAAAACCACAGTCTGCAGAATGCGCCGCGTCTCCATGCACACACCTGGACCGCGGAAGTCACGTCGCGTCTCTCAAAGAGTTGTTGCGTGACGGCTACTCGTCTTTAAATGCAGCGCGATACTAATTCATGCGGCCCATTTTTTGTCGACCTCCAAAGGGCGCGTTCGTCAAAAAAAACAACAAGATTTCTGAATCGCATGCGTCATTCCGGTTTATAATTGCTGTTGGCTTATCGATGATTGTGGAATTCAGGAGAGGGGGTTTTTAGGGGATAGAGAAAGTGGCCGTGGGGTCAGGAGGTCGGGAGTGCCTGTGTGGGGTTGCAAGAGATGTCACGGGTGGCATGAGAGGAATTATAGCTTGCAGTGCGGCTATGCACACATTTATTAACCACACACAGTTGCCAGGCTCATAGCGGCGTGCACAAACAACTGCTCTACAGCTCCCAACCTTATCAATGATTCTTATTCACGTGGTTATCAATCAAGTAAATATGGGAATACGGCGTAATTTTAACGTGGATTAAATAAAATAAAAACTGACATTTAAATGCAAGTGGAAAATTCAAAGAACTTTACACAATCTTGTTTACATCATGTTTTTAATACTCACAGAGTGCTGTAGTTTATCTTTCAAATACCAAAAACTCACCACATTATCAAAACAATGAAGCACAATCTACTTTAAAAAGACACTCTTAAAATCCTATCCAACAATAACGATATCATAATTGAATCCAATCCACTGCTGGTTAAAAGCCTGCCGTGCCATTTCAGCCATGGGGGTCGTTTGACCATACTTCACCACACTGGTCAGTCCAATAACAGTACCGAATATTTGAACCGCTGATGAGCCTCCCTTAGGTCGACTCAGCCTCAAATGAGAACTTGGTGCAACGTGTAAACATTGCCACTTGGGAGACAAAGGCGGCCGTGGGTGATGCTGCCCGCCCACCAATTCGAGTGCCGTGCTGGCTTTCATAGGCGCTCGCCAACGGCACTTGCCCCAGCAGTCTGTTAAGACTATACGGCGGATCTTTGTCTCTGCACACTGGTCAGTGGAGGTTGGCGAAGTGGGCCGGGTGGGGACCGCTCCAGATATCACTCACCACTGACGTCAGTCAAGGCCAGAGATCAAACTCGGGTTGCCGGTTTCACAGCTACTCCGATTAGCACGCGTGGCTACGGTACGGTGAGAAAGAACTTCAACATACATACGGACCAGTGCCACTGCTCCAGCCCAGCATAAGAAGAAGATTAATACTGACCGAAAGGACAGTCCTTCACAACATACAGGGAGGCCATCCATCGTCAGAATGAATTCCTGTCACGAGCTCCTCTCTCATGTACGATCCTGACCCAGTGGTGGAAATTCCACATTCATAGGCAGGGGACCAGTCCACCCATAGGGCAAGTGTTTGACATTCAGGTAGCCATCGAGGTGGGGGGGGGGCGGGCGCATTTTGGAAAGGGTTAACAGAGCGAGCTGTGCACCTACGAAGTGAATCTCTGCCCCGCAACGTGGGTGGGTAGGCACTGTCGGTTTTCACTCTCAGTTCTCTTTCTCACTGCAGCGCACGCAGAGACGCATCGCATTCAAATGTGGCCGCCGAGTATCTCGTATTACGCGGGTCGCAGTGACTTGATATACAATATTTTCGACAAATGGTCGGGGTGGGGTGGGCGACCACAACTCTAACCGGAGCGCCTTTAAAGGGCCCGTGCAGGGGCCTACACCTGGTGATCGCTCATGGGCTCTGGGCTGCCCCTTTGATTGGCAAGGCAGCTTGTTTTCTTTTTTTCAAAGAAACGTTCGTGAAAGGAGAAGGGGGTGGGGGGGGGGGAAACCCGTGTTGAATATTGCTGTAAAGCTGCGTTCACGTTCACAATGTTGTATTGTTACTGATATTACCAGAGGGATGGGTTTATTTTATTGTGCTTTGAACGTCAGGTGGGAGGGGATAGGTCACACAGCTCCATGTATTCGGCCTTTCATGAGGCTCTTTGTGAAATGTGCTTTCCATAAAATATATATGTAAACAAAATATAGTACCTGTTAAGAACTTACAATTACTCTTTGGTTCTTTCGGTAAAGTCACGTAGGTATAAAATAAAATAAATCACGACGTTTCGGGCGCAACACAAGCGTCCATCATCAGGTGGGAAAGCAATGATGAGGGACGCTTGTGTTGCGCCCGAAACGTCGTGATTTATTTTATTTTATACCTACCTGACTTTACCGAAAGAACCAAAGAGTATGGATTCCTGCAGTCACGAAAGCTTCAAATCAAGATTGAACTTACAATTAGTTGCACTGTAGTAGAATAATGATGATGTGCGGCCCTTATCCTGCCACTGCTGGGTGAAGGCCTCCCCACACTTTGTCGGTCAGAGGAGTTCTTTTACCATACTTCACCACGCTGGTCAGTTCAGGCATCACTCGTCACTGATGTTAACCATGGCGATAACTAAAGTTAGGTTCCCGAGTTCATAGAGCATTGCGCTAACCACTGTACCATCTAATACTTGTAATAATTTTAATCGAGTTTTTTTTTATTATTATACAGGGTTTATTAGTCAGCTTACTGAGAATAACTAACATGGCCTTAACTATTCATCTTAAGAGGTTCATTCAGCTGTGACACCAGCACGACGTTTTCTTACTTATGATCTGAAAGGTTTAATAATAATAAAAATTCAGATGTTTTTGAGAAGATATCAGGCAGATATGTACCTATCTTTTGTGGTCACGTGGCTTCTGAAAAAAGAGTTATATAGCTCAGTGGGCTTTACCTGGTAAAACATAAAACATTGTTTCGTTTTAGTTTAGATGACAAAAATGTAGACGGGCCTGACAAACCACTGCACCTGTGGGTCAGATTGGAGCACACTGCTCACCACCCTGGCCCTCCTTGACCTGTCTGCTGACCCATTAAAGGCTGCCACCACATTCACTTGTCTTCCATTCAATAAAGAAAGGCTCAGTACTGCCACTCAGTGCTGGAGTCAGTATGCGTTTTCAGAGGCAATGATCGAAGGACAGATAAGTTCTAAGCGAGTTGAGAGCGAGCAACTGGGGATCATCAATGTCTATCTATTATCAAATCCCGGCGTTCCATTTGTCCGTTAACTAAACTTTAGGAACCTTTCAGAAGGCCTAAATCAAAAAGTTATAGAAAGTGGACCTCCACCCCACCAGATATGGGGGTAAAAAGTTGATCCAATCGGTTTCTAAAAATTGACGACCCAATCCACCCCCAAATAATATATTCACTCACCCCCACTCCCCCCCCCCCCCCAATTTTTATTTTATTTTGTAGGCATATATGCCTACACACCCTACATACAATAGAGTCAGTAGGATCTGCACACATTGGAGGAGCGGATGGAAGAAGAGGACATCAGTGGGGGCGACGGGCGAGGCGCAACGTGCTGAGAAGCCCTCCGCAAGAGCCAGAATAAGGTGACCGCAGACCAGCAAAATTCTAGTACTTTAAAGAAGTCATCTTCATCTCGAACCGGACGAGAGCCAATGACCTTCACCATGCCCGCACACAGCAGCCCAATCAATTTCAAAAGAGATCTGGGCCATGAAAGCAGGCAGAGCGATATAAACCAGGATTATACAGAATTTCGATTTAAACCTTTCGTGACTGCAGGGATTCATATTCTTGGTTCTTTCAGTAAAGTCGTGATAATTTTCTTGTTTTATTTTTATTATTTTATTATTTCCCTTATACAGAATTCTCGTCTAAAAATTCATCACGAACAATGTTATACTCTGACACAAAAAAACCACGATTAACAAAGTAATAATTATCCAGGGATGCAGGCATCTGCTCATGAAGTAAAAACAAAAAAAACCCAACGCACGTGCCAATAGCACTGCTCAAAAAGGAGGGAAAAGAGAATCATAGGTGACGTTTCGGGCAGTGACTCTTCTTCACAGCAGAGAGAAGCGACGGGGGGGGGGTGGGGTGGGGGGTGCGATGTGAAATCGTCTGCGGATCCTCGCAAGCTTAAAGCGGGACTGCCTTCTCCAGTCCGGCGCCGCTTGAAAAATGGAAGTCAGTTTGGAGACAAGCAGCAAGCAGAGCCACCAAAGCCTCGGTGGTGTTTACCGCTAACCCCGTGGCGCGCCGAGATGGGGCCCGCGGCGGTGGCGGCCTGGGATTGATCAGCCCAGGAAGGTGAAGTGAGGAGTCACAACAAGCAGAAACCTGAAGCCGCTTGAAAGTCTTCCAGATTAAGCCGTGGGCGCAAAGCGGCGGGGCCGGGCATTGTGAAGCGCGCCGCGGTGCTTCCCAGCGCCGCAGCGCGCCGCAGTCACGCTCGCGCGCTGTGAAGGGGGGAGCGATAAGGCGCGCGCCCGGACCGCTGCTTTATAAAGTGACTTCCCAATTGCCGTGCGCGATTATAAATACCTCGGCATCGCTGCCGATCGCCTTGATAAATACCAGTATTTAGAGCCGTGCCCCTCAACAGATAACCGTCCCTTTCTTTTTTTTTTTGAATGAAACTATTTCCCAAAATACAGTATTACATGCGAAACACAGCTCGCACATTGATCGCCGATATGGCACGAATATCAAAGCTGTAGACGACAGCGTACGTTGTGGCGGTCAATAAAATAAAGCAACGCGCATCCGAACAGGAACACTGGCACCAAACAACAATCCCCCCGGTTCCCTGATCTGGCGAGCATTTATCCACCAAATATCCGGAGAGAAATCCAAACCGCGAGGGCGTTTTGGCGTTTTCTTGCCAACGACAACCACCATCATCATCATCAACCAAGACCTCAAAAAAATACCCTTTGGTTCTTTCGCTAAAGTCACGTAGGTATAATATAAATCACGACGTTTCGATCGCAACACAAGCGGTTGTCTTTTGTGTTGCGATCGAAACGTCGTGATTTATTTAATTTAATACCTACGTGACTTTACCGAAAGAACCAAAGGGTATGGATTCCTGCAGTCACGAAAAGCGTCAAATCAAGACCTCAACAACAATGTAGATCGCCACCGACTCAAGTCCATATCCTCATACTCTTTGTTTTTTTTGGTAAAGTCACGTAGGTAAACCAATTAATAAAATACAATAAATGAAAACGTCGTGATTGAATTTAGTTGTTTTCATTTATTTTATTAATCATTTTCCCTAAGTGACTTTAGTGAAAAAACCAAAGAGTATGAATCCTTGCAGTCACGAAAGCTTCAAATCTAGAATCCATATCCTCACCCAGATCTGCACGAACGCTGGCGAACAGAGTCGAACAACACGGACGTCAAGAACAAATACCTCACTCCAGGCCATTTCGCCTGAGAGACACTCGTGGGACATATCCATGGGACCTTTCTGTTGTTGTTGCCAGTCTCCAAAATGATGAAACGTAAGAATGGGTGCCACAAGTACGTGTGTGGTTAATGCATAGCTGATGGCTTGCAAAATGTATCTATTTGGTGTTCGAACATCTTAACACTTGTTTTTTTTTAATTTAAAGCTTTCGTGACTGCAGGGATTAATTTTCTTGGTTCTTTTTAGTATTATTTTATTATTTCCCTTTTATGTGACTTTACCGAAAGAACCAGGAAAACTTGTTTTATTGCCAGAAAGGGGAAAACCTATTCTTATTTTTCATCACTGGTGGGACAGTCAACCGCATCAGAACATCGACAGGCCGATGATGTGCACATCTACTTCATGAATGGTCATGCAACCAACACTCTGACCCACGCAGTAAACCACTGCAGCCTGCGTTCCTTCAATGGATGGAGAAGGAGGAGGAGCATGACAACTACGCGAACTCTCTCTCTCTCTCTCTCCCGAGGCTCTCTAGTTGCGGCCAGCAGACCTCGACATTGGCCTTTAGCTCCTGAACCATATTGTTGCCATCATACACAAGAATAGAAACCACCGGAATGTATTTGTAGAGGTGTATGAGAACGCAGTTGCATGCGGGGATTACCAATGATAACACTGGTCAACACACTTTTTCTGGCATAAATTATTCCAACTGGTTTAAGGTAATTTTAGGGTGCTGATTCCAAATCTGGCATCAGTTTTTGCCTATCACATCAGGTTTTTGAGATATCAAATATTGAATTTTCAATAAAAACTGCAGAAGAAAAATATTAAATAAATGTGGATATCTACATAACATATTATTATAAACACACTATCCTAAAAATACAGCACCATATTTTAACACTAAAGCAGTCACTGACTCGCAACAACTTGCAATCATAAGTGACATATTTAATTTCGGGTAAAATAAATGAAAATGGGGTATGCCGATAGCATAAAATGAGATGTGATAGAGCAAATCTGAGACCAGATTTGGAATCAGTACCTTGAAATTAGTCTAAAACAGCTGCAAAAGTCCAGGCCAGAAAAACATGTTTTTTTTGTTGACCAGTGTAATTACATTTAGCCAGTAGTCTTAGATAGCTCTAACAAGACTACACAAGTATAGACACGGAAAGATGTCATCAACAGTCAAACATCACTGGAATCCAAGCACACGTTAATTGCAACCAACTTTACTTGATGCCTTGACCAACTTGACCTGACTACAACTTGACTTGACTACAAGCAACTTGACTTGATCAGCAATCGGCTCTACACATCAAACCGGTCCACCTGCTGTTCTGATTACGTTATGGAACCCGCGTCAGAGTGGCCCAGAGTGGGATGCGCAATCCACTCGAGGTCATCGCCTGACGATGCGAGGTGCAATCTCCAAGCAAAGTGTTGCGCTAAATAGTCAATATTTGAACTCGTTATTTTTTGTTTCAACACTAAACGTCGTGCTGGAAAAATAAACTCAATTGGCACGTCTGCCCACGTGACAATTTTTGTTTTTGTTTTGCCCGTGTCAGGCGGTGGAGGGCTTCAGCTCGACTTGACATCATAACCGCACGAGATTCAAACCCGGAAGAAACTGCTCATGAATCATGCTCTGCGTTTCACGGTGACATCTCCATCCTCGTGCGTATTTTTTGCTAAACACTGAAGTGCCCTGTGTCAAAGGCTCCGGTGCCTGAGCAGTCTCATTATTTCCTGCTCAATACAATCCTGACAAATCACGTAGAAATGGGTGTGCGTAAGCAAAACCATCAACAGATCTCGAAGAAGTGCATTGTGGTCCTCTTGTCTCAGGCACCATGAAAACAACGTTGAACAAACGCTACTGGCTGTCAATAGCAGCAGTGATACAGAGAAGAAGAACATTGAACCGGTTTCATGCTTATTAGGACTCATCAGCACAGTGCCAATGCTCACAGCTGCAAAGTCTGCCTCTGGAAGCAATGCACGTGGAGTCCCATTTCAACGCTATGGGGCCCATTAGCTTGGCTAATGCCGACAACAACCTATTATGTTTCCTGGCCTGCACTGTTATACTGTGAGGACGCGTCTTCCTAATAGTTTACGGATTTGACGATCCTGGCCACAGGAATGATGCCGCGAAGTGAGCCATGGTGGAAGGGCGCTGCCAATCCGCATGGATGATTACCCACAGAGTACACATGACAGAATCGCTTTGTGTGCAGAGATTTTCAACTTTTCCCGCGTAGCAGTGTGACGAGCTCATTATCGTCGTCCCCGACACCAGCCTGACTCGAAAACGGTAAACGCAAAACAGCCTCCACAAGAAGTTAAGTGCAACGTCTGATTTAAGGCGTTTAGATGTGCACTTGACGCACAGTGGAATGACACAACATTGTTAAGATAAGGAAGGCATTAGGAATAAGTTGACAGATTTTTTTCGACCAAAATCTGTCCGTGCGTCTTGACGTTGCCTTTGGCCTTGCAACTGCTGTCGTTTGCACGCGTTCATCAACACACACACACATCGACGACGACTCATCGACGTGTCGAATCAAATCAGAATGCGGATGGATCAGAGGTTATACGTCGACGAGGGTCGTGTCGGCAGGGCCCGCGTTGCATCAAAGTAAATTAAGTCGTTTCACGTTGAAAAACGTCGCGTTCGGAATGAGGGCTCGTTGATTTTCTGGATACACCCGATTTGAGCGTCTTCCCAAGGGTGCACCACCGCACTTGAGCGAACTTCAAAGCGAGCGTGCACGAAAATGGCCCATTCATAACAGCGAGCCCTCATGCCAGTGGGCCCGTGGGTTTTTGATTTCAAAGTGCCATGCTTGTGAACCTCATTGGCCACACAAGAAAAATCAAAGAGGCACTGGTGGAAACTTCCATCACAGAACGCCGCTCACCGCAATCAAATTCTAATGGTGGGGCACGAGTCGCGACGTGGTGGGGGGGGGGTAAGAGGCAGTAATTGGCATTCTCCAACGCAGAGTTCACTCATCCGCACGGGGTCACGGTTAAAGGTGACGCTCTGGATTTTTGAGCGGGGCACGCTCGGAGTAACGCGTCTTGATTGTCCGTGGCACTCATGCGGGCCACAAACCGTAAGGTCGCCGCTTTTTTTGGGAACCCTCATATTTGAGTACAGCATTCCGATACGAGCACGCTTTCCGAACAAGTGAGCACACATACAAATTCTATGTGTTGAGTTCTGCGGAGGAATAGCGGTACGGTGTGTTTTTGTCTCGTGAACATATTCAGAGCGTGCCATTACCAGCGATCTCCCCATTATTACAAATATGACAAGAGTCCAACTATTAGTATTCATTTGGCTTCAACAAATGCTTTAGGAAACACGCATTCTTCTGTTTGCAAGTTGTTTATTTGATTTGATTTTGCTGAGCAAACACTTGTACATTTAATTGCGATTGATGACGCTTCGTATATAAGGGTGATATGCAGTGAAGGGGGGTAAGATCTTGATGCTGGCCTGCATTATTACTATGATGTATGTTGGACTTCTTTTGCACCGCACGTACCCAATTGTGCTTAACGGAGCTGCAGAGGTGATGATGATGATGGTGATGATACTTTCAAAGCAGTTCAAGTCATCACGCACAGGGTCTAGGGATGGCGGGATACGTGCTGGAATCTCACTGTCTGCGTATAGATGTTTGTTTTCGTAACTGCAAGGATCCATACTCGTTGGTTCTTTCGGTAAAGTCACGTAGGTGAAAAATAAAATAAAAAATACAGAATAAAATGTTTTTATTCTTTTTTTTATAAGAATAAAAATAAAGAATAATGTTTTTTTTATTCTTATTTATTTTATTTTAATTTTCACCTTCGTGACTTTACAGAAAGAACCAAAGAGTATGTCTGCATATAGTTCAAGATTCTAGATGGCTTCGTTTAACCACGTGCGAAATCAAGAGACCAGGATAGTCTCACTTGCAAGAGTAACTCCTGGGGCATTAATCTTACGGTCGGGGGGGGGGCGATGCTCACGACGTACAATCCCAAATGAGAAATTGTGCGGGGTAATGTTTGAAATTGCCAAACTTGTGGACCCTGACGCCGGCACGCAGCGGCCCTCCTCTTGCCAATGACGCCGGGGGGGGGGGGGGTCTTTAACGTCCACTGCGAAGCACACGGTGCGGAGTCGCCGCTTGATTGGAACCGCTGAGCCTCGGCAACGGGCGGCGATCGGCGCTGCTGTCAGTTTCACATCGCCGCCATACGCGCGGGGCGAGTGAGAGAACAAACGCCACGAGTTGGGGGGGGGGTGGGGGTTCACGGAGAAGCCGTTTCTCACCGCTTGTCCACTGAATCCACAGCTGCAACATGCATTCTTCGAGTGAAGTAAACACAGGTGCTATAGACAGCGGTGTATGCAAAGGCCCAGGGTTTTAAAAGTAAGAGCCGGGATTATCAGGACCACCCACGTGACATTTTGCCCTCCGTGTCACTCATTTTTATAGAAACTAAATCCGCGTGTTGTTTCCGGCCAATGGGGCCACATGCAAACGGGTGTGTTCCCACAAAGAGCTCGTGAAAGAGTTACACAGGAGTGCCACACGACGGCTTCATTCGCTGTCTGCATTTTGTCTAATATTCTGTTCGTGTTGCTTTGGCTGTCGTGAGAAGTAAGCGTGGGGCTTGGGCAGAGGCCACGACGCTCGACAGATTGATGGCCGGCGGTCAAGACTCATGTCGCGTGGCAGGAAATGAAAGAAAGGAAAGAGCCCGAGGGTGAAGTCCCCCCGTGGGAGATGGAGCGGCGAAATCGCGGGATGGTCGGAAACATCAGCGGCATGGGGAGGTTTCCATCCAGCTGCTGCAGATCGATCATGGCTGGCGATAATAATAATTATGAATTCACCTTCAAATTAACTCCACGACGATGTCAGACAGGAATCGTGTGAGTGTTTTTTTTTTACGTATTTGAAAAAAGAAAAACGAACCCCATCTGGGCATAGGCGCCCGTCTCAACATTAACAGGACCCTGCGGGGTGGGCTGGTAGGAATAATGCTTAGTACCGGTACAGGGATATCGACCGGGTATAGAGGAGTTAAAGAAAAAATTACTGTATTCTAGTGTAACGTTAATTAAAAGTGTTTGTTTTGACAAGAAACGCTGTGAGATTTAAAGACTCGTAGTCTTTCATTTCCAAACGATCACATCTGAGATTAATTGACCTTAGATGGGGAAACTCGAATGCATTTACTAGTGTAGTACCGTTGAGGACGCGTGGACACCCGAGTAGAGGCACACGTATTTATTTCACAACAGTCACTGGGGACATACAGTACTGGAGGGGGTATCGGCCCCCTCACCCGGATAGCTGGGAACACACGGCTAGCTACCCCTAGCCTGCCTCCTAATCCTCCAAATACTGGGCTAGGGGAGGCTGTCTGGCCCGACACTGGTCAGTCGGGCTACGGTACCCGGAGTCCCAGAGTCCTGGCTCTGGTTCACGGGACCACGCCGCTGGCTCGGTCCTGCGCGGCCCTGACAAGGGCGGCGTCCCAGGGGAGTCCAGGGCTCTAGCTAGGCAGTCTTCGGTCTTCAAGAGTTTACTTAAACATTCTGCCCTGAGCTCTCCGGCTCATCCCCTTATATCCCGAACCCCCCCGCTGGGGTCAGCCCCCCCCGGCTGCCCTGTGCGGACGTCGTTGCGAGCACCCTCCCGTGTACTCACGAAGCCCCGCCCACTGTGCTAGTTTCCCGTGTGATCCCATACATACAGCTCCTCCGTAACACCCCTACATCAGTATAAAGGTGAAATAAAAGAGGGAATAAACGGCACCTTGGTGCATTTTATGTCGTCTACATAGAGTTGAATAAACGGGCGTTTGGCATATTCATATAACAGTACTACATTGAGCAGTGTTTGTTTGGCACTTCGAGTTTTTATTCGCGCGCACGACATGGATACCGAAAACAACCACGACTTTGAAGACCCCAATGGTTGTCTGGACGCCCACATTGAAAAGATGCTTGCTGAAACAGAGACCGCATTTGCTGCTGGAACCCTTTACAAACTCGCAGTGAAAAGCGTCGTTTCCATGGACCCAGAACCAACCGCAGTTGGTGCTGCTATAACGGTAGCATCGCCACCAAACATGCAGCCAGCAGCTAAATAATCAAAGATTGCAGCACAAGTAGAAATACTTGCGTGTGAATACGATGTAGTGAACACGACAGAGATGTAGTGAACACGGCAGAGATGTGGTGAACACGGCAGAGATGTGGTGAACACGGCAGAGATGTGGTGAACACGGCAGAGATGTGGTGAACACGGCAGAAATGTAGTGAACACGACAGAGATGTAGAGATGATAGTGAACACGACAGAGATATAGTGAACACGACAGAGATGTAGAGATGATAGTGAACACGACAGAGATGTAGTGAACACGACAGAGATGTAGAGATGATAGTGAACACGACAGAGATGTAGAGATGATAGTGAACACGGCAGAGATGTGGTGAACAGGGCAGAAATGTAGTGAACACGACAGAGATGTAGAGATGATAGTGAACACGACAGAGATATAGTGAACACGACAGAGATGTAGAGATGATAGTGAACACGACAGAGATGTAGTGAACACGACAGAGATGTAGAGATGATAGTGAACACGACAGAGATGTAGAGATGATAGTGAACACGGCAGAGATGTAGTGAACACAGCAGATGTAGTGAACACGACAGAGATGTAGTGAACACGGTAGAACTATAAGCGAGTGAATAGCAGCAGCGACGAGGCCTCTCGCTGCCTCTGCTCTGCCGCTGCCGGGCTGCAGATTCAGCCGAGTCAGGCACCACTGCCAATATGCACAACAACAACAATAAACGTGCTGCGTTTCATCTCTGTGTTAATAAGCCTCCCGCACTAGGCCTCGCGAAGCCTGCCGCACTAGGCCTCGCGCCGTGCTTTTTGTGCACAAATAAGGCGATTAAATGTATCTCGTCTCTGTGTTAATAAATGTTTCTTGTCTCTGTGTTAAAAAAACGTGCTGCGTTTCAGTAAAGTAATTTTTTTTTAATAAACGTGCTGCGTTTCATCTCTGTGTTAATAAGCCTGCCGCACTAGGCCTCGCGAAGCCTGCCGCACTAGGCCTCGCGCCGTGCTTTTGGTGCACAAATAAGGCGATTAAATGTATCTCGTCTCTGTTTTAATAAATGTTTCTTGTCTCTGTGTTAAAAAAACGTGCTGCGTTTCAGTAAAGTAAATTTTTTTTAAATAAACGTGCTGCGTTTCATCTCTGTGTTAATAAGCCTGCCGCACTAGGCCTCGCGAAGCCTGCCGCACAAGGCCTCGCGCCGTGCTTTTCGTGCACAAATAAGGCGATTAAATGTATCTCGTCTCTGTGTTAATAAATGTTTCTTGTCTCTGTGTTAAAAAAACGTGCTGCGTTTCAGTAAAGTAATTTTTTTTTAAATAAACGTGCTGCGTTTCATCTCTGTGTTAATAAGCCTGCCGCACTAGGCCTCGCGAAGCCTGCCGCACTAGGCCTCGCGCCGTGCTTTTCGTGCACAAATAAGGTGATTAAATGTATCTCGTCTCTGTGTTAATAAATGTTTCTTGTCTCTGTGTTAAAAAACGTGTTGCGTTTCAGTAAAGTAATTTTTTAAATAAACGTGCTGCGTTTCAGTAAAGTAATTTTGAAGCGAAGTTTAAAGTTTTGCCGTGATGCGCCGGAAGCGACGGCCATCTTGTTTAATTCACAGATCGCTGGGGGAGCGGGCGGCCATCTTGTCGGACAGGGTCATGCCAAGTGTTTGCAGTAGGGGGCGATGTTGATACACGGACGGACGCGGACGGACGGACGCGGACGGACGGACGCGGACGGACGGACGCGGACGGACGGACACATTAATCTATTGGTGGTCTGGTCCACTTCGTTCCTCCCAGTATCACTGCTTCACTGCTCCGATGGCCTTGCTTCGCGTTACCGACGAGTGGGAGAGAGAGAGAGAGACATCGCTGGGGGTTTGCAGAGTGCGCGAGGGGCGCGAGATTGGCTCCTTGCCTCGCAGAGCAGCAAGCCGGGGCGGGTCTAGAGGTGGCACCGGACATGCGCAGGCTGTGGGGCAGACGTGCCCCGTTGCCCAACACCTGGCCAAAGTGAATATTCGTGCAAGAATCCACCTCGCGCCACGGACAGAGCCGTGCGGTCTCTCGGCTGTTGTTGGTCTCGGTGGCGAGATGTTAATTACCTCGCCTGGTATACAGGAGGTCGGGGGTTCGATCCCGACTCTGATACCTGCTGGATTTTTGGAGTTTGCTTGGTCTCTGGCGCCACGGTGGCGAGATGTTAACTACCTCGCCTGGCATACAGGAGGTTGTGGGTTTGATCCCTATGCTGACGCCTGTATATTTAGAGCTCGCATGTCTCGCTCACTCCCCGTGTTCGTCCGGATTTTTCTCCGGGTCCTCCGGTTTTCCCCTCCACATTTAGAAACAACATCACGCGTTCAGAGTATTTGGCTGCAATACATTTCCACGCGTTAAGCCACTTCGTTGACTTATCATTTGTGATAGCCAGGTCGATTATGAACAAAACAGCTACGTAGCTCAGTGGGCCTTACTTAGTAAAATATAAAAAAGTGGTTTAAAATATAAATCGATACTCCGTCGCCACCGCTCCACGCTCGGAGATGTTGTGCAGAGACCTCACGAGCATCGAGGGAAACCCCTCCTCGAGCAAAGCATTTGGTCAGCACGTAAACAAAACGATTGGGGAAACAAACAACAACAAAAACCCCAGCGACGAGCAAATCACCGAGAACGTGCCCCCCCCGCTCCTGTCAGATCTGGGCAGTGATCGTAACGGAGACCTCCACCCCACGCCGCTATCCGCGAGCACGACGACGTCGCTCGACGCTGCCACCAGTCCGTGCAGAGCAAACCCATTGTTGTGCTCTACTTCTATGCTGCCACGTCTATGCTGCCCACCCTCACCAACCTGCACGGACCATCGTGGTGCGGTATGGGCGATGAACCCCGACGACCTTCCAGAATCAGAGTATGTATTTTATACCGGGGGAAATCAATGAGCTTTGAAGCTATTTTTTTTGTTCACGGATGTCCAGTCGGGGCGGGTCAGAACGTCACAACAACAAATAATACAAAGACGCGATCGGAGTGCAAAGTATAGGAAAGGTAAACACATCGCTTAAACATATGCAAATACAAGTAAATGATATACTTTAATTATCAGGTGAAGCTCACCGGAGGTATTCATTTTGGCTTAAAGCTGTCGTGACTGCAGGAATTCATAGTCTTTGGGTCTTTCGGTAAAGTTACGACCGCTTGTGTTGCGATCGAAACGTCGTAGTTTTTTGTTGACTTTATTTCTATTAATTTGAACCTATCTACGTGACTTTACCGAAAGACCCAAAGAATATGTATTAATTTATTTTTCAGGAGCGACCGGGCCCCAAATGAAAGCACAACAAGGTGGAGAGGCCCTCATCCAGCAGTGGATTGACACACAATGCTGTACAGTAGATGCAAGTACGAAGAAAACCCAATGCAAAGCGATTCTCAACTGAAATATAATTTATACGCTTCATGTCCATGTATATGTAATAACCATGGAAACACAGCTTCCTACTTCGTGATATTACTTTATCAGTGTTAGCCACCACTCACGAAAACAATAATAGATACGGTTGACGACCTAAGCGAGAGTAGATGTGTGTGCGTGAACGCTTAACCCAAGATGTATTTTAGAAACACAACGATTCATCGCGGCAGCTATCCTTTTTTGAATCTACAATGAAACTGCTTGCCACGTAAAACCGCTGCTCACCATTTTCCCTCCAAACCCAAAGCCCTCCACATCCTGGCAGCGCGCCTCTCCGCTGTTCTCCACCCCTCCCCATGTACATGGTAGGTGCACTCCCGTTAATTTAACACGTAGGCTTTCGCGACCAATATTATTCATAATATAGGTTTTTAGGTCAGATCGCGTTATTTATAAATGTGTCGTAACCCTCCACCACCCGACACGGCCAAACAGTAAAAAATGTGTCACGTTTTCAAAGGACAAAATAATTCACTTCTTTAGCCCACCGGTGTGTCGAAGAGAGAATCAACAGCATTTTAAATTTGAGTACGACGTTTCGCTAATAATTACAATCAGCTTCATCGGGCAATAATGGTGAAGCTCTCCTGTTGCTTCCGTTCTTAAATAGAGCAGCAGCAGGGTGACGTCATAATTTAATTCAATTCAATCTGGTGCAGTGATTCGAGGCAAGGAGGGGGGGGGGTATTGTAATTATATAGATTGTTAATCATCCAATTGTTATTCATTGGTATTTGTTTCCCTTATAAGGAATTGTAATTGTATATGCCCTCATGCATATCGCTCGTGTGCCACATGTTTAGCCGCCACGTGCACAATGAGCCCGCTGACCGCGAGATAAATAAACTGAAAATGTCCTTATCGCTGGGAGAAACTTAAACGAAACTAAACGAGTGAATCGTTTCACCTTCGTGACCTTTGAGAGGAAAAGCAAATGCGTACGCGGATTTCATGTCATCTATTCGGCTCAGGCGTTCTCAACGGTCGAATCGAGTGGCTCGTGGTCGGAAGGCTGCCAAGTTCAAATCCTGTGTGGAGGTCGACTCAGCTCTCACCCCCACCCCCATCACTTCTCTGGGGTCGATTCAATGAGGAGCAACTCCGTGGGAAAGTCGGCAGTGGTTAACCCTACGGTTAGCCTCGGCCCCGTCACCAACATGTCAAATTTCTACGACTGGCTCAGGGCAGTAAAACAGGATATTTTTTTTACAATTTTTTTAAAATTTTACCAGGAAAGGCCCACTGAGGTATATTGCTCTTTTTTCACGAGTGGCCTGCCTATCACAAATGAAAGCTCAACGGAGCGGCTCATCACGTGGAAATGTATAGCCGCCAAATGTGGAGGGGAAACCCGGAGGACCCGGAGAAAATTCCACGCCAACATGGGGAGAGAGGACATTCAAACTCCAAATATACAGCAGCAGGCGTCAGGGTCGTGATCGAACCCACGACCTCCTGTATACAAGGCGAGGTAGTTAACATCTCGCCACCGTGGCGCCCCAGATAAGCACCGCCTCTATGCTCATTTTAAGCAGGATGTCACTCGGACTTTTGAAAAATTGTCATTTGCCCCGCGTGTGCCGTGTGCACCGGTCGGTGACAGCTGTTGGAATCGGGGCGCAATGAGGAAATGCTTCTCCTCATCATCAGAGAGCTAAATCGAGCAGGCAAAAGTTGCGTCATGCGACAAACGTTGCAGCTAAGTGGGCCCTGGCAGAAGCTTTCAGACAGCTAACCTGGCAAGCGGTCCACAGGCTGTCATTACCTGCCTCTTTCAAGCGTTTTGCTGGGCGGTCATTCTTGTTCTGATGTGCCGGTTTTGTTTGGTCTGTGTGTGTCTGTGTAACACCCAGTGAGGCTCGCTGGCAGGGCTCCCCCGGCCTTGGCGGAGGGCCATAAATCTTGATGTCAGGTCCTCCACTTCGGGAGAAGATGTTTATATTGGATTGTTTCTGTTGTGACAAACAAAAGCGCTTGTGTGGAGTTTTTTGCGTCAAAATGTGATATTGTTTTTTGAAGTGCAGCACTTCTTAAAAAACAAACCCCTCCTCGCACCCCCCACCAGAAACAGTGTTTACAAAGCATTGCTGATCGACGTGGGAATGCGAAGGGCCTCTGGAATAAATAATCATTGGCTGCACGAGGCCACTCGGGTCTCCTGCCTGTGACTTGTGCCCTGCACCGAGGTTGCTGCCCCCTGCTCCCCCACCCCGCCTCTGCACCCCCCCCCCCACGTTCCCGTCCTACGTGAGTCCGTCCGTTCACGTGGCAGGGGTGCTCGACATTCTTATGAAACGTCACCCACGCCACACGGCGCTCAGGGTAACGCACGCGGGATTGATTTTTCTTTTTTCCACCAAAAGAAATCGCCGGCGACGTCGCATTGCTGCGTTATCCTCTCCGCCCCAGGTCGTTGTAGTTCTCCGATGTGTCTTTTGGGTTAAACCGCGTGCTTTTGTCTTTCTTTTTCAGACGTGATGTCTGACGTTTCGCTCAACATGCTAGGAGCTATCTACATGATTAGACCTCCTTTGCCAGTACCAAAATATAAGAATAGGGTCCTCTGGTCTAGCACCAATTGAGACGAGGCTCAAAAGAAAGCTGTCTCTGGTGTGGACCAATACGTTTCAAGGACAATGCATATATTATCAAAGTGTGTTTTTTGTTTGCATTTTGACCACAAGTTTTGTGGTTAATGCAGACATGATTCCTCGTAAAAAAGTTTCAGTTTTGTTGCCAGGAAAAAGGGGAAAAACCCTATTCTTATGCTAGGAGCTACTTCGCGAATTCTTCAGGAATTCGGAGAGCTATATAGGAACATGACCTACAGTCACCACGGCCAGAGTGAAATGTGTTCTTGATGTCCTATGCCAGGTGGGTAAATATTTTTCGGGACGCTGGCCCAGACATACCCAACTGGGTTTACGTCTAAAGCAATGGTTTTCATTTTGAGCTTCCAAAAATATACATATGACGGCATTTTGACGGTAAGCACAAATATAAATGAATCGTCCAGTCGTCGAGTATATTTAAGAGTCGGTATCTAAGAAGGGAGTCAATCTCCTGTCTCGGAAATGCACGATCGTTTTATTTTATTTTTTGCTAAGTGTTTTGGCTGTGGTAGCAAACATGTCGAAATAGTTTTTTTTTTAAGTACGACTTGAAATGTTCCCCCAGGCTTACACTTAAATGTCATCATTAGTGGAGGTATCATGAATGTGATGACACTGCAACATTCACCCTCAAAAACCTGTTTCACTGCGGCGATGTTAGGAGGGGGGCATCGTATTTTGCGTCGGGGCCTACGACAAAGAGCAATCACGGTCGAAGAAAGGGTGAGACGTGCATTGTTGATATTTCCACTCAGGCGGGTTCGCGACATGTTTCCGTGAAGACTTCGCTGCGTAGTGAAGCGTGCTTTTTTCCCTTTCATTTATTTTCATTTTATTAACTTCACGGGCCGTGTCAAAGGGGAGTGTTCGCCAACGCTCGTGATAAATGTTGGGCAGCATCAACGGCAGCAACATTGCTTCTTCGCTGCTGTTTAACAGGAAAACACCCCCCCCAACCCCCAACATCCACACCCCAGCACGGCCCTTTCAGTATCAACAAATCGTGCGGTAAATCCAAAGAAGGAACCGTGGCGTGTTGTCCTTGGCTCTTGGCTCCGAGTCTCCCAGCCGAATTCCCATCGCTTCCTCGCAGAGGCGCGCACCGTGCCACCTGGCCCCACGGATACCCCCGCCAGCCCCCGCAAACGGCGAGTCCGAGCCGGGGAATTGCGGCCTTGCCATCCGCACGCTCGCGAGAAAGATTTCAGTTACGGCACGGGGATAAATAAATGTTGGCGGCACCGCAAATACACTCGCGGTGTCCGGCGGCGACGGGCAGTTTCTCTCTCGAGATGTTTACACATCACACGTGTGGAGGCCGAGGGGGCCCCACGTGACTCGGGAGCGTCGGCCCGGGCTCCGGTTCGCCTTTAATCTCACTTAAGCGCGAGCTGCTTCCTGCAGACGTGCACGACAATAATTCTTTTTTTTTCTGCTGCTTCTGCTGCGCGGCTAAAAGAGGAGCGGCATTTAGAGAAAGGCGTTTGTCATTGTTCAGTGTTTTTTAAAAATATTTTTTTCCCCTGCGGACGAGTGCTCGGGATGGCCCCGCGCCGCGTTCCGCGCGCAAAAACGCGGCCGCAGAATTCAGAGTCAGAATATATGTAAATATAAATGTGTCGTTAAACCCGCCGCCACCCGACACAGCCAATTGGTAAGCTTTGTCACGGTAACAAAACATGCCGATGCGTTACCAGTTCATGCATTTGTACTTGGAGGAATCGGATGAGCTATGAAGCGCTTTTTATTACCTTATATATATTCTACAGATGTCCAGTAAGGTGCGGGTCACAACGTTTTTGGAAGCGCCGTGACCCACGCCCGGCTAAGCCTTTTGATGTGAAAAGCCTCAGGTGAGGGTTTGTGTTGTTGTTGTTGTTGGGCTGCAGCGTCCCTGCCACGTGCTGTCAATATTGGTCAAATATTCCGAGAGGTTTCATGGGCGCCGATGGATCGCTGTTTGCATTCCACCACGCGTGGCCAGGCAGTAAGGACTGTGATGCACGCGGGAGCTCCCCCAATACGTACATTCATGGAAATAAACAAATCCACGCGGCGTTTAAACACATTCGGGATTAATGCATTTCACATTAAGTCAGGGACAACAATGCCCTCGTTAGCTCAAGCCCAGGCTTAGGCATCGGTAAACACAGGGGAAGCGCAGCCCACCAGCAGCCCCGTGGGACCCACGTTCACGACAATATGAGTTCAAATCCGCATCTTTCACTTACACGGGAAAGGCAAAAAGTCGGAATGATCTCCCTCTCAAGTGAACATTGAGGCGGTGCTTACCTCCTGTTCAAAAAGCTGAGCCAGCGGTGGAAATTACACATTCCTATGGCAGGGCAAGTCTACCCGTATAGGGCAACCACTCTTGACTACCCCCAAAAATGGTACTCACTTTATCGACCCTGGAGAGTTGATGGGGCTGAATCAACCTCCAATCAGAATTTGAACTTTCAATTGCTTTACCGCTGAGCCATCTGGCCCGATAATTTGCTTAAAGAGCCAATTAATATATTTAATCTCTATCTTGTCTGCATCTCTCTCCCTTCGCCTCACAGCATCTATATTATTGTCTACATATCTCTTATCTCACAACGTTTACATATCGTGTTTCTCTATCTCCTCTGTCATCTCACTAGGATTGTATGAATTGAAGAGGGGATGGGACCCACAATATAATTTCTGCTCAGGGACCCCCCCCCCCCCCCACGGTGTTGGAGTGGGGATCGGCATTGGTTCGAGGCAGTTGACGGACTGGGACCAAAAAAATCGGCCCAGGAATTTGTATACACACCGGCCCCAAAAGTCGGGCTATGGGCAATGATAATTGCATTTTTTAAAATGGGTTTGTGCGACCAACTGTGTAGAGCACTGGTAGCAACATTCGCGATGTGATGATGTCTTGGCGTGAATTTTCAGTGAGATCCTCATTGGCCCACTTGGTGCTGAGTCCAAAAACACAAATGGGGGGGGAGGCGGTGAGGAATAATCTTTGGGTGCTGCTGAATATGGGGACTTAATGCCAACTGAGAGCGTGAATAAGCAATTAGAGGTAAAACTAATATTTTAATAATAATAAAAAGTTACACGAACAAATACTCATATATATTTTTTCTCATATTATTTTGCAATTTCCCCCACACAGACCGGCCCACGGAATGGAACGCCCCCACCGGGCATTTGCCCCGTGGCCTGCTGCCATGTGGCCAGCCCCGGGCCTGGTTCGAGGGGTCAGGAGGAGGGGAGACCGCCTCGTCGCGTGTCCCACACGTGGTCTCCACACGGATTTGCGATACTGGCGCCGTAAAACCTGACAAACTGACACTTTCTTTCAACGAGGCCTCCCCCATATGATGTTTTTACGACAGCACTTAATGTACCGTGCATTGATTTGTTTTTCGTTTGGCTTTCAGAATGTGTATATGGCTCCGAATCGTGATCTCTTGCTTGATTACCATTAGCAGGTGCAAACGAGATAACGGCGGTCAAACACGGGGTGGTGGTGGGGGGTTGGAACAGCAGTCACTGAACGTGCTTCGGCGCCTCGTGCAGTGCCACGTGCCCGCTCAACAAGGGATCCCGTTGTTGGGTTGCCTCCCCCCCCTCTTCCTCCTCCTCCCCCTCCTCCTCCCCCCTCCTCCTCCTCCTCCACCCCCTCCTCCTACCCCCTCCTCCTCCTCTTCTGCTCCCTCTTCTTCTACCTCCACCTCCTTCTCCTGGCGGCTCACGGGGTACAGAGCGAGCTGCTCGCAATGGGAAGTTTGCGAGTTCACGTCCTGGATTGGGGTTGATTCAGCCCATCATCCCTCCGAGGGTCGATACAATTACTGCCGCTTTTTGTGGGGGAAGTCCAGTGCCGGATTATCCCAGTAGCAAAAGTAGCTACATATGCTCCGGACCCCGCACTTTCAAGGGCCCCGCGCTAAATGCTTTCAAGCTATCAATTCCGGTTCAGTGATTCTACACTTGCTCTATTAATATAGTACTATACAGCCTTCAACTTTTATGGACGACTGGGTGTTTAAGGTTAGCGATTTGTCGTATTATCTGGCTGTATAGCAAATGAAACAAATGCAATTACTTTAAAATGTATTTGTTTTAATATTTACGTGAGTTTTTTTCTATTTCGCTCCCCTTTCTAACATATGTTACATGCACCACATGAGCTTAATCCGGCACTGGGGAAGTCAATGGTGGTTGTGCTCGGGCTAAGCTCAACTCCCCCGCCATAGGAATGTGGAATTCCCACGGCTGGCTCGGGGGTGAGCACCACCATCAATGATCATTTTAGCAGGCAACCACTTTGTTGATAGTGTAATAATAATAAAAATTACGGTGGGGGGGGGGAGAGACGAGGCAGGGTAGCCAAGGAGAAAGTTCTGGCGTGGGGGGGGGGGTACAAGCTGGATGTGTGGGGTGAGGGCAGACGAGAGAGAGAGAGACAGACGGTGATCGAGCGCACAAGCGGCAGAGAAGCGCGGAGTGTAAGAGTGGTCGGAAACAACAGACGCGCGAGAAACAAGTTTGGTTGTTGTTGTTGTTGTTGTTTGTTAGTGTGTTGTCCGTTGTTGTTGACACGGACGCGCGCGACAGAGAAAACGACGAATCCGTGGCTGTGTTTGGTTATTTTATTGAGAAAAGTTGGACGACCGCCTGCGATGCATCATCGGAATGGACGGTCACGTTGTATTCCCGACATGCAAGACGGTGCATTGCAATAGAATCAAGTAGGCGACCGGCACATCAGCCACTTGCATACAATAGGCGAGGCTATCTTGGACGCACATAGAGCCACGCATCTTCATAGCAATTCTATTCATCTCGGAACCCCTCACTGAGCCCGAAGACTCCTTGTCAGAATGGTTCCCTACTGAGATGTTGGGACAATTCATTTTAAAATCAGAAGTGTTTTTTTCTCTGTTTGCCTTTAGGTAACTGCAAGTGCTTTCGAAATCACGATTGTTAATTGTAACGTTGCCCACAGCGCGAGACCAATTCACCCTTGGGATTCTCATGATAATAATAATAATAATGGAATTTTACAGAGCGTTATTCATGCAATTGTATCCCACAAGGCTGCATATTGATTATCCAGTCCCATGCACAGATGATACAAAAACAAAACCCCCACTTACAAAGCAAATAAAAACTAAAAGATTAATACATAATTACCTGGGGCTCACAGAGACAGAATTGGGAGCCTTTAACATTCTTAAGGTTCAAAATTAATGTCCGAGACCCAGAAACCAGAATCCAGAGAGGTGCAATTCAGTTGTGGGAATCTGATCTGGTTCGTACAGAATGGGTGTGAGCACGCACTGTGAAATTTCACAAGCTTGCTTCATGTTGCTAGCCACACAGAAAACTATCAAGACACCTCCAGATTTGCTCTTAATGCTTAAATAACATATCACTTTATTATATACGATATATTCACTTAGTCGGTAATGTATTGTAGTTTGCTGTAGCCAGATGTTGTTTCTCTCGCCTGGTATACAGCAGGATCCCGAACCTAGTACCTGTGTATTTGTAGTTTGCGTATTCTCCCGCTCCTCCACATCTAGAATGAAACACGCGTTTAGAGCATTTGGCTGATGTCCATTTGCACTTGATAAGCCACTTCTTTGCACTACAATATGTGGCCAGGTTGCTTCTCAAAAACAGCTGTATGGCTCAGTGGGCCTTAACTGGTAACATGAAAATAGTTTTTAGTTTAGTTTAAGAATGACACTTTACCACTGTAGGATAAAAAAAAAACGACGCCCTTTTCTGGGTGGGTTTCTGGACCCCGGGCATGTGGAATTATTATTCCGGCTGAGCGAGAATCCGTGCTTTGTTTAGAGTCCGGTGAGAATCTGCGGAGACACAACAACGCTCTCAGCAGGGGGTAGGCCCGAGCAGGCTGCCCTAATTGAAGCGCTCTGCGTCGTGAGCTGGTGTCTGAGCGCACACAGGGTCCATGCGGGCGCCGGCTATGCTGGTGCTGCGAACAGCTCTCTTCGCTATCAGACGGTGGTGGCGGCGGTTACAGCAGCAGTGATAGCGCCGGAGGAGCGGGGGGGGGGTGTTGATGGAGATGGTAGCAGTCGGGACGGGGGTCGTGCAGGCGGGTGTGACTATATCACCTTACAGGGGTAAACGGCGAGGCTGATTTGATGCGCTCACGTATTACACACACAAACACGAAACACGCAATGTACAATTCGTGACCGTGCGCGTTTCGTGTGCGCAAGGAATGGCCCTTTGCTTTTCTAACCAACTCCTGCATGAATTCTGAAAGCAAAATAAAAAAACAATAATGTTTTGTCCGTGTGATTTTAGGAGTCAACGCAACCCTCCCAATATGTGCGTTCAAAATAAACAAATGTATTTCATAGCTGTAATATAAATGATAGCAGTCATTCGCTGTGGACATGATGCATTGGAAGGTTAAAAAAATGGTCGTTGTTGGTACTTTTCTAACTTCGAATTAGGACTACAGCTCAGACACATAGTTACCTTGCAAAATATGCCACGTGGTTTATAACGTTCTAATTACACCACACGATCATCCCTTTCTGCAATGCTCCAGTGCAAGCCGCGGAATTCAATGCATGTCCCCGTCAAACCCTACACCGACAAACGGGTCCCAACAGACTGGCTCTGAGACAAACGCAGTGAACACCAGGCCATCCAGCCACGCGTGCGTGCACAGTGGGACAGGGTGACTAGCAGCATCATCATGGGCCCTGCTTCAAGGAATACAAGTGTGGGCGCTGCAGGTGGCGAGATGTTAACTCCCTCGCCTGGTATGCAGGAGGTTGCGGGTTCGATCCCGACCCTGACGCCTGCTGTATATTTGGAAGTTGCGTGTTCTCCCCGCTGGGGTTTCCCCCCTCCACATTTAGAGTCAACACGCGTTCAGAGTATTTGGCTGCGATACATTTGCACGTGACAAGACACTTCGTCGAGCAATCATTTGTGATGACCAGCTGGCTTCTGAAAAAGGGCTATGTAGCACAGTGGGCCTTACATGGTAAAATAAGAAAAAATAGTTTAGTTTATGTTTAAAATCGTGGCCCCCTTGTCCAATTCACTACCCACCCTCCACAGCTCGCGCCTCTGAGACTCTCCGGCCTATGGGCCATGGCGCAGTCGCACCGCCTGCTCTCTAGACGTCTCGGCCACCGACTGTGCACGCTAGCGTGGGGAGCACGTACGCATTTTCCCACACGTTTAAATTGAGCGTGAGTAAAGCATTACAGCCGGCGGGGGGGGCTTCCCCCTTTACGCGTTCCACCGAGGGATTGCAAATTGGCGAAACAACTTCATCGATCCCCCGTGCACTGCACGGAGCAGCGTGCGTGGGCCTCCACTGCTGCCCAGAAGTTCGGGATATGTTATTTATACTGGAGGTTTCTGATGAGCTATGAAGCTCATTTTTCACAGATGTCCAGTTAGGGGAGGGCCAGAACGTTCCAACAGCAAACAATACAAAAGCACGATAGGAGCGCAAAGTATAGCAAAGGTAAACACATCACTTAAAACATTATAATATTTAAACAAAACTGAACGATGTTTTATCTTACCCGGTAAAGCCCACTGAGCTATGAATTGATTTTTCAGCTCGACAAAGTGGCGCATCACGTGGGCATTAACAGCAGCAAAGTCATTTGAAGAATCCCCAGAGGTCTCGGGCGAAACGCCACGTGGGGACGTCTCTCTATTCCTCGATCCGCAGGTCCCGTCGTTGGGCCCTCCTCTGTACGAGGCTCATGGCAAATTTGCCCCTTTTTTGGGGGGGGCCATGGTGCCCTTTAGGCGGCCTCGATGGTCGCCCCCCCCGCCCCCCCGCTCACCGCGTTGCTTGGACCACCAACACCGCCAGCCGTACCCCCCCCCCTTCCTCCTCCCCCACTAGCTGAGGGCGGCGGTTATAGGGGCAGCGATTGAAGTGGAATAGGGGCTGCGGGGGGAGAGTGACTGCACGCGCAGCGATAAACAGCGGCGGTAGCAGAGGCCAGAGAGAGAGAGAATAATGCAGACGTGCACTCTGCACTTTAATAATGTTTGTTCTCTATGGGTAATAATACCATTAATAATATTGACAGCGCTTGAATAATTTAAACGATGCAATGCATAATCGGAATGGGGTTACTTTTGTACAAGATTGGAAATGGGTAATAACTTAATAAGAACATGATACTCACACTAATATCGTGATAATATGATAATACGAATGATAACGTGATAATAACATGGTTGATAAAATGTCAACGTTATAATAACTTGATAATAACATTATAGTGATAGTAATTACGTGATGATGACGTGAAAATAACGTGATACCATTATAATGATATGATAACATTACAATGACGTGATGATGTAAAAATAACATGATAATGACGTGTTATGACGTGATGATGACGTGTCAACGTGCTATAATGTGTAAAATAAGTTACAATAACGTGATATTTACGTATTTATAACGTGATAATGACGTTATAATGACGTGTTAATGACGTCACAATGAAGTGATAAAAACGTCAATGACGTGTGACAAGAATGTGCCAGTCACGTGATAATGACGTAACCCCTGTGTCATACTCTCACGTGTTTACAAACGCATCTTGATATAGGAGGGGTTGTTGTTATTGTTGTTGTTGATGGTTGTTCTTTTGGACTTGTTTCACGACGTCACGGTCAAATATTTTTGAAAACTTTTAAGAACGCAACGCAGGAGCTCCACCGACCAAAAAACATTAAATATTGATCAGAGCAACGGTGTTAATTGTGAAGATAAATCACGCTGTCCATTTAATATGCATTATAAAATCGTCGTGTAATCTCAGTAAATATTAATATTTGGCATGCGGTACACGTCAGAACAGGGTCCGTGCAGTAAATAAAACAAGCAGCTTTTGTAAAACCAAACAAAAAAACTTCAAATACAGTAATAACGTTGTGTTCTTCAAAGTTCACCAGCTCATATGAAGCCACAGAAACTTTCCGCAATTTTTTGTTCCAATTGCGGCCGATACCTCTGGGCGCCAAGGCCACTCGAGGTCCACGTTGTTCCTGGCAGGGAGCTTGACGCGGTGCCACCCCCCACACCACACCACCCCACCCCACCCCATCCCTCGCCGATTTCAAACGCAGCCCGAGGGGTGGTTGTGGTGGTTGTGGTGGTGGCTTGACACGTGCTGGGGTCCGAACGTGCGCGCTAACATCTCGTTCCACGCGGGCTGGTGGGGTGAGTGAGCGGAGCAAGAGGGGAGGGGGGTATCGTGACCACGTCGTCGTTAAAGAGCGAGTCAGAGTGGACAAGTCACCCTCCGTCTGGACAGGCGCCAGAGTCGCACGTGAACGGGTTCCACGAATGTTGTGATTGCCGCGTTCGCAGTGGTGCTGATGCGCAAGAAAAGAGAAACATCTCGGTCAATAATTATTGCCCTAAAGAGAGAAACGTGGATACAATAGGTCGACGTGTTGGGCAGTCGCCGTTCTCCAGAGGGCATAAACGAACGTGTTGTGTTTTAAGACTGTCGTTCATCCCCCGCACCTCGGATGAGCACGGTTGACTACGTACGGTGCGAAAGAAGTTCAACGTACATACGTACCGAACGAGACGTCTCAGCGGCGCGCTGAAATGCGTCTGTGATGGATGAGCTTTCTCCTGCGAGTTCCATTGGCGAGTGCCTTTGTTTGAAAAGGATTGCAGTGGGGTCGTTGTTGTTGTTGTAGAGAGGGGGGACGAGTATCACTTACGGTTTGTGCGCATGCGTTTGTTTGGTCGTTATCCAACCCCCCCCCCCAACCCAATATCCCGAGCGTTTGTTGGGGGCCCCCCGGTAGGGGAGCGTACCTGGTGGGTGCCGTGGCTCTTCGTCTCGAACAGCAGCAACCTCAGAATAAGAGTATATTTTTTCATCCTGGAGGAATCCGATGAGCTATAAAGCTGTTTATTGGTGTTTTTACAGATGTCCAGTAGGGGCAGGTCAACACATTATAATAACAAACAATTAAAAAAAACGACAGCAGTGCAAAGTACAGGAAACGAAAGCAAATCTATGAAAAAGTTACAAGTTAAACTAAACTATTTATTAAAAAATATTACCAGGGTAAAGCCCACTGAGATATTCGCTTCTTTTTCATAAGCGACCCGGCCACAAATGATTGATCAAGACGCCGTCTTTCCGACAGCCCTGTTCTTCACCTGAGTACGGCTGCTTGCGTTGTGGCCGAAACGTCGTGAGAATTGTATTTTATTATGTTTTATTTTAATTATTTTATTATTTTCCTTCTACGTGACTTTACCGAAAGAACCAAGAAGAAGGGGCGCCCCATTCATCTGAACGTCTGAATCGCCCTCGTGTCTGACCGCTCAATTATTCTCGAGGGACTTCAAACAGATGTGCTGCGGAAGGGCCTTGGCAAGCTCTTGGGGATGCTTTCATACAGATTCACTTCATGTCATTTTATTCTCTCGTCTCTCCGGGTTCTTAATACCACGGAGTACACAGACACACACACACTCCTCTCCTCTCTCTTACAAAAGACAAAGACCCCCCCCCCGTATAGCCTTAACAGACTGTAGGGGCAAGTGCTGTTAGCGAGCACCTATGAAGGCCCAACGGTACACGAGGGGGTGGGTGGCTAGCATCACGCCCGACTGCCTTTGTCTCCCCAGGGGCGATGTCTTTACAAACCGCACCAGGTACTCATTTGAGGCTGAGTCGATCTAGGAGATGCCCAAGATTGTTCCAGACGATCGTCACTGGGTGTTGTCCGTGAGCGGGAATCGAGCCCCGGTCACCGGCTTCGTAGCGCAGCGTAGCGCTAACCGCTACACGACCGCTCTCTCACTCTCTCACACACACAGACGTACACATGCACGAGCCAACAGAGGAACAGAGGAGCCGATCAGAGACAGCCCTTTTCAAAACAAACACAACAGAACGAAATAATTTTACATTTTGGGCGGGGGGCACCCACCCTGGCCCCCACCCCCGCAGCCACCGCCTGGGCATCGTGCCACGTGCCTTTGAGAACTGAACGCGTGGAGGAGGCCCTGGGAGCTTCAGCCCTGCCGCATCCCAGGTCAGGAGCTCGATTTAAAAAAAAAAGATACCGCTGAGCGTTAAGCGCTAAGCCCCCCCCCCGCCCCCCCGCGCGACCATAATGCCAGTTCAAAGCGGCAGTGCGCTCTGTTGTGTATTGTGCAACAAGCCCGGGCATTAGCGTGGGCAGAGCAGAAATCCCCGTAAAAAGGGACACTCGGCCGCGCGTCTTTCCGCGTGAGCCGGGCGGTCACGACTCCGCGGCGTGCACGCCCCGGTGATGGCCCCGCGGACGCAAACAACGTGGCGGGGACGGCTGTTCACATGATTGTGGTTTGGTTGTCGTTGTTGTTGTTGTGTTAAGTCAGAGACGATTAACACACCGCTATTAACTGGGGCTATGCAAGAATGTGATGACGGTTCCACGGCACGAGCCGAGATGAGAGAGCGGTGCGAATGCGAAAGCACGCGAACGAGCGTGAAGACGCGATGGCCGAGTGTGAGCGCTTGCTCGAGGCTTTGTCGGTGCTACCACGCGCGCCGCCTGCACAGTGGCACGCCAGGGCGCGCGTGCGGAGACGTAGACCCAGAGTCCTGTACTCAGAAGGACTCAACGTCAGCACTCGGGGGAAAGGGGCGTGGGGGAACTGCCGACAAACGCAGGTGCTTGGGCAGCAAAGTGGGCAGGGTGTCTAACATGTAGGCTTTCGCGACACTATATTTACGCAATCTAACCCCCTCCCCAAAAAACACCTACCTGTATTATGGATGGCCAGGGTGTGGCGGTGCAGCAATTTTGGTGGTGAATCTACACATTCGGTCTTTCGAGAGGTGTGCTCTCAGGTGCGTCGATCTCATCCAGCCGAGCACTCCAGTTTCCATCCCTCGAGCAAAACGCTCATGAAGCAACACGAATTGGTCACGTGTGTCAATGAAAGCGCCCCCTCCTGAAAAAACGAGTCGTCAGACTCGGCGAGACTCGATAGCAGCGCTATTCACTAATTTTCAAAGTGGGGGAGCACTTTTCGCCGATAAAAACATCATCAGTGTGTGAACGCCGCCACACATTTTAAACCATTGGGCTGCACGTCAGGGGCCGCATTAAAGGCCACCAGGGGCCCGCCAGTGGCCCGCGAGCCTTGCAATGAAGAACGCTGATCGAGAGCGTCACACAAGTCCTGGTGGGATAAGAGCGCTTCTGCTTTGGTGAACGCGCTGTGCCAATAAACCCGAGTTACCTGAACTGATCCAGGTCCTGGCCATTCAACTAAAATGCTGCACTCACCAGCATGGTGAAGTATGGTCAGGAACCCCCCCCCCCCTCCCCCTTCTAACACCATGACTGACACAGAGGCCTCCATCCAACAATGGATTAACAGAAGGGCTAAGAAACAGTCTCTGTGGAGAAGATCAAGAGATGAATGGGAGCCGTGGGACCCATGAACGATGTGACCTGCCCTGCTCACAGCCGCTCCATTCAGCCGCACAGGGCACTGGCACTGCCGTGCCACGCGGGGTCCCGGCTCCGAAGCTCGGGCCTGGGTTGCTTTTCTGAGGAATGCGAATTTCAGGGGTCCTCTGAACTTAAATCCCGAGCAAGCGGCAGGAGAGCGAGGAGTTGGTGCGAGTTAGGAAATACACGCGCATCAGCATCTCACACCTTATGGCGGTTACCCAGGGTATCATAATGTCCGTGATGCAGTCATTTTTAGTCTGTTGATGGTCGGCGATGCGGCGATCGACTCATCTCGACGAGCTGTACACGATGCACTAGTCAGAGTTGAATGTTTCGATAACGGGTTTTTGATGCTGATGTTCGGCGTATCGACATCGCGGAGTAGCACTGATTTAGGATTGATTGGTACCCCAGTCGTGAAATAAAATATTTAGTTGCCTCGGCCATTGTGTATTATTTGGTACCCCGGGGTACCGCCATGAGGATAATCTGATAAAATGTATTGCGCGTCTGTTGGTGCATTAACTATCGAGCGAGTACACCTATCCCTGGGGGAAAAACACTACTACATTTCATTAAGACCTGCACACGAACACAATTGCCCACGCTCTGTTTCGTAAATCGCTTAAGGCGAGTGGTATTTACTTTCGATTCCCGACATGAAAGCAATTTCTGGCAACGTAGTAGTAAAATTTTTTTGTCGATTACCAAACACAGGAGTCTGGACACGATACCAGACGCGCAGTAGCTCCAGAGTCTCGATGAAAGCTCACACGGAACAACTCTCTTCATTTACGCGGCGCTGCGGTGGCGAGATGTTAACTCCCTCGCATGGTACACAGGAGGTCGTGGGCTCGATCTCGACCCTAACGCCTGCTGCTGTATAGTTGGAGTTTGGCATGTGCCTCTCTCTCCCCGTGGTCGCGTGGACTTTTCTCCACTTCGTCGAGCTATCGTTTGTGGCCAGATCGCTTCTGAAAAAGAGCCATAGAGCTCGGTGGGCCCTACCTGTTAAAATAAAAACAAAGTTTTGTTTTAGTTGAACTCAATAACAGCAGCGTGGCCCACGAGCGACATTCACAGGATGTTTTGGGTTCGTCTGTCCTACTGCTGGTGATTGCAAATAAAACCTTATCAGCTCCCAAGGTCAATTTAAAGTCGCCAAAAGGCGCTTTCATTCTGTAAATCCCAGTTGAAAACATCCTTAAATCCTAACGCGATTTAAGTAGCTACACTGCTCCAAAACCAATGTTGAAATCGCTAATCCAAACATAATCCCGAGGAGCCCGGTTTTTAGTGTGCCTGCCCCCCTTCAACGCTCTGTCCGCGGCCCGTGCCTTGACCACCCCTGCCGCGATATTGTCCAACTCACTCCTCCTTCCCTCCCGCCTCTCACTCAGAATCTTGTCCTTCACACTGTGGGAGGAATCACACGAGCTTCGTGTCTCTTTCTCACGGACGTCGCAATGTGGGCGAGTCACAACGGCCTCCTCTCTGCCTGTGTCTGCTCGGCAGTGATCACATTGGTTTCACGGAAGCTCGTATTTGTGTGCGTCTATCGGCAAGGGGCTGGGGCTGGGCGGCCACTGTGCATAAAACAGGTGCTGTAGGCGCCAGAGCTATGCTGTCGACAGCAGAGGGCAGTGTGACGCGAGCTATTGTTGTGCTGTACTTCTGTGCTCCGTGCCTATGCCAAATACCCTACACGGCACAGGGAATGCCAACGCCGAGCAGTGGATTTAGAGGGAAACGGCTCCACGTGCACATGTGCATGGTGTTAGGGATGCGGCCAAGTGGCGGTGCAGTTTTCTGTGCACTCTAAACGCGGCCTCCAAGGTTTCAATTCCCGGCCAAGGTTAAAATCGAATGAAACGGTGAGCAATATCTGAACTGTCCCGAGTCTCAATTCAATCCGCTCTGACCGGGTATGGTGAAGTATAGTTACCAATCCAGGTGACCGAAAGGTTTAGGAAGGCCTTCATTTGGCAGTAGAGTGACAAAGAGACCTAAGTTATATATATATAAAGTAGCCTCCACCGCATCTTCGTACTTTTTGTCAAGATGTAATCGGTGGCCAACATCTCCCTGAGATACTTACTGATAGCAGAATGCGCGCCTGCGTGTGTTCCTCACACCACACACGTTCCGTACAAAACAAAGCCCATTCCCTCTCCCCCCCGCGTAGCCTTATCGCCTACAAAAATACGCCCGACCGCCTTTGTCTCCCAGTGCTGATGTTCACACAAAACACGTACGGTACTCATTTAATGCCGAGTTGACCTAGAGGAAGGTCCAGACCGGTTCGGATGTTACCATCGATGTTAGCGGTGGCTGAACATCAGACCCCGTTTACTTGGTTTGCGGCGTTTTGTGCTAACCGCTACACCACCAGTATACCCAATGTATAAACTCACTTTATAAAGACGAAGATCCCCCGTATGGAATTAGCCGATTTTTGTGCTGTTAGCGAGCACCTATGAAGGCCGGAACGGTACACGAGGGGGTGGGTGGCCAGCACCACGCCCGACCGCCTTTGTCTCCCTAGTGGCGATGTTTACACACCGCACCAGGTACTCATTTTAGGCTGAGTCGACCTAGGGGAGGCCCGGGACCGGTTCAGATAATCGCCACTGGTGTTGGCCGTGAGCGGGAATCGAACCCGTGTCGCCGGGTTCATAGCGCGCTAACCACTACACTACCGCTCCCCCGCATTATATACACACACACATACAAGATCTTCTGAGTTTTATTTGAATACAGACTGTTACACACAGACATATATACATGTATACATGATACATTCACACGAATAAATACTTGCCAGGAGGTATTGATGGTCCATTTTAGAAGTCATTAGGATGCAGCTGAGTAACCTTTCAATGGGCTATTAAAAGAGAATTCCACGTGGCAGGTGTTCCCGTTGCTGGTGCAGAGATTGCAAGTGCCTGGATTGGGTGAATTTAAAAGCCCCATTGTAAATCACCGGGATTGGGTTTAAAACGAGTTCGCAAGTTAGCCTGGACACCCACTTACCTTCGCTCGCGACAATGTCCAAGCTTTGTGCCACCTGATAGTGAGTGTATTGGGTAACACCTCGATGGCACCTCTTTGTTCCAAAACAATTCCGGGAGTTAGCCAAAAGTGGCTAGCTGTGCTCGCTATGCAATCAACTCGTCTTAACACCCATTTCCTTTGATATCAGCTCGTTTTGTACACTTTGAACATCCCAGCAAAGTCACGACGAGATGATGACGATGAGACATCCTCGGTAACTTCTGAGCGCATTCACAGATGTGACAAATATGCAGATTAAAGCGGTGGACTGATGAATGTTTATTTGTTTGAAACCCTTTAACCGCGTGCCAATTTTAAATAAAAATTGACATTTGAAAAATGCGATTTTTTTTTTACTTTGATAATCAGTATTATATATTTTTTTGTGGGGGAGGGGGTGGGGGCGGTGCGGGGGGACGGTTAAACACTTAGTAGCGTACCATAACCCAGTGTAGTTGGCAAGTATGAGTTTATGTTTTCCAACGCAAAAATATGCGGTGGGACATGAAACAGACAAAGGGCTCCTTCCCAGGTAGAGAGAGAGAGAGGGGTGTGTGTGTGTGAACGAACCCTGCCTACATTGGACAGAGTTTAGAACGGGGAGTTAGGGGTTGAGGAGGGGAGGGCATTGTTTGGGATCTGACTGATTAAATTAACCGCCCTCATGGCGCTTACATTAGCCGTATAATGTTTCAAGAACCACCCCCACCCCCCTCCCCCCCCCAAAAAAAATGACTCCTGTCCTTTCAAATTGTTTGCATCTAAATGTCACGGCGTGGCAAGGCACCGGGTGCGCGTTTGAAGTCGCTGCCAATTTGGGTGCGAGCGCGTTGTAATCCCCGCCGGCTTGGCCGCCGTGTATGGGTTGACGCGAATGCGCCCGGGCCGCTGGGTATTAGCCCAAGTCCAATCGTCCGCCCAGGTCGTCTGCCCAGCCCAGCACCAGCAACCATCTCCCCCCGCACTCTCCCCCTGGGGCAACCATTCAAAATCAATCACACTCTCAATTGCCTTAATTGCTGGCTCACAGGAATAAACACTCTGTGATCACTCGGACCCAGTGTGTTCTCAAACGGGCAGCTGCAAGGCACGTGTAGCATTAGTGAGGTGGCGGAGGTGCGTGGGGGGTGGTGGGCATTCAGCAACTCGGGTGACGTAGTGACCCACCACGGCGCCACGCCCAAGACGCGAACATTAGCCCCCCCCCCGCCCCCCATTACCCGATGACGGTGTTTGTTTTTGCCGCTGTCATCTCTGACACACGTGAGTCCGATTGTGGCTATCGGCGGCGTTGCCTCATCGGACGAGACGTCTAATTGGGAGGTGTCACGTGGTGGCGAGGTCTGTGAACGCGCGTGACGGCACCGTGCTGTTCAGGAGCTCGGTGGCAATGTCGTGGTCCGTTAACCGCGATGTAAGGGGCTTCGGGAGAGAGAGTTTGAGTAGTTTATTTTGTATTCCGTTCCCTCCTCCTCCCCTCTTGAATGAGCACAGACCGCTCGCGGTTCGCCGTGCGGTCCACAGTTTTGATTGCATGGTCGCAATCGCAGGACTGGGGCTTGTGTCTTTGCTTTTTGCTGTTGTTATTGACATTCATCGAGAAGATGTGCACGTTGTTGATGTTCTGATGAATATATGGACGACTTGGCACCTGATGCTTATGTGACACAAGTGCCGCATCAGTTAAAGCGGTAGCGTCCTGGGCCTCCCTAGGACGACTCAGCCTTAAACGAGAACATGGTGCGATGTGTAAACATCGCCACTGGGGAGACAAAGGCGGCCGGGCTGTGGTGCTGGCCGCTCACCTCCTCGTGTGTCGTGTCGGCCTTTATAGGTGCTCGCTAACAGCACTTGCTCCACATACGGGGGATCTTTGTATATTTGCACCAATTATCAGATGACCTATACTTGGGTGCAAAGTAGCTCAGGCACCCACACTGCAAATATTCTAACCATGCACGGCAGCACGGCGCAGAGGTAACTCTCTTGCGCCTCACAGCAAGAAGCGCCTAGGTTCGATTTTCAAGTCAGGCGCTTTTCTCTGCGGAGTTTGTACGTTATCCCTGTTCTGCACAAGGTTTCATCCGGGTCCTCCGTTTACTTCCCACAGGAAAAACAAAAAAAACGCCAAGTCATACATTACTGGTATTGGCATCACCAACACTGAAATATCACACCGCAAGTTGCTCAATTTGGATTCAGCGTTGCAACATCCCTCCCTGCTGCGACCACCTGGCAGGATGCCCCTGAAAATTAAATCTTGGCCCTCGGTGAGACTTTCCTGGCTTCACGCGCGCAGTCATGATAACGACGGCGAATGAGAATCAAATAAAAAAACCCCGCTACATGAAATAAGCTCGTGTGCATGCTGATTTTGCTTGCTTGAGGTTTTTGCCTTTGAAAGCAAACGCAATTACATTTAGTTTTCGCGAAAGCCGCATGTTGTGTGTTACTTCGGGAGAGGTGAAAGGGAGTTGAAGCTCCCGCTGTCTTGGCCCAAAGCCAGGGTCAGGCCCTGCGCTAGGGCGACCCAGATTCCCACCGTACAAACACAAAACGCGGCTGAGTGACACGGCCAAATTACACAATCGCCTCCCTCGCTCAAATCATTATTTGTCTTTAGTTCTTTTTTTTAAAGGCCGCCCTTGTTTTCTCGTACACAGACACACTGATGGGATTTTTTTTCTCCCACTGGCAACCGCTCGCCCAGGATGTTTCACAGCCAGAAAGTTAATGTGTATTCTGGGCAATATAGGGCCTGTCACAGCCCAATGACAATAATAATAAATGATGTTCACGCGTCCGTTGCATAGGCGTGCTTCAAGCAAGCCCACGCTTGATGTAAAACCTCGAATGTGTGATCGCGACTCGCTTGGCGTTTTACCTTGTACGAGTTAAATGTCGCCCAAATATAGTCACGATAACAAAGACGTAAATACTTGTAATACAGAGGAGCAGAATAAAAAGAGTCGGGAAGCATGAGCGATTGAGTGATGGCAACGAGCTGCTTTGCTGTGTGCGATGCATTATTGATAAAAAAAAAACATCAGCAGAACGCCGTGACTGTCTGCACATATAAATAACATACATGTTTCATCCATCACCAGCCGTCTGGCTGCTCAGAACAACATTATGCTGCAGCAGCGTCAGTTTCAGCAAGCACGTTCTGGAACGTTGTTTCCCCCCCCACATCCTTCTGGGTCTCATCAGCAATAGTTGGGCTTGTTAAGCAAACGCTGCTGTGTTGCCAGATGCTAAAGTCAACGTGAACACGACGAGGGATGATGCAGAGACCCCCGGTGCCAAACAGATGGAGACGTTACCCATCCTGTCACAGCCCAATAATAATGATAATGATGATATGAAAAATAAGAATAGGTCTTAAGATGTTCAAACGCCAAACAAATACCTATTGCAAAGGAATCAAGTCTGCATTAACCACACGTGCTTTTGGTGAACATGCAAACATGTTCTGATAATGTACGGCATTGTCTTTGAAATTGATTGGCCTACACCACAGACAGCCTACTAATTTTAGATTTGAAGCTTTCGTGACTGCAAGGATTCATGTTCTTAGGTTTTTTGGGTGAAGTCACGTAGGTAAAAAATAAAATAAAAATAAAAAATCGCAAGTTACTTGATACAGCTGTCGGGCTGTGACGGTTCCACCTGAAGACGGAAGCTTGTGTTGCCTCCGAAACGTCGTGATTTTTTATTTTTATTTTATTTTTCACCTACGTGACTTTACAGAAAAAAACTAAGAATAAGACAGCCTACTGTATGGTCTAGTCTCACCAGAATGGGTAAAACCTATTCTTATATTTCATACTTTTATGTTGGCAAAAAGGTCACAATAATGATAATGATGTTCATGTATCCGTTGCATTGGAACCTCGAATGTGTGATCGCGTCTCCCTTGACGTCTTACCTTGTAGAGCTAAATGCTACGCAAATATACCGGTGTTCTAATTTTCAGAGGGGGTGGGGAGAACTTTCTCCGATAAGACATCATCAGCGTGTGAGTGCCGCCACACATTCGAAACCATTGGGAGTTTGACAGCAGCACGATGATGAGGATGGGGGGGTGTTTTCACCATTTGTGTATTGTCGGGGGCCGCACTAAATAATTAATTGGCCCGTGAGCCTTGCAATGAAGAACGCTACTCCAGAGCGTCACACAAGTCCTGGTGGGGTAAGAGCGCTTCTGCTTTGGTGAGCGCGCTGTGCCAATGAACTCCGAGTTACCTGAACTGATTTAGGGCCTGTCCCTTCAACTCCATGCTGCACTGACCAGCATAGTGAAGTATGTTCAACAAACCCCCCCTCCCAACACCATGACAGACACAGCGTGGGGAGGCCTCCATCCAACAATGGATTAACGAAGGGCTAAGAAACAGTCTCTGTGGAGAAGATCAAGAGGTGAATGTGAGCCGTGCGACCCACATTTTGCGTATTGTCGGGGCCCGTACGTCAGGGCCCGCACTACAGGCCACCAGGGGCCAGTGGCTCGTGGACCTTGTAATGAAGAGCACTGCTGTATACAGAGGAGCAGACAAAGTCAGGAGGCATAGCGATGTGTATGTATGTGGGTTTGATGAAAACTTTTTTCTCACCATACGTAGCCAACCGTGCTAATCGGAGGTGCTGGGGGAAGGACAACAAACTAAACACAGAAAGCAAGTTTGACAAAACCTCTTACCAAATGGCTGTGTCGGTGGTGGAGGGTTACGACAAATTCATACTTACGCGATCTAAACCAAAAACCTTCATTATGAATAACATTGGCCGCGAAAGCCTACGTGCTAAATTTGTAAGAAATGAGTTTTCAGTCGGTAGCACGGTCGCAGTATTCTGCTCGAGTTGACTTTCCACCACGCCGTGCTATATTGATATACACGTTCCACATTGTTGTTGTTGTTTACACAAACGCCCCCCTAGATTTACTCAGGCGAGAGAAGAGTCGTGGTGGGTGGGTGGGTGGGCGGGCAGTTTTACGCGAGGAGTGCTCGCTAAGTGGGGACGCGAGTTCTCGAATCTCCGCCCCAGAGATTGACATCAGCACGGAGACTCCGACGGGACCAGCAGGTGTCTCGCAGCCCCTTGTCATTATCCCGTGCAGACAAGATTGTTGTTGTGTGTGTGCTTGTTGTGTGTGTTGTTGTGTGTGTTGTTGTCCGTGTGGTTATTGTGTGTGTTGTTGTTGTGTGGTTGTTGTGTGTGTTGTTGTTGTTTTTGTGTTTGTTATGCGTGTTTGCTGTTTTGTGTGTATGTTTGTTGCGTGTGATTGTTGTGTGTGTTTGTTTAGTGTGTATTTTTGTTTAGTGTGTGTGTGTTTTTTTACTGGGCAGCTGTGTTTATAAACAACTAAATTGTTTTAACAACATATCAGTTTTATACCTACATGGTGGGAGGCTCCCCGCGGACATAATTAAACGTTGAACGGGCTAAAGTTTAGACCCTGCCATTTAGCAGATGCTATGCGACGTGTGTGTGTTTGTTGCGGAATGTAGACATCGCCACTGGAGAGACAAAGGCGGCCGGGCGTGGTGCCGGCCACCCACCCCCTCATAGGCGCTCGCTGACAGCACTTGCCCCTACAGTCTGCTAAGGCTACACGGGGGATCTTTGTCTTTGTCGCCGAGTGTTGCTCGCTGCATGGCTGCGCGCCTCGAGCCGGGTTGGCCACTTGAAACCCTCGGGTTTATTGGTGGCAAACGCGGGGGGCTGGGGGTGGAGGGGGTACAGGGCGACAGTATCATCATCGTCTCCCATGGGGGAACTTCAGAGAGCGGCGGGTTGCGGAACCCACGCCCAGAGCCGCAGCCGCCTCCTCCTCCTCGACGCGGCGATGAAAGCCTCCTTCGCGATGACGCCGCTCGCATGAGGGATAGAGTAGCGCCGCAGCAACGCCACGGGACGAAGAATACGAAGAATAAAAAAATCCCCACGGTCATCCACCCGCAGCACGCGTGAACGCGCGCGTTCTGCTGCGATGTAACCATCGATCAGATTCGTGCTCGCACACGGAGAGGCTTGCATTCAGCAGTGGATTGATCATGGCTGATTGTTATTATTAGCACAGCAGCCGACTCCATCGCTCCATCTCCTCGCTGTTGATGACTTGCAGAGGCTTCCATCCAGCAGTGGGTTGACCATGGCTGATTATTATGATTCTATTCATACATATGGCAATACGTTCAGGAGCGAAATGTGAATGTCGAGCTCTGCTGGCCACGAGAGAGAGAGGGCTTCAGCAGACAGTTCGTGTAGTTTTCCTGTTCCTCCTCCTCCTCGATTGAAGGAGCGCAGACCAGAGTGGTTAAATGACTCTGTGGTCCATCGTGGCCTGGTCGCGGTGGCCCACGTGGCACGTGTGCGTTCCACGTCACTGCTGACGATGAGCACGTGTACTGTGACGTATCAGTGAGTCGTAAGCCTTTGATGATGACGACCGGGCGAGATCGTGATGAAACTACAAGTATATTTCCAGCAACAACAACGCAGCGCGTGTCACGACGCCTTACTTTCTAGATACATTTAAATAAATGCAAAACATGAATAGAATACAGATGGTGGAGACGGGACGAAGTGGAAACCATTTTTTTAAAATAATGTAAAACTAAACTAGGACCTAAATTATGTTTATTTTACCAGGCAAGACCCAGTGAGCTCTATAGCTTTTTTGTTTTTAAGAAACACCCTGGCCACAAATGACATCTCAACCAAGTAGCTTATCACGTGGAAATGTATAGCAGCCAAATACTGTAAACGCATGTTTATAAATGTGGAGGGGAAAATTGGAGGACCCAGAGAAAAGTCCACGCGACCACGAGAAGAACATGCAAACTCCAAATATACAGGCGTCAGGGTCGGGATCGAACCCACGACCTCCCGCATAACAGGCGAGGGAGTTAACATCTCACCACCGTGGCTCCCCACTTGTTTTTACACTCAACTTGTGCAAGCAATTGGTCCACTTCATCAAAGGAAACTGATGGGCAGGGGACAAGGTTGTTGATGAAGGGACATTCACCCGGTCGAGTGTCGCCTCTGTCGCACACGACAAAGGCATCTTGTGGTGCATCTATGCCTGCTGAGGTTGAGATCCGGTATGAGCAACCAGATAAACCTAACGGTAGTTTCTTATCAACACGCTTTGAAGGTGAAATGAGACCGATGCTGCAAGATCCTCCGAGCTGGAAGGGGGAGCCCGTGCCAGAAGAGTCGTCACGATGATAGAGAGAGCGTCTCCGTTTAGAACCACACAGAAACACGCATGCATCGACCAAGACAAAAAACAAAGATCCCCCGTATACCCTTAACCGATTTTTGGGGCAAGTTGCTACTAGTGAGCGTCTATGAAGGACGGCACGACACGCCAGGGGGTGGTGGGTGGCCAGCATCACGCCCGGCCGCCTTTGTCCCCCCAGTGGCGATGTATGCACACCATACCAGGCACTAATTTGAGGCTGAGTTGACCTAGCGGAGGCCCAGGACCGGTTCAAACAAATCGTCATTGGTTTTGGCTGTGAGCGGGAATCGAGCTCGGGTCGCCGGGTTTGTACCACAGCCCGCTAATCGTTACACTACCGATCCACAGCGCACACACCCGAATATGTGCGTACACAAACGCGACGTGCACACGTGTATGTCCCATAGGTACAAATGCAGGTAATCAGTTGATGTACGTAAAGCCACCTGTTGTCTGCTTTGGTGATGTCATCGGTGGCTGTTGCTGCCTGGCTGCATGCTTGAGGTTGTGTGCCACGTGCATTGAGCAATACTTGTATACTTGCACAGACAAACGGCCAACAAATTGAAATAAAAAATAATCTCCCAAATTTGACTGTGGCACACGGCAACCAACAATGGAACACATCCTGAGCTAATGTGCGCTGCGAGCCAATGGGTATCTGTGTGAGTCTAGGGGTCTCTGTGTGAGTCTATGGGTCTCTGTGTGAGTCTATGGGTCTCTGTGTGAGTCTGTGGGTCTCTGTGTGAGTCTATGGGTCTCTGTGTGAGTCTATGGGTCTGTGAGTGAGTCAATTGTCTCTGTGTGAGTCTATGGCTCTCTGTGTGAGTCTATAGGTATCTGTGTGAGTCTAGGGGTCTCTGTGTGAGTCTATGGGTCTCCGTGTGAGTCTATGGGTCTCTGTGTGAGTCTATGCTCTTTATGTGCGTCTTTGGGTCTTTGTGTGAGTCTATGGGTCTCTGTGTGAGTATATGCGTCTCTGTGTAAGTCTATGGGTCTCTGTGTTAGTCTATGGGTCTGTGAGTGAGTCAATTGTCTCTGTGTGAGTCTATGGGTCTCTGATGGGTCTATATGTGAGTCTATGGGTCTCTGTGTGAGTATATCGGTCTCTGAGTGAGTCTATGGGTCTCTGTGTGAGTCTACGAGTCTATATGTGAGTCTATGGGTCTGTAGTGAGTCCAACTGAGTCACAGACGTTGTTCTTCAGAGGCAACACATTTATTTACGTATATACAAAAGGGGTAATTCCCCCTTTACCAGATAGAGCTGAGGGTGGTGACCACCCAGCTAACTACACTACCATACAGGAGTTACTGCTACGATGGACCGGACCCTCACACGGGTCCCGGGCAACGTGTTGGTGCCGCGTCAGACGTAGGACGTGGAGCTTCCAGCTTGTAGAACAAAGCGACCCCGGTCCCTCTCAGTGACCCACCTTATACCCTCCCGGGTCGGGGCCGGCTTCGCCCTCGGCCCCGCCCACCTTCGTGAGCGTTCCAGCTCCCTCTCGATCCCACTCGAGAGCTCTCCCCAGACACGTGATCCCCCCCTAGCCCCCCCACCTGGGGGCCTCTCTATAGACACTCTGGATCATATGCCTACGTGGTCAACCAGAGTGCCATGTCCTGGGGCAACCCTGTCCCTGGGCTGACACGCTCCCGCTCTCCCCTGTGGGAGCCCGCACTTCACGCCATGCATGGGTCCCATGCTATCCCAGCCCTCACCACGCCCCGCTAGGGCTGGTACTACACCCACCTACGGGTTGTACGCGATGAGGGTGCATCGCACGCCGTGCTCTGCTAGAGCCGGCCTCACTTAGCAACACACACGATGCTGTCCATGACGTGAGTACATCGCACGCCACGGCCCTCCTGGGCCAGCACCACACAGTGACATCCCCAATGTCACTACATCACCCCCCCTTCGTAGCATTCAGTCGTCCTGGCTATCAACTCCCCCTTCAAACGAACAAGTTAGTGAAAGGCAAGAGAAAAAAACAACAACAAAAAGAACAGCAAGAAATACCCCAACCCACCTGTACAAAAATTACACAATTCACAAATGTACAAAGCCAACAGGGAGAAGGGTGTAAACCAACGAACCCATAACAACAACACAACAAAAAAAACGACAATGGTATAACGGCGCCGTCCTCCATCCCAATGCATGAGTAAGCCGCCCAGCAGAACGACCGAGGCGACGCCGCCTCGATCCGCGCCCCCATCAGCTTCCCGAACACGCCACCGCAATTTGAGCAGTGAAGCGTCCTCCGCCTGAAGGCGTCCCCTTTCCTCGTAATCCCCAATGACCGCATCCCGTGCGACCGGGCCGGTGCCCGCCCCGCCGATTTCCGCCTCGGCAGTCACCGCGAGAGGAGGGAGCGAGGTCACATCGGTCGGTTTACAGCGCCCGGAACCCAAAAAACATGCACACCCTCTAGGCATTGGCAATCGGGACAGGGCGTCGGCGTTCATGTGGCGAGAATCCTTGTGGTACGTAACATGGAACGAGAAGTCCTGCAGGATCTCCAACCAGCGTGATAATTGGCTTGACGGCTGGTCGACACGCAGCACGTATTAAAGCGCTGCATGATCGGAGTGCACCTCAAATCGTCTACCGTACAAGTAGGGACGATATTGCTACACAAAAACCACAATGGCCAGAAATTTATGGCACCCTACTGCCATATGCAACAACGCTCTCCACCCCGTTGACAACCTGCGACAAGACGGCTCCAATTGTGGTATTGCTAGCGTCCATATCAAGGATTAACGGCAATGAAAAATCAGGATAACGCAGGGGAGGGGCGTTCACCAATCCATCGCGGATGGCATGAAATGCAGCCTCCTCCTCCCCCCAATGAAAAGCATGACCCTTAGCTGTCAATGCGTGGAGAGGTTTTGCAATTAACGCGAACCCGGCGACAAAACAGCGATCGTAGGATGCAAAGACGATGAGACTGCGTACCTCACTCACCGGGGCGGGGGGCGGCCAGGTTCGGACGCCTGCAGTTTTTTAACTATGTGGCCAAGATACCAAACCGATTTCTGGTTAGCCGCATGCATTTTGAGGAAGACAGCACGCAGTTGGACCAAATAGTCCTCGAAAGTGCGGCTGAAGACGATTACATCATCGAGATATATTAAACACGAGTCCCACTGGCGGCCCGCTAGGACCAGTTCCATCAAACGTTGGAATGTGGCTGGTGCAAAATGGAGCCCCATTGGAAGCCGATTAAATTTGAACAATCCCTGCGGTGTACAAAAGGCCGTCTTAGGTTTCGAATCATCGTCAAGCTGCAACTGCCAGAGCCCGGATAGGAGATCGAGGGTAGAAAAGAACCGCGCCCCCACCAACGCATCAAGCGAGTCATCCATGCGAGGCAAGGGGTACGCATCTGCAACAGAAACCTTATTAAGCTTGCAAAATTGGTTTTTAACCCTTCTATCTGGCAACAAAACTGACACCTTTTTACAAGGAGTCATGTTTGCATAGTGTAGATGCTTGCCCCGAGCTCTCATACTCTGATGGTGCATTGTCTTTGAGTTGTGCGCCTTTTGGCGTCATCTGGTCCAACCCATGTGAGACTAGGCTCTAAGGAAAGCTGTCTCGGGTGTGGACCAATCAACTTCAAGGACAGTGCACATTATCAGAGTTATGTTCTTTTGTTTGTATTATGACTGCAGGTATTGCGGTCTATGCAAACATGACTCCTTGTAAAAAGGTGTCAGTTTTGTTGCCAGATAGAAGGGTAAAAAACCAATTATCATATGTTTACTGGCAAATGAGGTTCCCATAGTGTAGATGCTTGCCCCGAGCTCTCATACTCTGATGGTGCATTGTCTTTGAGTTGTGCGCCTTTTGGCGTCATCTGGTCCAACCCATGTGAGACTAGGCTTTAAGGAAAGCTGTCTCGGGTGTGGACCAATCAACTTCAAGGACAGTGCACATTATCAGAGTTATGTTATTTTGTTTGTATTATGACTGCAGGTATTGTGGTCTATGCAAACATGACTCCTTGTAAAAAGGTGTCAGTTTTGTTGCCAGATAGAAGGGTAAAAAACCAATTATCATATTTTTACTGGCAAATGAGGTTCCCATAGTGTAGATGCTTGCCCCGAGCTCTCATACTCTGATGGTGCATTGTCTTTGAGTTGTGCGCCTTTTGGCGTCATCTGGTCCAACCCATGTGAGACTAGGCTCTAAGGAAAGCTGTCTCGGGTGTGGACCAATCAACTTCAAGGACAGTGCACATTATCAGAGTTATGTTCTTTTGTTTGTATTATGACTGCAGGTATTGCGGTCTATGCAAACATGACTCCTTGTAAAAAGGTGTCAGTTTTGTTGCCAGATAGAAGGGTAAAAAACCAATTATCATATTTTTACTGGCAAATGAGGTTCCCATAGAGTAGTAAAGCTTGCAAAAATCAACACAAAATTGTAAGCTACCATCATGCTTATTTACAAGCACAATCGGAGCTTCCCAGGGACTGATGGATGGTGAGATGGTGTCTGCAGCCAACATCCCATCAACCGCCAGCTGAACATGTTCCTTTTCTGCCAGGCTCAGCCAGTAGGAATTCTGCCGGATAGGGGCCACGTCACCCGCATCAATGTGGTGACTGAGGAGTGACGTGTGTCCAATATCAAATTGTCCCTTGCCATAAATATCCGAAAATGCACGCAAGAGCTCCCGTAGCTTCTCCATCTGGTCCGCAGACAAAGCACCACTCTCAGCACATAGTTTGTCTATCCAACCTTCATCCATGTCCCGGGGTTGTTGTGTGCAAGACGCAGCACCCCCATTCCCAATGACGCCCCTTTACGGATGCACCGGCGATGCATGGGCCAACACAGTACCCTCCTGGATGACCGTCGTGTCCAACCCAGCGTTAAGAACCTGAATTAAAGGTTCCTGGTCGTTGGACACTAACGTCTGAGCCGCGACTGACCTTATTAGAAGGTCCAAAAACAATTCCATCCTTCGTAGCCCCCAAATCGAGTGGCTTCCGCAAAAGGAGGGGAACTAATATCTGTGCGCCGGGAGGGATTCTCACCGTTCGGTGCACAAGCGCTTGCACCATAGCGTTGGCCATGCACAAACGGGTGGGGGAAGGCAAAAAAGCCATACGACAGTCGGATGGCAATTCCAAGCAGCCACGGTCAATACGGATTTTTAAGGGCATCCTTCCCAGGAAATCGGTTCCAAGTAAACATGGAACAGCCAGGGACGTAAAAACAAGAATATGTCCCGACAATTCAACATTATCAATGTGCACCTCGGCCGTTATCTGACCAATTATACTCAACGAATCGCCATTAGCAGGGAAACATGGTGCATGAACGGGATCTAGTGCCCTACACTTAGGGGGCAAAATATTATAGATTAATTCCGAAATGATGGTCGCCGACACACCAGTGTCAACTAGCATTCTTATTTCTACATCCTTGATAAACCCAAGCACGGCAGACGAACCCGCAGTCGCAGCCACCACTTGATGGGCCAGCTCCGACTACCGATCCGGTCAGAGCAGACGAACATCACCATCACTTATAAGACCCCCTGTACCGACGCGCGACCGGGACATGAACCGAACCACCTAGATGGGTGAGGTGAAGCCAGGGGTCGAGTGTGGAGTGCGTCGCGACTCGCCATAGGGTGTAGGGAAGCGTACGATGGTGGTGGTGCTGGGAGGCGCCGTCGTGGTACATGGCAGCCCAATGACATGTGCCCCGGCAGGTCGCAATTGAAGCAAATGACACGACCGCCTCCGGAACGAGACAACGAGCTTGGCCACCGCTGCTCATCTGTCCGCCGTGCCACACCGTCACGCCGGTCGCCTCCACCCCAAGTTGACACGCATGCCGGAACGGACTCTGCTTCATCAGGTGCCAACGGCGCCATGCAGGACGCGGCACATGTCACCTGCGTCCTGTCCCGTTGCAGAAGTTGCTGGGCCTGGATGCACTTAGCGATCTTGAGGGACGAAATGTCATCATCTTCGGCTGGACGAATGGAGTAGAGGACTTTCGCCAAGGCCAGCAGTCTCTCGAGGAGCAACGCATCAATACCATCGTGGTCCATTTTCGGGATGGTGGCTTTTTCCAGCGCCAAAATGGAAGGCGAGGTCTAACTCGGTTTCACCCTTACGTCGCGTGGCGAATATGTGGCGCATATTCGCCGGAGGCTCGTAGATTGACGCCATCTGGTCCAAAGTCTCAGTAAGGGTGAACCTCTCCATCGGCGGGATGGCGAGAAATGCCTCAAGGGCGTCGTCGTCGAGGGCGGCAGGCAACGCCCACAGCGCCTCTGCCTCCGTCCATCCAGTCAAGTTGGCGTTCATGAGGAACTGCCGCTTGAAGGCCAGTCAGTCACCACTGGTAGCTGCAAACTCTTTAATAAAAGGAAGGCGATGGCGGAAAGCCAGGATGTCCATCGGCGCTGACGGCGCATCTTCAAGTTTGGCGGGCTGCGTGCTCCGTGCCGGCAACAGAATGGTGGCCGAGGGCACAGGCTGTGCCACCGGAATTCCCGCCTGCTGCGAAATGGCGGCGGAGTCGTTGTCAACGAGCGGCACTCCCTCCTTCACCGGCGAGACCATGGGATGGATCTTTGCGAGGATCGAAGCCGGAGCATGGAGGAGCTCTGCGAGGCGACCCTGCGCCTCCCGGAGGGTCACCTCCGCCAATGGCGAGGCGTCGCGCGCTCAGACGGCGCTCTGCTCCGCTGGCAGCATCTCTTCTCTATCCTCCAGAGCCATAAGCAGCACGACGTCCTCTTCCTCGCTGGCCGACGTCCTGGTACGTCGTCTGCGACTTGTAGACATAGTCTATCGCAAGCTGTATAGACTAGCATGTTGGCCACTTCCGACACCAGTTGTAGTGAGTCCAACTGAGTCGTAGACGTTGTTCTTCAGAGGCAACACATTTATTTCACAACACGTATATACAAAAGGGGTAACAGCCCTTTAACTAGATATAGCCTAGGGTGGTGACCACCCATCTAACTACACTACCATACAGGAGTTACGGCTACGATGGACTGGGCCACGTGTTGGTGCCTCTTCAGACGTAGGACGTGGAGCTTCCAGCTTGTAGAACGAAGCGACCCTGGTCCCTCTCAGGGACCCACCTTATATCCTCCCGGGTCGGGGCCAGCTCCTCCCTCGGCCCCGCCCACTTTCGCGAGCATTCCAGCTCCCTCTCGATCCCTCTCGAGAGCTCTCCCCAGACACGCGATCCCCCCCTAGCCCCCCCCCCCCCCACCTGGGTCCCTCTCTATGGACACTCTAGATCACGTGTCTACGGGGTCAACCAGAGTGTCATGGCCCGGAGCAACCCTGTCCCTGGGCTGACACTCTCCCACTCCCCCTTGTGGGAGCCCGCACTGCATGCCATGCGTGGTGCCCACGCTATCCCAGCACTCACCAAGCCCCGCTAGGGCTGGTACTACACCCGCCTACGGGGTGTACGCGATGACGGTGCATCGCACGCCGCGCTCTGCTGGAGTCGGGCTTACTCAGCAACACACACGATGCTGTCAGCGACGTAAGTACATTGCACGCCACGGCCCTCCCGGGCCGGCACCACACAGTGACATCCCCAATGTCACTACAGGTCGATGTGTGAGTTTATGCGTCTGTGTGCATCTATGGATCTTTGTGTTAGTATATTGGTCTCTGTGTGAGTCTATGGGGCTCTGAGTGAGTCTATGGATCTTTGTGTGAGTCAATTGTCTCTGTGTGAGTCTATGGGTCTCTGTGTGAGTCTATGGGGCTCTGTGTGAGTCTATGGGTCTCTGTGTGAGTTTTTGGGTTTCTGAGTGAGTCTATCGGTCTCTGTGTGAGTCTATGGGTCAATGTGTGAGTCTATGGGTCTATGTGTGAGTCTATGGGTATCTGAGTGAGTCTATGGATCTCGGTTTGAGTCAATTGTCTCTGTGTCAGTCTATGGCTCTCTGTGTGAGTCTACGGGTATATGTGTAAGTCTATGGATCTATGTGTGAGTTTATGGGTCTCTGTGTGAGTCTATGCTTCTGTGTGCGTCTATGGGTCTCTGTGTGAGTATATGGGTCTCTGTGTGAGTTTATACTTTTCTGTGTGAGTCTATGGATCTTTGTGTGAGTCTATGTTTCGCTGTGTGAGTCTATGGGTCTCTGTGTGAGTCTATTGGTATCTGAGTGAGCCTATGGGTCTCGATGTGAGTCTATGCCTATCTGTGTGAGTCTACAGGTCTGTGTGTGAGTATATGGTTATCTGTGCGAGTCTATTTGTCTTTGTGCAAGTCTATGGTTCTCTATGTGTATTTCTGGTTTTCTATGTGGTGTGAGTCTATGGTTCTCTGTTTGACTATGTGGGTCTGTGCGAGTCTATGGGTCTCTGATTTAGTATATGGGTCTCTGTGTGAGTCTATGGGTCTCTGTGTGAGTCTATGCGTCTCTGTGTGAGTCTATGGGTCTCTGTGTGAGTCTATGCGTCTCTGTGTGAGTCTATGCGTCTCTGTGTGAGTCTATGCTTCTGTGTGAGTCTATGGGTCTCTGTGTGAGTCTATGGGTCTCTGTGTGAGTCTATGCGTCTCTGTGTGAGTCTATGCTTCTGTGTGAGTCTATGGGTCTCTGTGTGAGTCTTTGGGTCTCTGTGTGAGTCTATGGGTCTCTGTGTGAGTCTATGGGTCTCTGTATGAGTCTATGGGTCTCTTTGTAAGGTCGTGTCTACTGAGAGCATTCTTCGACGGCACGATCGGGATTCTCTCTCAGTGTCCTCTGAAGCCAGGACTTTGATTCACAACTTAAGGCCACAATGTATGTAGCCACTGCTCAATTCATATCCGTACGACGTATAAAGGCGATTGGTACACGAGCAATGTTTGAGCTTTGGGTTCGAACGATACATTTGCAAACACCCATGCAATGACAAGGGCCACATCGCACAGACTAGACGAGTATAATTACCGAGCAGCCCACTCATAATGACTCTTCACTCTTGGCATGTGCCCATTTCTGTGACAAAAACCCAACGTGTTAGTCTGCTGCTATATATGCGTGTGCGTATGTGTGCACGTGTTGCGTGTGTGAGCGCTGTGAATTTTATACACTTGAGGAAATAATTGCTCCACATGACAATAGATTACGCGGCTTCTGCTGCGGTGACGATTTACAGCTGCGGGTATTTTCAGATTCCTCCGCACGAGCTCTGGGCGCACCTGCCAATATCAGTCCCGCTCAGCCGGCGAAAGGGGCCACACCAAGTCCGGACACTATACCGCGTGGCACTACTCAGGCCCCCGGTACCACCTCCCACCCCCGTGCAGATGAATGAGCCCCCCCACCCTGATTATAGCCATTAGGCAGTGAGAAACAATCACGTGTGGCGAGCGGCTCACCCCCCTACCCCCCACCCCCCGGCCTTTGGGCGATAGGCAGAGGTTAATTGGAATGCCTCCACTGGGCCTTTTGTGCCAAGGCTGGAGGTTCAATTCGTCTGCGTCATTGGCAGCCGCGCGTGTACACAGGTGCGCTCGGTGCATATAACACGGGCACTGTGCAGGTGCACGAAGACAAATACAAAGACGGATAACCTTTAACGGACTGTTTGGGGCAAGGGCTGTTAGCGAGCACCAATTAAGGGCGGCACGGCACGCGATGGGGTGGGTGGCCAGCACAACTCCCGGCCGCGCCTTTGTCTCTCTTTTTTGTCGATATTTACACATCGCACGAGGTATTCGCTTGAGACTGAGTTGACCTGAGAGAGGCACCGGTTCGGATAATCGTCATCGGAGTTGCCCGTGAGCCGGATTTGAACTCGGGTGGCCGGGTTCGCAGCGCATCGAGCTGCTTAACCGCCACGCATCCAGGCAGCAAGTCTGGACGCAAAGCTCACCGTGTGGCAGCCGAATGAACATCCAGTTTCGAGCATAAATATCCATCTCGTCGAAAAACGCGTTTCGGTATCTCGCTCACTGATTTAAAAATATATATATAGTTTCCCGAGCAGAAAGACGGTGATTATTTTTTTTGCGCATTTAGAAAAAGGAGACGTGAACTCGTACGTCTGGTTGCACTTTCTCTTGGCTTTTGACACGAGTGTGTGTGCGTGTGTCGTCTTGTGCGACGCGCTGTCAATCACCTGCGCGTGTCAAGCCACCGACGCGCGCCCCCAAATTGACGTGAAGCCACCAACAAGCGCCATGTCGCCCACTCGTGACCGCTCGCGCAAAGTCACCTGGACGCGTCGCTCTCACCCCCTCGCGACCCCCTCAGTTAACCCTCTGCTCACGTTCGTGTCGCGCTCGAGTGAAGACCGCCTAGTGTTCGCGAAATGCGACGCGACGCGGGGGCTGCCCCCGCTACGCACCGCGGGCACGGCCCCGTGGCCCCTCCCTCCCTCGCTCGCTCGCTCTTGCTCTGGTGCCGGGAGTCCCAAGCCCCACTCTTATCGATGAGACATCTCCCCCTGACACAGCCACAACGGCCCCCCCCCCGCCGCCGCCCCTCCCCTCCCACCACCACCACCGCCGCCCTCCTCCTCCTCCACCCCCTCTCGTACGAAGGCGCAATGACGACACCGGCGAACTTCAAACGCGCCCGCGGCCCCGGCGCTCCCTTACAAGTGGCCGAGCCCCGGATCGCGACCCCGAGCGCGCCGCGTCGCGCGCAGTCACAGCGACCCCAGCGGCGCAGAGGCAGGGCCGGCCAACTCACCTGTGCTGGGTCTCTCTCACTCACCTGTGCCTCTCTCTCACCTGTACTGGGTCTCTCACTCACCTGTGCCTCTCTCTCACCTGTACTGGGTTTCTCACTCACCTGTGCCTCTCTCTCACCTGTGCTGCGTCTCTCACTCTCTCACCTGTGCCTCTCTCTCACCTGTACTGGGTCTCTCTCTCACCTGTGCTGGGTTTCTCTCTCTCACCTGTGCCTCTCTCTCACCTGTGCTGGGTGAGTGTCTCTCTCTCTCTCTCACCTGTGCTGGGTTTCTCACTCTCTCACCTGTGTCTCTCTCTCACCTGTACTGGGTCTCTCTCTCACCTGTGCTGGGTCTCTCTCTCACCTGTGCTGGGTTTCTCTCTCACCTGTGTTGGGTTTCTCTCATTCACCTGTGCCTCTCTCTCACCTGTGCTGGGTGTTCGTCTCTTCTCCTGCTCCGGATCCCTCGCCTGTGCTGGTTGTTTCGCCTGTGTTGAGTGTCTCTCTCCCTCTCTCTCTCTCTCTCACCTGTACTGAGTGTCTCTCTCACTCAGCTGTGGGTGCACACACACACACTCACTCTCTCTCACGCCTGCCTCCATCGCCTGGGATCGAACTGGGTGCGCTGGTCACCATCGCACCGCATCCTCGTCGTGTTTGCCGTGCCGGGCCGCGGATCGAGGAAGGAGGTGGAGGCGGGGGGGAGGGGGGGGGGCTCTCGGGGGAAGAAGATGGGGGGATCCACGCGCGTGATGCAGGTTGCGCACTCGTGAGCCGCACCGCGCCACGAGCCGGCGGGCATGAGTCGCGCGTCGAGAGTCGAGGCAGATTGCGCGACCCGTGCCATCCTCGGCGGCTCGACTCCTCTGCTGTGAGCTGTGACTTCACCTCCTCGCCACCCACCCCCCTCCCGCGAACCCCCCGGGCCATGTCTCCCCGCGGGACGGATCGCGCCGGGCGCCCCCAGGGCGCGGACTATTGATGGGAAGCGACGCGCGAGAGTTTTCATTCTTCCGAGGCGCGGCTGGCTGCTGCTGCTGCTGCTGAAGACGAAGAAGAAGAAGACGCAACAGCAGCATGGTGATGCGACCCGCGCCGCGGCCTCCGCTCCTTCTGCTCGTCCTCGTGCTTGCCGCTCCGAACAGAGCCACCGGGTCCTCCGAAGCGAACGGGCACCTCTGCACAGGTGAGTGAAGCGGTAGGGTGAGAGACGGGGAGGGGGGGTGGTGGCTCCCGGTCACCACTGCGAGTGGCGAGTAATCATTTCATGACGCACGCGCCGCGCGCGTCCGCGTTGAGCTCTGCGCGAGGCTCCGCTGCGGGGTCGCTCCTCCGCGCGGACGACGCCGGACGTGGAGGCGCAACAACAACAATAACAACAACAACAAAGAGGGGCCACTGCCTGGACTGGCGGTGTCATCGAAGGAGAAATGCGACGCGAGGCGGTCGGCGATTGCGTCGTAAATTGTCGACGGGTGTCTGTGCCCGCCAAGACGTCGCCACGGCTCGCAATGAAGGGGACCCACTTGGTGGAATAAGAAGGGGGCCATTAAAAGGAAGCATTAAGATAGGAAACGTAAACAGCGTTTGTGGTGCCGCTACGCGCGGAGGATATTATGTCCACGAACGAGGAAAGGGAAATTGTTCCCCAGACCAGCGGCGTGGGTTCGCGTGGAGATGGAAGCTGGAGGTGGTGGGAACACGAGCGGGGGGGGGGGGGCCTGGGGGGGGTTGGGGGTTGGGGGGGCTACCCTCCAGGAGGCTGATCCACAGCGTGACAAGCTCCTCGTCAGATAGACACAGCGAGGTGAGCAGCTCTACGGGAAGACACAGGCTGACACATTGGTGTCCTTCCCCCGCACCTTTACGATTAGCTAGGCTTGGCTACGTACGGTGCGAAAGAAGTTCAACCTTGACGAGAATCTCGCAGAGATGAGGCAGCAGCAGCAGCGCTGTGATGCTGTCAGCGTGCATCGCCAGATCTCGCTCACGTCAGCCGTATCATGATAGTCGTCGTCATCATCTCCGTTAAATTATCTTCTGCATTTTTATTTTCGCTCCAGCGGACGCATCCCGTGCACATCGGCTCGCGGCTGATTCGGTTTAAACGTTACGGGTGACGGACGATGGTGACGGAAGACTGTTCGTCCCCGTGGCGAGATGTTATCTGCCTCGCCCGGTATACAGGAGGTCGTGGGTTCGATATTTGGAGTTTGCATTTTCTCCCCGTGGTCGCGTGCATTTGTCTCTGGGTCCTTCGTTTTTTTTTCCTTCTTTAACTTTTATAATCAACGTCACGCGTTTAGAGTCTTTGGCGGCTATGGATGTACACACGACGAGACGCCTCTTCGTCGAGCTATCATTTGTGGTGGGCAGATCGCTTCTGAAAAAGAGCTGTATATAGCTCAATGGGCCTTAACTGGTCAAATATTAAAAAAAATACTTTTATAGAGTGGCGTTCCCGAGAAGTTAATGCGCTCGATTGTGTGACGGTGCTGGTGGGGCTTTCTCCGGGCGCTCTGAATTCGCTCCCTCGCGTCGCGCAAAACACTCGTTAATGTAATCGGTCAAACATCAATGTTGGCGTTCTATTCTTGTGCATTATGACCGCGAAACGTTCGGCAGCTAAAAGCTAATGTCGAGGTCTTCTGGCCACGCTGAGAGGCCGTCAGAAGTTCGTGTAGTTTTGCTGTTCCGACTTCTCCGTTGGTGGAGCGCAAACTACAGTGGTTTACTAATATTTACCAAAGTTTGGGTTGCACGGCCACAATCACGCTTCCGTTGCTTGTCTTTAATGAATCTCTACGCGTATCTATTCATCTCTATGTGCCTCTGTGAGTCTATATGGAACCTTTGAGTCTCGACGTTTGACTGAGTCTCTATGGGCACCTATGGGTCTCTGTGGCATTACTGCGGTACGTGGGCCACAGTTTGGTTTGCACCGCCGTGGCACGAGCCTCTCGTTTCCCGCGCATGATGGAGAAGAGCGCGCCGGGCTGGTGATGCGTGGGTGACGGTGGCTCTCCTTTGGCCGTGGCCTCACCACTTACGCTGCTCGTGTCACACGAGACACAAACAGCGGCGTCAACGTATTACTTTGGACAGAAATTGCAGCAAGCCTCTCGTGCAAGCGAGCCTTGAGGCTCTATAAATGTTCATTATTACGATTTTTTTTAGGAATAATCGGGTAATTCCCACTCTCTAGAAGACGATTGCCTCGCCGTATTGCGGTATAATCTGTGATAACCTGGTCGCTTCTGAAAAAAAGCAGCTATCCGGCTCAGTGGGCCTTACCTGGTAAGCAACATTAAAATAAAAAAATACATCACCAGAGATACACGTCTTTAAAATGACACTTCGCTACAAATCGTCACCGTTCGTTTACTCGTCATATCCAGAGAATGTTTATTTATTGCAGCTGTGACAATGCGGGATTGGTAAACTCCTTGTGCAGGCACGTTTGTAGTTTACACATAGAGGTGTGTGTATGGTGTGTGTGTCTGTTGTGTGTGTGTTGTGTGTGTGTGTATGGTGTGTGTGGTGAGAGTGGGGTGTGTGTGTGTATGGTGTGTGTGGTGTGTGTGGTGTGTGTGTGGTATGTGTGGTGTGTATGTTGGGAGAGTGGGGTGTGTGCATGTTGTGTGTGTTGCGAGAGTGCGATGTGTGTGTTATGTGTGTGTGTGGTGTGTGTGTTTTGAGAGTGCGGGGTGTGTTGTGTGTGTGTGGTGTGTGTTGTGAGAGTGCGGTGTGTGTGTGGTGTGTGTTGTGAGAGTGCGGTGTGTGTGGTATGTGTGGTGTGTGTTGTGAGAGTGCGGGGTGTGTGTGTGTTGTGTGGTGTGTGTGGTGTGTGCTGTGAGAGTGTGGTGTGTGTGGTGTGTGTGGTGAGAGTGCGGTGCTCTGCGTGAATTCTGTAGCACTGCAATTATGACTGATCACACAAGGCAGGCAACCATCGTACTCACGCGATAATTATAGGAAATTTTACATATAAAAATAAGATGAAAAAAAATTATATTCCGCCAGGATGGGGGATTTGTAGCCGTCTATCTTGCCTTTGAGATGTACATCCTCGTGTCTCCTTCTTGGAAAAAGTCCCGGCTCGTGATCACGAATCGCGTGCTGGGCGACAGATCGACAATTGCCAGCAATGATCGCAGCAGCGTCGCTGTTATTGTATTGCAGAGCGCTCCGTGGGGGGGGGGGGGGGGGTATGGCATGCCTTATGTCGAGGTGGTATTACACCAAATCAACCTCCGATCTACATCTTAAACGTACAATTTAAAACCGTTTAACATCTAGGCTTTTCGGAATTACCGGCTTGAATTGAGCAGCAGCAGAATTTGATCAAAGACACAAACACCGATCCGGGTTCGCCCTTCTGCAGCTCATCAGCAGTCAACAAATACTGCTGGTCTGCCAGTTGCCGTTGGTAAGGGGCACGCACACACACACGTACACGCTCTCTCTCTCGACATCGTTGTCCCTTGACTACGGTAAACAACAACAACGTTACAGTTCAAAGCAATCGTCGAGCGCGCAGCAGAGCAATGACTGCACATGTTCTGCTCGTGGGCGCGTGTGGAGGGCCACGAGGGCGGTCGAGCATTAACAAATGAAATTGCACCGCTATGCGGAGATAAGGAATGGCAGGTGATTTGTTCGATTGAGTCGGTGTACCCACGACCGCTTCCACCACCACCACAACGGCGCTCACTGGCCCCTTCCTAAGACGCTGCAAAAGAGCACGGATCTCTCTCGCATGCTGCTGTATTCAGACGCTGTCTCCCCGACAGACCTGGTCTTCACCTGATGACGGCTGCTTGTGTTGTGGCCGAAACGTCGTGAGAATAATTTTATTATGTTTTATGTTGTATTATTGTATTATTTTCCTTCTACGTGACTTTACCGAAAGAACCAAGAAGATGAATCCCTGCAGTCACGAAAGCTTAAAATCGAAATTTAAAGCACGGATCTCATTGAGCCAGATGTTCGTCTCCTCGGCGAATGCGGGTTTTCCCTTCCGTCGGATCTTCTGGAGGAGACTTGGAGATGCCCCCACAAGCAGCAGCAGCAGCAGCAGCAGCAAGCGGGGAATTCCCCAGGGAATCTGGGCCATCGACTCGCGTGAAACAACCTCGCCGTTTCCTCGTTGACGGGAACTCGAGTGAAGTCACCCGTTGGGGGTTGTTGCCGTCGTGGGTTTTGAACGAGACGTCATCCGTGAGTTTCTCTTCCCGCACGAAGCGAGGTGACGAGTTGGCGAGGCTGCGTGGTGCACGTGGAGAACGCACGTGCCGACCGCATGACACCAACTCCGCCCTCATGTAAACAATGCCCGAGGCTGTGAGTGCCGCCACAGGGCGCCACGGTGGCGAGATGTTAACTACCTCGCCTGGTATACAGGAGGTTGTGGGTTCGATCTCTGACCCTGACGCATGCTGCTGTATATTTGGTGTTTGCGTGTCTCTCTCCCGGTGGTCGCGTGGATTTTTCTTCGGGTCATCTGTTTTTTTTCCCCTCCACATTAAGAATCAACATCCGGTTAGAGTTTTTGGTTGATATAAATGTCCACAGTGGGCGAATCATTTGTGGCCAAGTCGCTTCTGAACAGTAGCCACATAGCTCAGTGGGGCTGCAACTGGTAAAATAAAATATTTTTTTTCGAGTTTTTAGTTTTAGACGTTGGGTCTGTGGTGCGCTGCAGCCCCCCAGGATAACGGGGAGTCCTGGTTCGGCACCCGTCAGTTGCCACCCGTGATGCCATAACACGGGACCATACGAAGGGCTAAGCCATCGCCGGTCAGCGCCAGCAGAACGCGGGCCGCGTGCGCGCGGTGGAGCGTGCGCCCACGCGCGAGTTCACTTTCTACATTACGAATTGCGTCGCAAGGTTTCCGTGCCTCTGCGATGCCGCCAAACGACTTAATGCGATCGTGGACTCGACGCGACGGACGATAATCAATATGCGCGTAAGCTTCCGTTTGCATGCTTTATATATTTATATATTTACATCAGCAGCTAAACGAAACGCGGGGGCATACGTCTACCGCAGCAGCGACGCATCGCCCTTTTATAAGGGCGTCTCGCATAACACGCCGCAATCAACTTTTCTCTCGGTTTACGATGATTTAGAGGTAATACCACGAGGTGTCACTTTAAAGTGTTTTATGCCACTGGCTGCGGGCCTGCGTGATGCGCGCTGGAGCAGCGCCCTTTAATAAGCGATCGCGTTTTGTGCGCCAATGCTTCTGAGCTCCAAAACCTGTCATGCGAGCTGCCAATAGCGTGGTGGGGGGGGGGGGGAGAACACGCGACACCTGACACGACTCGCTAGTGTGATACTGAAACACACGCACGCACGCACGCGCGCGCGCGCGCATGCAGGCGAGATCGTCCGATGCGGCGCCGGCGATATCATCTTCAAAGAGCCGTGCCGATCCTTCCATGGGAAGACACGGGCACAGAAGCCAGCCCCCCCCCCTTCTCGGGAAGAAGGAGGAGCAGAAGGAGACGAAGACGACGCAGAAGACGACGACGAAGAAGAAAGGGAAGAAGAACGCCGTTCGCGTGGAGACGATCCGCGTGCCGGGACCCACAGACAGCTCCCCACGGGTGCCCTGCGCCAAAGCTGCCATTGGCCATGACCAACGCAAGTCCGCAGCGAGTGAAGGCTCGTGGCGTGGTGCGTGTGTGTGTACGGCGAGCACGTTACATCAGGGGTCTGCTTTCAGTCGCCGTGTGTGCGCAAACAACAAAAAAATCAGCGAGTCCTGATTTGGCACGGAGGCGCTTTCAGCAAACAGCGCAGACAACCATGATAGAGGGTTCTGTTGGGTTAGATCGCGTAAATATATTAAAATATATTTATATTTATATATTTAAATATATTTACGCGATGCACTTAAATATATTTACGCGATCTAACCTTTATTATGGATATTGGTCACGAAAGCCCACGTGTTAAACATCGATAATGACGCCTCTTCCGCGGTGGCTAAGAGATGTTAACTCCCTCGCCTGGTGTACAGGAGGTCGTTAGTTCGATCCCGACCCTGACGCTTGCTGCTGTATATTTGGAGTTTTCGTATTTTTCTCTCTCATCATCATCACGGTGGCTAGGAGATGTTAACTACCTCGCCTGGTATACAAGGAGGTCGTGGGTCCGATCCCGACCCTGATGCCTGCTGCTGTATATTTGGAGTTTGCGTGTTTCTCTTTCTCTCCCCGTGGTCGCGTGGATTTGTTTCTCCGGATCCTCCGCTTTTTCCCCATCCACAATTTAGAATCAACATCGCGCTATAAATGCCCACGCGATAAGCCACTTCGTTGAGCTCTCATTTGTGGCGGCCAGGTCGCTTCTGGAAGAGAAAAAGAGGAGCGATATAGAGCTCAGTGGGCCGGCCTTACCTGGTGAAATAAGCAACAAGTATTTGTATGAAGTTTTTAGTTTAGTTCTCCGAAGCTTAAGTGGAGGATGCGGGCATTCGGATCGCATTGAGCATTCGCCTGGTAAAAGCCTCGCGCTCGCTGGTGGAGTAGGGGGTGGTGGTGGTCGGGGGTGAGCGTGCCGCGTTATTTCGCCATTTCAAGATGGAATTTATTTTCTCCTCCATCGTCCAGGAAAATGTGCAGGGAGATTTTGGCTTCAAAAAGAATCAAATAAAATGCGGCGAGTCCTGTCCTCTGATGTTATCTTTATTTCAGGAGCGTGAGCGCGATAAGCGGGGTGTCTTCGTCCAGTCGGAGCATTTGCCACGAAAAAAGCGAGGAAGCAGTGTTTTTATTAATAATTGAATGCAACCGTAACTTTCTATATGGAATGGTCTCTCATGAATATTTGTACTCCGTAGTTCTGCAAAATAAAAAAAAAAGGTATTCCCTTTTAAAGTGTGTTTGCTGCCAAGACTGTTTTCAATCAAACGGGGAAACTAATGTCATGCGCGCAGACACCACACAGACAACAAAGACAAAGATACCCCGTATAGCCTTTACGTACTGTTAGGGCAAGTGCTGTTAGCTAGCTGGCACGGCACACGAGGGGGTGGGTGAACAGCACCACGAACGGCCGCCTTTGTCTCCCGAATGGCGATCTTTACACACCGCACCAGGTATTCATTTGGGGCTGAGTCGACCTAGGGGAGGCCCAGGTCCGATTCAGGTAATCGTCACTGGTATTGTCCATGAGTGGAAATCGAGCTCGGGTCGCCGTGTTCGTAGCTGGGTTCGTAGCTAACCGCTGCACTACCCCACAGACAAACAGACACGCATGCAAACAGGAACATACAGACACACGGGGGTGTGCACACGTGGGCACACACACGCACACTGGACCCTTTGATTCTCCCGGCATCGTGAGTCGCTTTCTAAATATTTCGGTTTGTCTAGTGAACTGTGCGATGCCCCTGTCTTTTAAGGCTCTAACAACAATAATTAGCCTGCGTTTAAACAAAATAATCTGAGCTGCTGGAGAGGGAAGCAAATATGCCATCGACTCTTTTTTTTCCGCGAATTAAAAAAAAAGACAGCATCTTGAATTTACCACGCACCCAATTTTTTTCTTGCAGTTTTGGCAAGTTTCGTCGACATCAACAGATCGATGTCTTTGGGAACTTAGTGCGAATGGTGCGCGCGTTTTATTGAAACAATGCAGACAGAATGTATTTAACCTGAGCTCCGATGCTTGCGTTTCTGGTATCCGAATCCGACCCAGTGAGGAGGGGGAAGAACGGGGCGGGGGGGCATCTCCCTGGCAGCGCTTCTCTCCCCGCAATGTTGTGGAGAGGGAGAGAGCGAGAGAGCGAAAGAGCGAGAGAGCGAGAGAGCGAAAGAGCGAAAGAGGGAGAGAGCGAGAGAGCGAAAGAGCGAGAGATATGAGCTACCGTCGGAGACCATAGGACCGCAAGGAGTGCTGGGTACAGATGCAGCACTTGTCGTAGTTAAAAAATATTGTTACATAGAAAATAGGGGGAACATAGAGAGAGACAATAGGGAGAGGGGGGGGAGATGAAGAGAGGGGGAACAGAAAGAGGGGGGGCAGAGAGGGGGGTAGAGAGAGAAGAAAGGGGTAAGGAGAGCAGAGCGAAAAAAAAAAGCAAAGATAAAAAAATTAACCCGTAAAAACAAAGTTTTTCACTATAAATCCTTTATATGCGTGGCATTGGTTTTATTTAATTATTCATTTCTGTTTTTCTTGAGTAAGAGTTTCATTTTTATCACATTGGTATTTTAAATTAAATATTAAAAAAAAAAATTCCTCAAAAGTGGAAAATTTTGGGAAAAAAATTTCACGAAAATAAATTGTCACGCACAACGAGTCTGTGTGCAAAATGTCAGCTCGATTGGATCACAGGAAGTGGGTTAAAAACGACCGAAAGATTTGCACGGTCGTAAGCGCGCAAGCAAGCAAGCAAGTGAACTTAATATAAAGGATTTTAAAAAATACGAAATGATGAACGAAGCAAAGTGCCGAAAGACCGAGCATCTTTCTCGTCTGATCGTAAAAAAAAGAGCGAGCGAGTGAGCGATTGAGAGCAAGCGAGAGCGAGCGAGCGAGCGCGCGATGTCCCCTTTAGCTCCTGGGCGAGATGCGTGCGAGCTCGCGAGGGGAATGCGTGCGGGGCGCACACAAAAGAGCGGCGGCATTCAGGGATGCCGTGTCAGCGTTCTTCCGCAGACGTATCAATGCGATGGAACAAAAGTGATGTTTAGAAAGACAAATGGCTCGCGGTGAATGGACCTTCCATGCGAAGCGCACCAATAAAAGCGGCGTCCTTTTAAAGCGCCGGCTACGGGCTTGGCTCGGGTTTATCTGGGACCGCGTCCCAGACAATTGTTTTGAATTGAAGAGGACTTTTAATTGCCTCGTAAATTCCCCAACAATCACGCCACGCAGACCCCGCGGGGTCAGAGCCACTCGGTTAAAGAAGTCCCCCCCCCCACCTTCATTAACATCGTTAACACGGCGACATAAGCCGGTAACGCCATCAAAAGGAACGATGTCAGTGCAAATGAACGCCATCAATGCGGCTATAGTCAATACAGTTCCCCGGCTCAGGGCACCAGACAAACAAACGTTCTCACTTCATGTTGGACGTTATATTGAGCGGAGCATCCGACGGACGCTTCGTGCGGCGCGTTTACGGAGACGCGCCGCGTTGTACCCCCCGGCAGATGCGTGCAGCAGCAGCAGCAGCAGGGCGGCCTTGCCACCGCTGTTCAATGATCTGCAAACACGGCGCATCATCATTCGGCCATTGCCCCTGCGTTTGTGTCGGCGCGTTTCCCAGGCTGCTCTCGGGATAAGCGCCGTCGCGAGCCATTGTTTAGGATGACTGCGCGTGTCAGATAATCACCCTCGCGCTTCGGGGGGGGGGGGGGGCGTCGACTTGGGGGGCACACGCATCGCGTTCTCGATGTCTCGTCCGCGTCCCAGGCTGCGTTGATGCTCTGCGGGCGCATTGGCTCGCAAATCGGCACCACATCCAGTTGGTGAAACTTCAGCGTCGGCGTCTCCTGCGGTGTTGTGCCCCACCGGTGCTGGAATTCGTTGCAGTTGTCGCGGTTGTGATTATGATGATCATGATAATTATTATAACATCACAGCGGCACTTCTCAGTCGTTCTTCCCGAATGTTCAAAAAAATCATCGCAGCGACAATGGAGATGCAAGAGAGACGCCGTGGGTGTGTTTCCGCAGCGCGATTAGGGGAGTGACGGCTGCTCATCCGTGGCTGCCAAGATCAGTGCGCTTAATCCCACCAACTGAAATAAATAGAAAGGCACTTTGCCTTTTATCACTGTGCCTCGTAGCTTCATGAAAAAAAAAGTCACAATTCAAAAAGCAAACAACAACCATCAAGACCCCGATTCCAATTACAATCCCTCGAGAGACCGAATGCTTGGAAGCACAGTGGCCAAAAAAGGCAAGGCTTTTATGAGTCTCACCGGACGAATAACATTTAACGGATGAGAGGATCTGCACAATTACAAGCTGGTGAACTGTGACCGGTAAATTATAGCGTGGTACCCAGGTGATTATAAGGGGCAGACAGCCAAAATATTGCACGCTCTTTAATCAAAGGTCTCTCCAGTAGCGTTTGTGATTAAATGTTTAGATATCAGCGCTGCTCGTAGAATCGACTTCGGGTTTTAGGCTTCAGCCAAAAAGGTTTCCGAAAAATGCGTCCGTAAAAAGCTTTAATTTATTCTGCACGTGACAGTCGAGGCGTGACCTGCGGATTAACTACGACCACATCTAGCTGTCTGTTTTGTAAACCTCACTCCGTGACTTTCCGTGTGGGTTTATGTATACGTAGTGGCGTGCATTCATGTTACCCCTGCTCAGTGTAAGTAGATCTGTGCATTAAATATAAGTACCAGCAAAGGCAGGGCATTATGGACGGCAGATAGTTATCATATTATAACGACAAGGGGTACGTGTCGCCGTGTTTGCAAGTCGTTCACGTGCACACTGCGTTACGATGCCAGCTACCTGAGTTCGATTCCAGGCGACGGCTATGACATCAGTGGACGAGTGATATCTCAACCGGTTCTGGGTGCTGTGGCCCCAATTTTTCACCAACCCTGACTGAGCAATATCTGGCGGTGGCGAGATGTTGACCACCTCGCCTGGTATACAAGAGGTCGTGGGTTCGATCCAGACCCTGACGCCTGCTGCTGTATATTTGGAGTTTGCGTGTCTCTCGCTCTTTCTTCCGGCGGCCGCGTGGATTTTTCTCTGGGTCCGTCGGTTGTTCCATATACATTTATAATCAACACGCGTTTAGAGTATTTGGTTGCTATACACTTCTACGTGAAAAACCACTTCGTTGAGCCATCATTTGTGGCCAGGTCGCTTCTGACAAAGGGCTATATAGCTCAGTGGACCTTATCTGGTAAAACAAATAACAAATTCAGTTAATAGTTTCAGTTTAGTGTGGTTAAATAATACACAACGGGGAGGTACCTTCTTCTAGCAGTGGATTCGGACGAATGACAAACCCTCGGCTGCACCTCCACAACAACACCGCACCTCGGCGCATTCACCCACGAACGGCTCGCCCGCGCCTCTGCCCCCAACCGACGCTCTACCGCAATCCCTCCCTTCTCCCCCCAGAGCTGGAGCCCCTCGATTTGCTGGCCGAGTCGCTGGCGACGCCGGTGGCAGGAGACCTCCCCCGCGGCGTCACCGTCGTGCAGGAGGGTGGCGTGCGCGGCGCGAGGCTCTCGCCGCGGCGCGCGCCCCACGAGCCGTGGCCGGGCGGCACCCGGCAGCACGGCGGTGGCCGCCACCTCTCGTTCCCGGCGGCGCGCATCTTCACCCACTGCCACCGCTTCCCCGAGGAGTTCTCCGTCGTCGTCACGCTCGCGGCGGACACTCGCAAGGTCAAGCACGGTCAGGGGGCTCTCTGGATTCACGCCCGCCCCACGGGGTGGGGGGAGGAGGAGGGGTTTTAAGGGGTCGCAGCCCAGGGTCTCTGATTTTGAGCTCCTCCACACCCGCACCCCCCATTCTCCTCCAAAGATACACAAATGTATGGGTATATAACAATGTCAACTTGTAACGCCACCGCATAGAACAACTTAGAGGCGTGAGGAGCCACGGACAAGCAGGAAGGCAGGCAGCCACGCGGTGATCCGGCACCAATGATTGCCGAAGCTCTGCGCTCCTCTACATGTGAAGGTGTTATCGGGGACATTTTAATCAGTGGTTCTCTCTGGAGCTCCCAGAGAGAAGAAAAAACAACCTTGCGTGCGAGGGGGAAACATTCCAATGTGCGGAGTCCACGAAATTGCTGTACTGCCCCCCTGGCAAGCCAAGGGCATGGCACCTCCTAGTGTCGCAACATTTGTGCGATCCACCCCCCCCCCGCAGTGCTGGAGTACAGGCGTGCCACCACAGCCCGGCTATTTTAATGGGCGCTGCTGTGTCGTGGGTGAAACGCGATGGTGCCGCGCTGTTTCAACTCGTGAGTTTACGCGCTGCGTCGGGGGTTGCGCTGCGCTGGGGCGTTTGCCTCTCTCGAGCTTTCGCTACGCACCGCTGCGGCGCGATTATCACCGTTGGCTACGTACGGCGCGAAAGAAGTTCAACATATATACGATGGCAGATGCCCCCCGTCCAGGGTGCCGTTTGGCTATGAATGGTATAGGAAGCATCACCGTGCGTTTAGGGGCCGTCCTTTATATGACGTCACGCACCTGGGGGGGGGGGGGGGTCAGACATTTGTGATGATGGGGGGGGGGGGGTAAGAATGTGACGTAACTTGAAATAAATATAGACAACACGTTCAACTGAATTAAATAGACTTTTTAAATAAATGTTTTCTCCTACAACATCGGAGTGCAGCGCCACATTAAATACGCACTACAATGACAATAGTTTAAAGCGATTTGAGGCATGTTTTATTTTTTGGGGGGGTGGCAGAGCTTTGTGACGTCATATTGAAAGGGGGGGTTTGACTTTTTGTGACGCCGTGTGACGAAGGGGGGGGGAGGTCAAAATCGTCCAAAATCGCGTGACGTCATTTATGAACGGCCCCTTAACAAATAGCAACTCCTACCGGTTACGCGACAACATTAAACGTTGGTGTTGTTTCTCTTAACTTCGATGAAAAAAAATAACAAGCTAAGTAACTGCGTGTGGTTAGGCTTTGGACATGAGGTGGTGGTGGTCAAAGAGTCACGGGAGGGAATTGAATGTATGGCCATACCCCGGCTTACGTCGGGGATGCGTTCCTGTAAAGGTGCGACGACGAATATCGAAACGAGGTGAGACCAAAGCGGCTTTTACAGGGTTGGTCGTGGTGGGTGGTGGAGGCGACGGCTGATAGGCGACGGATGACGAGGAAGGGACGGACGACGATGACGCTGACAGCGACGTGAGCGTGGAGGTTGAGGCGACGCAAATCAGGTGGCGGTGTTAATGATGAAGTGACGAAGTATTAGCGAAATCGAGATGTTACTGTAGAAAGAGCCCCCCCTACCCTCCAGCCCTAATAACCACAACAAAAACACAACAACCCAGGGCCCCCCTCAAACACAACCCCCCCCCCCTGCACACGGTGCCCCGTGGGAGTCGGATCTCGCTCGAGTTTCCTCCTCCCTCCGTTCTTCCAAAGATACCTCCTCCTTTAACAATCTCACCATAATGTTTTTTTTATTATTTGGGTTAGATCGCGATAAGATTTACGCGATCTAACCCAACGCATTCCCCCCTTTTAAATCCATTTGAATGAACGAATGGACATTTTCAAGATGGCTGCCCAAAGATCCCCCGTATAGCCTTAAACAGACTGTAGGGGCAAGTGCTGTCAGCGAGTAGCACCTATGAAGGCCGGCACGGCACACGAGGGGGTGGGTGGCCAACACCACGCACGGCCGCCTTTGTCTCCCCAGCTGCAACGTTTCCACATCGCACCGGGTACTCATTTGAGGCTGAGTCGACTTAGGGGAGGCCCAGGACCGCGGTTCAGATAATGGTCACAGGGTTGTTGGCCGTGAGCGGGAATCGAACTCGGGTCGCCGGGTTCGTAGCGTAGCGCAGCGCTGACCGCTGCACCACCGAGAATGCTGCCCGGATCAACTTGCTTGAGCCACTGCCCCGGATCGACTGCTACGAATCCATGCAATTTTTTCTGCCCGAGGTTGGCGATCCACGCATGCCCATATATGGGCAAAGACACCGCCCCTTTTCTGGCAACGCCACGCCCACTTTATTCCATATATGGGGGGAGGGGAGGGGCGCACGTCTCTGATGGGTGATGTGGTCGTGTGTGGGGATTCTAGATTTGAAGCTTTCGTGACTGCAAGGATTCATATTCTTAGGTTTTTTCGGTAAAGTCACGTAGGTAAAAAAAAATTAATAAAAGTAAAATAAAAATAAAATAAAAATCACGACGTTTCGGAGGCAACACAAGCTTCCGTCTTCAGGTGGAACATTCACAGCACGATAGCTGTATCAACACGATAGCTGTATCAGCACGATAGCTGTATCAGCACGATAGCTGTATCAACACGATAGCTGTATCAACACGATAGCTGTATCAGCACGATAGCTGTATCAAGTGATACAGCTATCGTGCTGTGAAAGTTCCACCTGAAGACGGAAGCTTGTGTTGCCTCCGAAACGTCGTGATTTTTATTTTATTTTTATTTTACTTTTATTAATTTTAAATTTTTACCTACGTCACTTTACCGAAACAACCTAAGAATACGTGTGTAGGGACTCATCGCGCAATCAGCGGCGCGTCTCATGTCGCGCACAGTAACCCGGTGAGCTTCACTGCCCCTGGTGGGCCTTTTAGTGCGGCCCTCGCCACTACACAACGAGTCAACACCCCCCCCCCATCATCATCGTGCTGCTGTCAACCCCCCCCCCCCCCCAATGGTTTAACACGTGTAGTGGCACTCACACACACACTGATGTGATTGATGTCTTATCGGCGAAAGTGTTGCCCCGCCCCCTCTGGAAATTAGTGAACAACACCGCACGTTGACAATAACAACATAAACAATGAACAACATTAGTGAAGATGACTGGGAGTTAACAATCACAAAATTAAGAATTAACTAAATTTGTCAAGAACACCGGCTAGTTATTAATCACAACATTTAATAAATTTATCGTGAACACTGGGCGTTAACAAACACGAAATTAACTATTAACAACATTAGTGAACAACATTTTGAGTTAACATTCACAAAATTAACAACAAAATTAGTGAACAGCACTTGGAGTGAACAATCACACCGACTCGCTGTCATGCTCTGCACGCAGACAGGGGTCGCTGCTTCTAAACGCAACGTCAACACAACAGCGAGCAGCAGCTCCAGCCGTAGAAGCAGCAGCAGCAGCCGTAGAAGCAGCAGCAGCAGCCGTAGAAGCAGCAGCAGCAGCCGTAGAAGCAGCAGCAGCAGCCGTAGAAGCAGCAGCAGCAGCCGTAGAAGCAGCAGCAGCAGCAGCAGCAGCCGTAGAAGCAGCAGCAGCAGCCGTAGAAGCAGCAGCTGCAGCCGTAGAAGCAGCAGCTGCAGCAGGAGCCGTAGAAGCAGCAGCTGCAGCAGGAGCCGTAGAAGCAGCAGCTGCAGCAGGAGCCGTAGAAGCAGCAGCTGCAGCAGGAGCCGTAGAAGCAGCAGCTGCAGCAGGAGCCGTAGAAGCAGCAGCTGCAGCAGGAGCCGTAGAAGCAGCAGCTGCAGCAGGAGCCGTAGAAGCAGCAGCTGCAGCAGGAGCCGTAGAAGCAGCAGCTGCAGCAGGAGCCGTAGAAGCAGCAGCAGCAACGCGCCGCTTTCTCGACGGTGACAGCCGCACCTCTGCATCATCCAACTCGAGCACCGCCTCCGATGGGTCGCGTGCGATGTGCCCCCCCCTCACTCACCTCACACAGCCCCTCAGCTGTGTCAGTCCCACTGCAGGACCAGGGCTTTCAACCACGCCGGGCGGGTTACGTGCGTTGAACGTTGAACTTCTTTCGCACCGCACGTGGCCGACCGGTGCTAATCGGAGGTGCGGCAGAAGGGCATTAGACCCATAGGAAACGGGGGGAGGGGAGGTGAAGCCTCGATAATAATTTGCCTACATTGGCCTTCAAATGAGCCACAGTTCAGTTTCTTCAGCTGTCAGACAACAAGTCCTGCCGGGAGAGGTGGGACTGTGGGAGAGGTGTCACTCGTGTGTCACCGTGCCCCTGACTGCAGCTGTCACGCAGCTCGGCAAAATAAGTGGCCAAGGTACGCGACTTAATTATTTAACGCAGCCGGCGATGGACTCTCTGTTTACTTAAACACGTTAATATTATTAAAGCTCGATAGTTTCTGCGTGGATTAAATATCGGCCGTTCTATAGGATTGGGGGGGGCGTCAAGCGTACGTACGCAGGTGGGGGAGGGGGGCGTAAAAAGTCCGCGAGCGTACAGGGAGGGGGGGAGGGGTCAAGTTTTGACAGATTTTTGCCAACCTACTAAATGGGTGGCCCCCTACTCCGACACGTGCCGCCTATCGTTGTCTGTGAGCTTCCGCACTCAGTGGCACCCAGAGCACGATCGGCAACAACGGGGACCAACACGAGTCCCAGCGATCCCAATTGAGTGTACGTGGACATCTCTCTCTCACGCTAACAAATGTGTCGTTAAACCCGCCACCACCCGACAAAGCCAATTAGTAACGTTTGCCACGGAAACAAAACGTGTCCAAATTAGTCACTACGTCAGCACAACGGTGGTGTTGGAGAGTAAACCTCTTCGCTCGCTCTAGCAATCCCGTGCGAATGTAATGGCTTCTTAAGGACACGCATTAGGAGTGTATGATAAATGGGGACGTGTAAATGTTTTTTTGAACACCAATAAACATCTCCGCAAACTCGATTGCCCATTCATTAGTGGCATACTCACAGGCTTTACGAGAACACGCTCAAGTCCGCATGGCATTGTATCACATTTCCACTGTACATACTTACTTTCATAGCCTCGTAAGTGGAATTGTAAAAACCACTCCACCCCCCCCTGTGTTCCATCAAGCACGGCCATGCGATAGTGGCTAAGAGTTGGTCTCATTTAACTAGCGAGACGGAGGAAGACACACACCCATATCTGCAAATCCGCCCTCTTCAGACTTGTTTTCCTAAAAAAATATATGCCGGGGATTATATTGTTCGTTTATTGCTGGGCCAGAAAATAAATGCAAAGAAAGATAGCTCTCTCAAATAGCCCTCACGCACTCCATTATGCGTGTGTGTGTGTGTTTAAAGTGCACTCTCCTATATTTAATAATCTCGGCGCTGCAGGGGTCTTTGGCTGAGTTGGGAGACTCCCTGGCGCGGATCGGCACACAGGCGCCCTTCGTGTTTGCACTGCCCCACTGACTCCTTCCACGTCGAGTCCTGGCGATTACTCGCGCAAACAAAGACAAAGATGCCCCGTGTAGCCTGTGACAGACTGTTGGGGGCAAGTGCTGTTAGCGAGTAGCACCTGTGAAGGCCGGCACCACGCCCGACAGCCTTTGTCTCCCCAGTGGAGATGTTTTTTTACACAACGCACCAGGTACTCATTTGAGGCTGAGTCGACTTAAGGGAGGCCCAGGACCGGTTCAGATAATCGTCACTGGTGTTGGCCGTAAGCGGGGATCGAACTAGATTCGTAGCGCAGCACGCTAACCACTTCCGCTCAAACGGAGCAAAGACAAATATCCCCCGTATAGCCTTAACGTACTGCTTGTGCAAGTGCTGTTAGCGAGCAGACACACACGGGTGATGGGGAGATTGCAGCCGCTGTATTTTAGTGCTGTCGCGTGCAATCACAGGGCGTCTGCGTCTCCTCCACATGAAGAGTTCTGTTATTGTAGACAAACACTAATCATGGAAGAAAAAAAAAGATGAAACGCAGCCGAGGATAGTGCGCGTGTAGACAGAATTCTTAACCCACAGTTACAAAACTGCGAGTTCAGATTGCGGTCAGCGGGTTCACTCAGCCCATCGTGTCACCAGGCACCACGGTGGCGGGATGTCAACTACCCTGCCTGGTATGCAGGAGGTCGTGAGTTCGATCCCGATTTCGACCCTGACGCCTGCTGTATATTTGGAGTTTGAGTCTCTCTCTCCCTGTGATTGCGTTGATTTTTTTCCGGGTCCTCCGGTTTTTTCCTCCACATTTACAAACCTGCGTTTAGAATATTTTGACCGCTTTGCATTTCCGCACGATGAGCCACTTCGTTGAGCTATCATTTGTGACCAGGTCGCCTCTGAAAAAGAGCTACACAGCTGCGTGGGTCTTACTTGGTGAAATAAAAATAGTTTTATATTCTTTGGGTATTTCGGTAAAGTCACGTTGCGATCTAAACGTCGTAGTTTTTAGTTATTTTCTTTGAACCTATCTACTTGACTTTACCGAAAGACCCAAAGAATATGAATTCCTGCAGTCACGAAAGCTTTGAGTCAAAACTAGTTTTAGTTTAAATAAACGAGTTCTACTTCGTGCGAAGTCACCAGTGGCTCCAGCAACAGAAACGTGCCATTCCCACCACCAAGTCCCACTCGCATAGAGGCGAGCAACAGCACATTGCTCAATCGAGCCGGGAGACGCAGCAACAGCAGCAGCAGCAGCAGCAAGACTCGAACCGGTTCTGAGCGAGGAGCCACTTTACGCACGGCTTGAGGCAGTGGTGCCGGCGAGGTTGGCAAGCCCCCCACGTCCGCCCCCCCCCCCCCCACCAGGTGCAAAATAAATGAAAACGAGGCCGCTTGTCCCATGTCACCCCACTCCTTAGCCCGATACCCGGGCACCCCCCTAGCACCCTCGGCTGCGCACCGCGAAGCTGCGCCACTCGCTTGAAACTTAACCCTCGATCGTGTTTGTGTGTCTATGTTTGGGCCTGGCTCTCATGGCGTCTCGCGCGTGCGCACCGGCGGGTCCCAGACGTCGCAGGCGCGGCAGACGCTGCTGGCCTTGGTGCACGAGGGGACGGGGGCGGTGCGCCTGGCGCTGCACGTGTCGCCCACCAAGCTGCTGTTCGAGTTCTCGCCGGGGGACCCCGGCGGTACAGGGCGCCACCTCGTCTCGTTCGCCGGCGTGCGCGTCCTCGACGCCGCGTGGCACACGCTCGTGATGAGCGTCGCCGGCGACGGAGCCACCCTGGCCGTGGACTGCGGGGTCCCCGTGCTCGCGTCAGTAGCGTGCGATGCGCGCACACCCCCCTCCCTCTCCTCCCCTCCCCTCCCCTTGCCCCCACCCCCCCCCTCCGTCATTTTCATTCTCGTCAACAAGATCATCATCGACTTCAAAGTTTCGTGACTGCAGGAATTCATGTTTTTTGGTGCTTTCGGTAAAGTCATGTAGATAGAAAATATTAATAAAAAACCTCTCTCCGCCAGATGACGACCGCTTGTGTTGCGATTGAAACGTCGTGAGTTTTTGGTTTTTATTACATTTTTATTATTATCATTATTTAATTATTTCATATCTCCGTGACTTTACCGAAAGAACCAAATAATAAGATCATCATCGTCGTCATTGTCATGGTCACATTATCCACACTCATGTCAGCAGTGGGCAGTGCACGCATCCCATCGTCGTCACCGTTGTCATGATCATCATCAACATTGGCACCATTGTCATCATCATTCCACCCATGCAGACGACGATAGCATACTCATCTTTCGGTGCCTGCCATCGTCGTTCACATCGTCATCACGATCATCCCACCCATCCACATGTCAGAAGTGGATGCTTAGCCACACGTGCCTCCCCCATCGCCATCGTCACGTCCCCACCCACGCGCACATCAGCAAGAGCCCACGTGGAGGGTCATGCCTGCGTGGCCCGCGCCAGCCTTGCGAGAGAGGGAGGCAGGGAGCCGCTGGCAGCACCGCCTTTCCCAATGCACCACAGCAACCACGTTTGTGCCTCATCTCTCGTTCTCTCTCGGTGTGTGTGTGTCTGCTACAGGGAGATGGAAACCACCTTCCCGTCCCAGATGAGTGTGCACCGAGCGACATTTTACGTCGGCAATCGCCGCAGGTCGAAGGGCACGTTCACGGTAAGGAACGCTGCAAACCGCATGGCCTCACACCTGTGCTGGCTTGGAACCCATTAACATCGGGCTTACAGACAACGCAAGTTCGTTTCCGGATTAAAAACAATAATAACTTGCAAGAGCCCTTCGCTGCGCGGCGTGGTTTTATTTCCTTATTTGGGAGTTTACCGTTCTGCTGCGCGGTCATGTTTCGCTTTGCGAACGTCCCTTTGAGAATTCCTGGACGCACCGCGCATATCTTCTCAGGTGAGCTGGTGTGTATGTATGTAAAACTTCTTTAGCACCGTACGTGAGCAAACCAACGCTGATCGGAGATGCGTGGGAAGGACCACAAACTTAACGCAAAAAAATCAATTCTACAGAAATGCGTTGTTAATCTAGATGCTCTTAAAAAGGCGCAGACGCACGGCACCCGGACAGCAACACGGATGGGATAGGAGATGCGTTGACTCCGAGTTGCGCCCGCGGACGGGACTGGCTCCTCTCTGGGCGTCCTCTCGAGTTCAGTGTCTCGCGCCGCGATGCCCCCGGCCTCCGGGCGGCCGTGGTTCGATGCTTGCGACGCGTGCCAGCGCTGCCCCGCTCTGACACAGACTCGTGAACGATTCCGAGGCAAGCTGCGTGACCTCCTCACGTTTCGCCGGCCTTTAAAAGCATTGCTGCGGGCGTGAGTGACGTTTATTGGCCGCGAAATTGTCTGTTTTAGCGTGCTCCCCCATGGCGTTTTATTTTTTGTCTCCGCGGCTGCGTGTCGAAGCCTCGGACAATTGAATGATTTTAAGATGTACTCAAAAGCGGCACCGGTGACGGGCATCATCTTGATGCAACGCCTGCACATTTGACTTGGCGATGGGGAAGCCAGTAAGCGCTGTCGAAATGCTTCGTTAGGCGCAGTCACTTCACGGGTAATCCCTCCGTTGACATGGCCCACGGCCCAACCAGTTTGGCAAACATTGTCAGATGCTCGCCTCGCTCCCGTGAGTGCCACGTGTTGATGAGGCAATTCCACTCGAAGGCCGACAAAGTGCGAACGATAACAACACGCCACGGACGAATTAACGTGCATCATAGATGTCGTTCAATTACAGTATATCTTTTTTATTCCGACATCAACTCATCCATTCTGTCACCGCCATCATTTATCTCGTCCTTTCCTCCATCTCCCCCGCACATCTTGAGCGCCTCCCCTCCCCTCCTGCTCCTTTACAATTCAGTGGCGAATGTTTTGGCGCTTGTTGTTTCATGTTGGATATGCGTGTGCTCCGATCTGAAGGTCTGTGGTGCATGAAAGATAACGCGCAGTGTTCCTACATCGTTCGCCGTCGTGCAAAGACGGTGGCCACCGGATCGTGCGCGGCGCTTCCAGACGCGCTTCTGCCACTGTCTGGAACGCTCTTCCTTCAGATATTAGGAAGCCACTATGCACTTTTGAATCTAGATCGAAAGCTCATTTATTTTAGAAGTGCTGTTTGTGTTCAATTTGTTGCCTTTACCCCGCACCTCCGATTAGCACGGTTGGCTACGTATGGTGCGAAAGAAGCTCAAAATATATACAAATTAGAGAGAGACCAGGTAAAAGTGTGACAGGTCTCCCGTGGCCCAGGAGTAGAGATACGTCTCAAAGTGGAACATCCCTGGAGCAAAGGCTTCGCTCTGCGAGCTTACCTTTCGCCCACTGATAAGAAAACAAACAGTCTCCCTCACCTTCCCTTACTCAAACAAAATAACAAAAAATTAACCCGTAAAAACAAAGTTTTTCACTATAAATCCTTTATATGCGTGTTCAATGGGCCACAACCCAGCCCACATTGGTCTTTGAAACGGGCGGCTAGAGTCCTCTCGTCCTCTGGCTTGAGATGGTTGCCACCTATGGGTCAGATGATTGCCTGCCACCATTAAGCAATTGGTAATTAAATATAATTTTTTTTTGCTAAAAGTGTAAAATTTTGGAATTTTTTTTCACGAAAATAAATTGTCACGCACAACGAGTCTGTGTGCAAAATGTCAGCTCGATTGGATCACGGGAAGTGGGTTAAAAAACGACCAAAAGATTTGCACGGTCGTAAGCGCGCAAGCAAGCAAGCAAGTGAACTTAATATAAAGAATTTAAAAACAATAATTGCAATCGTAAGATGTTTTAGATATATCTTTACTTGGCCAAAAATATCAGCTGAAAAAGTATTACCCATGCCCCCCCAACCCGCCCCACTGGGTGGTGGTGGCGGCGAGATGTTAACTCCCCCGCTTGGTATACAGGAGGTCGTGGGTTCGATCCCGACCTTGACACCTGTGTATTTGGAGTTTGTGTGTTCTCCATGTGGTCGCGTGGAATTTTTTTCGGGTCATCTGCTTTTCCCCTCCACATTTAGAATCAACCAGGTAAGGTGCTGACTGCTGTGTTAGTCGACTCTCTGTGTTGTATTGCATTGTATTTCTAAGCTCACTAGGTTTGTTTTCTACCTGATGACGATTGCTTGTGTTGCAATCGAAACTTCGTATTCTATTATTGAATTTATTTTCTTTCTACGTGACTTTACCGAGAGAACCAAAGAGTAATCAACATACGTTTAGAGTATTTGGCTGATACAAATGTCCACGTGATAAGCCACTTCACTGGGCTGTTATTCGTGGCCAGGTCGCTCCTGAAACAGAGCCACGTGGGGGCCTCACCTGGTAAAGCAAATAAAAATAATAAAATAATAAAAATAAAACATAATAAAATAAGTATCACGACGTTTCGGCCACAACGCAAGCAGCCGTCCTCAGGTGAAAAACAGGTCTGTCGACAGTTTAGAGGGCAGACCTGTTCTTCACCTGAGGACGGCTGCTTGCGTTGTGGCCGAAACGTCGTGATAATTATTGTATTCTGTTTTATTTTTATTATTTTATTATTTCCCTTCTACGTGACTTTACCGAAAGAACCAAGAAGATTAATCCCTGCAGTCACGAAAGCTTTAAATCGAAATTCAAATTAAAATAGTTTGCACTTTTAGCAGTTGGCAACGTCAGCGAACATCGTGGCTTGAGGGGCGCCCGAAGTCAGCGGTCACTCACTGAGCGCGCCCTCATCCCCTGGTTTGTGTTCCCTCGCCAGGGGCTGCTGAGGCAGCTCGTGCTGCTGCCGGGCGCCGACGCCACGCACATGCTGTGCCCGAGCCCTGATCCGCAGACGGCCGCACTGCGCATCCCCCCGGCTCTCGCCCTCATCCCACCTGGGCCCCCTCGCAGCCGCACTCCCTTCGGTGAGATCACCCCGCCCTCACCCCACCACGCACTCACCCTGCCCTCTAAACTAAACAAAAACATTTTTTTTTATTGTACCAGGTAAGGCTCACTCAGCTATTTTCTTTTTTTAGAAGCGACCTGGCCACAAATGATAGCTCAACGAAGTCGCTGATCATATTGAGATTCATAGCAGCAAACTATTCTTAACGCGTGATGTTGATTCTAAACGTGGAGAAAAAACCCAGGGGACCCAGAGAAAAACCCACACGACCACGGGGAGAGAGAATAGGCAAGCTCCAAATATACAGCAGGCGTCAAGGGTTGGGATCGAATACACGGATTTCTGCATACCAGGCGAGGTAGTTAACTAGTTGACATCTCCTAGCCACCGTGGCGCCCCTCTCCCTGCCCTCTGAGAGTTATGAAAGGAGCCGGCAGGCGTTGTGGGGTTTCCGTTGGGAAGGGTTGGGGTTCGGGCCGGAGATGCCCGGTTACCACCGGAAAACGACGTTATCAGCAGAAGCCTTTATTCCCAGCCGCAATCAGGTAACCCCAGCGGAAAGCCCTTTATGCCAAAAGACAGGGAATATTTCCAGTTTTTTTTGAAGGGACAGAGATTCAAAGAGCGAGCGCTGATGGCAGCGGCAGATGGGAATCTCATAACTATAAACAGGTGAGCCCTGCCCTACAGCACGCCGACGGTCTCACACCCACACACACACACACCAGAGGCAAAGATTCCTTTGGAGGATGTTGGGACAAGTGCTGTTGGTGAGCACCTATTGTGTGCCTCGAATGACACACGTGGGTGTCGTGGCGTTTTATGGCTGAGTCGACCTAGGGGAGGCCCGGGACGGGTTCAAATATTTGCCACTGTTATTGGTCGTGAGCGGGAATCAAACTCGGTTCAGCATGGGGATAGGGCAGTGCGATAACCACGACGCCACCGCTCCCGACAGACACACAACCAGATGTAGACAAAGAACAAACACACAAAGACCCCCGTATAGCCTCAGCAGACTGTTGGGGCAAGTGCTGTTAGCAGGCATGTATGAAGGCTGGCACGGCACACGAGGGGGTGGGTGGCCAACACCACATCCGGCAGCCTTTGTCTCATTTGAGGCTGAGTCGACCTAGGAAAAGCCCGGGACCGGTTCAGATAATCATCACCGGTGTTGGCCGTGAGCGGGAATCGAACTCGGGTCGTCGGGTTCGTAGCTCAGCGCGCCAACCGCTGCACCACCGCTCCCCACACTAGCCGTAGACACAGACACACACAACGCACTCGCCGTCCAACAGGCGTGTGGCTCTGACAGACTGCCCAGACAGGTTGGAAGAGGATGGTGTTTTCCACTCTTTGTCCCAACCGCACGTAATCTCTGTATTGGCACGAGGCAGTGTGTCTTCTGGAAAGATGAGATATATTCCTGTGCACAGTGCCTCCACTGCTCAGATGGGATCTATTCGACTGTCGTGTGTCTTTTGGTGAGATGGCATCTGTCCCTTCCGCAGTGAAGCGCAACTCGAGGGCTGCATCTATACGACAGCGCATAGCTTACATGCAATCGGGTTGTTGTGTTTTTGTCCACTCACGTGCTGTTATTGAAATATTACATTATCGTTGGGGGGGGGGGGGGGGTGGGGGATTGGGGGGGGGGCAGTGGTGTGTTGGTTAACGCACACTGCGTTCTAGAACCAGTGATCTGATGGAGAATGATATCCGAACTGGTTCTGGGGTCTCTGCTCTCTCACCAGTCGGCACGGGATCAGTGTGATAAATAACAGAACAAAAGACCCATTGGCTCACCCAGTTGTAGGGGGCTCTCTCCTCCAGTAACTACCTGAGAAGTAGCTGAAATGCATGTGTATATGTTGAACTTCTTTCGCACCGTACGTAGCTAACCGTGCTAAGTGGAGGTACTAAATCAGGAAGTGCGGCTAATCGGAGGTGCGGAAATGTCAAATTAACGTGCAGAGCATTAATGCTGTGGACGCGCGTGGAAGGCTGTGCGCAGCATCAATGCTGGCAACATGCAAACGATCTACAAAAGCTGCTTGACTTGACAATGCATTTCCACGACACCGTCTAAGTGCAGTGCGCAATGCACTACGTCTCTCCAAGACTTGAGCCGTACACTCCATTAGTCCCGTAGGGTCAGAGTGCTGTGTGCTTGGTGGCACGGACAGAGTAACGCAACGCAGAGCCCTCTTCACGGGGCGCGCAAGCAGCGTTGATGAGAGCCGCTGAGTCCCCGCTCGCATTGCAGCAAAGTGCTGCAATGCGAGCAGGCGGGCCGGCGTGCTGGGAGCGATGGGTTAACTTACCAATATTTAACGATTTTTTTTTTATCTTACTAGGTAAGGCCCACTGAGCTATATAGCTCTTATTCAGAAGTGACCTGGCCACAAATGATAGCCCAACGAAGCGGCTTATCGTGTGAACATTGATAGCAGCCGAAAAAAACCCCCGCAAATGCGCGATGTTGCTTCTCAAAGTGTAGGGGGGGGGGAGAAAGAAAGAACCCGGAGGACACGTCAACGGGGCGAACCGCTCGCGGGGCCCAGGGGCCGCGCTCGCGCGCCTCGTGAGTAGGACAACGCGCGAGGAATGCGTGTCATCGCCAATATCCACTACATTTCCTCCTCGGCAGATGTTTTCCGCGTTTGGCAACGGGCAGCCAGGGCCCCCCCTCCCCCTTCCCCCCTCCCCCCGTCTCTCCACTTGCCGTTGAAACCTCGGCATGCTCGCGCTCGGGCCGCGGTCTCCGCGCCGCCACGCGTGGCTTCACGTCCTCTCCCTTGTGCTCGTCGGCGCCCTGCGACCGCCAGAGACGGACCTCCGCATCACCCTAGGAGGGACGCCCCGCTGCGACGGCGGCTTCGCCGGCAGGGTCTGGTTCGACGCGCGGAAGAAATCCCTGCGTCTGTGCAACGGCACCCACTGGGCGTCCTTGTTCCGAGGTGACCGCTCGCGAGAAGCACGCGCGCCTAGACACGGACACGACACTCGCGGGCCGACGCGTAACCCCTGCAGATGCGAAACGAACTCGGGGCAGCTTTAAAGGCTTGGCCGTGTGAGAGCGTGTGTGGTTTGTGCGGTCCGTCGCACGTCTTGCTAAACCGCCGCACGCACCCGCGCGGCTCCACGAGCCGTTGCTCTTGACGCCTGGTTGTGTAAACGTTGTTCGTTATGAACACTTTCCGGCGTTATTATTATAATTTTTTTTTGAGGACAGTGATCTCGGGTAAATATGAGATATTTTCGGATAATAAGTTTGAGCCGATGTGGTGCCTGTGGCTCGTTGGTTAAATGTGAATCTCTCTCGATGAGAGCTCCATTTCTTTCCGACTTTTGGCATAAATTTACCAATGGCTCCATCACCGTTCATGGTGGGGAGGGGCGGGGGGGGGAGAGCCAACGGGACGTGTTTTTTTACCATTTCCAACAAGATGTCAATCTAGAGCGAGGGGTCGGAAACCAAAATAACAAGCAGAGCCATTTGTTTGGGGGGAAATTCGGTAACAACAAACCCACCCCGCCCAAAAAAATATTTCAAGAACGTTCAATGTGCACGTGAATGCGCAACGGTGGTGGTTCTTTACTAAAGAGCGGTCACGAAGGCGGTCCCCTAGAGAGCCGAGTGCATGCGGCTCCGGTGCTGCAGGTTGCCGACCCCCTGATCTAGAACAAAAAATGTAAAACTCAGAAAACAGCATGATTTTAAAACGTATTAAGACGTGAATAAAGCATTGATACAGTAATATAACCGTGAATGTGAGCTACACACTGCATGTGCGTCGACGCTGCGTTGGTCTCGGGGCGAACTGACTGCCGTAACCGTTTGGCATGTTTTATTCGGGCCAGCTGGGGAGAGACTCAATTACATTGACGACCACCAGAACCTGGTGGCCAACTCGGGGACGCGGGACATTGAGGTGTTTGAGATCAAGAACGTCGGCGTGTTTGCCGCCGTGGCGAGCGACGACGCCAATGCGGGCTCCATCATCTTCAAGTGGAGCAACGGAACGTTCCAGACCTACCAGGTCATCCAGACCAACAAGGCGGAGAAGTGGGAGTTCTTCACGATCGCTAAAGACGTGCGTCCGCTTTTGGCTTTGCCGGTTATTTCCCCCCGATGTATTGCTGCGTCGTTACCAGGTCTCTTCGCAGGGCCTTTTCTGCCACGGTGGCTAGCAGATGTTAACTACCTCGCCTGGTATAAAGGAGGTCGTGAGTTCGATCCCGACCCTGATGCCTGTTGTATATTTGGAGTTTGCGTGTTCTCCCCCCCCGTGGTCATATGGATTTTTCTCCGGGTCCTCCAGTTTTCCCCCCCACATTCAGAATCATGCGTTCAGAGTGTTTGGCTGCTATAATGTCCACGTTATAAGCCACTTTATTGGGCTATCAATTGTGGCCAGGTCGCTTCTGAAAAAGAGCGATATAGTTCAGTGAGAATTACCTGGTAAAATAGAAGAAAACAATTGTTCAGTTTAAAATAGTTTGTGTCCAACTAAAGGGATACTGCCGGAGACCCGGTTGAGGATCGCTGACCCACATGACAGGAGAATGTCAAATATGGCCCTCTGGGCGAGGAGTGGATCTTCTCTTGCCCCACTCGTCAGGATGTCTGCGGCTGTACGAGGCTGAGGCCGGGGGGGGGGGGGTTGGGTGGTGACCACAGGTCCTCGTGGCTTGTCATCAGATCGACCGCTACTGTCGAGACTAGAAGATGAGAAGGGAGATCGCTTCGGAGGGGGAGGGTGGAGCGGGGGGGGGGTGCTTTGCCAGGAGGGACCCTGAGGGTTTCGAGCCTCAGGGTGGATGCTCCCATTTGACTTGCGGTGCTTCCCGCACAGTCACCGGCCCCCTCCATCAGCACGCCGCGATCGCTCCCCTCGCGATGCTCACTCGGCTGAGCGAGCGCCGTTGCAGGGTTAAGAGATTTGAGCTGCCACCTGCGGTGTTCTCGGCTAGAGATTGAACCTGGGTCACGGGGAGAATCAGCACGGTGCACAAAACCACGATGCCGCCGCTCTCTGATACACACGCACGCAACGCACGCGTACAGACGCACGTGAGATCCACGCGTGTGCTTCGTGCGGCAGTCGTACCTGGCCGTCGCCAACCTGGGCAGCGACGCGAGCGGGCAGGAGTTCTCGGTGGTGTACAAGTGGAACCGGCGCCAGCGCCTCTTCGTGCCGTACCAGCGCATCGTCACGCACAGCGCCCGCGACTGGGAATCGTTTCGCATCGGCGGCGAGACCTACCTGGCAGTGGCCAACCACGCAAAAGGTGCCCTGCTTTGTCGCACACACACACTAGTACATCTATCCAGAACTAACACTTTTGAAAAATGTATTTTACCAGGTAAGGCCCACTGAGCTATTCTTTCAGAAACGATCTGGCCACAAATGATAGCTCAATGAGGTGGCTTATCAAGTGCAAATTTACAGCAGCCAAATAGACTCTAAAAGCGTGTTTCTAAATGTGGAGGGAAACACCGGAAGACCCGGAGAAAAATCCACTCGACCACGGGGAGAACATGCAACCTCCAAATATACTGCAGGCGTCAGGGTCGGGATCGGGAGCGAACCCACAACCTCCTGCATAGCAGGCGAGGTAGTTAACATCTCGCCACTGTGGCACAGCGTGAGTCAACCGCTATTCTCCACTAACTAGCGGTGATGTGACCACGGTAAATTGTGGCCAGACTCTGTGCAAAATAAATACACATGCACGGCCGCCTTTGTCTCCAAGGGGGCGATGTTTACACACCTCACTAGGTACTCATTTGAGGCTATAGAAATCCTTAATTTCGATTGGATCATTGGGGTTTATTAGTAATAAATCGGCATTTTGCGACCCCCACTGCCACGTTGTAGCATATTATTACGTGCCAGGGACTTTATTAGAAGATAGGACAATAGTCTGAATCCATAATTGCCAATAAATAACGGCAAAGCAGTTATAAGTGACTCACAGAATTGTGCACAGTTGCGTATACAGTACACGACTTTCCCGAAGGCATTCACCTTCAGCGAGCGCGATGTCGATCACACACGGTTCGAAATCGACCCTCGATCAATGGCTGCGCTATCGCCACACACGCGTCGAATAAAAAGCAAGGAACAAGTCCTTACTTTCTAACAACTCCTCTATAATTTTTCATTGTTGGAAGGGTTGCCCCCCCTACCTGAAAATCCTGGCTCCACCATTGGCTGAGTCGACCAAGGGGAGGCCCAGGATTGTTTATATATTTTCGTAACTGGTGTTGGCCATGAGCGGGAATTGAACCTGTGTTTGTAGTGCAGTGAAACCACACTCCACGGCTTAAAGAAGAGTGACTGGCTTTGGCTTTGGCCAGTCACTGGCTTTGGCCAGTCACTCACTCACACACTCACACCCACTGCCATAGAGCATCATGAACACGGGAAAAATAATATCAATGGGAAGCCAGCCCGTGCCATCTCATGGGTTCAGAAACCCAGAGATGCCAGGTGCTGCCCACGTTGTGCCCAGCCAGCAGTCATTAAATCCATGAAAATTAAATGAGAGGCCATTACAACTGCGCTGTTGCCTGTGTTGTATCATTCCCCACTTGGCGAAGCCAGCGTAGTCCGTGGTCAGGCTTGCCAACAATGTTCGGCTACAGCTGATATCTCCCGTAACCCACTTGGGCCAGCAGTGCGCACACGGAAACCATCCCCCGATATAACGGACAGCAAATGCAAAACCTGACGATTAAAACCGATCGTGGTTTTTTTTCAATATCAACAACAAAACAAGTAACCGTCGCGCGATGACGCCCGCAGACCAGAACCTCCTGACGGACAGTGTCATCTACAAGTGGAACTGCCACGAGCGGCGCTTCGACGAGTTCCAGCGCGTGCCCACGGCCGGCGCCTATGACTGGGAGTTCTTCCGCGTCGGGGCCTTCTCCTTCCTGGCCGTGGCCAACACCTACGACGGCGCCTCCACGCGCGTCGAGTCGCGCGTCTATGTGCTCCAGACTGGCAGCTTCGTCTTCTTTCAGGCCATCGAGGTACCCGGCCTCGTCACGTCCTCGTCGCCGCCGGGTTTGCGCTGCCGCTCTGTGCCACCCCAGAGTCCGCCCCCACTGTGGCTTGGGGCCTCGTATCGGGGCGGCGCAGGTGGCGAGATGTTTACTACTCCGCCTGGTATACAGGAGGTCGTATAGATCCCGATCCTGACGATGCCTGCTGTATATTTGGAGTTTGCGTGTTCTCTCTCCCTACGGTCGCGTGGATTTTTCTCCGGGTCCTCCGGTTTTTCCCTCCACATTTAGAATCAAAATGTGCGTAGAGTATTTGGCTGTCATAAATTTTCACGCGATAAGCCACTTCGTTGAGCTATTATTTGGGGCCAAGTCGCTTCTGAAAAATACATATATTGCTGAGTGGGCCATACCTGGTAAAACAAAGTAAAAAGTTTCGTTTTAGTATCTCTACAACGGGCAGCAGAATTAATTCTGATGAACCTGCTGAATTAATCAAAAGAGGCCATACAGGTTCATTCTCTACTTGGTGGTGAAACTGCAATGGGGCCCAGACGCCGGGCTGCGCAGTGCGTAGCCAATCTGACAGGGCGACCCCATTGCATTCCATACACCTGGCCATATCTATGTATGTTGAACTTCTTGCACACAGTACGTAGCCACCTGTGCTAATCGAAGGTGCGCACATGGCCTACGCCAATCACTCTATGCCGCAGCATTAGATCTAACTCACCACGTGGTACGCTACGTATTGCCGTACGTGTTTCACTGCGTCCAGCTTTTACGCGCATCGGCTCCCTGCGGTTGGACTCGAGAGTAAAGTGTCGTCAGCGTGTGCGTGCGTACAATTATGACGAACTTATCTTGAGTGCGGGAGGGCGCGTGGATCCCCCTCTTTATCTCTATCTCTACGGAGCCCTCGCATGCTCACAAATGTCTACAGTAACTTCTGAGGTTGCCTCCGGCTATCCGGCATCTCGGCTGTTATCACACGCTTATCTTATCTTTGGCACCTCCACGTGTGTAACTTTCATGTCTTTTGCCCGAGCGCACGGCTCTGCGCGAAAGGCCTTTCAACTCCTGACAGCGACCACCACCATCAGGGCCTCTAGAAACCCGCAACAAGGCACCGGGGTTGTGGCATACAAAGCATCGCGGTTTGTAGGTTCCGGCACTCTGAACACAGCCGGTGCGGTTTGTGCGCACTGACACGCTAAATGTGAACGTGTTCCCCACTCGCAAAAGCAAATCAGACTGAACTTGCGCCTAATTGTGCTTTTACATAACAGAGGGGTTTTTTTCGTTGGATTAGATTACGTAAAAATAAATGTGTCATTAAACTCGCCACCACCCGACTCAGCCAATCAGTAAAGTTTGTCACGTAAACAAAACGTGCAAATTAGTTACTAGTTCAGCACACTGGTGTGTTCGAGAATAAACCCACAGCATTTATAATCAGGTGATCTAACCAAACAAAAAACCTCTATTATGGATGATATTGGGTCGCTAAACCCTTGGTGTTAAATTGTACTTTTGAGGATTCTTTTGTTATTGATTCTGACCTCTAGCCGAACCCACGAGAAAGAGAACGCTGTTAAACACAATGACGTAGCGGCGACGTTGAGAATCAAAACGTGGAAGGGTTGCGCAAAGGTGCCCGTGTGCAGTGACCGTTGCCAGCGAGGCTGCCTCCCAGTCATAGGGGTAGATCTTTTGTCGGGGCCCTTAGGCAAGTGGCAGTGGTGTAAATTGCGCTGATTGGCGTATTGTCTTGCCCGCTGACAGGATAGATTGCCCCCCCCCCGGTTGGCTGCTTCCGGGGCCCCCTGTGTTATGCCGCACTCTGCTCGCGATGGCGGAGGTCACGTCTCAGCTGTGTGGCGGCGGTGATATCTGCCAGAAGGAAGGGATGGGTTTTGCAAGATGAGTGCCTGCTCGGTCACCCAGAGGAGCTGCGTCTCAATGGGATGAAGGGGGTGGCACATGAGGGGCAGTGTCCATTAGGGGGCACGTTCTCTCATAGAGCCTCCCCCATGGAAACACCACGAGAGAAACGGAGTCGCTCATTGCTCATTTGGGTTGGTTGAGTCTCGTGGCTCGAAGCTCGACATGGTGGGGGGATTTGCTGGCAGGTTTAGCAGATGTTGAGTGAGCGAGTGAGTCAGAGAGTGACTGAGCGAGCAAATGAGTGATTGAGTGAACAAGTGAGTGAGAAAGTGAGTATGTGAGCGACTGAGTGTGTGAGGGAGTGAGTGAGCAAGTTAGTGAGCGAGTGAGCGAGTAAGTGAGTAAGCGAGCGAGTGAGTGTGTGAGTGAGTGAGAAAGCGAGTGTGAGAGTGAGTGGACGTGCGCGTGAGTATGAAAGTGAGTGAGTGAGCAAGTCAGTGAGCAAGTTAGTGTGTGTGTGTGGGAGCGAGCAAATGTGTGAGTGCGCGAGTGAGTGAACGATTGAGTGAGTGCGTGAGGGAGCGAGCGATGCGTGAAGGGAGGATACTCACCCATACAGGTTCAGCGGGATGTCCACCACCTCGGTCGCGACCCATGTCCCGTGGTGCAGAGGCCGTGATGTCCGCTTGTCCGCCCGCAGACGTGCGGTGCCACCGACTGGGAGGCGTTTACGATCGAGGGCAGGACGTTCCTGGCCGTCGCCAACGGCGTCAACTTCGGGCCCCACATCATGAACACGAGCGAGTACGCCATCAACTCGACAATCTACGAGCTCAACGTGGCCGAGCTCATGTTCGTCAAGTTCCAGGACATCCTCACCTACAGGTGAACCCGCGCCGGGCGTGTGCTCCGCTACCCCCGCCAGACGCCTCGACGGCTGGCGGGACCGCGCATGTCCACGAGCCTCCGGCACCTTTTAATAAAGCGGCAAATCACCACCGCGAAAATTAGAGGCCTGGCAAGCGGAGATTAGCGCGTAATCCGCTAATTTCACGAAGCCCGAACGCAACCGACTCGTCCACCGGCCAAACGTGACCCCGGCTCCCGGTCCGCGTGAATCACGTGCCTAGCTCCAACGCCTTCAGGGGGGACAAGTAAATGTGGATACGACGGTTCTAGTTTTGTGTCCTGCGCTGGTGAGTTTGTCGCGCGATGATTAAATAGTTGGATTCCCTGAGCTTTAGATTTGTATCGCTTGAGGAGGCCGAGTGGCTCAGAGGTCAGAGCACTGAGCTGACACCGCTGGGGCCCTGGGTTATAATCCAGACAGCGGCAGCCTGTGATGATGAAAACCAGATCGTGACGGCCCAAATGACCGTTACATTAAATATGGTGCTGCACTTAATTTGTCTTATAATCAAGGTCTGAGAAGTAAATAAATTTGTGTTTGATTGGCATGTGATGAACATCACTCTCAGTGGCAGAGTGGGTGGAACATTCTGCCACATGCTTTGGGGACCAGAGGTCACTTGAAAGTGATCTCAGGGGGTACAACTTTATTTTAGTATTTTTCATTATACCAGGTAAGGCCCACTGAGCTGTATAGCTCCTTGTCCAGAAGCGAGCTGGCTACAAATGATAGCTCGCCATGTGGAAATTTATAGCAGCCAAACACTCTAAACGTGTGATGTCGTTTCTAAATGTGGAGAGAAAACCGGAAGACCCGGAGAAAAATCCACACCACCATGGGGAGAGAGGACATCCAAACTCCATATATGCAGGCGTCAAGGTCAGGATCGAATCCACGACCTCCTGCATACCAGGCGCTACACCACTGCTCCCGCACAGGGGTGCCGCGGTGGTGAGACGTCAACTACCTTGATTTGAAGCTTTCGTGACTGCAGGAATCCATACTCTTTGGTTCTTTTGGTAAAGTCACGTAGGTAGAAAAACTAATAGATCACGGCGTTTCGATCGCAACACCGTCATCAGGTGTGAAACATACACAGCAGGAGGACTGCTGACGGTTGCTTGTGTTGCGATCGAAACGTCGTGATCTATTCTTTTTTCTACTTACGTGACTTTACCGAAAGAACCAAAGCGTTTGTTAACTACCTTCTGAAAAATAACTTCATAGCTCAGTGGGGCCGTACCTGGTAAAATAAAACAAATATGGAACAAAATGCATACCTCTGAGAGCCCTTTCAAGTGACCTCTCATCCACAAATCAGGTGGCCAGCATTTCCCCAGCCACTCTGCCGCCGAGATCAATGTCCATCGCACGACAATCACACAGATACATTGAATTGTTCAGAGCAGTGGCTAGCTGTACGCACGCACCGAAGGAAACCCTCCTCACACGGCCGGCGGGCATGGACACAGAGAGCCACCCTCGTCACACCACGAGGTGGCAATGTGTTCCACGAGGTTCCAATACACCCCCCCCTCCCCACAACGTTCAACCGTTGATTTGTTTTCCCAGCGCCACCGACTGGGAGTTTTTCACCGTTGGCGATGAAAAATACCTCATCGTCGCCAACTCGTTCGACGGCTCAAGCTACTCGTTAAACAGTGTTATATACAGGTGAGTACTCGCCCGTGACGTCGACGAGGTTGGTATCATGTCATCGCGCGGAGCCATCGGCGAGTCGTCGTCCGGATAGCGTGCTCCGTTGTGAAAAAAATATATGCAGAGGATGATCCATTTATAGGTACCCGCCCTGACAATAACGGGGAGAATTGATGTGGAGTACAACGAGTCTCGTTTGAAAGTCTCGACACGTCCCCCAAAAAAACTCTACGCGACTCATTTGCGTGCTTTTAACGCTCTGCCGAAGCGTGCTGCCACCTTATCACTCTGCCCCCCCCCCCCCCCGCGTAAGATACGGAGCCGTCGCTTTCACGATACTCAATCGCCTGTCGAGAAGGAAAGCAAAAGAGGGTCGTTAGAAATCAGTGGGGGTACCTATATATGGATCGCCCTGTACGAGGGCGGTCGGTGTTTTTTTCTCCGCGAGAGATGCAGCGTTTGCGCGAGGCTCATGCGATGCAGCCTCGAGAATTCACTAACGATCCTTAATTGAGTTGGCATTGATCGGTAATGATGGCATTTAAGGGGAGTCGCTCAATCTGTGCCCCCTCGGGGCCAGATAAGGCCGGGGTCCTTTAGGGGCTCTGGCCCAGGGCCTAGAAGTTTGAGAGCCCAGCCAAAACGGTCGAATGCAGGCACTGTGATAAACCCTCATTTGGAAAGGAAACCCATAGACCTCACTATGCTGAACAGGGGCAGTTATGGGCCGACATGAAAAGGGGTTTTGTCCGTTTTCACTTTGGTTCGGCTTTATAATACTCACCTCGTGTATTTAGAAACCGGAGCTGAATAGCCAAGGTGAATAACGACGGAGCGTTTGACATCGGCCATGGGTGGTGGTAGAGAGTATTTATTTTTTAAGTCGAAGCGATCCGCTCTCCAAATGATCACTGATGCAGCACTCATCTCCCGTTTACAGCCATGAGCCAGCGGTGGAAATTCCACATTCCTATGCCGGGGTGGGGGGGGCAGTCTATCCACAGGCCAACCGCTGTTGACTGCTCTGCAAAGTGGCGCTCGTTTTCAGAGGCGTAGCTAGGGGGGGGCAGGGGGGTACATATGTCCCCGGGCGCCAAGGTAAAGGGGCGCCAAAATGAGGCTTATGACGTTACATTATAACTTATTGCGGCGGGCGCGGCATCCTGAAACTACTGCACAAATCTACACCTCAACCTTAAAGTTTATATATCCCGCCACACACAGCCTACATGTCATGTAATTATATTTTGGTATGTGATTAAACGGAGGGGGCGCCAATTTAATAGTTGGTCCCCGGGCACAAAATATCCTAGCTACGCCACTGTTCGTTTTTTTGTCTCGACCCTGGAGGAGTTGAGAACTCACGACCACCTCCCTCTTGCGTGCCGCTCCCGCAGACCACTCGGCCAGCCTGCCCGACTGGCAGGGAAGGAATTGAGCAAACAAAAGAGGTGGCGGGGGGGGGGGGGGCGCATCGAATCAGCACCGGGGCCCCCTTTAAAACTCAACCCCCCTCTCTGCCGTGGTTCGGCGGGCGCGTGTGTAACGCGTGCCCCACTCCGCGCGTGCCCCCCCCCCCCCCCCCACAGGTGGCAAGGCTACGAACGCTTCGTGCCGGTGCACCGCCTGCCCACGGTGGCGTGCGCCGACTGGGAGAAGGCCGTCATCGGGGACCAGCGCTACCTCCTCTACTCCAATGCGCACGACAAGGTGTCCAAGGTGCTCAGGCTCAACGTGTCGTGAGGGAGGGTTGGGGGGGTGGGGGGAATGAGCGGTTGTGGGAGACGCGAAAGCCGTGGTGGTGGGGGGGGTGGCAGGGGTGCATTTGGAACTCGGCGGTATCCTCACTGCCCCCCCCCCGCCCCCCGCGTGGCTCGCATCGCGCTGGACGGGCAACTGAGATGCACCCTGAGGCCCGTGACGTCAACCATTACAAGCAGGAGGTTTTTAACAAAACCTCTATAAAAAATATATATTTTATTTATGCTTTTCAACAACAGCAGTACGGAACCGAAGTGGACGGTTCAGTGGGCGATGGGGGAAACGCGTCGACAGGCAGCTAGCTGTGTTACCAGCCGTGATCTAGGAAACTGGATGGGAAGCTGGAGAGGGGGGGCGGGCAGGGAGGGATGAGAAGAAAATCGGGGAATAGTCAAGGAGGGGACTGGGGAAGAAGAAGAGGAGAGTGAGCGGGACGGGGGTAGGACGGGGATTGTTTTGAACGCTGCTGCTGCTGCTGTTGTTGTTGCGTCTCCACGCTGCGTCTCGTCGCCATGCCCTGGTGAGCCGAACGCATCGCTGCTAAGGAACCGCCGGACATGAGCCCTTGCCGTGCCGCCGGATGTTAGCGGGGCGACGTTAGCGGGGCGACGTTAGTGAGAGGACGTTAGCGTGTGGACAGCCGCCCGATGTTGTCCTCCTCGATGGCGCTTCGATGCAGGTGCTGCTTGCGCGCGGTGTACGATTTGTACGTACATTGAACTTCTTTCGCACCATACGTAGCCAACCGTGCCAATCGAAGGTGCGGGGCAAGGGCAGCTAAAACAGCACTCACAGTCGTCAGCGTCTCTTACCGGTTGCACAAAGCCAACATTTGGCACGTCTGCTGAAAGACAAAATTAGTTTTAACCAACGCATTCAGGTGTAAATACATTCACTATAAATAATAATGAGAATAATTTCCACGACTACAATGCTATGTTTTCATATAATATATCGGATTATATTGTTAATATTATGGAATTGTAAGGAACTATGTCGTTGCTACATTTAATATATGCTGGCTAGCGGTGTGCTTTTAAAAGCCAGGGCCACCACGCCCAAGCAATCAGTTGCGCAACCAAATCACTCTCAAATTTCAAGAGACTTAACCGTCCGCAACTGCTTAGTCCACATCTGAGCGAGCAGTTGCGCAATACAGAAAAACTAAACGGTACATTTAAACAGTCGCTGCAAATAATCATGAACATGATTCATGACGTGCACGTATTTCAGGAATCGGACGCAATATTCTATCGGGAACTCAGAGGCGCAGAGCCAAAGCTCAAAGTCCTTCATACACCAGCCTACACAGTTGATAGAGCCTGGATCAGGTGAGAGCCTGGATCAGGTGAGAGCCTGGACAGGTCAGAGCCTTGAGCTGATGCATGAAGGTGGATGATGGTGCTCACATGCTGCTAAAAATTTGCAGCAGTGAGAGAGAAAGTTGCAGACGGCCACTGCCGGTGTAGCTATGGGGAAACACCGCTCAGCCAGGATGGCGCTAGTGCTGGATGCGATGAGCCGGTCGTTCGGTGAGCTCCGTAGGAAGCTCAGTGGCCCTTACCTGGTAAAATGAAAAAAGCATTAGCTGTCCTGTATCCTTGAATTCATGGGGAGCCAGTGCAAGGTTTTTAGCCATGGAAACATCGTAGTCCTTAGAGCAGATCGCTTCAAAATGGAGTCTGTTTCTACTGTGAGAAACCACTTTGTGCAACTGCTCGTATTTGGCCGCAGATATCAGTTGCGCGCAATAGATTGCTGCAATGAGAGGTATACTGGATGTGCTGTGCCAGGTGCGGATAGATTTCTTGGTTGCCAAACCGGGACAGAGCCGGCTGAAATAAAGGCCGGCCTCTCGCCTAGAGGACCATAGACCCACACCGGGGAAGGGTGTTTGGCGCATCGCCACGTGTTGTCACGTGTCGTCGTGTTGTCACGTGTCGTCGCGTCATCGCGTTGTCACGTGTCGTTACGTCGTTATGTTGTCACGTGTCATCGCGTTGTCACGTGTTATTGCGTCGTTGTGATGTCACGTTTCAACGCGTCATCGTGACGACACGACGGTTGCGATGGTCGCGAGTGCAATATGTCGCTGCTCGGCAAGTCGGCGGCCTGGATTCCACTCGGCGAACTGAAACCTCTCAAAGTATCGGTGCTCTTAATTATCGATCTATTTAAGACGGGTGACAGGGGAACAACAACAAAAACACTGGAGATTTGAAAAATTATCAGAAAATATTGGTGCTTTTCAAAATGCAAAAGTATTTTGTATAATTTTTATATTCACGCTTTGTATTTTGTTTTCTACAAGAAACAATGCATATGTATTTGTATTATTATCATTGTGCTGCACAGTAATTAATTTGTGACAAATGCTACATATTGTAGAAGAACACAGCGGTGCTCAAAGAATAGAGAAGACACAGTCACCTCGGGTGGCAGGGTGGCGCAGTGGTCACACTCGCACATCACAGTCAGAAGGCCCTGGGAGCGATTCGATTTGGATGCCTTTCTCTGTGGGGTGTGCATGTGCTCCCCCTGCTTTGCAGAGTGAGTGTGAGTGAGTGTGTGTGAAAGTGAGTGACTGTGTGGTTTGCCGGGTGGCTAAAGCACAGCCAGTTGGCACAGTAGGGGGCACAGGTGGTGCATCAGCCATTCATCTCAGTCAGTCGACCCGTGGCACCTGCTGGGTCTGCCCCGTGACTTCCTGCCAGCGGGCTTTTTACACTTCACGTGGCCTCAAGGTGCACATAGCCTGGCACAAGCGTCGTGGTGACGTCACCGCCACTTAGTGGCGAATGGCGGTTGTTGTGAGAGTGAGTGAGTGTGGGGTTTGTATGTTCTCCCCCTGCTCTGCAGAGTGAGTGTGAGTGAGTGAGTGTGCGTGAGAGTGTGTGGGGTTTGTATGTGGCTCCAGTTTAACAGCAGAGGTCTCACTCCGAATCAGTCAAGCGGCAATATCTTTTCATCGGTTGCGTAACGCTGTGTGGAAGCTACCTGGTCTGTCGCTCCGCACAAAGCTTCAGGTCTTTTCGGCCACAGTCATTCCCTCCCTTCTCTATGCTTGCGAAACGTGGACCCCCCTAATGGAGCATCTTCGTCGGTTGGAAACATTTAGGCTGGCCTGCCTATGATCCATCCTGGGTTTAACCAGGCTGGATTGTGTGAGGAGCTCACAAATCCTTGAAAGATCTGGGCAAAGTCCCATCGGTGAGCTCCTCCGGCAGGCAAGGCTGCGTTGGCTGGGTCATGTAGACCGCATGCCCAGCCACCGCATGCCTAAACAGCTTTTGTTCGGCCAGATCGAGGGGGCTAAACGGGCGCGGCACAGGCTAGAGAAGAGATGGAATGATGTGGTACAGGAGGACGTGGAGCTGAGTGGACTTGCCGATGACTGGTACCAGCGGTGTCAAGATCGGCCTCTGTGGAGGAGGCTCGTGAAGGACGCTACTGGGCAGTTGGAGGCTGTCGCCCTCCAGCAACAACGGAGGGTGGAAGTGCGACGCTCACAACAACGAGCGGAGCGCCGGGTGGCTAAAGCTCAGCAAGTTGGCACAGTAGGGTGCACAGGTGGTGCATCAGCCAGTCATCTCGGTCATCTCAGTCAGTCGACCCGTGGCACCTGGGTCTGCCCCGTGACCTCCTGCCAGCGGGCGTTCAACACTTCACGTGGCCTCAAGGTGCACATGGCCTGGCACAAGCGTCGTGATGACGTCACCGCCACTTAGTGGTGAATGGCGGTTGTTGTTGTTGTTGGTTTGTATGTTCTCCCCCTGCTCTGCAGAGTGAGTGAGTGAAGGTGAGTGAGTGTGCGTGAGAGTGAGTGTGGGGTTTGTATGTGCTCCCCTTACTCTGCAGAGTGAGTGTGAGTGAATGTGCATGAGAGTGAGAGTGGGGTTTGTATGTGCTCCCCTTACTCTGCAGAGTGAGAGTGTGTGAAGGTGAGTGAGTGTGACTGTATAGAATTTGTATGTTTTCCCCCTGTTCCGTATGGGTTTCCCCCTGGTTCTCAGGTTTTCTCCCACAGCTAAAAAAGTGTTTGCAAATTACTTATTTGGAAAACAGACAGCAGCCACATCGCTTCCCCGACTGCAAAAACTTGGCCAGACCATGCTGACAAAGTGTTTCTACTCAATGAGGCTTTTCTTGGTTCTAAAACCAACTAAACTATTTTTATTTACCAGGTAACGCCCACTGAGCTATATTGCTCTTTTTCAGAAGCGACCTGGCCACAAATGATGGCTCAACAAAGTTGCTTATCACGTGGAAGAATGTATATCAGCCAAATACTCTGAACGCAAGTTTCTGAACGTGGAGGTAAAAACCAGAGGACCCGGAGAAAAATACACGCAACCACGGGGATACCACGCAGACTCCACATATAAAGCAGGCGTCAGGGTCGGGATCGAACCCACGGCCTTCAGGCGATGTAGTTAACGTCTTCCCACCGAGGGAGAAAATGCTGACGCGCGCATCCGGCCAGGAGATTAATGTGGCTGCTTGGCTCATTGAAGTGTGCGCAGAGGCGAGCGTGATGCGATGCCCACGTGTTCGCCTGGGGTAGCCCCGCTGCTGCTGCTCCTGCTGCTGCTGCTCCTGCTGCTGCTGCTCCTGCTGCTGCTGCTCCTGCTGCTGCTGCTCCTGCTGCTGCTGCTCCTGCTGCTGCTGCTGCTCCTGCTGCTGCTGCTGCTGCTGCTCCTGCTGCTGCTGCTCCTGCTGCTGCTGCTCCTGCTGCTGCTGCTGCTCCTGCTGCTGCCCCTGGCTGCTGCCCCTGCCGCTGCTCCTGCTGCTGCTCCTGCTGCTGCTGCAGATGCTGCTCTTGCTGCTTCTGCTGCAGATGCTGAACCTGCTGCTGCCGCTGCTACTACTGCCGCTACTATTGCTGCTGCTCCTGCTGCTGCTCCTGCTGCTGCTCCTGCTGCTGCTCCTGCTGCTCCTGCTGCTGTTGCGCTTGACCCTGGTGGCTCCTCGCACTCCTGTCGTGGGGGGCGTGCGAGGAGCGCCTCGTCTGCAGTTCCCGGCTTGTGTCAGCAGATGGCAAAGCCATCACGTGGCTTGGCTCGAGCCAGGCACGTGCATCATGCGTGGCGATTTGCTATTCACTCAAACGGAAATAATTTTCACTTTTCTATAAAGCTTTCCTTTTTTTGTGAAGGTTTATGAATCTGATTTTTTTCTTCATCATTTTAAAAATGCCTCCATGATTAGGTGATGTAATCAAATACTGATGTATCATATTCTTCGGGTCTTTCGGTCAAAGCCACGTAGATAGAACAAAAAGAATCAAAATAATAACAATATCACGACGTTTCGATCGCAACATAAGCAATCGTCTTCAGGTGGAAAACGAGGGGTAAATCTGCCGAGGCAGGCAGCTAATGCCAATGTGGGGGAGGTACTACGGAGCTGTTGGGGGTGGCCATCGTATTGTGAGCGATTAGCATGTCAATGTAAGATTGCTTGTGTGGCGATCGAAACGTCGTGATATTGTTATTATTTTGATTATTTTTTCTATCTACGAGACCCAAAGAATATGAATTCCTGCAGTCGCGAAAGCTTTAAGCCAAGATTTACTGATGTATCATAGACGAAAGCATTTTTTTCTTTCGAAATTCATTCTGGAAATGCCACGCAACCGCTGCGTTGACCGCAGCCTAATGGAAGTCGCCTGGGCTTACTTTACCACTGAATAGGCTGGAGTAGGTGGCACATGTAGCCGCAGCCATGGCGAGGAGTGTACTGGAGGTGGTGTGCCGTGTGCAACCCGGACAAACCCTGCTGAAGTCAAGCCCTGGTATCATGCCAGACCCATAGCCTGGCATAGACTCCAGTGGAGACCCACAAACTCGCGTAGGGCTTAATTTCTCACCAGATACGGTGACGAGTAGCTGCAGCCAAAGTGTGAGTGGTATCCCGGATGTGGCGTGCCAAGTACGGGAATATTTTCCCGGTCACTGACCCGACTGAAATTAAACCCCCAGGCGTGGTGGAGAAAAAAAACCCATCAATTGGGTGAGCACAGAAATCGGCACCCGGCCCCCTCCCGTATCTCTCTCCCCACTCCCTGCGTAAGTCTGCCCCAAACGAGCCTCTGCCAGCAGTCAGCGTCTCGTATTTACCCACAATAGAGGTTGTTGGGTTAGATCGCGTGACTATGAATGTGTCGTTAAACCCGCCACCACCTGGCTGTGGCCCCATGAGGCTGGTTGTCATTGCCAGCGAAACGTCGTCCTCGAAATTATCAATGTTGTGTGTTTGCTCTCCAACACACCTGTGCTGTACTAGTCACGAATTGACACGTTTTGTTTACGCTTTTTACTGATTGGCTGTGTCGGGTGGTGGCGGGTTTAACGACGCATTTATATTTACGCGATCTACCCTCAATAACCTCTATTATGGATGATATTGGTCCTGACAGCCGACGTGTCTCATGTTTAGTTTGTTATCCTGCCTCACCGCACCTCCGATCACCACAGTTAGCGACGTACGGTGCCAAAGAATTTGTACTCGGTATGTTTGTATAACAAAAAACACATGTTTGAAAACAAAGGGACTCAGACGTAAGAAATGTATTTCACTACAAATACTCACAAGACCAAGGTCCCCGGTATAGCCTTTGCCAGACTGTTGGAACATCTCTGAAGGCCACCACTGCACACAATGAGCATCGGTGGCCAGCACCACGCCCGGCCACGCTTTGGCTCCTGACTGCTGATGTTTAGTACGCACCACACCAGGTACTCATTTTAAAGCTGAGTTGACCTAGAGGAGGCCCAGGGCTGGTTCAGATATTCGCCACTGTCACTGGTCGCGAGCGGGAATCGAACTGCGGTCACCAGGGATGTTACCGCAGTGCGCCAACCGCTACACTTACCGCCCTTACACAGGACCCGCGCGCGCACACACACACACACGTTATATTTGATATACGCGTGCATTATGTATTTTTAAAATGTGTACATAATATTTTTTGTTACAGCTATTGGCAGACAGTTCAATGTCATGTTTCACTTGGTGCTATGATAAAGAGGAATGCGAATGCTATTGTTATTGGTATTTATTATGTAATTCACTGTTCAATTAACACCAAAAGCTTTTTTTATGCCACCGTACATTGATGTAACTCATTGGCGACAAAAAAACGGAAACCTTCGTCGTCATCAATCACTGCCATATTAGACTGATTTTCTAAACACGCGCAATCCAAACTGTACGTATGCAACTGGCATTATATTAAAGCATTTATAGCACCGTCTCGCACAATGGAATTTTAAATGAAATAAAAAAAATCTATTCAACACTTTTCATTGTAAGCTTCGAAAAAATATTGTTGCATTCAAAATGTTCTTTATTTTGTATTATTGTTTTCAGAGTCCTCGATTGTAAATACCACTCAGTGATTCTCTTCTCCCACTCACCCGCCCACCATGTTGGCTCAGCTACTCGGCGAAGGCTCACAGCCACTCCGTCTGAACCCCTGTGCTGCTGGGGATCCACTCCGGCATTATTTTTACCCCTCTATTCCACCGGAGGTGTCGCGCCTCCTGAATAATCCATGCGAAAATGGGAAATCCGCGCGGCGCCCTTTAATGGCACCCAAATATTTGCTCTCTCTCTCTTTTTCCCCCACATCGTTTCTCACCGGGGGCCTTTCTCTCCGTTAGCAACGAGGGACTTTGGCTAATGTAATACCCGCCGCAATGATTGGCCACTACGTTTCACGGGGTCAATATGCACGCAGATGTTGAACACAAAATCTTGGCAATGAAGAGCTGCCGTGCAAGCTTAACCCCCGGTGCATGCGCTATGATACACGCACATGTGCTGCGTATCGAGCGTCTCTGTCACGCAATTTTGTTAACGTTTTTGTATCGTTTGTAACATTTTCTGCATTTTTTCCTGAATTTTTTACTTCAGGGTTGCATCGCGAGACAAATTCTCCGTTCAAATCTCTCGCAGAACAGTTGCGAGTCTTCGTGCTCGAGAATGGTGCACAGAAGCGGACATGACAGAGCTACCTCTGAGATTCCTTGCAAGTGACCTCTGGTTCACAAAGCAAGTGGCAGTATTGTTTCACTCTGCCACTGACAGTAATGTTCATTACATGGCAATGACACAGATATATTTAATTCTCAGCTTGATTATAAGACGAATGAAGTGCAGAACCGTATTTAATGTAACGATTATTTGGGCTGAGGCCATCAACTCACAACACTTGAGAATCTGTTTTTTTTTTATCACAGCCGGCAGCTGTCTGGATTAGAACCCAGGATCCCAGCGGTGCCAGCTCAGCGTTCTGACCTCTGAGCCACTCGGCCTCCTCCAGGAGTAAAATCAAAAGCTCAAAAGATTTACAATATTTCATCATCGCGCGGAAAACTCACCAGTGCAGCACAGAACACTAGAGCTGCCGTACCCGCGTTTAATTGTCCCCCTGAAAGGCGTTGGAGCTAGTCACGTGATTCACGCGGACCGGGAGCCGGAGTTGCGTTTGGTTGGTGCCTCCGGGTCGGTCGCTTTGGGATTGGTGAAATTTGCGGATTTTGCGTTAATCGCCACTTGCTCAACCTCTCATTTTCACCGTGGTCATTTGCCGCTTTATTAAAAGGTGCCGTGGTTCAAAAGGGAGCCGACCGGGGCTCGTCGGCGGGCTCAGTCTCGCAACTCTATTCTGATTGTGCGTTCGGGGTGGTGCCACGAGACAAAGTCTATTTTCCAATGTCTTCCACAGCAGTGCCACCCTTTCGTGTTAGAGAGCGGCCCACGGAAGCAGATATCACACAGCCACCTGTGAGATTCAATATTATCTGCTACAAGACCAAACTGAACATCTTAAAAACATGGCGTGTTCAGTACAGCTTTGTATGCCTGCGAGACCTGGACATTAAAAAATACTGACAGAGATAAGATATTGGCACTCGACATGTGTTGCTATTATGTAAGGGGACTGCATCGAAGCTGGACCCAAAGAGTGAGCAACGTAGAAGTAATAGAAAGTTGGCACATAGAAGAAGACAACCTGATGATGCAGGCTGTGATGAGAAGGAAAGTGGCACTATTTGTACACATGTGTAGGATGGACAACAACAGGAACATTCAAAGTGTTGTTGTTGTTGCTGTTTGGACAAATGGAAGGAACCGGAAAGAGAGGAAGACCTGGACAAGGAACGGCTGGACGACGACATCACACGAGATTGGTGCCAGAAAGATGTGGCACTGCTTGAGCGTATTGGCACAAGACAGAGGAGAGTGGAAACAAATGACGAAATGTCCAGTGGACCCCTTCGGGGGCTGTCTGCCCATTGATCGTGATGACGATGATATCTCAGATGCCTTCAACTGACCTTTAGGCAGCACAAGAGATGGCACCACGGTTCCTCTCACTCTGCGTATGAGATTAATGTTCATCGCATGGCAGACAAAACAATAATTACATTTTCAGAGGCGGATTTTAGCCAAAGTAAATGTGGATGCAAAAAAGCAGTTCATGTATTTTGTTGTGCATTTGTAACCAGGCGGACACGATGAATTCCCTTCGCTAGAGAACCCGATTTACTCCCAGGCGGTCTGCCTGGACTCAACCACAGTTACTCAGCGCAGCCACACAGTGTACCTGTGTGAAATTTGAATAATAGAGCCCTGTTTGGCAAGGCAGAACTCATCCTTATATTGCCAGAGATGAAGTGGCCACGGTCACGTATTGTCTGCAACGGGGATATTGGTTCTCTATTTACTATTTTATAATATATATGTTTTATTTCACCAGGTAAGGGAAATATATAGCTCTTTTTGGAAGCGACCTGGCCACAAATGATAGCTTAACGAAGTCGCTTATCACGTAGAAATGTATATCAGCCAAATACTCTAAATGCACGTGGATTTTAAATGGGGAGTCAGAAAAAATCCACGCGACCACGGGGAGAGAGACACCGCGAACTCCAAACATACAACAGGCATCCGGGTCAGGATCGAACCCACGAACCTCCTGCATATTCGGCGAGGGAGATAACTTATCCTAGCCACCGTGGCGCCTCCTGTGTCTGACAAATGCAAGACATGAGAACGTCGCTCTAGAATACCGAGGCCTCAGTGACGGACGCACCAGAATTTCACGCTCAGTAAGAAGAGAGCATTTATTTTTAAATCGGCGAGCTCACGTGAGTTGACTGAGTTCGGAATGGAGGCTGGCAGCAGAGTGAGATTCAAACCGTGCACGTACAGCACTCACAAAGACATGACCCCCGTGGAGCCTTTAACAGACTGTTGGGGCAAGTGCTATTAGCGAGTAGCACCTATGAAGGCCTGCATGGCACAGGAGGGGGTAGGTGGCCAACACCACGCCCGGCCGCCTTTGTCTCCCCAGTGGTGATGTTTACACACCGCGTCAGGTACTCATTTGAGGCTGAGCCGGCCTAGGGGAGTCCCATGACAGGTTCAGATAACCGCCACTGCTGTAGGCCTTTAAGCGGGAATCAAACTCGGGTCGCCGGGTTCGTTGCGCAGCGCGATAACTGCTACTCCCCCACACACACAAGACACAAACACACGGGCACACAGATCCGTGATAAACACACGCGCATACACGCACCAATCTCTATAATAAATGAAATTTGGAAGCAGTGCACACTCAAGGGGTCTGACTCATGAGAAAGTCATGGCCCAGCACCCGTGAGATCCCAGGTTCACGCGGTGGATCTGCAGGTAAACAATATTATCATGCAATGCAAACTTGAGGGTCTCAGTCGAGGCGGTGATGTTTACACAAATACCTCACGCATACACCGCAGAGATGGCCTGGCTCACGCATTTCCAAATCGCACTCTCTCACTGGAATTCAGCACCATTGCGTAGGGAGAGGGCAATGACAGCAAATGACCTCGCCAAAACAGAATGTGGCCAGGTCAATCAAATACCTACTACTGTGTGGGAGCGTCAACAAGGAGTTGTCCTATACAGACTCTTCCCTGCCATAGCAATGTGTAATTCCCACCCACTGGCTCATGGCTGTGAACTGCTGAGCACGGCCTCAATGCCAATTGGGGAAGGAAACCACTTAGACTGTTTTGTCGACGAGAATGCTGGTACGGCCGTGACCCCGGGAGTGACAAGATCGCTTCGGCCTTGCAAAGCTGCCACGGGGCCTCGCGCGGCGGGTTGTGTCGTGATGCCATCGCTGGTGGCACTGCTGCGCGTTCTGCGTGGAAGCGGTGGGGCCACGGCTGGCAAGCTGCGCTGCGAACCCGGCGACCGGAGTTCGATTGCCGCTCCCGGCCAACACCGGTGACGATTATCTGAAACGGTGCTGGGCCTCCTCTAGGTCGACTCAGCCTCGAATTGGCGCGGTGTTTAAACATCACCACTGGCGTGTCGGCCGCGCGACCATTCGTGTGCCGGGCATGCCTTCGCCGGGTGCTCGCTCGCAGCACTTGCCCCACCAGTCTTGCTAAAGGCTATACGGGGGACCTTTGCCTCTGTCTGCGTGGAAGGTAGGTGAGCTCGCACGGCAGGGCGTCTCTGCTGCCTGCAGGGGGATGTTGTGTGCAGCGAAAAGCCTCCCTCTGCGCTCGGCTCCAGGGAAAGACGGCGGGCGCTCTGCGAAACTCCAGATAAGATGTCACGCGAACTGTGACTCACAGCTAATGTGACAATTTGTGACAGAAATTGTATTTCAATGGCGGCCAGCAATGGCACGGAAAAAATAAAATACGACTTCAATGCATTGTCAGGCTATTAAAGCACGCGTTCACTTAACCGTCGAGAGTGTGTCGCAGCACACGGAGAACAAGGACGCAGTGTTACGCTTACGCAAAAAAAACAAGTCTGAATTAAATAAACAAAGATACGCGAGACTTGGGACGTCAGATTTATGCGTTGCGTGTCGCCTTGTGCGGCATTCACCTTCGCGTTGTCAGCGCGCGCGAAGATGCACGGGGAAAGTTATCGCTGGCAGGACGCTCAATCACCGGAGCTGTTCATGGGAGGGGAGTGGCGCGCACACGGAAGGCGGCCCAACGTCGCCTGCCAGTCGGAACGGGGCGATCGGTCAACCTAACACACCGCGTCCAGGGAAATCCACCCGCTTCCTCGTTTGGAGATGTGTTTCCATTCTGCATTCGTTCATTCATTGATTTCTCCTCGAGACGCCTATCCCTTGGCATCATTGTTTGTTGCTGTGTATCGTAAGAAGACGCTCGCAACAACAACAAAAACGCGTCCTGGATTAGCGAATTATTTTGCTGCCCAGGTGCCACGGTGCGTCTGTAACTTAACAAAATAAAAACCCAACACCTTGAGGCAGGAGTGCGAGCTAAGGACGGCGAAGGAGAGGACACCACAGGGAGGTGCTCGAATGAAGTGGTGGGGGGGTGGGGGGGGGCGTTGGCAAAACCTGCGGCTCCAGAGCCGCATGCGGCTCTTTAAAGGGCCGCTTTGTGACGTTATTCACGTTGCATCGCGGCTCTTTAAAAACAAATATTGAGGTTCATCTTCTTGGTTCTTTCGGTAAAGTCACGTAGAAGGGAAGTAATAAAATAATAAAAATAAAACATAATAAAACAATTCTCACGACGTTTCGGCCACAACGCAAGCAGCCGTCATCAGGCGAAGAATGAGAACATTATCAAGCTAGGAGCTTATGTAGGTGTAGCGAGGAGGAGCGCCTTAACAAAAGAATGTGCATATGAAGAGGAATTTAGCATACCAATGGGCAATGAGTAGGAGGTGGGCGGAGGGGTTTCAAAGTCCCATTATGCCCATGCATTATGCAGGATAAACAGCACCACGGGGGGGCGCAAGGAACAACGTTAATAAAGGAAAGGAATGTTAATGATATGTAGCTGCATTTACCCAACAACCACGTAGAAAACCAAAGTAAAAACTACATAAAAAACTAAAATATAAACTGATACTTACTATACTCTACAATAAGCTGAGTTGCTAACAACAAATAATAACTTACAATTCTACGTCGTAAGAAGTATATAATATACTTCCATCTAAACTTTATTCTCTTAGCATATACAGTACTATATACTGCCATAGATAAACCCAACATTAAATTATATACTGTATTGCTGTAAACCACCCTATACTTTATACATTTTAATATAACACTATGTATTATTCAACTCACCCTAATGTGTATCGAAATGGTTTATTACGTCCTTCCAATGATTGCTAAGCCTGAATCCATCTTCTCGGTTAAAATTGTCTCTGTGTTTGTATATGTGGATCGCCTCATGAACGAATCTCTCATGATAGCCAGATGGCTTGCAGAGAACCTCCGTCTTGGAGAAGTCAATGTCATGTGAGCCCACTGAGTTGTAACAGTGGTCTGACTGCCACTCTACGCCCGACCTTATGGAAGAGGTACGTAGACGACACTGTTGTCATCTGGCCACATGGCCGGCCTGCTCTAGACCAATTTCTCGACCACATCAATTCCATACACCCAGCCATCAGATTCACCATGGAAGTCGAAAATGATGGCAAGCTACCCTTTTTGGATGTCCTAATCAAAAGGAGACCTGATGGTTCAATGAGCCACTCTGTCTACAGGAAAGCCACCCACACGGATGCTTATCTAAAACCGGATTCCCACCACCATCCATCCCAGAAGAATTCCCTCATCAAGACTCTATATCATAGAGCCCAATGCATCTCCGACCATGAACACATTTCCAGTGAACTCAAACACGTACGCCAAGCTCTTAAGGCTAATGGTTACTCCGACTACACAATCCGCAAAGCCATCACTCCAACCATCAAGAAAGATCCTGTTGAGGAGCCTTTCAAGACCATCACCTTACCCTACATTGCTGGGGTCACAAAAAAGATCTCCAAAATCCTGATTAAACACAAGATCCAGGTCCGATTCAACACAGTACATAAAATCCGTGATCTGGTACCGTCTGTAAAAGATGTGATTCCAGACATACAGTACCCTGGCGTCTACAAACTAAGTTGCCTCTGTGGTAGCAGCTACATTGGGGAAACCAAACGACACGTCTCAGACCGCATTCGTGAACATAAAGCTGATCTAAAACACGGTAGGACAAACACCTCAGCCGTGGCAGACCACTGTTACAACTCAGTGGGCTCACATGACATTGACTTCTCCAAGACGGAGGTTCTCTGCAAGCCATCTGGCTATCATGAGAGATTCGTTCATGAGGCGATCCACATATACAAACACAGAGACAATTTTAACCGAGAAGATGGATTCAGGCTTAGCAATCATTGGAAGGACGTAATAAACCATTTCGATACACATTAGGGTGAGTTGAATAATACATAGTGTTATATTAAAATGTATAAAGTATAGGGTGGTTTACAGCAATACAGTATATAATTTAATGTTGGGTTTATCTATGGCAGTATATAGTACTGTATATGCTAAGAGAATAAAGTTTAGATGGAAGTATATTATATACTTCTTACGACGTAGAATTGTAAGTTATTATTTGTTGTTAGCAACTCAGCTTATTGTAGAGTATAGTAAGTATCAGTTTATATTTTAGTTTTTTATGTAGCTTTTACTTTGGTTTTCTACGTGGTTGTTGGGTAAATGCAGCTACATATCATTAACATTCCTTTCCTTTATTAACGTTGTTCCTTGCGCCCCCCCGTGGTGCTGTTTATCCTGCATAATGCATGGGCATAATGGGACTTTGAAACCCCTCCGCCCACCTCCTACTCATTGCCCATTGGTATGCTAAATTCCTCTTCATATGCACATTCTTTTGTTAAGGCGCTCCTCCTCGCTACACCTACATAAGCTCCTAGCTTGATAATGTTCTCATTCTTCGCCTGAGGACGGCTGCTTGCGTTGTGGCCGAAACGTCGTGAGAATTGTTTTATTATGTTTTATTTTTATTATTTTATTACTTCCCTTCTACGTGACTTTACCGAAAGAACCAAGAAGATGAATCCCTGCAGTCACGAAAGCTTTAAATCGAAAAATATTGAGGTTTAATTTGTTTTGTCTCACGGAATTTGAAACGGCAAAAGAAAGTCTCCTCTTTTGTTACGTTGGTTGCAGACCCCCTGTGCGAGAGGGAGGGGGGAAAGGAAATGCGTTTTGCGTTTAGTTTATTGTGCTTTCACCCGCGCCTCCGATTGGTACGGTTGGCTACGTACATTTGCGAAAGAAGTTCAACGCACACGCGCATAGAGCAACGACCTTAAACATTAAATGTTGGACGGAAGGCGACTCAGTTGAACGACGCAGCGATGGCGAGCGAGAGAGAAGACGCTGGTAAGGAGCTGTCGGTGCAAGAAACAGTCAGAATCAGAATCTGTATTCAGAGTGGAGGAATCCGATGAGCTATGAAGCTTTCTTTTTGTACAGCGGTCATGGTCCCAACGGCACAAAAGGGGCAAGGAAGGAGTAGGAAAAATTAACGAACCGCTTCTAACTCCCTCTACACCGGGACATACCCGTCGGACAGACGTGTACGTGCAGGCTGGAAACGATGAATACAGCAGCAGTCGTAATAACGATGATAACACACCCAGAAGGTGATTTATAGACGGCAAATTCACTGCGGTGACCATCAATCTCGGGTCGCTGCAGCATGACTTGCATGTCACGTGACGACAACAACAACCACATTAACGCCATCGTTAGTGTACGCAGAGCGTGCCTTGTTTATTTTTTGAACGAGATTCAAAAGTGTGGCCCGGGTTATATTGGGCGGCATTAGGAGTGCGTGTGTCTGCGTGGCAATGGGGCATCGCATGGCGCTCAAGGATGAAACCGCTCCCCCACCTGCAGCGATGGCAACTATCGCTGCAAGTGGAGGAGTGCGGCCGAGTGCATTATGCCGGGAATGTGGGTTATACAGCGTGCGGTGGGTCATGCGTACGGCTAAAAATAACACGAGGATTGGCTTGCTTGCTGCGCGAGATTACTTCTCTTATTGTGAGTCGCTGCAAAAAGAAAGCAGGAGCTAATGAGAATATCGTGCAATGTACGAACAACGGCCGACACCTACATGTAAAGCAACAGATGGAATATTGGAGAATGCCAAACGCTGTTGCCAGAGACACTGAAAATGAGGATCGCTCTAAAGACGGCATCGACACAAAAGGCAAAACCCACAAGGGGCTGCAGAGGCGCTTTCAGGGGGCAGAATGAGTCCCGTGACAGAGTGAATTTGACCGGGTTCGCTTCTCGAAAAAATAACCAGTAGCTCAGTGGCTTTAGCTGGTAAAGCAAACAAATGTTCACGTTTCGTGATTCTGTTTACCTTTTTTATACCGTGCACTGCTATCGTTTTTTTTTTGTATAATTAGGCGTTATAACTTTCTGACCCGCCTCTGCTGGGCGTCTGTGGAACATGGCTCATCGGATCTCTCCATGATAAATAAAGATTCTGATTCTGGTAAATTATGTAAATGTTCGGGCCCATGGCATCAAGCTGTGATCGAGCAGAGACACATTTCTTTAAATCGGTTCGGTGATTTTCTGCCACGGTGGGATCTTTGTACGTTAGCCCGCCCATAGACGCCCGTTGGCTGCCCTGAACATAAACAGAATCTATCATTCATCCGTGTGGCGGATTAATGCTGTCCCCGTTCGAGTGGACATCGCAGAGCCTGTACTGTAATGATTTCTACCATAGACACCACAACGGTGATTTCATTAAAACTCCCCGTTCCGCCCGTGACATTATTATTATCATATTCTTGGGTCTTTCGGTAAAGTCACGTAGATGGTTCACAGAAAATAACAAAAAAACGACGACGTTTCGATCACAGCAGCGATTGTCATCAGGAGGAAAGAGGAGGAAAGAGCTCCACCTGATGACGATCGCTTGTGTTGTGATCGAAACGTTATTTTCTTTGAACCATCTACGTGACTTTACCGAAAGACCCAAGGATATGAACTCCTGCAGTCACGAAATCTTCTATTCGAGATTAATATTATTGGTTCTTTCGGTAAAGTCACGTAGAAGGGATTTCACACCTGCTGATGATTGCTTGTGTTGCAGTCGAAACGTCGTGAGAATTTGTATTGTTTTATATTTATTTAATTTTATTATTTCCCTTCTACGTGACTTTACCGAAATACCCAAGGATATGAACTCCTGCAGTCACGAACGCTTTAAATCAAAAGTGAAGATTTATCATTATTATCAACAACAACAAACAAAAAACACATACGCCGTGGTAAAGAGACAATGATGCTTGAGTCACAATTGACACTAAACACGCGTGAAAATATCACACGCGCATTTAATGTAACATTTCGCTTTGAAGCCACTTGTTTGTTTATAACGATCGCCTCTCCGAGGTCTTGGTGAGAACAGCAGCGCAGCCTCTGCAACGACGCCGCCGTCGCCGCCGCCCGCTCGGCCTCCCTTGAAGCGCCCCATAAACCACGCAGCCCCCCCCCCCCCCGATGAGGGTACACGGGCAGCCAGCGGCGGTAGCGCAGCGGGCGAGGAGAGGTGAGGCAGGGACACGGATCTCCCGAGCTCACCGCTCACCGGGCGTGCAGGCATCCCCCCCCTTGCCGAGCCACAACGGTCAGCGGGCGTCTCTCAAGAAAGTTGGGGGCAGCGTCGTCACGGTTCAATGAACACGAACGAGGTCTGCAGGAAACGGCAGCAGCAGCAGCGTGTGGCGCACACCACCACTGGCACTCGTGGGTCAGGATCGCCACCTGCCCCTGAATTCTTCCCACCCACACCCCCTCACCAGCCCCCCCCCCGGGCCGTCCTCTTGTTGAGGTGGCTGTCCAAGGGGCATTAAAGTCACGGTTGTTTGTGTCCATTGACTCGCGTGTGGGCCATTGAATCCGTGTGGAAATAAGCGTTGATTTTTGTTGTTGTTGGTTTGTTTTAAGAAAAAAGTATAATATTTTTTTGGAGCTGCACCGGCGCACAGCAGTGGTTCTCAACATCTTCGTTTAGCCGACCTCTCAATCAATACCCCTGGTCCACACCCCTACAGCCCCCACCAGACCTAACCCCCTCCCCCCGCGCCCTCACACCAGGGGACTAAGGCCACTCCACACACATCACACGTCAATGTCTCTGTTAGACACGGTGTTAGTAAGGCATACGGGCGTCGTGTCGGAGAGATGTTAACTACCTCGACTGGCATGCAGGAGGTCGTGGGTTCGATCCCGACCATTACGCCTGCATGTTTGAAGTGTGCGTGTTCTCCCCGTGTTCGCGTGGATTTTTCTCTGGGTCCTTCTGTTTTATTTTCTCTCGACATTTATAAGCATCGTCACGCGTTTAGAGCATTCGGCTGCTATAAATGTCGACGTAGCTCAGTGGGCCTTGCCTGGTAAAATAAAACAAATATTTTTAATACCACCATTGGAACCTCATTTGCCAGTAAAAAATATGATAATTGGTTTTTTACCCTTTTATCTGGCAACACAACTGACACCTTTTTACAAGGAGTCATGTTTGCATAGACCACAATACCTGCAGTCATAATGCAAACAAAAAACATAACTCTGATATTGTATGCACTGTCCTTGAAGTTGATTGGTCCACACCCGAGACAGCTTTCCTTAGAGCCTAGTCTCACATGGTGTTGGACCAGATGACGCCAAAAGGCGTTTGCATTATAACTGCAGGTATTGTGGTCTATGCAAACATGACTCCTTGTAAAAAAAGGTGTCAGTTTTGTTGCCAGATAAAAAGGTAAAAAAAACAATTATCATATTTGAAATATTTGAGTTTTTGTTGTGTGTTAGGAACTGTCCAGGCACAATGTAGAACTGTTATTATATCATATTGTGATTACACATTGAGTGTACACACTCATTAATGCGTTGCTGTGGAGTATTAATTATGAGTTATCGCAAACAATCATAACTACATTCTGTGCCTCAATAAAAAAAAAACCCTCTAGGTATTGTTTAGACCATCGGCCTACTTACCGCCTTTCCGGACCAACATTATCCAGACGCACGTGTTTAAGCCAGCAAACTCTGGACCAGTTTTCACGTTTCTGGGCCTCATCAGCAGTCACAAATGCTTCTGGTAAAAAGCCACTCTTTTGTGTTGCACTGTGTTATATTATGCTCGTTCATAAAGTCTGTTGTCGCCAGGTAAAAGTCTTCAATACATATGTAATGCGGGCGAAAGCGACCTTCCGGATGTGACGTCACGGGGGGTGGAGCCATGTGACGTGGGTGGAAGGTTCGGGTTCTTAAGCGGGTAAACCGGAAGGGGAAGTCAGTCGGGGTGTGAGCGGAAAAGAGAGAGGCCACGCGGGCGAGTGAGAAGAGGGGGGGGGCACCGACGGCCATCGGGAGCCAACCCCGAAGACAGGCGGAAGCTACGGAGTGGTGTGCAGCTGCGGAGAAGGCAGCCAGAAGAGCTGCGGGTTAGAGGCAGCGGTGTGGCTGCCAGGTGTGGCGGGAGAGAAGAGGGAGAGACAGCACGAGGCTGTCAGAGCTGCAGAAAGGACGAAGGAGAGAGGAGTTGCAGCGAGTACAGCCAAGGGGGGCTGTGTGAGAGTAACAGCAGCGGGGCTGCTGTTGTGGATCGGGCCGACATCGGAGTCAGCACCGTGGAGAAGCTACAGAGTAGAGACAGCCGTGTGGGAGTACAGTACGAACCGAATAAAGGACACTGAGCCAGACATCGTGGTCCAGTCGTTTATTACACTGGTGTCGGAAGTGCAACGGCATGTCGAAACAAGTGAGGAAGAAAGTTAATCCGGCGCCTGCATCGGCTTCTTCGTCCGACGACGACGAACTCCCTCCAACCACGGATTCTGTTGGGGTGGTGGAGGAGAGCCCTGCTGAGGCGAGCACGGGAACGGGAGTGGAGGATGTTGGCGCGGTGGCGGGTCCGTCGACATCATCAGACGCTGATCAACGATGGCAAGCGATGGCGGTACAACTGGAGGCACTTAAGGACGTCCTGACGCATTTATGCCATCTCGTCGCGCCAGGGACGATGGAGGACGCAGTTGGTGCTCCGCGGGCCGCCACGTTGCCTGTCCTGCCGCCGCCATTGGCCACGCGGCAAGAAGCCGCCATCTTGCGCGCTCCGCGGCGCCAAACCGCCATCTTGGCCACGCCGCGGGCCGACGCCATTTTGAATTTGCCACCACAACCACCACCATTGGAAGACGGCGGGAAGAGGAGTCGGAGTCGCCACCTTACCACGGTTAAAGAATTTTCCGTCGGTGGGGACTGGAGCGCGTTCGCCTGCCGCTTCTTGGCGGCGGTACGCACAGCAAGATGGACCGATGCGGAGGCTTTGGAGGTGTTGCCGACTCTCCTGGATGACGAATCTGTCCGATTTTTCCGTTCCATAACGACCGATAAGAAGGCAACTTTAAGTGGTGTTTTTCAAGAAATGGCCGACGCTTATGAGCCACCAGATGATGCGCATCGGCGATTCGCTCAACGACAACGAGCACCAGAGGAGTCGCCCGTGGCGTTCAGGGGTGCGGTGCTGGAGCTGGCCATGGCAGCTTATCCTGAGACGCCACAGGACCTGCTCGAGCCTCTCATATTAGGGAAAATGTTGGAGCTGTCTCGGGATCTAGGGATCCCCATGCCTGTGTGTGGGCATGAGAAGCTAACTTCCCGGACGGCTGCTAAGTGTCTCGATGCGCAATTCAATCTCCGTCGCTGGAAACAAGTGACGGCGTGGACGGGGGGGCCCGTCAAAGAAGGGGATGCGCTGGGGTGGAACCCTGCGCAGGCTGTCTACGTTCCGGATTACCGGGGCCCTCAACAGCTGACGGCCGCCTCCGCTCCATGGACGGGACGCGGCGGGCCGAGGCCGCGCGCGGCGCTACCGGAACGGGGCCGTCAGGAGGCAAGGCCTGCGCTTCGGCGCAACGATGCCGAATGTTTCCGCTGCGGGCGTAGGGGCCACTACGCCAGAGACTGCTGGGCCCGCTTCCCGGCTCCGCCGCAGCAGGAGGCCTCGGTACCGGACAAGTCGACTAAAGATCCTCCGAAACAGGCATGTCGGCACGCACCAGACACCCGGCAAGGCTTTACACCTCACCCATCGCCTTCGTTGCGCCATCCTAATGTTGTTGTTAAAGAAAGCCCTTCGACGGGGCCTTGTCGCTCGGTCACGCAGTGGCGCAAGTTGGCACGGAGAGTCGTCGCGGCCGCTACGGGTTCGTCCACTGTACCGGGGTCTATACAAGGGGTGGACGTATGCATTTTGGTCGACTCCGGCGCGTCTGCGACTATTATTTCGGATGTCATTTTCCATCTGTTGGGCATTCCGCCGGGGGCTGTGCGTCCGGTTTATGGGTCGTGCGTCACTGCGAACGGGGGTAGCATGGGTATCGTGGGACAGGTGGATGCTAAGATATCTATTGGGGATGTGTCGGCCTCAGGCGTTGTGTTAATATCGAGATCTTTGGCGGTTCCTTGTTTGTTAGGCACCGATTTTTTAGCTAAGATGCCCATTTTGATCAAAATCAATGAGAATTGTATTGAACTGCCGGGGGGCCGTCAAATCTCGTTTCTGCCGTCGCCCTGGGGGCGACCTGCTTCGGCCGTACAAGTGCAGGCGCTGTCCGTCGCATCTGTGGACATCCCACCTGGTACACAGATGCTTATACCCTTGCGGTATCGGAAGCCCCTGCCTGATCGGCTAGGAGCAGTAGGGGTCTTGTTCTCACCGTCCGCCACGATAACAACCGGCTTGGCGTTAGTGGGGGCACAGACCATCGTCCGGCCGGATCAATTACCGTTTTTACAGGTGCTTAATGCGGGGGGGGAAAACGTCCGTGTTCCGGCCGGTACGGTTGTGGCACATGCCACTACGGCGTTTGCGACGCATGATTGTCCGCATAGCCGGGGAGTGGTTGCTGGGGTTTCCGAGCCAAGGAGTTCGGATAATCGTTGGGTTGCTGACTTATGTGACGGAAATTCTTCCCTGTCCATGGAGCAACGTGGTGCGCTGCGTAAATTGTTGTTGACATATTCCGATGTGTTCAGCTCCGATGATTTGGATTTGGGCCGCACATCCTTGCTTTACCATCACATTGAGACGGGCGATGCTGCCCCTATTCGATTAAATTCGCATCGGATGAGTCCTGCGGAGCGAGAACACGTGCGGGGGGCAGTGGAAGACATGTTGGCTGCGGACATTATATCGCCATCTAACAGCCCATGGCGCTCCGGTCGTCTTGGTTAAGAAAAAGGATGGCAAATTGCGATTTTGTGTTGATTTCCGGAAATTGAATAAGATATCGGTGGCAGATGCGTACCCCCTGCCGCGTATGGATGACTCCCTCGACGCATTGTCGGGGGCTAAGTTCTTTTCCACACTGGACCTCTCTTCGGGATTTTGGCAGCTTCCTCTTGACGAGTCCTCACGGGAGAAAACCGCATTCCGTACGCCGCAGGGGTTATTTCAATTCAACTGTCTCCCGATGGGATTGAATGCGGCCCCTGCTACATTTCAAAGATTGATGGAGCTCGTTTTGTCGGGGTTGCAGTGGGAGGCGTGTCTTATATATTTGGATGATATTATTGTCTTCAGCCGCACATTTGATGAACATTTGACGCGGCTGGAGACAGTGTTCACGAGGATGCGTTCTGCCAAATTGAAATTCAAACCAAAGAAATGTCACCTACTGCAACGGTCCGTCCGCTATTTGGGGCACATTGTGAGTGCTGAGGGGGTGTCCACGGATCCGGAAAAGACGGCGTGCGTCCGGGATTGGCCGACTCCGGCCACCGTGGGGGATGTTCGGCGGTTTTTGGGATTTGCCTCGTATTACCGAAGATTTGTGCCGGGTTTTGCGACGATTGCGAGGCCCTTGCATCTCCTTACGGGTAAAGGACGGAAGTTTGGTTGGGGACAGCCGGAGGAGGCGGCCTTTCGGAGTCTGCGTGATCTATTGGCCACGGCCCCAACATTGGATTATCTCGATTTCGATCACCCATTCATTCTTGATACGGACGCGAGTGACACGGGTATTGGGGCGGTATTATCACAGTCTAAAGGGGGTGTAGAGCGTGTCGTGGCGTATGGTAGCCGAGTCTTGTCTCCTGCGGAAACCCGCTACTGTGTCACTCGCAGAGAACTATTGGTGGTTGTTTTTTTCCTACGGCAATTTCGACCATACCTCTACGGTCGTTCCTTTATTGTGCGTATGGATCATGCGGCCTTGCAATATGCCCTTAAAATTGACCAGCCATCCGGACAGTTGGCACGTTGGTTGGACACGCTACAGGAATTTTCCTTCCAAATTCAACATCGGAAGGGAGTGCGCCATGCGAACGCTGATGCACTTTCCAGATTACCGCGGCGCGCCCCTTGTAAATGTGAGTCGGGGACGCATAGGTGTTCGCCGCTTCCAAACCCCCCTCAGCCGCTTACGTTGGCCGTCGAGAAGTCGGATACTCCGATGGAACCGGGACCGGCTGACGGGGTTTTGAATTTGCCGCGGTCTGTCTGGATCCGGGAACAGATGATGGATGAGTCGTTGGTGTCCTTGCGGAAGCGGTCTGCTAGGGACAATGGGAGTCCGAGTACGGCTGTGGGGCCGCAAACCGCTCTCCGAGATGGTCTGCTTATGTGGCGGGAGGGGTTCCAGGAACGTTGGCGCCTGGTGGTACCAACGTCCTTGCGATTCGAGTTGATTAGAACTCTCCATTGTGACACTTTCTTACATTTAGGGGTGCAGAAGACCTTGTTGACGTTGCAACGTCATTATTTTTGGCACGGCATGGCGACAGATGTCGTAGGGCACGTGCGCACGTGCCCTGCGTGTGCACGACGTAAGCCGCCGAAACATCCTTACGTGCCGCCTCTCCAGTCGATTCAGGTGTCTCGAGTCAATGAATTGGTGGCACTGGACATATTGGGACCTTTTCCACCATCGGCGAGGGGTAATAAATATTTGCTGGTAGGGGTTGAGTACCTCTCCCGTTGGCCGATGGCCTGGCCGTTGCCCGATCAGTCGGCCGTGGCCATTACCGACGCCTTTTTGTTTGGGTATATTATGGACAAGGGGGCGCCTGAGAGACTCCTCACGGACCAGGGCAGGAATTTCTCTTCTAAATTATTGGCGGAAGTGTGCGCGGGCCTTGGGACTAAGAAAGTACGGACATCCCCATACCATCCGCAGACGGATGGTATGGTTGAACGGCTGAACAGGACATTGTCTGCCATGCTTTGCCATACCGTGAGCGAACAACAATCAGATTGGGATCTGCACATCCCCGGAGTGCTTTCGGCGTACAGGATGACGCCTCATGCGGCTACAGGGTATTCGCCGTTTTACCTTATGTATGGTCGGGAAAACGTGCCGCCGGTGGATGTGCAATTGGGAACTGGGGTGAGGGGACCTCGTAAACCACTTCCTGAATACATTCAGGACACGGTTCGCCGAGTCACGGAGGCGCGGGAGAATGCCCGCGTGGCTACGGCCAAAGCCCAGGCCCGGAACGAGCGATATGCGCGACGGTCCGAGGGGGAGTGCCCCTGGAAGGTTGGGGACCTAGCCTGGCTTCATTGTCCACAGGTACGTCCGGGAACCTCGCCGAAATTGCACAAACCCTGGCATGGTCCCGTACGCCTCATTGCGGTTCCCAACCCACAGTCAGCACGCGTCCAAATTGGGTCTCGTCGCTGGGTTGTGCATACGTCACGCTTGAAACCATATGTTGCTCCCTTACATGATGCGTCATCCCCCAATGTTGCCTTGCCGGGGTCTGTTGCTGCTGACTCTCCCCTGCCTGCGTCAATTGATCTTGCTAGAGCGCCTGTCGTACCTGTTCCAGACAGGCCGGCCGTGACATTGCGGGGGACGAGGGGCCCTGCTCGGAGGACGCCTGCCAGGTCTGCGGGACCTTCGAGCCCTGCAGCCCTTCCGACCCAGCTGCGGGCACGGTCACAGGACAAGCCCAAGACTAATTCTTTAGGGACACGGGACGTTGGTGGACTTCCAGCTGCGGCAGGGGGATTACCCCCTGTCATTCCTCGACTTTCATCGCGTTCCCGTTCTGCGAGTGGGCCGCCGACCGTCCGGGACGGGCCGGCGACCCGCACACATTCCAAATCGCTTACGTTTCGTTGATTGTTGCTGTGTTTTTATCTTTTTCTTACAGTTGTATTTATTGCATGCTTTTTGTACGTTCGTTGATGTTAATTGCGTTGTTGTTGTTGTTCTTGCTGTTACATTGTATGCTTAGTGTCCTTTAGGGGGGTAGGTCGATTCGCCGCATTACGATTGATATTGGTCAGCCGAGGTCGGCTGGGATTTTTCTACGGGGGAGGGTGGTGTAATGCGGGCGTAAGCGACCTTCCGGATGTGACGTCACGGGGGGTGGAGCCATGTGACGTGGGTGGAAGGTTCGGGTTCTTAAGCGGGTAAACCGGAAGGGGAAGTCAGTCGGGGTGTGAGCGAAAAAGAGAGAGGCCACGCGGGCGAGTGAGAAGAGGGGGGGGCACCGACGGCCATCGGGAGCCAACCCCGAAGACAGGCGGAAGCTACGGAGTGGTGTGCAGCTGCAGAGAAGGCAGCCAGAAGAGCTGCGGGTTAGAGGCAGCGGTGTGGCTGCCAGGTGTGGCGGGAGAGAAGAGGGAGAGACAGCACGAGGCTGTCAGAGCTGCAGAAAGGACGAAGGAGAGAGGAGTTGCAGCGAGTACAGCCAAGGGGGGCTGTGTGAGAGTAACAGCAGCAGGGCTGCTGTTGTGGATCGGGCCGACATCGGAGTCAGCACCGTGGAGAAGCTACAGAGTAGAGACAGCCGTGTGGGAGTACAGTACGAACCGAATAAAGGACACTGAGCCAGACATCGTGGTCCAGTCGTTTATTACACATATAATAATTAGCCTGATATGATTTTTTACAATTTTCATCTATGATCAGACACTAACAACTACTCAAATTTTTTTGTATTTTTCCGCAAAAAACACAACAATTGTTGACGACTTGATTACACGTCTTATATTTAAAGACATACCCATCGGAAACCGCTCAATTTAAACATTCTGTTATTTTTTTATTATAAAGAACAAAAAAATAATTAACTTAATACTCTGAGGGGAAGATCCTATCTTTACCGTTTTTGAATTATTCAGATTTGACCATCATAACATGCGTATTTCTTTTGTTCAACACCGCTTGAATCCTAAATATCTCAAAGACAATTGAAGATAGAACAATGGCTCTCGCTTAAATTTTATTTGCTGTTCAATGTTCTATCAACAGAAAAAAAATCCGCAATCTTATATTTTGAACGGTCTACGAGTGACAATCACAGACATGTATCCAGGACACTTAAGATCGAGATTTGGAAGCCTTAAAATGAAAAATCTCGATTTTCCGATTTTTTCTGTTGCTTGTACCAAATAGCAGCGTTCTATCTTGTCGGGAAGTACCCTAGAGATTTTTGAGACATGCATACATACATACAGATTATGGTCTTTATTTATATAGATATACCAACTTGTGATGCATTGCCGTGTAACATGGTTCACTCATTTTGCAGACATCCTAACTATGTGCAGCTGCAGCAGCAGCAACATTATCTCTGTATCGTGGCGGTGAGGTCTCAAACCCTCGTACCCTGCTCGATTCAGAGGTTGGTTTGTTTGCTCCTTGATGCTATGACGACGCCGCCGCGCCAGAACAACGTATTCCCAATGGCACTGATGAGATTAAACAAGAAGTTTTCTTTAATCTGAAAATCTCTGGCATTTCATAAATCAAGCACGCTCTTATTACATAAAATCGCAACTGTATTGGCATCGCGAAGCGGCGGGATGGAATCTGTAACCTGAAATTATAATTATTTTTTAAACCGGCACCGATGGAATTTATTTAAGCATCCACTTCCAGCGTATAGACAACCTCGTGCAGGGTGTACGATATGGAAATCAGGGCTACATTTCAGCCAGGCCTTTCTGGGTCCAGTGCACCACATCCAGAATACCTCTGTCCGTGCCCGTGGCTACCAGGCACGTGCCTCCACCAGCCACAGTCTCCAGCGACAACCCAAGAAAATATCCAGCGAGCAATTAAAACCTCATTAAAATTATTTCCAGGGATAGACAATCAAATAAACACCCCCGTGCCCCCCCCAATAGATCCCTTGATGCAGGCGGGCCCCCCCTCCGATGCCGAGTGGAACAGCCGGGCCTTCGACATCGCGGGCTAATGAGAGCCGCACGCTGACCGCCCCCCCCCCGCCACCATCCGCGGACGATCGCAGCGGCGCCTTGGAAATCGACTCTTCGTCGCTCCTCTACCTCGGCGGGGCCGCATCGACAGGGAATGCGGCCCTCCTCCTGACAGCGGCGCCCTCGCGCCACCGAATTTCAGCGGCCCGTGGACAGCGGCGGTGAAGCGATTTCGCTCGCGGCTGTTGGCAATGGGCGTGATTCAAATTAGACCTCGACCGGGGGTAGGCGGCGGCGGCGGCGTGGGGCCCGAATTACGAAAGTAAACACGCCCGCGTGCACCGCGCACCACGCGCACGGTGCACGCGTGGCTAGAAAACGTCCAGACTTGCGACGGAGCTCTCCGACGACCGCTGCAGTCGAGGCAGTGGAAACCACGAGGGCTCCGTTGGTGAAACGCCGCGCGGGAAGTTTCCACCTTGCGACGCACGTGGGCGCGCTCTGTAGCAGGGAACATTGGCGCTGGTCTCTGCGCGGATTCGCTCTCGATTTGTTTTTGTTCGCATCAAGCACACCTCGCCGAACGCCCACTCTTCTCGCCCCTTCTCTCTCTCTCGCCTCTCTCGATGTATCCGATTCTCTCCCCGCGTCTCCCCCGTTCCTTGCTTAGCTCGCTAGCATATTACTTAAAACGCAGGCTTTCGTAGCCGAATACAACGATCCAGTTTTGATTATGGGTCGGGCCACATGGTTCGTAGTTTCATGCCAGGAGACTTTTGATTCACTCCTCCAACAACCTTTACAACGATACGAATCACACGCGCCGATGTACAGAACTGATCACATTCTGACCGATAAAGCTCAGGTGGCTTAACGCCACTGCTCACGACAGCGTTCGAAGACGCTTCGCACAAACTGCTCCGAGCTCCAACCAGGCAAGCGGTCTTGCCGAGAGTTGGATTACTTTGTGGCCCAACTCTCGGCTTAATACGCGCGGTGCGAAAGAAGTTCAACACACAGCACGTACATACGCGGATCTCTAGCTCCACCATCATTTGCATTAATCGCAGGACGGCACTGCTGTGGTTATAGATCCCACCCGTGCCGTCATCCCTGTGGTTGCTGTACTTCGCGTTGCTGAAAAAGCCCGAATTAAATAATTAAACATATCTCCAGCGTCTGCACGCGCTGTCAGAGATTAACAGGCCTTGTCAATGCCTAACCGGCGCATCGATCAAAATTGTAATCTGTTATAAACCACCCCACCCATTATATTCAATTTGTAAAACAGTGTTTGATAATGATGGTACCCAAAGGAGGCGCGACGTGATGATATATATATTCATCTTTAATGAGACTTCACAGAATTCGCATTACCCACTGCATTGGGCCATTAACGTAATCAAAACCCCCCAAAAAACGCGCAGTCGTTCGCCGCACGATTTTCTGCGCGAGGCAATGAAGCGGCGGCACGAGGCGGCGGCGAGGTCATCTCGCGACGGGCGCGCGCCTCTCGTGACCCCGCGCGCGCGGAGGGGGGTGGGGTGGGGGGGGGAGTCCACGACGCCTCCTCAAAAAACGGTGCCCTTGCGGCACGGGCGCGCTCGTTCCAAATCGGCACCGGCTCAATTCCTCATCAAATTCGCGAGCGATCGCGCGCAGCCCAGGGTCAATACAAATTAGCGGGGAAAATGTTTTTGTTTTTGTCGTTACGCGCGCGCGCGCACACACACAAAGGCAAAGATCCCCCATATAGCCTTAACAGACTGTAGGGGCAAGTGCTGTTAGCGAGCACCTATAAAGGCCGGCACAGGACACGAGGGGGTGGGTGGCCAACACCACGCCCGGCCGCCTTTGTCTCCCTAGCGGCGACGTTTTCAGATCGCACCAGGTACACATTTGAGGCTGAGTCGACCTAGGGGAGGCCCAGGACCGGTTCAGATGATAATCGTCACTGGTGTTGGCCGTGAGCGGGAATCGCACACACACACACATATACCGAGAGTCATGGTCACGCCTTGTTTTGATCGTTTCTGTAGATTCTGTCTACGTCGGTGCAATCTCGAAGGAGGACGACCGATCGTGAGTTGGCTTCGTGGGAGGAGTGAGCGATGCGAGTGCCACACGACCACGCTAGTCCATTGGCCAGGGCAGAAATCGGTACTATAACTATACAACAACAAAACACTCATATGAACATTTTTTTTTTATTATGCCAGGTAAGGCCCACTGAGATACAGAACTGTTTTCAGGAGCGACCTGGTCGCAATTGATAGCTCAACTAATTGGATTATCATGATGTGGAAATGTATAGCAGCCAAATACTGGAAACGCGTGATGTTGATTCCCAATGCGGAGGGAAAACTCGGCGGACCCGGAGAAAAATCTACACGACCACGGGGAGAGAAAGACATGCACACTCCAAATACACAGCATGCGTCGGGGTCGGGATCGAACCCTCGACTTCCTGTATACCAGACGAGGTATTCAACACCTTGCCACCGTACCAACTCACGTGACGACGCTTTCACATCACCGATTTATTTACGCGACCAATGCGAGTTGAATTCTCTGACAGCCCCACTAATTTCAAGTGGCAGCCGCACAACTGGGTGAAAAAGCCGCGCCTCCTCGGGCGGCGCCGACGATTTTGATATCATCTCGGCTCTGGGGCCTCGCTGGACTGGCAGCATCGCTCCCTCGCTAGCGCGAGACCACGTGGCGCTTGCACTTCGTCGCCCCGTTAAGCCCCACGACGGGAAGACGGCGAGGTGAATGGATTCTAGATTTGAAGCTTTCGTGACTGCAAGGATTCATACTCTTATGTTTTTTGGGTAAAGTCACGTAGGTAAAAAATAAAATTACTAAAAGTAATAATAGAAATAAAATAAAATAATAAATCACGACGTTTCACGCACTTGATGCAGTAATTTTAGCTGTGACGGTCCCACGTGATGACGGAGACTTGTGTTGCCTCCGAAACGTCGTGATTTATTATTTTATTTTATTTATATTATTACTTTTAGTAATTTTTTTTAACCTACGTGACTTTACCAAAACAACCTAAGAGGTAAATGGAGCCCCAGATGCCCCCCCACCCCACCCTCCCTCACTTGGTCATTAAACAAAGCCATATTGTTCAATTCGTCCTCTGCTTTCTGTATGCGTTTTGCGCTCGAAAGAAATGTCGTGATCCATATTCCAGGGCAGCATCCGGGGTAGTAGCTGAGTTGGAGACCGTTCGCTCCACCAGAGTCAGCGTCTCGTAATGGGGTAGCTGAGCCGTGTCCACTCGTTTCACCAGAGTACGCGTGTATTTGGCAACCGTGAGTGACATGCCTAATGGATTAGCACCTCACCGCATTCACAGTCTGGCGACTCCCTGATCTTTCATTTGTGTAGAACGTATCTACAGCTTCCGTGTGTCGTTTTGATACCGTTGAGAGCGGTCCCTTCTGTTCATTCAGAACCCCCCACGAAGAGACGTTCAGAGTTCAGCCTTCAGCACAGTGCCAAAGCAAATCAAATGTGACTGAAAAAACCCAGAACACAGGATGATGATTTGTCTAATATATCTAATCTCACCAGCTTCCAAGCTATTGTTCTCTCTCCCCATCGCTATTGTCAACAAGCCATGCCGGGTACTCGTTAAGGCTGAGTTTAGCTGGGACTGGGTAATGAACTGATTCACCGGGGATGAATGCACATTGCACACACTGCCTGTGTCCTCTCTTTGGAATTTTCACACTTAAATTCTAACTTAGCAATCTTTGAAATACGTAATCAACCAGGCTATGCGTTAATTGTGTGTTGACCGACTCTCTGTGTTGCATTGCATTACATTTCGATATTTTACTAGGTTATTTAATTTTAGTGTGTCTTTCTCCTGATTTTCAAGCTTGCGTGCCGTGCCGCGTCGTCATCTTACTTGCAGCATCACGTTGTCGTCCATTCATTGATATGCTAATTTTTTCTCTGCCCCCTCCCTCTCTCCGCCCCCGCCCCCCTCTCTATATTTAAGGCCCCGTCACAGAAACGACCTCTCTCTTTGTGCCGATATGTGTTCTCTCTCTGTGTGTCCTTGTGATGTCTGTCTGCTTGTATGTCTGTCTATAGTTTTCTAGTTAGATTTTTGTTGCTATTTCTTTAATGCCTGATGATGATTGCTTGTGTTGCAATCGAAACGTCGTAATATGATATTATTTAATTTATTATTTTATCTTTAGACGTGACTTAACCGAAAGAACCAAATAATAATTCCTGCAGTCACGAAAGCTCCAAAATTAAGATTGCACACACCACTTCACCATTGCTCGGCACACACGCATTCACAAAGACAACGATTCCCGGTATAGCCTTTCCAGACTGTTGGGGCAAGTGCTGCTAGCGAGCACCTATGACGGCACACGAGGGGGTGGTTGGCTAACACCACACTCGGCCGCCTTTGTCTCCCTCGTGGCGATGTTTGCACACAACACCAGGTACTCATTTGAGGCTGAGTCAACCTAGGTGACGCACAGGACCGGTTCAGATAATCGTCACTGGCGCTGGCCGTGAGAGGGGAAGCGAGCTCGGGTCGCCGGGTTCGTAGCGCAGCGTAGCGCTGATCGCTGCCCCACCGGTCAACATTCACAAACACGCACGCGCACGCGCGTGAACGCCCACGCGCAGTGACGGCGCGCACGCTGCCAACGTGCGCGCGACACGCAGGGCGCACTACGGGCTCAAGGGGCAACACCCGGCTCCCTTCCGCGGGTGGTGCCGCGCGAAATATTCCATCGCTCGTCGGTGACCCAAAGGTCAGGCAGGGTCTGCGAGAGGTCACACGGCTAAACGCGTTCGGTTCCGAAGATCTGCTTCAAGATCTCGATTGTATGCGATGTCCGTTCCACTTACCAGCGTGAGTGTGCGCTCCTTGCAACAAGGTGTTCGAAACCAAAAATCGACAAAATCACCGTCGTCATCATCATCATCAAGCACGACAATCGCTACTTCTGGCATTGTGGTGACCCAGCAGAGTCAAACCGACCACGGAGGCAGTGTTAGGAGCAAGACAATCAAGCGGTAATATTCCGCTTGGGCATCGCGAACTAATATTTAGTGTTCCAGGAAGTTTGAGAATCATTACGTAAAAAAAATGTTATTTCAATTATTTTATTGTATGTTTGTATTTAAAAAAAATATATATAGTGCGTTCTTAAATATATATCATTGTTGTAGCGATAAATAAAAAAATAAAATCTATAGTCTGTGCACTCTGGTTGCCTTTGTGAAAAGTTGGGAAATGTCCTTGCCCAATCCTGGCCCCTGACAACTCAATAAATAAATAATCTAAAGCGGTGATGAATAAACTCTCCGTGATGGTGTGTGTGGCAATACCGCAAGTTGCTCGATTTATGGACTTGCATTACGACCATCATAGACACGCACTGTGCTCCTAAATGCCACTAAATAACAATAATTAAACATGCCAATTTACAAATGACACCGTGACAAGAGGGCTAAATCACGCGCGCGCAGGAGCGTTCCACAGTGTTGTGGGCTGGCGCGCAAACATTCCAGTGCAGCGCCGTGGGGACCTCGACATCGGCCGAGCGAAATGCCGTGGCGCAAACCTTTCGCGTCTATTTTTACAACTCATCGATCGGGGCTTTTGTTGTAATAAGGGTCTTTATCACCTCACATTCTCGAGGTCTCGTCGTCACCCTTCGTGGAAATAGAATGTCAGAAGCAGGTGGTGTTATTGCTGTCAACCAGATGGATAATCAGATCTTGGTTCTTTGAACAAAATTCTTAAATCGATTCATTGACCATCTTAGAGACTCGTAACCCTGTGAAGAGCCCAATGTGTGGACATTTCTACCCGTGAGTTATTCGTTTGTGTATTATATTGACATGGGAGCAGTGGTCTAGCGCTTTATATGTTTAACCCGTGGTTAATTCCCGCTCATTGCCAACATTTGTGGTGAGTAATTTCTAAGCCTGTTCTGAGTAGTCACTCTGGCTCCTTTCTCTCCACTCATTCCTACCCCGGGCCATGTATGTATATATGCACATGTACGTATGTTGAACTTCTTTCACACCGTACGCAGCCAACCGCGCTAATATAGTGCAGGGGAAAGACAACAAAGTAAACACAAAAAGCAGTTCCGAAGAAATTATTTTTCAATCTAGGGTGATTTAAAAGTGCATAGCTCCAGTGGCTTCCTAATATCGAAAAGAAGAGCGTTCCAGACGGCCTCAAAAGCGTGTTTGAAAGCGCGCAATGCGATTACAGTCTTTGTTCGATGGTTTGCCAAAAGGACTTGCTAGGATCACCGGAGTTCGCGTGATGGTTTTTCCTCCTTGGCGAGATCAGAAAAGTATTGAGATCATCCACCGCATTGGCCTTGACATCCTGGCTCACCACTCAGTACCATCTCTTTCTAGGCCTGCTACCCGCCCTCCTCTCTCGTGCTTCCACGCTCACCGCCTCGCTTCTCATGCAGCTTTCCTCTGCCATTGTTGTTGTTGTTTCACGCCGTCGTATTGCCATTTCGAACAGCTCATTAGCGACGAAAGGGCCCAAATAATTTCCGCCGTGCCTCTCTTCCCTCGTTAGTGTCACCTGCCTCGTTCAACCTCGCTCCGTGACCTTCTGGATCTCTTGCTCCGTCGCCACCCCTCTCCACCCGGCTCCCTGCTCCTGTTCCCTTCCACGCGTGTGCCCAGCACCGCCCGGTGCGAGAGGCTCCCGAGCTCGCTTCTTGTAGTACCAACGTGCGAGTGCTGAACTTCTTTCGCACACCCGACGTAGCCAACCAATACATGGGGCAACGCAGGGGAAATTGAACGGGATCAGAGAGAGAGAGAGAGCCGACGCGTGCCGCGAGAGACAAGTCCAGGAGGCGCATAGGCGGGCGGGCATGCAGGTAATGTTCTTGTTTTGGTAACTTCTTTCGCACCGTACGTGGACCAACCGTGCAAATAGGAGGTGCGGGAAACATCGTTATTGTAACACGCCCAAAACCACTGCGGTCGTTTTACCCCCTTAAACGGTGCAGGTAGTTGTGATTAGTTATATTGGCGTGCAACTAGAATAATAATAGTCAAGTGGATCTACCTGCCGTTTCTGTTGTGCAAGGATCAGTCGCATTTAGAAACTCGTGCACTTAATGTAGCAAACTAATGTAGGTATTCAGAGGGGTTAGACATTCATCCCTCGCTGTCTCTGATGGCACCCATTCTATTGCTGGATACAGTCACATCTGAAAATGTAATTTGTAACTTTGATCATTACCTGTGTATCGATAGTTCGATGTTAATGTGCCATGTTATTGAGGGACTAGTGCTGTGTGGTGTTGTATTGGCGTGCTCTGGGACTGTTGTTGTTATTGTTGATGTTTTTTGCTGCCTTGATCCCGGGCCTCCCCTAGGTGGACTCAGCCTCAAATGAGTACCTGGTGTTCGATGTGCAAACATCGTCACTGGGGAGGCAAAGGCGGCCGGGCGTGGTGCTGGCCACCCACCCCCTCGTGTGCCGTGCCGGAGTTCGGAGGTGTTCGCTAACAGCACTTGCCTCAACAGTCTGTTAAAGGATATACGGGGGGATATTTGTCTTTTTTACTGCCGGGCAATGAATACGCGCGTTGGTTTCATTGCCTGCTCGGAGAAGAAGAACTCCAAAATGCCCCTCTTCGTGACGGTGACGCAGCTGCGAAGACGCCCATCGCCACCGTCGCTTCCCAAGGCCCTCTCCGCAAGAGTGACAATTGACTCGCCCCGTTGTTCTCTTCGCTCGCCGTGCCTTTCTCACGCGGCCGAGTGCTGCAGCTCAGCTCTCTCCGCTTAGTTTTTGCCTCTCTTCTGTCATTGGTTGCTGGAGCGCAGAGTCGTCTTTGATTCTGTAAACATTGGAAGGGGCGATTTGCATTTTCATTAAAATTGTAGCGCAGCCTCTGTGTACAGTTTAGCTCGTGAATACGGTGCTCATTATATTGCAATTTCATAATTGCTCAGGTTGCTTGCAGCTATTGTTGTGTTCAAGTGTAATGGAAAATGTTTTGTTTTGCTGATCAGCGTGGGACTCCCCCTCAGGGTTCAGCATTATCATTCTCCTGGGACGAGCTCGGCTCGACATCAATCTCATATCTTCTGATTATGAATACACTACTATGCTGTATAGGCAACCTTCTTAAAGACAAGCCCCTTTCTACATCGCACCGCTCTACCCCTTCATGACAGCCTTGTGTTACGTGAATGGAGAAAATATCAACCGCACGAATTATAAAAATCTATATTGTCACAATTCTTTTTTCTCCCGGTATCCATATGCAGTGAATTGTCCCATGATGGGTTCTCTTTCAGACACACGAATGCACAAACTCGGCCAAGACAGACGTGAATGTGGACTTTGTTAATCTCGGTGGCCCAGGCGTATTTATAACCGTTGCGAATGTTAAATTTCGATTGAAAGCTTTCGTGACTGCAGGTATTCATCTTCTTGGTTCCTTCGGTAGTCACGTAGAATGGAAATAATAAAATAAAACATAATAAAATAATTCTCACGACGTTTCGGGGAGACGCTGTCTCCCCGACAGACCTGGTCTTCACCTGAGGACGGCTGCTTGCGTTGTGGCCGAAATGTCGTGAGAATGATTTTATTATGTTCTATTTTATTATTTTATTATTTCCATTCTACGCGACTTTACCGAAAGAACCAAGAAGACGTTGCGAATGTTGTTTGAAAGCTGAAAATGACGTTATGCGATAATGAAACAGCTCACCAAGGTGGCTATTGTGTGACGGGATTGGGGTGAGACAGATCCGCCCTCTGGGGTGTTTTTTCAAAGGTGTTGTCGGGGTCACGCGCAGTGGTTATAGAAGTGGTGAAAGGATCAGTGCTTGTGGGGTTAGGAGGGTGGTTTTTACTTATTATGTGATCTCACCACGCTGGTGAGATGTTGACCACATCCCCTGGTATTGAGGAGGTCGTGGGTTCAACTTCGATCCTGACGCCTGTATATTTGGAGTTTGCGTGTCTCTCTTTCTCCCCGTGGTCGCGTGGATTTTTCTCCGGGTCCTCCGGTTTTCCCCTCCACATTTAGAATCAACATCACGCGTTTAGAGTATTTGGCTGCCATACATTTCCACACGACGATAAACCACTTCGTTGAGCTATCATTTGTGGCCGGATCGCTTCCGAAAAAGAGCTGTTCAGCTCAGTGGGCCTTACCTGGTAAAATAAAAATAATTTATAATAAATTGACAGAAAGAGGGTGTTTGATATGAAGAGAGTATAGGGTGAGTGAGGAGCGGTGGTGCAGTGGTTAGTGCGCTGCGCTACAAACCCGGCCACCCGAGTTCGAGTCCTGCTCATGGCCAACACCAGTGACGATTATCTGAACCGGTCCTGGGCCTCCCCTAGGTGGACTCAGCCTCAAACGAGTACCTAGTCGCCATGTGTATAACACATCGCTACTAGGGAGACAAAGGCGGTCGGGCGTGGTGTTGGCCACCCACCCCCTCGTGTGCCGTTCCGGCCTTCGTAGGTGCTCGCTAACAGCACTTGCCCCAACATTCTGTGGAGGCTATATGGGGGATCTTTGTCTCTGTCTTGTAGGGTGAGTGTGTAGAATCATTGGATCAATGCTGCTGCTCGTAAGCCAAGTGCAATGTTTCCTGGCTGGGCTGCGTGAGGAGCGGTTCTTCTCTCGAGCGTTCGCCACGCACCACGTTTGTTTACTTTTTTATTATTATTATTACACGCTTTTATTTAACTCACTTCGTCTGTTGTAGCCTCAAGAAAGAAATCTTGTAACTCAATTTTTACACACTTCCCAATGTGCTATCGACTGCAAACTTCGCATAGGTATGGCATACTGATGACAACACTATATTCTATCATAAAAAATCCAAAACATATATTTTAAAACTTTTGACACACTTTTATTTAACTTCCTGTATGTGTTGTATCCAAAAATCTTGTAACTCTATTTCAACCGTATTCCCAATGTCGTATCGACTGCAAACTTCGTATAGCTATGTCATACTGATGACAATACTATATTCTATCATTAAAAATTTAAAAAATATATTTTTAAACAATATTTTTTACGGCTCTAATTGTCCACGCTCAACTGACGTTGCCTGTAAATCACCACGTGGTCCCTTACGTCACGGCAAGCCTCGGGGAGCCACGCCCAGGGGCGGGGCATGTGGAAGGAGGGGAGGGGCGATGGGGGCAGGGGGAGGGGCAGCTCGGACAGTACATTTTATTAAAGCGTGTTTTTAAAAAAGTATTTTAAATATTTGTTCTTCTTTAACCTATGCGAGGCAACCAGAGAAGTCGCGGGGGAAAAAACCCAATTCAGAACAGGGGGAGAACATAGCAAGTCCACACACACACACAGAGAGGCTACCGCATCGCGGTAGCCTCGTTGTTGTATCCTAAAATCTTGTAACTAAATTTTCACCCACTTCCCAATGTGGTATCGACTGCAAACTTGGTATACTTGTGTCATACTGATGACAATACTATATTCTATCATAAAAAATACGTTACGTTTCGGCTTGGGTCTAATTGTCCACGGTCAACTGACGTTGGCTGTAATTGGCCACGGTCCCTTACGTTATGGCAAGCTTCGGGGCAACTTCCTGAAGTCGTCGAGTTATGCCATTACTCGTACATTTCATAAAAGCGTGTTTTTTTTTGTTTTAAAATATTACTTATTGTTGTTGTTGCTGTGAGGTGCGAGTTACCACTGCGCCACCCCACTGCCGGCCCGGCATCAAAGCGGGAGGTTTGAAATCTTGCTGGGAGACATCAGAGGACACCTGTAAGTAAACTAAACTTAGAATAATAGGGGGTTTCCCCTTTTTTCTGGCAACAAAACTGAAACCTTTTTACAAGGAATCATGTGTGCATTAACCACAATACTTGTGGTCAAAATGCAAACAAAAAACACACTGATAATATATGCATTGTCCTTGAAACTCATTGGTCCACACCAGAGACGGCTTTCTTTTGAGCCTCGTCTCAATTGGTGCTAGACCAGAGGACGCCTAAAAGGCGTACAGCTCAAAGACAAGGCACTATGAAAGTAATGAGGGCTCGGTGGTAAGCAGGTGAAAACCACTATTATTATATTTTGGTACTGGCGAAGGAGGTCTAATGATGTAAACTCAACTTATTTAAAAAATACATAGCTCTTCTTTAGAAGCGACCTGGTCACACCGTGATAGCTCATCGACGTGGGCTTGTCACGTGCGAATTTTACAATAGCAGCCAAATACTCTAAACGCGTGGATGCTGATTCTAAATGTGGAGGGGAAAAATCGGAGAAAAATCCACGCGACCACGGGTAGAACATGCACACTCCAAATATACAGATGCATAATTGGAGTTTGGCCAAACTATTTAGATTATAATCTATCAAATTTTAGAGAAGTAAAAAAAGTCACCATTCTGATAGCTACAGGCTTAGTGCTGCTTGGAAGCGAATGATCAAGCAATGCCGTGTTTTAGCTGCAGGCCTACACAGGTCACCATACGTCGATGCCATTGTCTGCTCACAGGTTTTGCGATTTGTTACACCACAAATCGGCAGGATGTGCAGGCGTGGTGTGCATGCATAAAGTGCATGCACAATGTTTGTTGATACCCCCCCAGCCTTCGCATATGATGTGTTCACATTTATTGCTCTATGTAAGACGGGAACATGAGGATTTCTCCACAACTTCGGCTGTCCGCCTGATGATGCTAGCTGTAATTAATGGCGAAACGTCGTACTCGAATTGTAAATGTTGTGGGTTTACTCTCCAGCACACCGCTGTGTTGTACTCTGGGGCCGTCCATAAATGACGTCACGCGATTTTGGACGATTTTGACCCCCCCCCCCCCCTCGTCACACGGCGTCACAAAAAGTCAGACCCCCCTCAAATATGACGTCACAAAGCTCTGCCCCCCCCCCAAACCATATTTGCATTTTGAAAATAAAACATGCTTCAAATCGCTTTAAACTATTGTCATTGTAGTGCATATTTAATGTGGCGCTGCACTCTGATGTTGTAGGAGTGTTGTTATAACAATTCTATATTTTTTTTAGTCTGGCGCATTTTGATGTGACCTGACATTTCTCAAACCTCCCCCCCTCGTCACACATCGTCACAAATGTCTGACCCCCCCCCCCCCCCCAGGTGCGTGACGTTGGTATGTTTTGTTGGCGTAACAATCCTTATTAATTGGCTGTGTCGGGTGCATTTAGATGTATACGATCTCACACAAACACATCTATTATGGATGCCATTGGTCGCGAAAGCCTACGTGTTAAACTGTTGTGGTACCGTGTTTACCCAGAAAAGGCGGAGCACAAATTAGTCATAATTCAAAAAAAATATTAACTTTCGTGATTTCCATCTGTGACTCAGCTCACTCTTAAAAATACTTGGATAGGCTTTGAAAGTGCCACAAAGTTTTGGAACACGGTAGGGATATATGTATAGTTACACACACGTATATATACACACACACTCACCAAACCCTGTGTCAAAGCACGACCAATTAGGCAGACTTCTGTGTGTGTTTTACTTGGCCATGCACCACTCAGAGAAGTGCTGCCAAATACAATCAAGAGCTGCCACACTAACAAACATGATCCCATGAACAAACGGTTGGGCCAAGTGCTGTTAGCGAGCACCTATGAAGGCCGGCACGGCACATAAGGGGGTTGGTGGTCAACACCACGCCCGGTCGCCTTTGTCTCCCCAGTGACGATGTTTGCACATCGCACACCAGCTACTAATTTGAGGTTGAGTCGACCTAGGTGAGGCCCAGGCTCAGTACAGGACCGGAGTGCCATACCAATAGCCGCCATTCGCCACTAAGGTACTCATTTGAGGCCGAGTCCACCTAGGGGAGGCGCAAGACCGGTTCAGATAATAGGCACTGGTGTTTGGCCGTGAGCGGGAATCGAACTCGTGCGGTTTTGTTCATAGCGCAGAGCGCTAACCGCTAAACTACCGCTCCCCTTACATTCACGGAGGACCTGCTATTCACAAGCATTGTCGCCACGGAGCACAGAGGGTGCAACGCTGTGGCTGTTAGTCGGTGCAGTCATTCGCAGACGAATATTCCTTTAAACTCTTTTCGTATCCACATCTGGAACTAATTGCCTGCAATTGACCGTCTCATATTAGCTGTGCATTACATGAAAGCGGTCGTCAAAATGACGATACATATCCCTTTCCGCTACGCGCATGTTCTGAGCTGGAACATCGCGCGGATTGAATGAATTCTTTCTTTGTACCTTCGTCAAGAATTCAGCAAAAAAAAAAACTTTTCACATTTTCCGCAAAACGTACAAAATAACAGATACTTATCAGAGGCATATACATAGAAACCCTTTTGTATCTTTTTTTGTTCCGTTTCAAAAAAACATCCTATTATCTCAAATGCAGAGAGTACTTTGGCATGGAACATTGGGATAAAATGTCCTTGGAAAACTCAAAAGCATGTGCGCAAGCAGCAGGCACAGTAGCGGCAGCGGCAGCAGCAGCTTTGTGATATAATAGACAAAAATAACGAAAATAAATCTGCAAAAAGAAAACTGCACGCAATTACCGGCACCACTGGGCCATGGGATAAATCATCCAATTACACGATAATCACTGGCTTCCTGGTGACAAACTCACGTTGTTCGCTACCATGTGCAGCAAGCAAAACAAAAAGACCACATACACACACAAAGACCCACACCAGGTCACACGCACACATACCAGTCAAACACACCAGTCACACACAATAACTGCAATTCGCCACTAAGTGGCGGTGACGTCACCACAATGCTTGTGCCAGGCTATGTGCATGTTGAGGCCACGTGAAGTGTCGAATGCTCGCTGGCAGGAGGTCACGGGCAGACCCAGGTACCACGGGTCGACTGACTGAGATGACTGGCTGATGCACCACCTGTGCCCCCTACTGTGCCAACTTTATGTGCTTTAGCCACCCGCGCTCCGCTCGTTGTTGTGAGCGTCGCACTTCCACCCACCGTTGTTGTTGGAGGGCGACTGCCTCCAACTGCCCAGTAGCATCCTTCACGAGCCTCTTTCACAGAGGCCGATTTTGACACCGCTGATACCAGTCATCGGCAAATCCACTCAGCTCCACATCCTCCTGTACCATATCACTCCATCTCTTTCCCGTTCAGCCACCTCTATCCGGTCTAACAAAAGCTGTTTAGGCATGCGGTGACTGAGCATGTGGGCTAAATGAACCAGCCAATGCAGCCTTGCCTGCCGGAGGAGCTCACCGATGGGGCTTTGTCCAGATCTTTAAAGGATTTGTGAGCTCCTCACACAATCCAGCCAGGTCAAACCCAGGATGGATCAAAGGCAGGCCAGCCTAAATGTTTCTAACCGGCGAAGATGTTCCATTAGGGGTGTCCACGTTTCGCAAGTGTAGAGAAAGGAGGGAATGCCCGTGGCCGAAAATACCTGAAGCTTCGTGCGGAGCGACAGACCAGGTAGCTTCCACACAGCGTTACGCAACCGATGAAAATATAATGCCACTCGACTGATTCGGAGTGAGACCTCTGCTGTCAAACCTGAGCCAGTCATGAGCATACTGCCCAGGTATTGGAAACTCTCCACTCTCTCCACAACTGCCCCATCACCAATTGCGAGTTGTGAGGGTGGAGTGTCCGATGGTACAAAATACCCAGGCAGGTGCTTAATATTGTTGGGTCTGATGGTAAGGCCCCAACTCTTAGTGGCACGCTCCAGGTTCAGCTGCAGCACCTCCAACTCCTCCTCTGAGTGAGCGGCAATTACCAGATCATCGGCATACATAACGTGGTTGACCAAAAGGGAGCCATCCCTTGACGGCACCCGGGCATCGATCAGCCTCCCATTGTATCTGTACCAGATGGAAATTCCTCCAGTATAGCGATCAAAGGCTTCACGAACTACGTGGTCGAAAAAGATGTAAAATAATGTGGGAACCAGAGGACATCCCTGTCGCACCCCAAAGTGAACAGGGAATGGCTCTGATTCCCGGCCACGTAGTTTTACCCGGGCCTGCTCACCATCATGAAGGTCCTTAATGTTTGTGAGCAGAGGGTCAGGGACTCTGAAAGCACGAAAAATAACCCATAGCCCAGGCCTACAGATAGTGTCAGCGGCCTTGACCAGGTCAATAAAGCAGAGATGTAGGTCTTGTTGGAATTCCCTACACTTCTGCTGTAGCAGACGGACAGAAAATATGGCATTTGTGCTGGACCGCCCCTTCTTGAAACCGCATTGGGGCTCCGCAAGCCACTCGTGAGTGTACCTGGCAAGGCGATGTTGAATAATCCTTTCCAGGACCTTTCCCAGCACACTAAAGAGTGAGATGCCCCTGTAGTTGTTGCAGTCTGTGCGGTCCCCCTTTTTAAAGAGGGGGACCACCAGCGCATCCTTACAATCCTGCGGAACCCGTCCAGTGGTCCAGACTGTTGTTATGATGTTATGTAGGGCAGTCTGTGCACAAACGCCACCCTCCCTCAGCATTTTGCTTGGGAGCTCATCTCTGCCAGGTGCCTTTCCTGGTCTCAGACTCTGGATCGCCTTTAGTACTTCATCAACAGATGGTACATCAGCCAACCACTCACAGGGGTTGACTTCTTATTCCAATATTTGAGACACCGCAGCCTCAGCAGGATCATCCCCAGTTTGTCCCATGATGTTTTCTATGCCGAGGGATTTCCCCTCCCCCAGGACTTCACAGAAATGCTCAGCAAATCTGCAAACTTGTTCCTGGGGGTCGGAGATTGGATCACCGTTTATTCCCTTAATCATGGTAATTGGTGTGGCGCTGCAGGTTACTTTTTTGATGGGATTAAATAGTGATTTGTGATCGCGGGCCATTGAGGCAGACTCCATCTCCTCAGCAACCCTCAACCACCACCCATCCTTGCAGCGCCTCATGGCTCTCCGAACCTCCGAGTGAAGGCTGCGGTAAGCCTCCTCATTCTCCGACGTGGGATGCTGTAGACGATAAGAGTGAGTCTGTCGCTTTTTCTCAGCCAGCCTGAACACTTCCTTGATCAGCCAGGGTATCTGGGGAGGTCTGGAACGTCTACCCAAAAGCAGCCATTGCAGCTGCATGAGCCAGTCCTAAACCTCGCCCATTTCCCCTCGACATCTGGAGGAGTGGGGTACGATGCCAACCCCAGCCGCAAGCGATGATTACATTCTCGCTTGCAACTTTCATCAGCTAGCTGAGACCAGGCCACCTTGGGTTTGAATGCGGTCCTGGGTGTACACCCACCACCGGAGTGGAAGAATGGCAGGCGCATCTTACAGATGGCAAGTCGATGGTCAGTGGGCAGATCAGCTCCACGGTAGTTCCTGGTGTCAATGACATGGGCCCGCATCTGCTGTTCCGTCACTACGTAGTCCAGCAGATGTTCTTGCTTGGACCCGGCATGCATCCAAAATGCTGTGTGGATGCGCCGATGCCGGAACAGCGTATAGGTAATTATAAGCTCATAGGGTGCACAAAAATCTATCAGCCTCCTACCGTTGTTATTGAGCTGATCTGGCCGATGCCTTCCAATCACTCCAGACCAGGTACCAGCATCATGACCAACTCGGGCATTGAAGTCACCCAACAAGATGACTCTGTCCCGAGTGGCCACGTTAGCCTGCACCTGTGACAGGAGGTCATAGAAGACATCTGACTCATCGGCTTTGCGTGCATCCCTCCACGGATGTTCGTCTTCGGTGGAGGCATAAGTAACCACGACCACCACTCCTCGCCTCTGGTTGATGGGAAGGTGAGCCCAAAGTAGTCTGGGGCTTACCGCTTCCCACACCTCACCGCCACGCTCCCATGCCCCCTTCATTCTTCTATTCAGAAGAAGAGCCAATCTCTGTTGTTTGGCACACACACACACCAATCACACACACACACCAGTCACACACACATACCAGTCAAACACACCAGTCACTAAGACAAATATCCCCGTGTAGCCTTAACAGACTGTAGGGGCAAGTGCTGTTAGCGAGCACCTATGAAGGCCGCAACGGTACACGAGGAGGTGAGTGGCCAGAACCACGCCCTACCGCCTTTGTCTCCCCAGTGGCGATGTTTACACAAGTGCACCAGGTACTCATTTCAGGTTGAGTCGACCTAGGGGAGGCCCAGGACCGGTTCAAATAATCGTCACTGGTGTTGGACGTGAGCGGGAGTCAAACCTGGGTCGCTGGGTTCATAGCGCAGCGCTTTAACCGCTACACTACCGCTCCCCACTACACACACACACATACCAGTCAAACACACCAGTCACACACACACTCATACACACCAAAGACCAAGATCCCCCGCATAGCCTGAACAGGCTGTTGGGGCAAGTGCTGTTAGGGAGCACCTATGAAGGCCTGCACGGCACACGAGTGGGTGGGTGGTCAGCACCACGTCCGGCCGCCTTTGTCTGCCATGTGGCGATGTTTACACACCGCACCAGGTACTCATTTGAGGCCGAGATGACCTAGGCCAGGCCCAGGACCAATTCAGATCATTGTCACTGGGGTTGATGGCCGTGAGCGGGATTAAACTCTGGTCGCCGGATCCGTAGCACAGCGATCTAACTGTTGCACTCCCGCTTCCGACACTCACCCACACACACTCACACACACACCAGTTACACATACACACACACCAGTCACACACACACACCCACCCACACACACCAGTTACACACCCACACACACCAGTTACACACACACAACAACAAAAACAACCGCCATTCGCCACTAAGTGGCGGTGATGTCACCACGACGCTTGTGCCAGGCCATGTGCACCTTGAGGCCACGTGAAGTGTCAAACGCCCGCTGGCAGGAGGTCACGGGGCAGACCCAGCAGGTGCCACGGGTCGACTGACCGAGATGACCGAGATGACTGGCTGATGCACCACCTGTGCCCCCTACTGTGGCAACTTGCTGTGCTTTAGCCACCCGGCGCTCCGCTCGTTGTTGTGAGCGTCGCTCATCCGCCCTCCATTGTTGCTGGAGGGCGACTGCCTCCAACTGCCCAGTAGCGTCCTTCGCGAGGCTCCTCCACAGAGGCCGATCTTGACACCGCTGCTACCAGTCATCGGCAAGTCCACTCAGTTCCACGTCCTCCTGTACCACATCACTCTATCTCTTCTCTAGCCTGTGCCGTGCCCGTTTAGCCCCCTCGATCCGGCCGAACGAAAGCTGTTTCGTCATGCGGTGGCTGGGCATGCAGGCTACATGACCCAGCCAACGTAGCCTTGCCTGCCGGAGGAGCTCACCGATAGGACTTTGCCCAGATCTTTCAAAGATTTGTGAGCTCCTCACAAATCCAACCCAGAGCCCAGGCCTACTGATGGTATCATAGGCTTTGACCAGGTCAATAAAGCAGAGATGTAGGTCTTGTTGAAATTCCCTATACCTCTGCTGAGGCAGACGGACAGAAAATATGGCATCTGTGCAGGACCACCCTTTCCTGAAACCGCATTGGCGCTCTGCAAGCCTCTCCTCAGCGTGCCTAGCAAGGCGATGTTGAGTAATCCTTGCCAGGACCTTTACCGGCACACTGAAGAGTGAGATGCCCCTGTAGTTGTTACAGTCTGTGCGGTCCCCCTTCTTAAAGAGGGGGACCACCAGGGCATCCTTCCAATCCTGCGGAACCCGTCCAGCGGTCCAGACTGTTATGATGTCATGTAGGGCAGTCTGTGCACAAACGCCACCCTCCCTCAGCATTTCGCTTGGGATATCATCTCTGCTTGGTGCCTCTCCTGGTCTCAGACTCCGGAACGCCTTCAGTACTTCCTCAACAAAATGGCACCTCAGCCAGCCACTCACAGGGGGTGACCTCTTCCAATATTTGAGGCACCGCAGCCTCAGCAGGGTTATCCCCACTTTGTGTCATGATGTTTTCCTGGCTGAGGGATTTCCCCTCCCCCAGGACCTCACAAAAATGCTCAGCAATTCTGCAAACCTGTTCCTGGGGGTCGGAGATTGGATCACCGTTTTTTCCCCTAATAATGGTAATAGGTGTGGCGCTGCCGGTTACTTTTTTGATGGAGTTAAATAGTGATTTGTTATCGCGGGCCATTGAGGCAGACTCCATCTCCTCAGCAACCCGCAACCACCCATCCTTGCAGCGCCTCATGGCTCTCCGAACCTCCGAGTGAAGGCTGTGGTAAGCCTCCTCATTCTCCGACGTGGTATACTGTAGCCGATGAGAGTCTTTCCCTGTACACCTTAAGTCATAGTCCTACAACTCGCCCATTTACCCTCGACATCAGGAGGAGTGGGGGACGATGCCAATCCCAGCTGCAAGCGATGCTGAAATTCTCGCTTGCAACTTTCATCAGCTAACTGAGTCCAGGCCATTTTAGGTTGGAATGGGGTCCTGGGTGTACACCCACCACCGGTGTGGAATAATGGCAGGCCCATCTTACAGATGGCTAGTCGATGGTCAGAGGGCAGATCAGCTCCACGGTAGGTCCTGGTGTCAAGGAGATGGGCTCGCATCCACTGGTCCGTCACTATGTAGTCAAGCAGATGTTCTTGCTTGGACCCGGCGTGCATCCATGATGTTGTGTGGATGCGCCAATGCCTGAAGAGCGTGTTGGTAATTACAAGCCCATGGGCTGCACAAAAATCTAGCAGCCTCCTACCGTTGTTATTGAGCTGATCTGGCCCATGCCTTCCAATCACTCCAGACCAGGTGCCAGCATCATGACCAACTCGGGCATTGAAGTCACCCAACAAGATGACTCTGTCCCGAGTGGCCACTTTAGCCAGCACATGTGACAGGAGGTCATAGAATGCATCTTGCTTTACCTGCATCCCTCCACGGATGTTCGTCTTCGGTGGGGGCATAAGTAACCACGACCACCACTCCTCGCCTCCGGTTGATGGGAAGGCGATCCCAAAGTAACCTGAGGCTTACAGCTTCCCACACCTCACTGCCACGCTACCACGTCCCCTTCATTCTTTTGTTCAGAAAAAGAGCCACACCCTGTTGTTTGGCAGTCTCCTGCCCCGAGTAGAGGACTGTCCACCCCTCATGGTGGCAGAAGCCAGAACCGGTCCACCGGACCTCCCGAATGCCACAGAGATCCAGGCGGTACCGGTCCAGCTCCCGACAAAGGAGTGGCAGCCTCTCCTCCGCAGGGAGCGTTCGAACATTCCACGTGGCCATCCGTAGTGGCTTTTCGTTGTTTCTGGAGGAGCCCCGAGAGTGAAGATGCAATCTCCTGGCTCCGCCAATTGGGGTTTGGCCAGGAGACGCCATAGACGCCTGTCTCCCCGGGAACTCCGGCACAATCTTATTAGTTACATATTTATATTTAAGTCGTAGTTTCGTGGTAATGAATTGAAGGTGGAGGGGTTACCAGCCCCTCGCACCCGTCCAGAGCCCCCGTTTAGCCACTGTGGTAGTCACAGACGCCATGAGGGGAGAGGCCATTGGGCATTGGCCCTCCCCCCACAGCACTGTCCACGACAGAGTTCCCCGTCCGGCACTGCGAGGAGGTAGGGGGTTGTTTTGCCAGACTAGTCACACACACACACCAGTCACACACACACACCAGTCACACACAGACACGAGTCACACACATACACACCAGTCTCACACACCCACACATACACCCATACACACACCGCTCCAATAACAAACAATCCGCACAATTATTGGTTTGCTTTCCTATGTAGGCATCGATAAACAATCGCGCTCATTTCCCTACGAGAGAGACACTCTTCACAGGATGTTCCTATCGCGGCGTGTGCAGCATGACTTTGATAACAAAAACACGAGACATTGCAATGTTTACAGAATGTGAATTCCGCCCATAAGTATTGCTCAAAACGTAAGTGCCCCGCTGAGAATAGTTTCAAACGCGCGTTTCTGGTTATACCTCGTTCGCCTTCAGCTTTCTTAATTGAAGTCCGAAATATGTTTGATTTAAATTTGCGAAGGGACATTGAGGGGCGTGTGGGGAGTAGCAGTAGCAGCAGGTGTGAGAGAGGGCAGATATTTTTTTGGTATTTAATGTAGAAATCCCCCCCCCCCTGCCAACATTAAACTCCAATACAAAGACACAACGAACCCCGGTAAGACATCCTCCAACACGAACGATGCGACGTGCACATAATTGGAAGAGATCCCCAGCTGCGATGTAGGTGAGGGCAATAGTGAGAGAGAGAAAGGATCAGGGGAAATATAAATGGAAGGCAAATGGAGAAAGAGCAAGGCGGAATGACATCTAAAACGGGAACGAATCGACGGCAGGAGATGAGGTAAAATCTGTACCTCATCGCTGATCGCTGCCACAGGGCTTTGAGGTGTGCACGGGTGGATATCTCTTGCAACCACCGTTCCAGCATGGTAGGGGCAGCTTTTATTTTCTCCTCACAATTCCTCCACACTCCCCTGCCATCTACAACTACTACTACTTCTTAAGACTACTACTTTTTTACTTGACCAGGTAAGGCCTGCCACTGAGCTATATAGTAGCTCCGTTTCAGAAGTGACTTGGCCACAAATGATAGCTCAACGAAGTGGCCTGTCATCATGTGGGGATGTATAGCAGCCAAATACTCTAACGCGCAATTATCCTTCTAAATGTGGAGGAAAACACCGGAGGACCCGGTGAAAAATCCACGCGACCACGGAAATAAAAGACACGCAAACTCCAAATATACAGCAGCAGGCGTCAAGGTCGGGATCGAACCCACGACCTCCTGTATACCAGGCGAGGCAGTTAACATCTCCTAGCCACCGCGGCGTCTCTACGCTCCACCCACGGGGACCCCAGCGACGTTTCATTCCCCTGGGACACCGAAGTGGAAGAGACCCATCGCCCACCATGTCCAACTTTGCACTGCTATCATGTTTCTGTACTGTTTGTTGTAACGTTCTTACCCATCCCTACTGGATATCCGTGAAAAAGAGCTTCATTGCTCATAGGATTCCTCCAGTACAAATAAATAGCCTGATTCCGAACTCCCGCCTCCACCCCTCACACCAGAACTTGTTGTTGTGTGTTTAGTTTGTTGTCTTTCTCCCGGCACCTCCGATTAGCACGGTTGGCTACGTACGGTGCGAAAGAAGTTCAACATACGTACATGCATACATCGTGGGGGTTATTAGGCCTTACTTGACAATGGTGGTCACTGGGAGCTGGTGGAGGGCCCAAATCACACGTATCACTCATCGCCGACGTTCACGCGTGGCTTCTTCTTCATCATCATCGTGTCTCCTGTCCAACCTATGTGGGTCTTTCCCCAATATTCTGCGCAGGCCACCGCTTCTAGTGTTTGGCATTGCCAAATCTGGAGAAGTAGCATTGTGGTGCTGCAGAGCATCCCAAGAGATGATCTACGCGGTTTGCATCTCCTGATAAGCACAATGGTCCCTTGTGTAGAAGCCCCCCCCCCCCCAGGTGCCGGATTATCCTAGAAGCAAAAGTAGCGACAAATGTAGGTACGGGCCCCGCACTTTAATGGGTCCAGCGCTAAATGCTTTTAAGCTATCAATTCCGGTTCAGTGCTTCTGCACTTGCTCTATTACTATAGTACTATACTGCCTTCGACTTTTATGAACGACTGCATGTTTAAGGTTAGCGATTTGTCGTATTATCTGGCTGTATAGCAAATTAACAAATACAATTACTTTACTATGCAAGTTAAACATTTGTGTTTTAATATTTACGTGTTTTTTTTTATTTAAGGCCCCTTTATAACATCATATGCTACAGGCCTCGCACTAGCTTAATCGGGCACTGCCCTCCCCTCCATGATTTCATGAGAGTTGCCTCTACCGAAACCCACTCTCAGTCTGTTGAGGCGCCTTCTGCTCGTGGCTGAGGATCAGACTTGGGTGGTCGGGGTACAAAGCGCCGTGTGCCAATTGCGTGCACCACCACTCGCTCCTCGCAGGAATTCGCACGCATTGTGGGGTTTTCCGTGTGCGTACTAGAATTTGACCCAGGCCACAGAATTTTTTTTTATCTGATGGAGAAAGTAAAAAAAACGGTTGTCCAAATGAAGTCAACCCACGCCTCAGCACGGGACCCGAAGCGCGCCCACCGAAAGAGCCGCATCGCGTCGCCGGCAGCGAGATGCGGCTCCTTGTCACGCTCGGCAATGCACTCGGATTTGTATACCCGCGATGGGGAAAAAAAGTCAAAACAAGATTCGCCGTAATGCTCGTCAAGCGACCGTTTCATAGCAGTTGTACAAACTTCCATTCACATTTAAGAGAGAGCTCGTATTTTTTGTCGTTGTTGTTATGATTGAATACGTAAAATATGATCCGTTAAAGGGGGAAAAAAACCAAATCGGAGTCCAAATTCGATGTCTGGGTTCCGAGCGCAGCGGAGGCACGTAACACAGAGCCCTCGGCAGGAAGACGACACCGACTCGGCCATGGACACCAGACGCGCGTTCAGCTGCTGCCGAATGTAAAACCGCAATGAAATGAAACTGCACCCCCCCCCCCCTATCTCGCAATGTAAATAAAGCGACCGTCAGCCACAACGTGCCACGTGCAACAGCACTTCGCTCAATGGAAAGTGCACTTTTTGCTCAATGCATTTTGGCCGACGTGAATTCAAGTCGCTGGGCGCGTTCTGGAAGCGCGTCGCGCCCTCGATGACTGAAGGCGCCAAAGTAGCGCGGACAAGAGGCTTCGTGATTCATTAATTTTTCTCGACGGCTTTTCATTACAGCGGCGCTTCAGGCAGTCGCGAAAAAATGTCGCGATCGGGCAAACGTTACACGCAGAATAGCTGATAACCGTGTGTAATAGTATGCGCGTGGATATTATCCATCATGCTATATTCACACAAACAATCATTATACAATGGTAGCAACAAGTTTCACGCAAGTTCACAGATGATAAATTAGTGAATTATTTATTATCAGAAGTCGGGGGGGGGTGTAAGGGTCAAGTGGTAACACACCCGGTTATGGTAGCAACAAGTCTTACGTTTATTGACATAAGATAAATCAGTGAATTATTAATATCACAAGTGGGGGGGGGGGGGATGTCAGGGTCAAGTGGTAACACACCCGGTTATCTCGGCTGTTCAGAAGGGCGAGTGAGGGCAGGGCCCAGCTAGCGAGTGAATCTCATTCACTCGGGGTTTAAGGAGGCCGGCACAGGGCGAGGAGATGTATTAAGAGGGAGGTGTTGGTGATGCGGGTAGCAGCGGGGGAGTGGTGGGGCTGTTGGGGCATCAGGTGTGACGGGCCGTGCTCGTTTAGATTTCGATGCGAGTGGCCACTCTCACACCTGCCGCACCCCATCCCGGCCGTGTCAGCACAATCAATAGCTCACATTCTCTGGCGGCGTCTCTCACTCTCTAGCAGCCTTCGTGAAATGCCATCATGCGAGGCTGATGGCCTTGCCGCGGCCCTTACCGCACGTTTGAAGCGAGCGAACTGCGCGTGCTGTGTACAAGTTGGGGGCCGTCCATAAATGACGTCACGCGATTTTGGACGATTTTTGACCCCCCCCCCCCTCATCGTCACAAAAAGTCAGACACCCCCCCCCCTCAAATATTACGTCACAAAGCTCTGCCCCCACCCCCCCAAAAAATAAAACATGCTTCAAATAGCTTTAAACTATTGTCATTGTAGTGCGTATTTAATGTGGCGCTGCACTCTGATGTTGTAGGAAGAAACATGTACTAAAAAGTAGATTTAATTAAATAGAACGTGTTGTCTATATTTTGTTAAAATTGCGCATTTTGATGTTATGTCGCATTTCTCAACCCCCCCACCCCCCCATCGTCACACATCGTCACAAATGTCTGACCCCCCCCCCCTAGGTGCGTGACGTCATTTATGGACGGCTCCTTGGTCGTCTCGCACACTTGTGGTCCCACGCGTGTGTTGCCTCGCAGTGGAGTGGCGGGGGGAGGGGCGGTGGAAAGAGCCACCTCAACAATTATAATGGGGCTTTCCGATCTTCAGTAATAGCACGTAAAAATATATATATATATAAACATATGGTAAAGGTCCGACAGAAAATATTAATGAGTGCAATTAAGCCACGCATTTATTAAAACTAGCAGGGAAATTATCTTTAGGCAAAAATAAAAATAATTGGGTTTGAAAGCGGGTTTTCTAATTAGGCTCGATATCCCCTAGGCAGTGGTAAGGAGACGTGAGAGGGTCCAAAACAGCCTGCAAGGCCAGCGATTAATGTCCAGCAGGACTCCCCTGAGGCCTCGCCAGAACAATCCCGACGAGAGCCAGTGAGTGTCTTGGTGTTCAGGATCATTACTGATAACAGAGAGAGAGCGACACCGCATTCCACGACAACAACCACCATTCACCACTATGTGGTGGTGACGTCACCACGGCCATTGTTCCAGGCTATGTGCACTTTAAGGCCATGTGAAGTGTCGAACGCCTGCTGGCAGGAGGTCACAGGACAGACCCAGGTGCCATGGGTTGACTGACTGAGATGACTGGCCAATGCACCACCTGTGCCCACTACTGTGCCAACTTGCTGTGTTTTATCTGCCTGGCACTCTGTTCGTTGTTGTGATTGTGGCTCCTCTGTCCTCCGTTGTTGCTGGAGGGCGTCTGCCTCCAACTGCCCAGGAGCATCCTTCACGATCCTCCTCCAAAGAGGCCGATCTTGACACCGCTGCTAACAATCATCGGCAAGTCCACTCAGCTCAACATTCTCTTGTACCACATCACTAAATCTTTTCTTTAGCCCGTGCCGCGCCCATTTAAGTCCTTCTATCCGGCCTAACAAAATCAGTTTAGGAATGCAGTGGCTGGACATGCGGGATAAATGACTCAGCCAACGCAGCCTTGCCTGGCAGAGGAGCTCACAATGGAATTTTGTCAAGATCCTCCAAGAATGTGTGAGCTCCTCACAAAATCCAGCGGGTTGAACCCAGGACGGATCGTAGGAAGGCCAGCCTGAATGTTGCTAACACGCGAAGATGTTCCATTATGGGGATCCCCATTTCGCAGGCATACAGAAGGGAGGGCATGACTTTGGCCGAGAAGACCTGAAGCTTTCGCGTGGAGCAACAGACCAGGTAGCTTCCACACAGCGTTACGCAGCTGATGAAAAGATAATGCTGCTCAACTGATTTTGAGTGAGACCTCTGCTGCCAAACCAGAGCTGGTCATAAGCACACTGCCCAGGTATGGAAAACTCTTCGCTCTCTCCACAACTGCCCTATCATTAATGAGGAGTTGAGGAGTTGAAGTGTTTGATGGCACAAAATACCCAGGCAGGTGCTTAGTTTTGGTGGAGCTGATGGTAAGGTTCCACCTCTTTGTGACAGGCTTTAGTTCGAGCAGAAGCACCTCCAACTCCTCCTCTGAGTGAGCAGCAATCACCAGATCATCAGAATACATAACATGGTTGACCAATAGGGAGCCACCCCTTGACCTGGGCATCGATCAGCCTCCCATTGTATCTGTACCAGAAAGAGATTCATCCGGTAGAGCCATGGAAGGCTTCTTGAACTATGTGGTCAAAAATATGGCACTTCAGCCAGCCACTCACAGGGGGTGACCACTTTTCCAAATATATGAGGTACCACAGCCTCAGCAGGGTCATCCCCACTTTGAACCATGATTTTTCCAGGATGAGAGATTCCCCCTCCCCAAAGATTTCACAGAAATGCTCAGCAAATGTAAAAACCATTTACTGGGGGTCGGTGATTAGATCACATTTCTTTTCCCTAAGGATGGTAATCGGTGTGGTGCTGCAAGTTACTTTATTGATCGAGTTAAAATAGTGACTTGTGATCGTGGGCTACTGAGACAAACTCTATCTCCTCAGCAACGCGTGACCACCACTTATCCTTGTAGCGTGCATAGCTCTCCGAACCTCCGAGGGAAGGCTGCAGTAAGCCTCTTCATTCTCCGATGTGGGAAGCTGTAACACCTCCTCCATCAGCCATGATTTCTGCGGAGGTCTGGACCATAAACCCAAAAGTAGCCATTGCGGCTGCATGGGCCATAGTCATAAACCTCGCCCAGCTACAAGCTGTTATGGAATTCTTGCTTGCAACGTTCATCAGCTAGCTGAGACCAAGCGACTGTGGGTTTGAATAGGATCCTATATGGACAACCACCACTAGAGTGGAAGAATGGCAGGCGCATCTTACAGATGACAGACCAATGGTCAGTGGGCAAATCAGCTCCACAATAGGACCTGGTGTCAAGTACATGGGCCCGCATAGTCCAGCAGATGTTCTTGCTTGGACCCGGCGTGCATCCATGATGTTGTGTAGATGCGCCGACGATGGAACAGCGTGTTTATAATTACAATCCCATGGGCTGCACAGAAGTCTAGCAGTCTCCTACCGTTGTTATTGAGTTGATCTGGCCCATGCGTTCCAATCACTCCAACCCAGGTGCCAGTCACCCAACAGAATGACTCTTTCCCGAGGGGCCACTTTAGCTAGCACCTGTAACAGCAGATCGTGGAAGGAATCTGACTCATTGGCCTTGCCCGCATCCCTCCACTGATGTTCATCTTCAGTGGAGGCGTAAGCAACCACCACCACTCCTCGCCTCTGGTTGATGGGTAGGCGAGCCCACAGTAGCCTGGGGCTTACAGCTTCCCACACCTCACGCTCCCATTCCCCCTTCATTCTTTTGTTCAGAAGAAGAGCCATTCCCTCTTGTTTGGCAGTCTCCTGCCCCGAGTAGAGGTCTGTCCACCCCTCATGGTGATTGCAGCCAGAGTCAGTCCACCGGACTTTATGAATACTGCAGATATCCAGGCGGTACCGGTCCAGCTCCCAAGAGAAGAGTGGGAACCTCTAATTGCCATTTCTGGCGGAACCTTGAGGGTAAGGATTCAGTCTCCTGGCTCCGCCAAATGGGGGTTGGCCAGGAGACGTCATAGACGAAACAGGCACAAGCTTTGTTAGATTTTTTTCCACGTAGTTTAAGGTTAGTTGAATTGAAGGTGGATGGATTTACAGCCCCTCACACCCGTCCAGAGCCCCCATTTGGCCTCTGTGGTGACTATAAGCGCTGTGAGGGGTATTGGCCTCCCCCTATGGCATTGTACACCGTTAGCGTCCGGCACCACCGAGGGGGTAGGGGGTTGTTTTTTCTTTCTGCAAAGCGCACACACACACACGTTAACAATTCCTCACGTTTGAATTCGACAACAGTGTGGAGTGCAGAGGGCTTCTTCTTGAGATATTTGGATAAGGAGCACAGCTCTCTAAATTCAGGGAAGGTGAAAAGGTAAAGGACAATACATCACGTCAATCAAACATCAGATGGGAGAATACACATTCTACGATCAGGGTGCTGCTTGAAACGTCGCCTCGGCAGGATGTTAAAACGTGACAGCGCCAATCGAGCGCCAGATGCAGCAAAGGGCGCCGTGACAAGCGACATCGCAGCCGCCGCTGCCACCGCCGCCGCGTGGAGGCGGGAGGAGTGGGCCTCATTAATAACGGACACGCGCGGGCGCTGTTCATTCCCGGCTGCCTTTTAATCAATGTTTTACTCTCATTTTCGCCTTTTTTTGTCACATCCGTGACTGGGTGTAGCTGACTTTTTTTTTTTTGCTACAAAGAAATGGCAAAGCAAGCTCTGGCTAAAGGTAGCAGGGTGTGTTAGGATTGGGTCTGGCAAGAATCCTCTTCTGAGCCGGTAATTGGTTTCCATTATCCATGCAGTGGCCTTACACTAATCTGCACCTTCCATTACCGTAACAAGCATGGGAAATTTGAATGGCATGATATTACGTTTTCATAGCTTTTTTTTTGTCCGTGCAGAAAAACCAGGCAATTACGGGATTTCATTTTGCAATGTGTAGATTGACAGCGCGCACCGGCAAGGAGGCGGTTCATAAACTGTTCCGCTCTGCCATAACAGCACCATTGTGACCTGAACACCAAGACACCCAGCACCGTTACAGTTTTAATTAACACACAAGCAGTACTTTGCGTTTGGGTGCGTAGAGACACGTGTGTAAGCGCGTAAGCCAGTTGAGATCGTAATGCATCATCCACAACTCACAGGGGCAGCATGAAATAATAATGGCCTTGAAATGTATGCAGGCTCTAAAAAACTACACGTAATCGATGTGATAAACCTCTTTTAAAGCATGCTCTGAAGGTCATATATTAATGGCTGTTGTTGTATTATTGGTGTGGTTAAATAATTAAACACATTTAATTAGGTACAGTATGCTTTTATTCTGCTGTGGGCCAAGACTTGATTAAGCATCACGAGAGATGGCAGTGGCGGATTGACCATGGCTGATGATGTTCATCGTGATGATGATGATGGTGGGTGACACCACCGCCGACGATTCTAACACGAGTGTCTCTCTTCACAAATTAGATGGAGCCGTCTCACAAGCTGTGCCCCGTACCACCCCCACTGCTGCTCGTGCTAAGCCCAGGAAGGTCAAAGACTCGGAGGGCGATTGAGGATTCCCGTGAAAATTACATCCAGTTAATCTCTGAGCTTGCTTTAGAAATCCAGATAAAGCCCGCAGCCTTGGATTATATATTGAGGCTATGTCTTCCATATTCGTTGTATCCTCCGTGCCTTTGTGCGGCAGCCTGTGTTTTGTCAACACTGTTAAAGTTCCAGCACATCGACCGTTTTCCACAGAAAGTCACCTTGAATAGATGCGCATTTCCACTTCATTGTAGACAATATTGAGTCACAATGGGACATGTACTGGCATCGCACGATGCCCTTCATTGGGATGTACGCTAAGCCGCTTACAATCATTTACTTTGTTATTTGCAACAATTCTCTTCTCATCAGTTTGTATTCAACAGTGTGTCAATGGGAAATGTGCGCAGCTGCGTCGAACGACTCGGAAGTTCGCGTGCAGTGTTTCTTCACGAATGACGAACGAAACGACGCCGCTTGCGCGTAATTTGAGTGAATCTCGCAAGAAGAATATCGTGCTCTACCGAAAAGGAGCTGAATGCTGGAAAGAGCGAAGACACAAAAAAACGACACCAATAATAGGACGACAAAAACGCGCAATTCCTGCGCATAACCTAATGTGGGAGGCATGATAACGGTAACGCAGTGTAAAACAAGGGATATGCACGAGAGTACATGCTATGGAAACATGCGTTTCGAAGTGCTGCAAGGAAGATACCACGATATTGAGAGTGGAACGGCAGAGATACCTGTTTTCTCGTTGCAACCACCCCCCCCTCCCCCCATTGCATTAAGAGGAATCAATGCAGGCCAAGAGCTTGGCAGCACCTCTGGGAGGTCGGATGCCTCTGAAAGTGCAGAATATCACACGGGATAATGGTCCCATCAGTCTTCATACTCCATCGCAATGCACAAGGCCGCGCGTCTTCATGATGTCGGCGCGTCACGGCAAGGGCAATACGCTGCCGTTGATTTGCTGGTGGAACCTTGCGCCGCCGCCAGTGAACGGATCGTTACAGGCAGGGGCTCTGCGGTGAGGGCACACGACGGCGGTGAGGGCACACGATGACGTCCCTCCGTGCTCTGGCTGGAGGAACGAATTCCGGGACACTGCTTCTGGAATTCGTTCCCTGTCGATTTTCCCCTCGTATCATGTCTCTTGTCTTAAAACAAAACAAAAGTACCCAGCGTATTGTCGTACCTGTGCCTTTGCTTCTTCTGTTGTCGTACCTATTGTTGTCATCGTACCTATTGTCTATTGTTGTCATCGTACCTATTATCTATTGTCTTCGTACCTATTGTCGTCGTACCTATTGTCTATTGTCATCGTACCTATTGTGCCTATTGTCATCGTACCTATTGTCTAGTGTCTTCGTACCTATTGTCGTCGTACCTATTGTCTATTGTCATCGTACCTATTGTCTATTGTCATCGTACATATTGTCGTCATTCCTGTGCCTTTCCCACGAGACGGCGCCTATGATTATTATTACTATGACTACTACATACTCTCCTCCTGTTAGGGCAGTGCTATTGATGAATGTATTTTTGTGCATTTGTGTTGTCATACGGTGCTTTTAGGTGCAGTTGCATGTTTACATTCTATAAATACTACATTGTAAATCTGTGGAGGGGTTTGGGTTTTGAGGGAAGAGGGCGAGCGGCGGTTTTACGTGACAAGCGGTTTAATTGTAGATTCAGAAAAGGACAGCTGCCGCGATGAATCGTTGTGTTTCTAAAATACATCTTGGGTTAAGCGTTCACACACACACACACCTACTCTCACTTAGGTGACTGTCAGCCGGTTCTTTTATTGTTTTGTGAGTGGTGGCTAAGGGGCCGTCCATAAATGACGTCACGCGATTTTGGACGATTTTTGAGCCCCCCCCCCCCTCGTCACACGGCGTCACAAAAAGTCAGACCCCCCTCAAATATGACGTCACAAAGCTTTGCCCCCCCCCAAAAAAACATATTTCCAGTTTGAAAATAAAACATGCTTCAAATCGCTTTAAACTATTGTCATTGTAGTGCGTATTTAAAGTGGCGCTGCACTCTGATGTTGTATGAGTGTTGTTATAACAATTAGTGTTGTTATAACAATTCCATATTTTTTTAAAGTTGCGCATTTTGATGTGACGTCACATTTCTCAACCCCCCCCTCCTCGTCACACATCTTCACAAATGTCTAACCCCCCCTTAGGTGCGTGACGTCATTTATGGACGACTCCAATGGACCCGTGAGAGCAATTTGTTTATTACAAGTATGTTTGTGTGCCTATTATTTGTCCGTACGTGTGACAACGTGCCGCGTTGAACACGCACAACGACACACTGCAAGTTCACACTCCGTCGTCCTTCCCCGCACCCTCCGATTAGCACGGTTGGCTACGTACGGTGCGAAAGAAGTTCAACATGTCCATACATGCATGCGTCTAGCCGTCCCGTCGCTGGAGGGACGTGAAGTCATGCGGACGCCTCGAAGGGGAATCGAGTGGCGGTGTCAGGGGCGATAATTGTGCGTGAGTGCAGGAAGAGCAATGTGGAGAGAGGTTTTGTGTCGAGGTGATATCGACAAACTAAGATTGTACACACGCACGCGCGCGACATTGAGAGCGACTCGGCAATCATGTCCGTACAATAACACGGGCAGGACGCGCGCAGATTTAGTTCAACAAAAGAGGGAGGAGGCGATCATCTTGGACCCAGGGACGCAAGGCGAATTTCCCACAAGGTATTTGTATTGAAGTATTGGAAATGACGGCAGGAAACTCCTTGACGGGTAACACACTTTTTATTAAATCTTGACTTGTCACGATACAACGTGTGGTCTCTCTTCTTCTGACTACTGTCACGATACCACGATACAACGTGTGACCTCTATTCCTCTGACTGCACACTTCACTTAGCTCGTGTAGACTCTATGCCTCTGGCTACACTCTTCACTTAGCTCGAGTAGACTCTATGCCTCTGGCTACACACACATCACTCGTCTCGTGTAGACCCTATGCCTCTGGCTACACACCCATCACTCGTCTCGTGTAGACCCTATGCCTCTGGCTACACACACATCACTCGTCTCGTGTAGACCCTATGCCTCTGGCTACACACCCATCACTCGTCTCGTGTAGACCCTATGCCTCTGGCTACACACACATCACTCGTCTCGTGTAGACCCAATGCCTCTGGCTACACACCCATCACTCGTCTCGTGTAGACCCTATGCCTCTGGCTACACACCCATCACTCGTCTCGTGTAGACCCTATGCCTCTGGCTACACACCCATCACTCGTCTCGTGTAGACCCTATGCCTCTGGCTACACACACATCACTCGTCTCGTGTAGACCCTATGCCTCTGGCTACACACCCATCACTCGTCTCGTGTAGACCCTATGCCTCTGGCTACACACACATCACTCGTCTCGTGTAGACCCTATGCCTCTGGCTACACACACATCACTCGTCTCGTGTAGACCCTATGCCTCTGGCTACACACCCATCACTCGTCTCGTGTAGACCCTATGCCTCTGGCTACACACACATCACTCGTCTCGTGTAGACCCTATGCCTCTGGCTACACACCCATCACTCGTCTCGTGTAGACCCTATGCCTCTGGCTACACACCCATCACTCGTCTCGTGTAGACCCTATGCCTCTGGCTACACACACATCACTCGTCTCGTGTAGACCCTATGCCTCTGGCTACACACACATCACTCGTCTCGTGTAGACCCTATGCCTCTGGCTACACACCCATCACTCGTCTCGTGTAGACCCTATGCCTCTGGCTACACACACATCACTCGTCTCGTGTAGACCCTATGCCTCTGGCTACACACACATCACTCGTCTCGTGTAGACCCTATGCCTCTGGCTACACACACATCACTCGTCTCGTGTAGACCCTATGCCTCTGGCTACACACACATCACTCGTCTCGTGTAGACTCTAGGCCCTGGCTACACACACTGCATGCTGACACTGCATGCTCACCCTACACTCCGCCTCTGGGTTACACAGAGTCCCGGTCCCCACAGGACAGCGGGACTGGGTACCACAGGGCCCTATCTCTTCCTCTCCGTCTTCAGTCTTCGCTGGTTACACTCTCTCCGTACGCCTGTGTGCATCACCTTATATAGTCCCTCCTCACGGGAGACGGAGCGGATGCGGACCTCGACGTGAGCATCGCTCCTTAGTTAACCAATCACGACGCGCTATCTCTACGATCCGTTTCCCCCAGCGCGTGTTTCCACTACCCAACCAATCACGCCGCGCTGCCACCCGATCACTCCCTCTCAAGCGCGTCACCGGCACACAGCCAATCAGCACCACATAACCCACGACCCCGCGCTGACCCCTGATCCTTCACCGTCAGCGTGCGTCACCACACACACAGCCAATCACTACGCGCTGGCACCCGATCGCTACCCCAGCGCGTATCACCACTACAGTATTATTATTTCTGACTGGAGGCCATGCGCGTGAACAGAGGGGAGGGGGCGCACCGGTGGGCGGCACGAGGGGTGGGGGGGGGGCCAGGGGAAGTGATGGAGGGGCACGGGGGTGCATGAGGGGTGCATGGGGGGGCATGGTGGGGGCGGGGGGGTGCATGGGGGGGCATGGTGGGAGCGAAGGGGTGCGTGGGGGGGCATGGTGGGGGAGGGGGGGTGCGTGGGGGGGCATGGTGGGGGTGGGGGGGGTGCATGGGGGGGGCATGGTGGGGGTGGGGGGGTGCATGGGGGGGGCATGGTGGGGGTGGGGGGGTGCATGGGGGGGCATGGTGGGGGTGGGGGGGTGCATGGGGGGGCATGGTGGGGGTGGGGGGGTGCATGGGGGGCATGGTGGGGGTGGGGGGTGCATGGGGGGGCATGGTGGGGGTGGGGGGGGTGCATGGGGGGGCATGGTGGGGGCGAAGGGGTGCATGGGGGGCATGGTGGGGGAGGGGGGTGCATGGTGGGGGTGGGGGGGTGCATGGGGGGGGCATGGTGGGGGCGAAGGGGTGCATGGGGGGCATGGTGGGGAAGGGGGGTGCATGGGGGGTGCATGGGGGGGGGCATGGTGGGGGGGCACCGAGGGGAAGTGATGGGGGGCGGTGATGGTGCATGGGGGTGGGGGGGGTACCAGTTTTGGGGGTGTGGTATGGGGTGGTGAGAGGGAGCGCGGGGGAGGGGTGCGCGGCGAGGCGCGGGTGATGGGAGTTATTTGACCATTCTTCACCACGATGGTCATCATGAGTGGGTGAAGGGTGACAGGGCTCGGAGAGGGTTGGGGGAGGAGGGGGAGCAGCAATGTTTAAGATATCACTCGCCACTGACGTTGGCCGTGACCACGAATCACAGCAAGGCCGGAGCCATGGGGTCAACATTTGGGGGGACCAAATCTTCCTGGGAGTCCCCCCCCTCCCCAGAAAAAAAAAATCTAAATTTGAAAACGAATTTTCTGCCATTTCCTGCCTAAACTATAAAAAATTCACTAACACATAGGATGGAGTTTTAATTCATTTTTTTACAATAATGTCTAATAGTGTATTGTATTACATTGCTCTGTTTTTTCTTTTTTACCTTTTCTTGTTTCATTGTATGTAATAACAGAGATTAGGTATTAATAAAGTACAACTGTGATAATCCTTCTTGAGACGGCTTCGGAATCAGTCCTTTTTATTTGCCACTTCCACAAATACACTTTACTCACACACTCTCCGTTGCTGGCAGACAACGGAGAGAGGGCAGACTTCACACCAAGTCCCCACCCCGCACGTGGCACCCAGAGCCCCCGTACGCGCGTGACCCTGCTCTTGTCCTTCCCCAGTCTGCTCTCGATCATTCCCTCTCTCTCTCTCTTAATCCCTTCGTCACGTGGTACCCCCCAGCCAATCCTCCATGGACAGCCTTGACCGTTCTCGATGGTTCCCTGTCAATCCCGGGACCACGCCTCTGACCCGGCTCCCCATTAGCTGGGGCCCCGAATGGCCAGGCCAATCACCCCTGCTGACATGCCGTGATCACGCCGAGGCCATGCTCCCTGTCTCAACCCTTATTGGCTACAAAGCAGGACCGGCAAGCCAATCCCCACGTGAACCCTCTATGGCTGTTATTACACAACCATAACTACAATCATATAAACAGAACTCTATTTTATAGCAATATATTGGGGGGGGGGGACATTTTAAACATTTTAATATTGGGGGGAATATAATTACGGCCTTGAATCTCAGTCAGGTGACTGCATCCGTAGCGCAGTGACTCAACGTTTTGTGCCACCGCTCCGCACGTGACGAATGGAACCTTGCGACGATGGAGATGCCACGCTGCCAGCATCGGGCACACGAGCGCACAATCATCGCACGGCGCACGCGATCATTGTGCGATTGGGTGGGTTGAGAAATCAAAACTCGTTACGAGGCACGCACACAGAATACAAGCCCTCGAATGGGGGGGGGGGGGACGCTTGCAGTCTGTTAAAGCTATACGGGGGATCTTTGTCTTCGTGCGTGGTGCGTGTGTGTGTGCGTGGGGAGCGGTGGTGTAGCGGTTAGCGCTACGCTGCGCTACGAACCTGACCACCCGAGTTCGATTCTCGCTCACGGCCAACACCAGTGACGATTATTTAAACCGGTTCTGGGCCTCCCCTAGGTATACTCAGCCTCAAATGAGAACCTGATGCGATGTGTCAACATCGCCACGAGGGAGACAAAGGCGGCCGGGCGTAGTGTTGGCCACCCACTCGTACGTGTACCGTGCCGGTCTTTATAGGTGCTCGCTAACAGCACTTGCCCCTACAGTCTGCTCAGGCTATACGGGGGATCTTTACCTTTGTCTTTGTACAGCGTGTGTGGGTTGTTCGTGGTGCGTGACAGGCGCTAGACCGCGCCGTGTCATTTTCTGAAGCTTATGGAGGGGATTTGTGTTTATGAGGTTCTGTGCTGCTGGGCCTTGGGGAGCGGTGGGATGGGAGGTCACAACATCAAATAGCCCCGCCGACTCGGAAAATCCCACAATGAACAATAACCACAGGGCAGAAAATCGCTTTATTCAAATTGAAGTCTAACTTTGCACTTCCCACTGCGTTATATATAGCAATGAAATAACCGGATGCTAACCTTCACCCACGCACAGGGTAACAGCAATGCCAGCCAATATTGGAGTTCAAAGTAGAGGCTTGAGATATATGAAATTCACACTCCAAATGTCGTACAAATGTCCCAAGTTGGCACGATACGCGAAACGAAAAAGTGTTTTCTCAGCGCTAGTTGGAAATAAAGTTTGGACATTTTGTCAGGAGCGTTATGAGACACGGCCACACGACCTGTGCCCAGGTGCTCATGGGGCCACTACACACGACTTGACACACAGCTCACCCTACACACAGCTCACCCTACACACAGCTCACCCTACACACAGCTCACCCTACACACAGCTCACCCCTACACACAGCTCACCCCACACACAGCTCACCCTACACACAGTTCACCCTACACACAGCTCCACCCTACACACAGCTCACACTACACACAGCTCACCCTACACACAGCTCACCCCTACAAACAGCTCACCCTACACACAGCTCACCCCTACACACAGCTCACCCCACACACAGCTCACCCTACACACAGCTCACCCCTACACACAGATCACCGTACACACAGCTCACCCCTACACACAGCTCACACTACACACAGCTCACCCCACACACAGCTCACCCTACACACAGTTCACCCTACACACAGCTCACCCCTACACACAGCTCACACTACACACAGCTCACCCCACACACAGCTCACCCTACACACAGCTCACCCTACACACAGCTTGACACACAGCACACCCCACACACAGCTCACCCTACACAGCTTGACACACAGCTCACCACACACACAGCTCACCCTACACACAGCTCACCCCACACACAGCTCACCATACACACAGCTCACCCTACACACAGCTCACACTACACACAGCTCACACTACACACAGCTCACACTACACACAGCTCACCCCACACACAGCTCACCATACACACATCTCACCCTACACACAGCTTACACTACACACAGCTCACCCTACACACAGCTCACACTACACACAGCTCACACTACACACAGCTCACCCCACACACAGCTCACCATACACACAGCTCACCCTACACACAGCTCACACTACACACAGCTCACCCTACACACAGCTCACCCTACACACAGCTCACCCTACACACAGCTCACCCTACACACAGCTCACACTACACACAGCTCACACTACACACAGCTGGACACACAGCTCACCCTACACACAGCTCACACTACACACAGCTCACACTACACACAGCTGGACACACAGCTCACCCTACACACAGCTCACACTACACACAGCTGGACACACAGCTCACCCTACACACAGCTCACCCTACGCACGGCGTCGATTCACGGTGGCTCACATTCAGAAACAAACAACTGCTTACAATTTGCGAGAGGAGAGAAGAAAGAAACAACGACCCATACCCCCCAAAATGTTTTAATTCTGAGAACGATTTGTCCCGGCCACGTGGCTGTCGATGTCGTGGTTGCGTGTGCGTGACGTGGGATGTGAGCGCGTCCCTCGGTGGTGCTTCGGCCATCAAGTTCAAGTTCATTTATTCGGTATAGCCCTGTGAGCCATTCGGTTCTTGAATCGGGTGCAACCGCAACAAACAAAAAACAAAAACATGAACAAGAAAACATCTTAAAGCGACTATGTGACTATGTGCAAACTGACAATCCAGGAAAAAAACCCAGCAAAAATGCCAGAAAAAAGCACCATACACCAACGCTGTGTGCAAAAATGCCCGTGGGATGCAAGTCAAACAACAACAACAACAACCACAAGACAACTTAGATTAAGGCCATCAGTCTTTCTCCGTACTACAAAAAACAAACATGGCCAAATCAAAAAAGTTTTCGAAGTCACCAAAATAAAGCCATAAAAGCAATGTAACAGTGATCATCAGAAGAGTGAGTTGGGACTGGACATGCGGGCTCATGTTGTGTGGAAAGCGAGTCACCAAAAAAGAAGTCCTCCTGCGGTGCCCTTTCAATTAAATGGTTTACTTCTCGGAGATGGGCGTTCCTTGTGATGCCGCTTTCACACAAGGCTCGGGGTCTGATGCGACATTCACGTGGCCTTAATAGGGTGTCAAACTTTAAAACGTTCAGATATCAATCTGATGCTGGTTCTCAGTAAAAGGGTCATACTTTTTTTTTCATCTATGACAAGAAAGCCTAAAACTGGATCATCAGTGAGCACTGACTCAACCGGTATTCGGATTCATCTTCTTGGTTCTTTCGGTAAAGTCACGTAGAAGGGAAGTAATAAAATAATAAAAATAAAACATAATAAATATATTATTATATTATATTATTTTATTATGTTTTCTTTTTATTATTTTATTACTTCCCTTCTACGTGGCGTTACCGAAAGAACCAAGAAGATGAATCCCTGCAGTCACGAAAGCTTTAAATCAAAAAGGTATTCGGATTGTAAAAATAATATTTTTTGAAGTGAAATATAAAGGTGTAAAATATGTGTAGATATTAAGTGAATTATTTTTTAAAAGCCGGGAAAAGTTTGTGATGAAATTCATAGTTTTCTTTCGCACTAACTGCATTCTTTAAAATCTGTAAGTGACGAGAACACCTCGGCATAACGACAAAATAATAGCCTAGGCCGAAAACAGTACGCGTTTAAAAACAGGGACGGAATCTCCGTCTCACACAGCACACAAGTGGCGCTGCGCTCTTGTACACACACGTGGTTTTACGGCCTGCACCATTATTTCTGTTGTGATTGTTTTTTTCTTCTTCTTGCATTACAGTATTTAGAGATTGTATTCATAGCCAAGCTAACTGGCCCCATAGTGTGGCATGTGGCGACTCAAACATGGATGATTCCCAGAGGCAGATTTTGCAGCAGTGAGCATTGGTGGCTATACTGTGCTGGGATTTTTGCACACAGCGTTTTATATTTTTTTGGAAGATTTGCTGGTTTATCCAGGATGTTTCTGTTGCGCGTCGTCGTTTAATATCTTCTCCGTTCATACTTTATTTGTTGCGGTTGCACCCGACTTAAGAGCCGCAAGGCTCACAGGGCTATGGCAAATAAATGAAACTTGAAACTTGAGTCCTCATGAGGACCAAAGCAGTCCAACAGTTGTCTACTTAGCACGTCACTGCTGCTGTCAGTCGGTCGCATTTGCTCAAATTAATTTTGATGGTGACCTTAGGCAAGAGGATAATAATGCACTTCAAAAATTGCTGGTGGGTTTGTGCATAATACGCAGGGGCTGCGTGCCGAAGGCCTGATGGGTCAACCCATTCACCTTGTCCGTTTCCATTTCACTGCTGTTAATGCGCTGTTCCTGCTGCCACATGAGCAGACGAGTCCAGTCCACTGGTTCATAACCGAATCGATCCTTTAAAACGTGCTGTTATGTGCTCAGAAGCATGCGACTCATTTTTGCAGCCCCATTCAGAAGGCTGCGTCCCTGTGACTCATCCAGTGATGGACTGGGACAAAAAAAAAATCCGCCCAGGCATTTGTAAACACACTGGCCCCAAATTCGGGTTGCGGGCAATTATTTCTTCATTTTGTTTTTTTTAAATGGGTTGTGCGACAAACTGTAGGACAAGCAGCTAGATTTGCGATGTGATAATGTAATCGCGTGATGATTTCCGTGCGATGTCATTGGCCCATTTAGGCTGGGTCCAAAACAACACAAATGGGCTGATGAGGAATAATATTTGAGGCTGCTGAATTATGGGACTTAATGCCAACTGGGCGCGTAAGTAAACAATGAAGCGTACACATTCTAAGAAATAAAATATTTTTCATAAAAAAATTATATAAACAAATATTCATATATCTATATTTTTACTCTGATCACATTATTTAGCAATTTTCCCCACATAGACTGGCCCACCGACCGGCCCCACTGGGCATTTGCTGACCTGTGGCCAGTCTGGCCCTGTATTCAGGGCCAGACTGGCACCTCGAGGTACACGGATATCACGATTGGTACGTACGATGCGAAAGAAGTTCAACATGCATACATACATGGCAGCTGCAGCACAGGGTCGGACGACTCAGGGAGGGTTGCCGGGGGGGGGGCGAGCTTAACCGTGCTACAAAACCATGCCCACGACCGGCCTGGGCATCTGTTGGAAGATATTGTTCAACTGGGCAAGCTGACGAGGAACATGTTGACTTCACGCTGCCACGCGTGTCAGACAAGACGTGGATTTGCTGGTGAAGGGCGAATTAAGTGGCGGCTTGGAGAGAACGCCGTGGCTGCTGCTGCTGCTGCCGTTGTTGTTGTTGTTGGTGCGGGCGCGTGGGAGTCACAGGGCGCAATAAGAACACAAATACAACTCAATTATATAATTACTACTCGCTCACATGGTTACAGTGACATCATGCATTGAAGATCCCGTGTGCAGCAGCGTTTTGAGCGACTGCCAGGGTGGGCCGGAGAGAGATGTGCGGGTCGGCTCGAAGGCCGGTGTGCGTTAGCTAACCTCGTGGTGTCTGCCTGGGTGCCTCCAGGGCCGGATTAAGGCACGGGGCATAGGGGCTGCAGTTTAGGGGCCTCCGCCAACTGGAGGGCCTCCAAAGATTAAGTGAAAAGTTATTTTCAATTTGTGAACGCTGCATTTTATTTGTTGTTAGCCTTGTAAAAAGAGATTGTATTTTTCTTTAACTTTCTTTTCCTTTTGAAAATATTCCTGGGGGTATCACAGTGCCTGTAGCCCAGGGGCCTACAAGTCTCTGCCAAATGGCGGTGGGTTTCTAAAGGAGTTTTCATTTCAAGGAAATGACAAAGAGCCATTTCTTTGGAACTGCTCTTCGTTTTGTGTTTAGTTTGTTGTCCTTCCCCATCACCTCCAATTCGCACAGTTGGCTACGTACGGTGAGAAATGAAGTTCAACATGTATGCGTATTGAATGTCCAGGTGAGAGGCATCTGGGGAGGAACTAGATTATTTTTTTCCAGGCCTGCGAATCAGGCTGTACACGACACTGACACGTCCCATTAGCGGTGGGAGGAATGCGCCTTGATCTTTAATTACAGCGAGCTGAGGGGGCGCGGCATTCATCACCAACAACAACCGGGAAAGTCAGTTTAGGCTCTTCAGCCATCACCGTTGGTTAAACGTAATTGCGGCGAAAGAAGATATATCGCGTTGATGGGCCCCACAGAGAACGCGTCTTCGGGAGCTGCTTTTGCGCGAGGGGGAATAACGGTGCGAGGTAGCGCCAGTGTTGACATTTTGTCTCGATTATGAATTCCTCTCGCGTCTAAAGAGAGGCTCCCGCTCCCCTTTGCGGGAACCGGTTGCCTTTTTGTCCGAATCCCTTCCTGTGATGTGCTCTCAAATGACACCGCGGCGATTGATGCCTTTTGTGCCGAGTTATTTGACGAGTGTCGAGCCCCAAGACCCCGACGATCCTCTCCGGGTGCACTTTGAGTTTCCCTTTCTCCTCCAAACTTGCCTCCAAGTTGAAGCTGATTGAAACCTTTTGCGAGGGTCAAACCTAATTATTATTCTTTGTTGCGATTACTTTGTTGTTGTTGTTGTTTGTGCTTTTAGTTTTAGTACCATTTCTTAATTTGTTTATGAGTGTTTGATTTTGCATGGTAGTAGTTGGGTTTTCATTTGCTTGATAGTGGCTGCATATGAGAGTTGGTCCTCATATGTGATTAACGCACTGCGTTATGGGATGCTATTAGCATGAATTAGGCTATATAAAATGAAAGTAGTGTTATTATCATGAACGTTCGGTTTTAAATGCACATGGAGCACAAAGTATTTGCCGCCGTGAAATAAATTGCAGAAACCCGCAGCCCGCGCAAGGTTGCCTTTGCTGAATGTCAATAGCACAACAACCGCTAGCAAGAGTCCCCATCACGCTCTGTGCGAATTCACGGCCGAGTAGAGAAATTAAACCTGCCAAGACGCGTGACATCTAATTCATAACGGGATTGGAATGGAAATTACCGATGATTTTGCAACTCGGCGCGAAGGGTGCTCAAATAAAGGCCGATGCTCACAACGCCAAGGCTGCGGCAAGCGTGGATTGGGCCTCGTCAGGCAAATGTGAAAAGAGAAAAAAACACAGTGCCAAATTGCCTCCTTAAATTAAACACCAGTTAACATGCGATCGTACAGGCCATCACTTAGAGAGGAGCAGCTGTTGGGTGTCTGCAAGTGACGGGCGCGTGAAGAGTGGGGAGGTTCGGGGCCACGTTTAATCCTAAAGGTTTTTTTTGCCTTGTTTCCATGGCAACTGGGAACGGTGACTCTGCCAATTGAGTACTGGGGCCAATACCAGCGGCTCCAGCTACTCGGTCTCAATGCCCTCCTCCATCCCCCATTCCCTCTCTCCTCCTCACTCTCTGTGGCCTATGAATGGGATTCACGCAGAAAGCTTTTTTTCTTATCATAAAAAAGGGTTTAATGTAGTTAAGTGGTCGGACCAGGGTCACGTGGTTGCAGCGGTAGAGCGGGCAGCTCGCAGTCTGAAGGTCGTGAGTTGAAATCCTGGTTTGGGGAGTTGACTTGGCCTGTCGATCATCGGAAGTCGATAAAATAAGTTACACTTTAAATTTTGATTTAAAGCTTTCGTGACTGCAGGGATTCATATTCTTGGTTCTTTTGGTAAAGTCACGTAGAAGGGAAATAATAAAATAATACCAATATTTAACAATAAAAATTCTCACGACATTTCGACTGCAACACAAGCAATCATCGTCAGGTGTGAAATCCACAGCAAGAAATTTTTTCAAAAAATATTTTTTCAAAAAAAATATTTCAAAATATTCTCACGTTTTTTTTTTATATTGGTATTATTTTATTATTTCCCTTCTACGTGACTTTACCGAAAGAACCAAGCATATAAGTTACACTTTGTAGGGAAATCAACAGTGGTTGCCCTATGGATACTAACCCTGCCCTAGGAATGTGGAATTGACACCACTGGCTTAGGGCTGTGAACAGGAGATGAGCACATGGTCACTAATTTGTGCAGGAAAGCACTTTGACCTCCGTGGATTTTCACGTTTATGCTGTCTGGCTCTCTGGTGTGTTTTCGGATGGTACTGCGTTATTGAGCATGATGTCCGACGTTTAACGGCGTAGGCTGGGAAGAGTTAATCGAAAAACGGATTTGAACATAACCGCCTCGAGGTATGTTCTCAACACCTGACAAGGAAGTCGAACCGAGCGAGCGGTGATGTCACGGCACGGGGAAGTAGGGCTGAACGATTAATCGATTTCAAATCGAAATCTCAATTTGCAACAATGCGATTAGAAAATCGCAAAGGCTGCGATTTGAAAAGTCATATTACTTTCTTATTGGAATTGTGTCTTTATGATTATAACTTTCTTTATGTAACTTAACAATTGTTCTATGTTTGATTGTTCTATTTTAATATTTTTTTTTATAAATACATGTTGGAAGCAATTAATATCTTTTAAGTTCTCATCCTTGCATTTGAATGTATAGAGCAGTCCAAATGTTGATGGTATCACGTGCTAATGCCCCATCGCACGTTTTCAATCTATTACACAGTGAATCTTGAACTGAAGCTTGACTTAAACAAATGTGATCGCAAATCAAATCGCAATATCTGTCAGAGAAAAAAAATTCGCAATTACATATTTTTGATATTTTCCCTAAATCGTTCAGCCCTTACGGGGGAAGGGCGCGGCTCGCGCTGTGAGGCCGGCAGTGTGGGGCCCGGATTGATTTGGCGGTGCTGCCATGACAACCACCCAGCGGAGCCAGCGGCTTCCTCGCCGGCCGTGCAGACGGGGCCGTCTGTCTCCTGTCCCAGAGCACGGGACAGTTGACGTTCGTGTGTGTCCACGAACCACGTGGCTGCTTCGCTGACCCTCCCCCCTCCACCTCCACCCCGGAATCGTGGCTTTAATGGGCCGGCTGGCCAGTGCTATGTCTTGGGTCAAGGGTGATGCCAGATTGTTCTGCGCTTGTGTTCCCAGCTTCAGCTCTTGGTGTATAGCACATTAGTCAAATATATCATCGCAATCATCATCATCATCATCACCAGCAACCATTGATTGTCTCCTGCTGTATGAAGGTCGCCCGTGTTAATTACCATGTTCCGTAGCTCCGTGAAACAACAATCTATCCAACTCCTGCACATCCCTCGATCTTATCGCTAGCAGCACGGGTCTGAGCGCAATTCAATTAAAGTACAATATATTCCAAACCAGTGTTGTTTTTATGAAGCTTCTGGATGAAGATTTCTTACGGAAACCAGAGTTATCTTGGAGATGTGAATTATAATTGGAATGTTTACTTTGGCATATTTCGCCTCCAACACGAACGGCACCCATTCCAGTGGCGAGATGTTAACTCCCTCGCCTGCATACAGGAGATCGTGGGTTCGATCCCGACCCTGATGCCTGTTGTATATTTGAAGTTTGCGCGTACTCCCCGTGGTCGCGAAGATTTTTCTCCGGGTCGTGCGTTTCCCCCCCTCCCCTCCACGTTCAGCAACACGCATTCAGAGTATTTGGCTGCTACTCTAAATTCCCACCCGATAAGCCACTTCGTTGAGCCACCATTCGTGGCCAGGTCGCTTCCGAAACAGAGCTGCGTCGTAATTTTCGCTCAGCAATTCTCCGAGCTTGCAATTGCATGGAAGTGCAAACAATTTTGGATGGAAAGCTTGCTATTCACAGACCCACACACACACGCGCACGCGCGCGCTCAAAAAAACCGACAGCGCCGAACCCGTCTCCATGGAAACTGGCACGGCCGCCTCCCTGCGCGTGCGTTCCTCGAGCGGCACGGTGATTAAACGCCGCATTGGAGCCCCCTTTTTGCACCGCGAGGGAGCCCCGTGCAGCTCACCGATCGGTGCCACCACGCAAACGCCTCGAGGCGTCCGGGACGACGCCGGATCGGCCAGGAAATTTCCGTGCACGTTTGCACGTCAACGCTTTGCACTTGCTTGGGTTTAAGAGTTTTAGCGTGCGTGTGTGTGTGTGTTTGCATAACTTATTTATCTGACATCTTCATAGACTGTGAGATATGGTGGGGAGGAAAAACTATTACGCGAGAAAATGATCTCTTTTCGGGAGAGGGGATGAGATAATATGAGCCTGGCTGTGGCATCTGGCAGGCTGTGACGTTGCAATTTATCAGTTCAATGTATCAGCGAGCTGCTATGAGACCTGCGCTAAAACGTCTGCTGCAAGGGTCGCATTTCTCACCGGTGCTTTGCGCGTACTTCACACAGCCGCCGGCACCGCACGCACGAGGGCACAGGGCGGGCACGTTAATGGGAGCACAACGAGCTGACCGCCAGCCCTGGCCACTCCTCGCGGAGCCTGATTCACCGGAGGGGAAAGGCCGGAACACAACGCAGCGAGACACGAGGGAACATGCACGCGCGCAACGCAAGCCCTTGCATTCATCCACTGCTGGGTGAAGGCCTCCCCCACGCCGTCTTTAGGCGTGGGTCACTGCGGGTTGGTGAAGGTGGAGAGCATGGAGGACGTGTGAACGCAGAAGTACGGTTCCACCGTGGATTCCGCTGCCTTGCCCTCCGCCGCCCACAGCGTAGCCCCCCGCGGCAGCCTGTAGCACCTGTTATGCACGGTGGCCTCCCATCCAGAAGCTATGCAGGCTAAACTCTGCTGAGTAGCGGCTGAGATCTGACAAAATTGGGTGCATTGCAGGTGATTTGGTCACAGGCAAAACAACACTTATGGGCCACTAACATGTCATCTGCCGCCCTTCGCGTGGAATCCATTCCTCACATATGAATTTGTCCGTAACTCTTATCTGTTACTTTCACGAGAAAAACCACGTCTAAAAGTTAATCTTCTGACCTCCCGCCCAGCATACAAATTGTCTCACTTCATAGGGCCCACGCAGCGATTTGAATTTCATTTAGAAACCAAAGGGACTTTTCAAATTGAACATGTCCCCTCGCAACGGAGGGGTAATGCCACTAACTTGTGAAAGCGTCGCCGACACCGCCGCCACAGGAAACGTGTGAGAGTTACTCCCATGAAGGCACGAACTTCACAGACTCTGCACAGGCATTGCGACACTTCGCTCTATTTGATGTAGTTTATGTCTTTGTATCTGTTGGTGGAAAACTTCCACCCGCATTCACGTACACAGTGTCAATATGGCAGGGGCTACACAGTGATAGCTTAAGCCAAGATCCATGCCCCGTAACTCTGTTGTTTTTATGTAGTCACCAACTCTTATTCCACTCTGTCTCTCTCTCTCTCTATTTGGCCTCTCTATTAATGTATTACGAAGAAGGCCCAATGGCAAAATATTGCCTGTTATATACTTTTTCATTTTAAGGTCACAGTGTTATTGACGAATGTGTTACAAATATTGTTAGCGCTTGTGTACCACTGCCATCGCAGCAACAACACCAGCATCACCAAATTATCTGTTCAGTTGATTTGTATGGATAGATCAGGTGTGCGCACCGGCCAATCCGATCCTATTGAGAGATTGATATTGCATCGAGAGACAAACCAACAAGTAAAATGAGAAGAGGCATGAATAGAGATAGACACAGAAAGCGGCATGGAGAGATGCACGGAAGAGAGAGAGAGACACACGAATAGAGACAAAGACAGAGATACAGACATACACGTGAAGAGACACGGAGGGAGATATCATTTATACACAGGAACAGACAGGGACACGTGTGCTAGCCACATGGCCCCATTGTGGTGTGGAGGCAGCGGTGTGGCCAGGAAGCAGTTCCTGACTTCCAACGCGCTGAGGTTGGGCACCTGCCGAGCATTTGCAACGGCTCTGCCACCACCAGTGAGTGTTCGTGGCACGGGCGTACGCGCGCGTGTGTGCGCGCGCGTGTGTGTGCGCGCGCGCGTAAGTGCGCGTGCGTGTGTGCGCGTGCGTGTGCTCCGGCAGTGGTGTGTCCGCAGGGATTTGCTCCTGCGTGAGCTCAGCTGCGAGCACGGGCAGGTGGGGTGAGGGAGCGTCCGCTGACGCCCTGTCACCGCCGCCGTGACGCTCGGATCGGGTTCGACGTGAATGTGGAACCGAGGCCAGAGGACACACCTGTGCTGGGGGCATGGCCCAGGGGGTGATGCCTGCCGAGTTCAGAGCATTGGGCCACCGCCGTCGCCAAAGTGGCGTCAACGTGGGTTTCAGCCAACTGTGTGGTGGTGTAGACCGGTGGTTATCGACCCTGGTGCAAGGGATTCAATTGGGCCCTCTATCCAATTCCCCTCCTCTCTGTAGTCCAGTGTTTGGGCCCCTCTGGCCAATTGGCAGTTGCACCGCCTGCACACGCGGTTGCTACGCCGCTGCACACTCTGTGATTAATCTGAGTTCTCAAGCGTCGCGAGTTGGATGGCAGCCAGCCCAGCCACCAATGACTTCATAAAAGTTGGCGTTTCACTTAATTTGGCTCATTCCAGCTCCGAGGTTTCAACATTTAAACTCGATCGATACGCGACGAATGCTCTTTCCTGGGCATATAACAAAGCGTTTGTAGATACAAACGAAGTATACTACAGATGCCTCATGAAGTGACTTCAATCCCATTTCTTAGATGACATCTTCCAAATCGAATTGTCTTCATCTCATGGTGTAATGCTAACGGCGCATTACGATAATTGGATTTATCATTCGTGAGCGACACATGTAATTATACCCACAACGAGTCCATAATGGGCACCTATCAAGGCCAGTGTGGCACACAATGGGGGCGGTGTGGCCAGGACCCACGTAGAACTTGCCTTCCCAGAGCGGTTGTTTCCGCGCCGGATTAGGTATAGCATTTACGACCGAGTCCACCCCGGGGAGCGCCAGGAAAGCTTCAACTGCCACGTGCCTCTGATGCAATCCACGATCAGGACCCGACCGTGGGTTTGCAGGATTGCACGCGACCACTGAACTCCGACTCCTCACGCGCACACTCACAGACGGGGGGGGGGGGGGGGAGCTTTGCTCAGTGGTCAGCAGTCCGGGATATGGCTGGCACGACAGATGCCCTCGACACTGCTGGTTTGTCAATTCACAGCTGAGCGTGGCTCGGCCGCTGTACGCCAGTCCTCTCTGCTGCACCCGCTGCTCACACCGCAGCACTGGACCACGATCCGGCTTGCCGCCATGGCACTGGGCCGGCAGCTTCATGGGCAACGGCGTCTAATTATAGCAGAGAGGATATACACATTCTAGATTCGAAGCTTTCGTGACTGCAAGGATTCATATTCTTAGGTTTTTTCGGTAAAGTCGCGTAGGTAAAAAAATTAAATTAAAATTAATAAAAGTAAAATAAACTAAAAATCACGACGTTTCGGAGGCAACACAAGCGTCCGTCTTGAGGTGGAACCGTCACAGCACGATTGCTGTATCAGGTGGAACCGTCACAGCACGAAGACAGAAGCTTGTGTTACCTCCGAAACGTCGTGATTTTTAGTTTATATTTATTTTACTTTTATTAATTTAATTTTTTTACCTACGTGACTTTACCGAAAAACCTAAGAATATGATATACACACACACATTTCTCTTTTTGGTAAGTTTTTGAAGAATGTGTTGAGTTTGTATTAACTGTGCACGTACACCACCAAGTAATTTGAGACGGACGCCATCCAGGCTTCCATTCTACGCCCGTCCTTGTGGAAGAGATACGTGGATGACACGTTTGTCATCTGGCCACATGGCCGACCGGCTCTGAAACAATTCCTCAACCACATCAATTCCATACACCCAGCAATCAAATTCACAACTGAGATTGAAAAGGATGGCATGCTACCTTTGTTGGATGTCTTAATCAACAAGAAACCAGATGGCTTATTGAGCCACTCTCTTTACAGGAAAGTAACCCATACTGACGCCTACCTAAAACCTGATTGCCACCACCAGCCATCCCAGAGGAATTTCCTCATTAAAACGCTACACCATAGAGCTCAATGTATCTCCGACCATGAACACCTGACCAGTGAACTCAAACACGTACACCCGGCTCTCAAGGTGAATGGATATTCTGACTATACAATCCGCAAAGCCATCACCACAACCGTAAGGAAGGAGCCATCAGAAGATCCAATCAAAACCATCACCTTGCCTTAAATAGCAGGGATTACCAAAAAGATTTCCAAAATCTTGAACAAACACAAGATCCAGGTCCGATTTAACACAGTGCATAAAATTCGTGATCTGATTTTGTCTGTGAAGGACAAGATTCCTGACATGTAATATCCCGGCGTCTACAAACTAAGCTGTATCTGCGGCAGCAGTTACATTGGGGAAACTAAGCGACATGTCTCGGACCGTGTTCGTGAACATAAGGCAGATCTGAAACACGGCAGGACCAATACTTCTGCGATGGCTGATCATTACTTTAATGCGGCTGGCTCACATGAAATTGATTTCTCTAAGACGATGGTACTTTGCAAGCCGACTGGCTATCAACAAAGATTCGTTCACGAAGCCATCCATACATACAGACACAGACACAATTTCAGCCGAGACGACGGTTTTAAACTCAGCAATCATTGGAAAGATGTCATCAAGCACTTTGGGTCATTACTTGAATTTGTGTTTTCTTGTCAGTCAACTTCTACCGTCAGCAGTGTGGATGAGTGTAGTGAGGTGCAATGCCCCCCCTCCCCATCTCTACCCCCCTCTCTTCCCCCTATCTCTACCCTCTTCCTCCCCCATTGTCTAACACACTTGGACTGCGCCCTCGCCTTCAGCTCCACCTCTATATCTACCCCCACTCTCCCCCTATCTCTACTCCCTCCCTCCCCCCATTGTCTAACGCTTTGCTTGCACTTGTGGCGCTTCGCTGGCTGCCCCGCCCATGCTTTTGACGCCGCACAGCTTTGCTCACTCTGAAAGCGCTCATCATAAGCAGTTGCATTTGGAGGCTTGCCCCCTCTTTTCTCTCCGCCTGATGAAGATCGCTTGTGTTGCGATCAAAACGTCGTGGGTTTTTTGGCTTTTGTTATTTTCTATTTATTATTTGTATTTTTAATTAGTGTTTTATTACAATTTATTATTATTTTCAATCTACGTGACTTTACCGAAAGAACCAAGAATAAGTACACCACTTACAACGCAACAGCACCGGCGTCACAACGTTGTTGTTTTTGTTTAATACCGTGTGGGTTTAGAGATTGACGCAGCAAAAACTTTGTCAGTCACGAATTGTGTTGGGAAATCCAGGCTTGGCTGGACTGAGCCGTATTTTTGCGAAGTTTGATTTGCGAATAAATGCGTTAGAACATTGGCTACTGAAAGTTTATACGATGCCGACTGAGTCTTAATAAAATTTTCCAAATTTGCCGCTGGTCCATAACCAAAGATTGAGTTATACGGAGCATAACTTAATAAACTACTATTACAAGTAGAAAACAGTGGTGACAATAAAGGCATGAACTCGCTCTTGAAACGGTTCCTCGGAAGGATGCATTGCCTCCCACATTATTTCGATGGCAAGTGACATTTCGTCGTTCACATTTAGTTCTGGTAAACAGATATTAATCGGATATTAATTATTTGGTGACATTTGAGCCACGCGTTATTCATCTCCTCCAGACGCAATCTGCGTGACTTGCAAATTGCCTAATGTACCAACAGCGCCTAAAAGTTTCGAACATTTGGCTTTTCTTTGTGCTTGCAACATAATTCTGCTATTATCAATTTGCAACAAAAAAAACACCAGTTTAAATACGTACACTTCGTCAGAAATTATTTATTTTTCATGAAAAGGATTCAATAATTACATTTAAAAATATACAGTCTATGTTAAATGTGAGAGCCAGAATCCAGTGACTTGAGTTTGATTTCTGGCCTCCGGCCACAACTAACATCAGTATGTTGAACTTCTTTCGCACGGTACGTAGCCAATCGTGCTAATCAGAGGTGCAGCAGCAAGTCGAATGATATCTGGAATGAGGCGTAGAATCTTCTCCACTCACCCACCCAGAGCACTGCTCGCGAGTCGCACCTATGAAGGCTGGCACTGCGTGGCAATGCACTGCGCCACCCATCCACTCACATTGTCCAGTTTGGTGAAGTATAGTCAAACATGTTCAATGACCAACATGGTATGCATGAGCCCTCATCCAGCAGTGGATTAACACATGGCTGTCAATTATAATAATACATGACATGCATTGATATTAATTGCAAATACAAATACTAAAATTCATAATAATGGCACTATTCATTGATTATTAATAATAGCAACATGATCAAGGTTTTTGGGTTAGATCGTGTAAGTATAAATGTGTCATAAACCTCCACCACCCGACACAGCCAGTAAGGTTTGACACATAAAAAAAACGTGGCAATTAGTTTATATTTCAGCCCACCGGTGTGTTGGAGAGTAAATCCACAACATTTACTATTTGAGTACGACGTGTCGCTGGTCATTACATCCAGCATCATCGGGCGATTTGCCAGAAGAGTGAGGGTTATGACACATTTATACTTACGCGACCTAACCCAAGAACCTTAATCATGAATAATATTGGTCGCAAAAGCCTACGTGTTAAATAGCGACATGTTTACTCCAAATTGGTCTGTCATTTAATGAGCATATGATTTATAGCCACTTGGTAAATCGGCAGTGATATTACTACAGATTGACCCACTTTCCCAAAACAAGTATCTGGGGACCAATGCTGTCCACAAGCACGCAGGTCGCCTGGGTTAATGTCCCACGTATGGATTTTGACGCTGCATTCAATATGCAGAGGCTTCCTTTGTAGCTGCCCTCCGAGCCTCCCCACCCCCCCAAAACTCTGAGCGGCTCTGCTGATGGAGCCAGGGTTGGTCCTGTGCTGAGAGGCTGCTACATCAAGCCAACGAATAATTACTCACGTTGGCCTCATTCTTGGGAAAGAGACAAATGTGTGTGTGCGTGTGCGCCAAGGCCGTAATTATAATATATATTGGGGGGGGACACATCCCCCCCCCAATATATTGCTATAAAATAGATTTATGTTTATATGATTGTGGTTATGGTTGTACTTTATTAATCTCTAATCTCTGCCATTACATACAATGAAACAAGAAAAGGTAAAAAAAAACAGAGCAATGTAATGCAATACACTATTAGACATTATTGTAAAAAATGTATCAAAAGTCCATCCTATGTGTTCGTGAATTTTTAAATATTTTAGGCAGGAAATGGCAGGAAATTCGTTTTCAAATATAGATTTTTTTTCTGGGGGGGGGGGACCCCCTGGAAGATTTGGTCCCCCCCCAATGTTGACTCCATGGCTACGGCCTTGGTGTGCGCTCACCAACCAGACATGAATCTCCAAGTTGAGTTTCAGTTTGTCCAGACATCAGTAATTATCACAAATTACCGCTTGGGTGTTGATAAACTGACTGGAAACATTGCGTCAAAAAAAAGTTGGTCCAGAGGGCACAAATGATGATGGATTCCAGAGATGCAGTTGAATTTATAATGTATTGATGAGTCTCAATTGTATTGCATTGCAAACTATTATTTTACGTGAAGAGACAGTTTTTCGTTTATTTAAGAATGTGTTACCCATACTCTTCCAGGGTGGACTATCATGAGTTGTGACTCAAAAGGCAACTACCAAAAGGTGGGGAGGTGGCCCAGTTGGTACGGCAATGAGCTGAGATTGTGGGCTCGAATCCATGTTTGAGGCACCCGTGATTAAACCGGGCTCCTAAGCGAAGTGATATTTCATCTTGGTCACCAATGACAAAACAGTTCGCCATGCTCCATTTGATTTGTCACTTTGTTCGACAAAATTGATCTCTGAGAATTGCACATTTGAGTTTCACGACATCGTAATGAACATTTATTTGTACGTATGTAAGTATGTTGAACTCTTTTTTCGCACCGCACGTAGCCAACCGTGCTAATCGCAGGTTCGGGGGGAAAAAAATCTGTAGCAGAGCATGTTAGAAGGTTCAGCACCCCAGGTGTGGATTAAAAGTGTCACATGAAGAGATCTCAGAAGTATCTCTGTCATACCCCCTTCCGCATTCTGCAGGCCGCCTTAATGTTATTTGCACTGCTCTGAGAAGAGTTCCCAATGGATACCGCCTGCAATGACACCGTGCCGATAACAACAGTGGATTCTAGATTTGAAGTTTTCGTGACTGCAAGGATTGATACTCTTTGTTTTTTTCGGTAAAGTCACGTAGGTAACAAAATAAAATAAATAAAATAGAATACGCTTCGTTGTCCCCACCTGAAGAAGGACGCTTGTGTTGCGCCCGAAACGTCGTGATTTGATTTAATTTAATTTTAGTTGTTTTCATTCTATTTTATTTATTTTATTTTTTACCTAAGTGACTTTACCGAAAAAACCAAAGAGTAAGTAACAACAATGGAGTTAACAATGGGGAAGAGGCGCATCAAATATAAAAATGCGGACATCCCCTTGACCATAATGCGGAGGAAATCCACACGCATGGCAGCGCCTCTCCTCTGCCTGTCTGGGCCAGATGTTCTGAGTTGCGGGAGGATCCCACAGGGCCACGCTGAACTGAGGCTATTACAGATGTATAATGATTGAGGCGATAATATATGTCTATGCACACACGCACACACACTGTGTGCGTATAAAACTCTGGTGGATAATACGTTGCGGGGAAATGACATTGCGCTGAAAGTTTGAGCCGCTTTGCTTATCACTCTTTCTCAACGTGCTTGGGGGCCGTCCATAAATGACGTCACGCACCTACGGGAGGGGTCAGACATTAGTGACGATGTGTGACGAGGGGGGGGAGGTTTGAGAAATGTGGCGTCACATCAAAATGCGCAACTTTAAATAAAGATTATAATTGTTATAACAACACTAATTGTTTTAACAACACTCCTACATCTTCTTGGTTCTTTCGGTAACGTCACGTAGAAGGGAAATAATAAAATAATAACATTAACAATTGCCCCAACAGTCTGTTAAGGCTATAGGGGGGGGGGGGGGTTATTCTTTGTTTTTTTGCCGAACCACTACTGCGTGTGTGCATGTCCATGGGTGTTAATAATAGAAAAAAAAACATTGGGGATTGGCTCATAGTTGTGTGGTGGGTGGGGCAGCATGGGTAAGCTTTGTAGTAACTGGTGACAACTACACCTTGACCCAAAAATGCAACGCACAACGCAAATATAGTCGATCATCGATTATCTGGCGACTTCGGGTGGTGGAGAGTTACGACACATTCATGCTTACGCGATCTAACCCAAAAACCTTTATTATGCATAATATTGGTCACGAAAGCCTACGTGCTAAACTGATAATCACTACTAATATATTTTTTATATAGCTTATGTTTGCACATTCTTCTATGGCATTGTTTTTAGGTGTAGTTGTACGTTTTGTAGTGTTTTACAATTTGTTTCCGATATTTAATTGGCATAAATAAACATACAAATAGACGAAAACATATCCTTCTTTAAAAAGTTACTGTGTTTACCGTTCCGTATTTCACACTACAATCTCGAAGATTCTACATGGGCTGATGTATATAGTGCAGTATTTTCATTGCACAAGTTGTATGTAGTGTATAGTGTCTTTTAGATAATATTTGACACTGAAATCAAGCGTAACTACTTTTTTTTATATTACGCACGTAGTGTCGATCCCCGGACCAGTACAACCTTTGGAGCGGTTTTGCCAGTTTCGCCGGTAAAGGGCCCTAGACCACCAGATAATGTTGGAAGCCGAATAATCGATGATCAACTGTAAATGTTCAGCTTCGCATTCGCGGGCAATCTCTTTGAAGGTTAAATTGCCTTTCTTAATCAGGGCGAGTGCGGAGCACCAGGCCTCTCGCCTAACACACCTCGACTCACGCTTTCATCTTAAGAGCAGCCCCCACGCAAAATCACATTACCCCCTGTGGTGCACGCCCGTCTGATCTGTCATGTGACACGGCAGACGCGTGCTGGTTGTGTGAGCTCCTGCTCAATTAAATAGCATAAAATATTGCAATGCAATGCCAGTGGATTCATATATTTTTTATAGCATCTAATTTGACTGTATCTCGAGAAAACTTAATTGATTGTGCTTTCTGGATCAAATTTTTTTTCAAGCAATGTCTCAAGTCAGTTTATCAACAGAAATGCAGTAATTTGTGATAATTACTGCTGCCTAGACAAACTGAAACTCAACTTGGAGATTCATGCCTGGTTGGTGAGCACACACGCACAAACACATTTGTCTCTCTCCCAAGAACGAGGCCACTGTGAGTTATTATTCTTTGTTGCGACTGCAAGTAATTGGCTTGATGTAGCAGCGACTCAGCACAAGACCGGCCCTGGCTCCATCAGGAGAGCCGCTCAGAGTTTCGGGGCGGGGGGGGCGGGGGCTCGGAGGGCAGCTACAAAGGAAGCCTCTGCACATTGAATGCAGCGTCAAAAATCCATACGTGGGACATGGACATTAACCCAGGCGCCCCTGCGCGCAACGGTCCCAAAGTGACCTTTTTGGTCAAAATGGGTCAACGAGCTTTGGTCTCACAACACAGTGGCGCTTTAGGAGTGAACACATCTTTCAATCAAAACGGTAACAGTGTCTGTCAACATCAATCGTTCCTTCCATCAGCCCATTTGCGACGATGTGGTTGAACACATTTCCTGACACGGTTCTTTTTCTTTTGCCTGTGTCACCCTCTTTCAACGGCAGTCCTATATTATCACTCACCACTCGTGTAAGCGTTGGCCAGGAAGCGAATTCAAGTCGCCGGGTTTTTATTCTATTCTTGCGGATAATGGCAATTACGTCCAAGAGCTATATGCCAATGTCGACGTCTCTTGGCCACGAGAGGGCTTGAGGGGAGAGCGTTCGCGTCGTTTTCTATTCTCCTCCTCCGTTGAAGGAGCGCAGACGATAGTGGCTCACTATGTGGGCCATACTTCGGGTTGTATGGCAACAATCGCACTACCGCAACTTGGGTTTCTTAATTTCCCACGTATGAAGAGCGAAGTCGGCCTGGTGATGGGTGGGAGACGGTTAGCCCGCTACCCGCAGTGGCCCTACCTGTTACCCTGGTTTCATGTCACCTTCAACAGAACTAATATTGAGCGACGTGGATTTTTTTCAGAAGCGACCTGGCACAAGGTGTAGCCCAATCAAGTGGCTTATGTGGACATTTATAGCGGCCAAATACTCGAAACGCACGTTGACTCGAAATGTGAAGAGAGAAAACCGGAGGAACCGGAGGAAAATCCACGCGACCACGGACAGAAAGACACGCAAACTCCAAACGTACAGGCGTCAGGGTCAGGATCGAACCCGCGACCTCCTGTATACCGGGCGAGGGAGTTAACATCTCGCTAGCGTGGTACCCGATTAAGAAGGCTCGTTGCATATTGCAGTATCCGCTCTGTGCTTACTTGCGTACAAACCTCGCAAAGAAGTTGTTCACGACCTTTAAAACCACGACGGCATGAGAAAACGCACACACCGTGCCGAATGCAGTGTGCACAAGAGTGCGGTGGGTCAATTGAAAAGATGAACTATTCCGGCTGAGAAAGCATTACACCGTTGTACATTCATGCAATTATATGAACCCCTACTGTGACTGGTGCAAACACAAGCTTACATTTTCCAACAAAGGGGTTGTACTTAAGAGCACGTCCATACAAGCAGCATATCAAATGCATCTTAGCACAGCGCTGCTGTACTGTGCAGCATACTGACATCAGCCTGCTTGGTAGACTAAGGTCGTGATATACATTACATATACCCTGGCTGCATTGGAGCAAATATTGTTAGTGAGCACATATTAAGGTCTGCACACCACACGAAGCATTGTGCCCAGCACCATTCCTGGCCACCTTTGTCTCCCGAGTGGCGATGTTTACACACACTGCACCAGGTACTTATTTAAGGCTGAGTCGACCTAGGGGGAGGCCCAGGACAGGTTCAAATAATCGTCACTGGTGTTGGCCGTGAGCAGGACGCGAACTTGCGCCACCGGGTTCGTAGTGCAGCGTGCAAACCACTAGGACAGCACTCCCCAGGTGACACACCAAACACGCACTACACGCGCACCATAAGGACATGGGGAAATTAAGTCTCCAGATTTGGAGTTTACCAATGCAGAAAATGACCACATCAAAGCAAGGCAGTTATATGGAGCTAATGGACCTGGAAAGCTGCAGCAACATTTCTGTTGTTGGAGGGCTGTTACTGCCAAGCCAGCGAGTCCAGTATGAGAGAGATTCTGAAAGATGCATCAATACTACAATTTCAGGATGCAATTTGTGGGTAGTTGTGTTCCTGGGTTGGTATAAAGGCCATCAAACTCTCCACATTGATGGATGCTGATGGATGCTTTAACTGCCACTGCAGGGGGATCCAATCATCGCATCCCAGTCTCAGTTTAATAATTGTTTTCGTTTACAACTGGCACAACTTATATAATTTAAAAAAGTAAAGCTGTCCGGAGAGTGACATTTTGAAAGTTCACGTTTGCACAAAACTTACAAACAACTGCGATCGGTTACACGTTCTAATACTCGCGCGTATGCCGATTCAATCTTTCCCAAAGAGCTCAAAGCACCGTGTTTTCAATTTAGATTTGAAGTTCGTATTTCCCTTTAAAATGTAGGCGGCAGCCCCAATTGACCGTCGGAGGTGGCGGCGGCGTGGCCCTCGTCCAACGGCCGTTTGCCGTTGACGCGCTTGTCGCTCGCGACGTCCCGAAGGAGTTGAAGATCGCTGCTTCGTCGGAGTGAGGGTTTGCTCGGGCGTCAGCCGCTCGGTGGGTTTCTGACTTAAGCCAGCGCGTGAATTCTGCCCCATTTACACTGACGGGGGGTGGGGGTGGGGAGCACGTGGGCTTAGCACCCGCATGGCGCCAAACAATGTCACTGGCGCTTCTTTGTAGTTACGCTTGTTGAAACACGTTCAACTTTCATTCGCCCCATATGGCTGCGACAGCCTGCGCCGCAATCAGCGCCGCAGCTC